>NC_138906.1:122965585-124165585 GCF_965231255.1 Vanellus vanellus | reverse complement strand
TATTAACGATGTATCACTTCTTGATATATCATCTTTTGTGCACTATGGAAAATAGTTCATTGAAACTATTACCAAGTTGTTTCAAATGTTTATAGCATCTTATACCCCCATAATTACAAGCACGTAGAAAGTCAACATTTAGACTAGAAGCCAAGTTTCTGAAGAGACACCATTCGTGTGTAATGCTCTTGCCAAAATCCTGAGCTGAGTAAACAGAGGGATAGGAACCCTTGCAGTGCAGATGGTACAGAAGATAGCTTGTATATCAGAAACGACTTAGCCAGAACAGCAGAGACACATATGGGTTAATTACTCAACTTCTGGGCTATACTTGTATTCCACTCACTGATTTCCCCAGGAAGTAGGATGCTGTGTTGGTAGATGAACCATTTGTGGTATGGAAGCTACTGTAAAGTGGCGGTGCTTCATCCCATCACAGAACCCAGAACTGTCCCTGCCACTGAAAATTTTGGAACTGATTGGTGTAGGTGCTTGAACTGTAGGTGCTGTTGCGAACTGCATTTTTCTTATTCTGCCAGCATTCTTGCCACATGGACATCCACTGTTAGGGATGTTTTTTGTTTGTTTCATGGTTTGTTAGATGGGAGGTGTCATGGTTTCAGCTGGGATGAAGTTGACTTTCTTACTAGCAGCTGATATAATGCTATGTTTTGGATTTGGGATTAAAATAGTGTTATTTTGGTTTTGATGTTAAACAACGAAGGCCTTTTCTGCTTCTCATACCGCTCTGCTGATGAGCAAGCGGGGAGGGGACACAGCCAGGACAGCTGACCCCAACTGACCAAAGGGCTATTCCATACCATGTGATGTCATGCTCAGTATATAAAGCTGGGGAATAAGAAGTAAGGGGGCACATTCGTAGTTACTGCGCTTCCCAAGTAACAGTTGTGTGTGATGGAGCCCTGCTTTCCTGAAGATGACTGAACACCTGCTTGCCGATAGGAAGCAGTGAATTAATTCCTTGTCTTGCTTTGCATGCATGCATGACTTTTGCTCTACCAATTAAACTGTCTTTATCTCAACCCACGATTTTTTTTCTCATTTCTACTTTTCTGAATCTCTCCCCGATCCCAACTGGGGAGAGTGAGCGAGAGGCTGCATGGTCTTAGTTGCCGACTGGGGTTAAACTACGACAGAGGACAAGGAGAAAATTAAGCCATTGAAAAGTTGTTTTTCAGTCCTATGTATCTTGTTTATTTGGGTAATACTAAGTGTATTCCAAAAAGTTGACCTTTAATGCACATTATTAATGTTAGTTTCTAAGCTTTGAGAGAATACGCCTACATTTCAAGTTTTAGCCGATGCCAGTTTCATGTTGGACAGTGATGTATATATTTCAAGTTGAACTTATGCTTCATATTGGTAGTGTGTACTACATTTTTTTAGTACTGTTGACTTGTATTTTCTGTTTGGTAGTGTGTCAGTCCAAGGAGTCTCAGAAAATGTCCTGAAGACCCAGAAAAGAAGTCTTGCTTTGCCCTGTTTGTAAAGTTTGGAAAAGAGGTAAGTGATTTTGCTGGCTATCTTTCTCAGTTTGAATATAAACATACACGACTCAAGCAAAATTATATCTGCTGAGAAATCTTACATATATGATAGAAATATTCCAGCTCTTTTAAACCCCCACTATGTTGTATAATTCAGATCTTTTTCTGTCTGTTTTTTACTTAATGTCAGAAGAGGTGTATTGGTCACCTATTCATGTACAAATGAGAAATAGCTGTATAATTGTGCATCAAATACTTTGTGGTGACTGTCTGCAGGTGAATAAGATTCCAGTATTGGTTTTGAGTTCTTTATTTTACATGGATATCGATATAATTAAATCAGGTTCTTAAGAGGTTTATGATTGTTCTTGACCTATTTGTCTGAATTTTAGGTTGCAGCAAAAATGAAACAATATAAGGATGAGTTGTTGGCATCCTGTCTGAATTTTTTGCTCTCTTTACCACATGACATCATCATGCTTGATATCAAAGCTTATATTCCTGCACTGCAGGTGGGTCAAAGTGATGTACAGCTAACACTTTTTTTTTTTTTTTTTCCCTAAAACACATATGGAAATTCTAGAGCAAAGTTAGTAACCTCTGGAGCAAGTCTTCAGTGAGATAGAATACAAATGACTTGACTTTTTGGATAAAAAAGTAAATTGTCAGAATTTGCTTTTGCACTAAGCTGACTGTTAGTGCTTGTGTTGCAATACAATAAGATAAAGATCATGTGCTGATCATGAGTGAGATGTTAAGCAGACAAAAGTTACTAAGAAGGAATATGTATTGTATGCTAAAAGCTTTCAAATACAGGGGGGTGTTTTACCTTTAAATAATGGTAGTCAATAAAAATGAAAGTCTGATAATTTTTTATTTGACATGTAGAATGCATTTAAGCTGGGCCTTAGCTGTACCCCAATGGCTGATCTGGGACTGGATGCTTTGGAAGACTGGTCAGCTCACATCCCCAGACATATAATACAGCCTTACTACAAGGACGTTCTGCCTCTTCTTGATGGTTATTTGAAAAACTCTACATCTGCAGGTACATACAGCCAAAAAATTTTTAGTCTTGAGGGAGAGGAGAATAATTTTTATATAGTTATGCCTAGAGATACGGATGTGACCTACTTTTTGTCTATATTGTGGGCTTCTTGTGTTTGGAACAATGTAACTTTTCTCACACCCCAAAATTTACCTTTTTCTTAACCTAGGATTTGTTTGGCTCTGCTGAACAATGACTAATCGTAGCCATTATATATGCTACTTCTCTGTGATTTGTTCTTTGTATCCTTAAATCAGCTTAGTTTTCACTAATAAAGACTTGTATTGCTTAAAGATTTTAAATGAAATAATAATTGTCACAAAACCAGGGTGGGGTTTTTTAAGGAAAATAAGTAGGTGCATGAGGTGCAGGTACAATAAACTAATATTAATATGCATTTTTTTTGTTCATCAGGTGAATCCCAGAATAACTGGGAAGTAAAGAAACTTTCTCGAGCAGCCCAGAAGGGGTTTAATAAAGTTGTGATACAGCGTTTAAGAAAAGCAAAGACTTTTTCATTGGTAAGAACACTGTTTCTTTTTAGAGTTAAATGAGACTTAATCACTTCCCACTATTTCTCTTCCTTTCTTTCATGTGTACTTTTTTTTTTCTGAGGGTTATTTCTACTTAAGATCAGTTCAGTGAATCTCATTCTACAGCATGGCTCAAAAAGCCATTACATCAGCACAGCTGGAAAGATGTCATATTCTAGGGTGAGTATTGGAATGAAGCAGGGAAAAGGAACTGAAGAAGTTGTGTAAGTTGGCGTCACTGCTAGACTGACATATTATGGAAACAAAAATTTAACTTCTACGCCTTAAGTCAAGTCCCAGGTTAGCAGTAGTGTGGTGTGCAAATACCATTTTGTGAATGTGTATTTTTTTTTTTTAATTATCTTGTGTATAGGTTCATAGGCTTACAAGTCAAACATTCTGTTTATTTTGACCAGTGGCTTCTCAAGTATCTCAAAATAAGTGTGGTTTTATTTGTATATTCCAGTGTGCAAACTAACTTGCAATAAACTTTTAGGTGTGAAACTAGTAGTTATGTGCATATATATATATGTATATAAAAAGATTTCTTTCCAACCTAGTGGTCATTAAACAAATTGAGTAAATTTTACATCCCATACAGGCTGCTTTACGAAAATCATTTGGCTGCTTACATATAGATACATGATCTAGACTTTAAGTTCTGGGATTAAAGCAAGTGAAAAGAGTAATTTTTACTTCAGATTTCTTTCCACTTTTCAGTCTATTGTGTTATTCTGTAGGTATGTATTATCTGTGATGATAAAATTTTAACCTTTACTTGAGAAATGGCAATTGAAAGCCCTTAAAATGTGATGAAAATGCTTTCCAGTCTTCCCCTTTTGCTTATTGAACCAAAACTGTTCTCTTGTTTGATGCCGTTCTTCCCCACAGGTTCTTCATTTTATCTTCTTCATCCATTTATTAATAAGAGCCATAAAACTTTCATTTACTGTGTAGACCAAGTTACTTCTGTGTAGAAGTTACTTCTATATAGAAGTAACTCTTCCTTCACTAATATAAATATGTTGAATTATTTAGGATGACAGTCTCTCCTTGGAAGCGGTAAGGACTAGAGTGGCACGCCTTCTTGGATCTTTGGGAGGGCAGATCAGCCACAACTTAATTACAGGTGAGTGTCCTGTCAGTAAATAAAAATATTTACATGCCTCTGCTGTCTCTCTTGAAAGTTGATTTCAGTGAGGTCTTGACATCACTTTATGAGAATGCATAAGTTTTTCAAGGAAAGCTATTTTTTTCTTGCTTTTGTTTAAAGCAAAGTTGCTTTTATTCAGTTCTGGAGTTTAGAGGAGCAAAATATTCACTAACTTACTATGGAATGCAGGAATTGTGTAGAAAACTTCTGTTAAAGGCAAAAAATCACAGGCACCTGTGTCTATGGTTTTATTTATTCCTTCCCCCACCCTCTGGGTGCAAAGCCATTTTAAAACGTTGCCTCGGTTTGTAACTCTTCAGAGCTTGTTTCCACCTTTTTACCACAATTTTCACTTAATCCAGTTTTGCAGAACTGCAGCCTGTGAATTGCGTAAGTCTCGGCAAGCTTACTTCTTCATTTGTGAGTTTGAAGTGCACCATGCTTTTAGTACGGCCGGGTAGTAGAGCTCCATTTGAGTGCCTCAGGGAAAAAAAATGGTTTCTGCTATTCTTTGTTCAGCTTTGTAATTTAATTATTAAATATCATAAAATCTAATTAAAACAAAAAAGGAAAAGCATAGTGTAAATACCTGGCCATGAGATTAAAGGGATAAAATCAGTCCAAAATTTAGTCAGTCTAAAAACTAATCTAGTTGTATAGAAGTTTTGTTCCTTTCTTTTAGTGCGTAGATTTGTCTTTTTTTGCCTTTACAATCAATTTTCTTTCTGCCAAGTACTTCTCTGTTGCTTATTCAGAAATACTGTGGGAAGGTAGCATTTTTCCTTGGAAATTAAATACCAAGGTGGTCAGACTTTGTTCACCAAATTAACAAATACAGGAATATAGGGAGAGAAGGGAGTAAATATGGCAGTTTTCCTTGGAGGACGTAGCCATAAATGTAGCCGTTTTCTGTGCAACTGCAGGAGTTTGTATGTTGGATCTTCAAGAATTGTTTATAACAGTAGAAGACAAAAGTTGTTTTATTGGACATCATAAAGAAGTATTTTAAATCAAGTGTGATTCGGTGTCTTCTGGATTTATAATTATCGCCAAACTTACCTGTATTGAAACTGGAGGCTGCTGTGACTGTCTACTGGAATGCTAGCTGCAATTATTTTTTCCATGTGGTGGCTAAACCAGCCTTCTAGCGTACTTCTGGTACTTGTAACATCCAGTAATGTATAAAGCATTAAAATTTTATGGCAATCTAACTGAACTTGGAAGGTCAGAGATTTTTGACTAAGCTATGGAAATACTTGCTCTGTGTATATTATAGAAAACTTATTTTTTGTTCTGATCTTTTTCAAATGCGTTAGCTACCTCTGCAGAAGAGATGATGAAGAAATGTGTATCCTGGGACACTGAGAAGCGTCTGAGCTTTGCTGTACCATTTGCAGATATGAAGCCTGTCATCTACTTGGATTTATTCTTGCCTCGTGTGACCGAACTGGCTCTTTCTTCAAGTGACAGACAGACAAAAGTATTTTTTTTTCTGCATTTTTTTTTTTTATGCTAGCTGTTAATTACTGCTAAAATAATGTCTTCCTTGTTAAGAAATGCATGTTTTAATTAATTGCTTTGGTGCTCTTTCATGATGACATTATTTTGTCATCAAAAAAACTAAAGAGCGGTAGCTTCTATAAGCTCTGTCAGACACCATTGTGCTTTGAGAGTTAGACTTAACATAAAAATGAAAGTTTTAAGCTATTTGATCTACAGTGTTGTTTGGCCTCCTTCTCATGCCTAGCCTATGAGCTTCTGGGCCCAGTCCAGCAGAGCACTTAAGCAAATATTTTGCTGCTTTGCCGGATTGGGATGTTGATATCCAAAGACAGTCCAGAATGGAGGTATCCTTGAACACATGATAATGGGTGACTTATGCAGTGATGACTTTTCTCAAGCTGAAAAGTGACTGCCCGTGATAGAGACTAGAACATAAGGACAAAGGCAAGTTGGAATGTGTGTAAATTATTTCCATGGACATGATCCATGGACTTGGAACAGTGATTTAGCGTAGATTGGAGACATTTACTTGAGAAATTACTCCATTCTTTTGACTTGTTCTCTCCTGTCCACAATTTTGTCTTCTCTATGAAAGTAATGGATGCATAACCAAAGGGATTTTTAAATTTCAGGTCGCAGCATGTGAGCTGCTACACAGCATAGTCACCTATATGTTGGGGAAAGCATCTCAGATGCCAGAAGGACGTCAGGGTCCCCCACCCATGTATCAATTGCATAAGCGAATATTTCCAGTACTGCTTCGTCTTGCTTGTGATGTAGACCAGGTAAACAGATTAATTTATAGGCATTTTAGCTTGTTTAACATACCTCTAAATTTGGGAATGAATTTATAATTTTATGTAGATGTTATCCTCTCGCGTTGCCTTTTTGTAAGCTGAAATTCTATTTTAGGGATAGTTTTTCGGGATTTTGGGTGTGAAGGGGGAATGTAAGACCTTTCAAAGACTTCAATAATGGACCGTAATTCAGAGTAACTCAGAGGAGTGTACAAATGACATGAGGCTTTCAAGATTCAAGTTTCAAGATCCATTCAAAGAGTTTGTGGTAGTAGTTGTTCTTTAGTGCTGTATTTAATTTCCATATTTTTCTTTTCCTGTAGGAAGTTAATATGAGGTGAAATTGATTATTTCAGTATTGAATGAGTGCAAAGCTACAATCCACAAGAAAAGCATTTGGGAGAGAATTTGTAGCTACCTCACTGATAGCTAAGGATGGTATATTTTACTCAAACATCTGAGCTTGGTGTTTCTCCACCTTTACACGAAACAGAATAGACATAGGTTCAGCTCCACTGAAATTACAGGTTTTGTGCCTTTTCAGACTGCTGTTTGGACCCTGGTGTCCAGATTCTATTTTTAGACCAAAGAGAATTGTGTTCCATTAAAATATATGGGGAACTGTTACCAATTTAGGTGAAAGCCTTTTGCTGTCATATGGCTGAACATAAACCATAGGTGAGTAATGTCTGGATTGGTCCAAACCAATGCACACAGGCGTACACTCTGCATTATAACCAAGTGTATCGAATAGTTCTTCATGTTATCGTATGACAGTATTTGATCAGGTTGACTTACAGGTAGAATTGTTGAAATCCAGAAAGTTAGAATAACATGTGTATGGTAAAGATTAAGAGAGATTTCAGATCAAAACACAGCTTAAAACCAAACTTCCCTGTTTTGCTGGCTGAATATTGGCATTTCTATCCATGGCATGCAATGGGTTTTGTCTGTCTCAGAGGATCTTACTGAAAGTAAGCTTGGAGATCTTTTCAGACCAGTTGGATAGAAAGCAGCTAACCAGATTTTTTTTTTTTTTTTAATCCTTGATAAGGGAATGTAATATGAAGCTGACTTTTCATTTTATAGACCCTTTTTCAAAAGTGATTTTTTTTTGTTCTTAAAAATTTTGAATAGCAAAATAGCATAGAAATATATTAAGCCTATGTCCTGGTTCCAGCAGGGATGGGGTTAATTTCCCCAAGGAGCTGGAGGGGATGCAGCCATGCCCGGGCTGTAAGAGGAGCTAGCTGGGGGAGGGGGGCGAGGTGCAGTGATGCAAGGTGCGTACAGCAAGGTGAGCGGGGTACTGTAATCACGTCTGTATATCCCTTTATCGGTGTTATTGTTTTTTCTCTTCCCTTTTGCTGTTCTGTTAAAATGCCCTATCTCAACCCACAAATTTTGTCTTTTTCTGCTGATTTTTCCCATGGCTGTGGGAGTTGATCAAGTGGCCGCGTGGTTCTTTGTTGTTGGCTGAGGCCAAACCACAACATCCTAGAAAAGTAGTTGATTTTACTCTTTTCAGGTAACAAGACAGTTGTATGAGCCTTTAGTCATGCAACTCATTCACTGGTTTACGAACAACAAAAAATTTGAGAGTCAAGATACGGTGGTGTTCCTGGAAGCTATCTTGGTAGGTCATTAAGTCTTCCTCTTTTTTCTATGCCGTATGACTTTATTTTTAACTAGCGTCATTTTACTACTGAGAGAAGCAGGAGCACATAAACAGATAAAATGTCTCCTAATTTGTCTGAAAGAAGGAAAGCAGGTTATTGGTTTTGTGATCTTTTAATGTTTCTTAACCAAGATTTTGATGATGGATTTCTCTATTTCTTTGACATTCTCAAAATGCAAGTAGTGTCTTCAGGGTGCTTATAGGATTAATGAAACACTATTTTTATCATAAGTGTATGCAAGGAACTACTAAAATACATAATAATTTTTCCCCGCCTCTGAATGGAAGTTGATTTTGATGTGTGCTTAATTTTCCTCTAAGCTTATTTGCTTTCGTCAGGTGCAAAAGCTTTAAATTTAAAACTGGCTTTTGCACTGACCTGAAGCAGCTGGAAGCAAGATAGATCAGGAGGTTTTGCAGTACTTTTTGTAAGTTAAAGTCGATGTTGCCATACCACATCTAAAGCAGAGGAACTGGCTCATCAGAAAACGAAGTGGCTTACACAAGGCTTCTAAACTGTTTGGTAGCTGAAATGGGAATAGAAATCCAGATCTTTGAGGCCTAATCCAGTGCTGTGAGGGCCGGGAATGCTGCCCCTTCCCTTGGACAGTAATAATTTTGAGGCTTTATTACTTCTGGGAAAGCGTGATTAAGTTTTTTCAACTTACAGATAATAATGTGTAAATAAGTTGCTCTAATAACTACACTGAGACAATGCATTGGGTTTTCTTCATTCTTGTAATTAAATAATGTTGTGTAATTTCAGAGTGGCATAGTGGATCCAGTTGACAGCACTTTGAGAGATTTCTGTGGTCAATGCGTACGTGAATTTTTGAAATGGTCTATTAAGCAGACAACGCCAAGACAGCAGGAGAAAAGCCCAGCAAACACCAAGTCTCTTTTTAAACGCTTGTATAGTCTTGCGCTTCATCCCAGTGCTTTCAAGAGACTGGGTGCAGCGCTTGCTTTTAACAACATCTACAGAGAATTTAGGTGAGCAAACAGAGCTCAGAACAGTAACTAACTTGAACTAAAGGTTCAAGGACATAAAAAGAATAGAGCGTAAAACTCAAATAGTCATCCACTGGTACTCATTCTATTCATGAATACAATAGCTATAAAATGGAGTTATGCAGATTATTAATTTTTAATTATAACTTTCTATTTTGGGCTTTCTGCAAGTGGAGACTAAAAGTTTAAATTTCTATGACAAGTTTACGAGAAGTTATTTATACCTTTTAAAGGTGGTCAGCAAATCTTCATTGCTGTTCTTTTTGAGTGGTTTAGATGTATTTTTTTCACACAAACATCTTGCGCAGTTTATCTCTACAGTATTTTCTTTTTTTTTTTTTTTTTTTCAATTATAATTGCATACTTAGTGCTTCTTCTACTCATGTTTCTCATCCTATTTATTCCTGATTTTTAAAGGGAAGAAAATTCTTTGGTGGAGCAGTTTGTATTTGAAGCATTGGTTGTATTTCTGGAAAGTCTAGCCTTAACCCATACAGATGAGAAATCATTAGGTAAGCTGTAATTAATTAACTATGGAATGAAGAAAAAAGCCATCCTGTTGGATCTTGGATTAAAAAAGAAAAACAAAACCAAACCATAAATCTATAACTGGAGGAAAAGTAAATGTGCTTATTTTTGCAACAAAGGAAGGATTATTTTTCGGTACTGACAGAGGTCATTTGATATCTACTTAGTAACTCTTTGAATTGACTCCTTGCAAGTTATAAAGGTGGAAGATTTTGTGCTCAAGAGAAAGAACATTTTCACATTTACCATGATTTACGGTTTTATAGTAACAGTAAAAATGATGAGGGTGAAATGATTTGAGTCCTGGCTTTGCAGTTACACATTGTAAAAATGTAGCTTGATGAGAATCTTGAAGTCTACTCTTTTATAACAAACAAAATGCTTGAAAAACTGGTATTTCTCTTTATTTTGTGGAAGATTACAATTTTGTAATACCCTTTCCTGTTTGCCTTCTTACTCTTCTCTACAACAGTATGCAGCTGTGTGAAGAATCTGTGACCTCTTCCACAATACTAATGATTCTTCAGTAAACTTGCTTTTCTCTTTTTCTTTTTTTTTTTCTTTTTTTTCCCCAGGTTCTGACTTTCATCAATTAAAAGTAATTAGAACATAAAACCAAAAACTGATGTTACAAAGACTTATTTCTTTCAGAGAAACAGTTCAGGATATGATAGAAGTGGCCCTAGAAGAAATATTCATGTGGGAAAAGTTTACAGTTTCTCTAAGCATGAGCGTGGAAAAGAAAATACACAGTTTTATAGCAAAGGCCTCACAGTTGGCTCAGGCCATGTTGACCTGTCTGCTATTTTATGATCTTGTTCTGTGGCATTGAAAAATTTACTGTAGAAGCATAGACTATTGGAGGTGATAGATGTTATCTTGTATTTAAGTCTCTTGTACCATTTCTATAGTGATAATACCTTGATTCATTTAACCAAGTTACTAGCATTTATTTATACATGTCGATTCTCTCTTTCTAACAGGTACTACTCAACAATGTTGTGATGCTATTAATCACCTGAAGCGCATAATCAAGCACAAAGCGCCTTCTCTGAACAAGGAAGGAAAACGGCGAGTACCACGGTCAGCAATTTGCCTTTATTTTGCTTTTTAAATATTACATTTTGGTTAATGATGTATGTAGTCCATGAATACTTAGGACTGAATGGGGAATTCATCCTGTGACTAGTGCTGATAGAGATCTCCTGCTACATCTGTTGAACCACTGGTGAGAAATGCTGGATATCATGAAAAAGGGTCAGGATGGTCATTCTTTATTCCAGCATGGTGTGCTCAGAAGAGAGCTTGCTTTAGTCCGGTAGGGACAAAAAGGGAAAGAAAAGGGAAAGAAAAGTATGTGCCCCTCACAGCAGTGTTTATAATAACGTTGGCGCTGATGTTACAAAGCATTTGGAGGAAACTCCTCCCAAGTTTTGTGGTTTTTTTTTTTGTTTTGTTTTGTTTTTGTTTTGTTTTGTTTTTTATTGCTGTAAGTGTTAGCAAAAGTAGGACAAGCTGCAGCAGGATGATCAGTGACTAAAAAGGGGTAGTGAAAAAGCTGGAAGAAGCAAGAATGGATTCAGTGTCAGGCTGGATATACAAGAATGGATTCAGTATTCGGTCTCCTTCTCTGGAGATACTCAAAATCTGCCTGGATGCGATCCTGTGCAGCCTGCTCTAAGTGAACCTGCTTTAGCAGGGGGGTTGGACTAGGTGATCTCTAGAGGTTCCTTCCAACCCCTACAATTCTGTGAGTCTGGATGAAGCTCTGAGTCACCTGGTCTGATTTCATAGCTGACCATGCCTTGGGCACAGGAGGTTGGACTAGAGATCTCCTGAGGTTACTTCTGACCCGAATTGTCCTGTGACCCTAAAGAATCAGGCAAGTAGAGTCTGGGAGTTGGCTCACTGCTGTGGTATATGGTAAGTCAGGGAACTGGATAATTAGGGACAGGGGAAAACTGTGCGGGCTTGTCTAAGCTTTAGTCTCCATTTTTGTCTCTTTGAGTGTTACAAAGAGAAGAAGAGAGACCTGATTCTGCTTTTTAAAAACCTTACTGCAAAGACTGTGCTCTGGGGATCCAGTGGGAAGAAGGAAAGCAGTGCAGGATGTGCTAGTAGAAGAGCTCTTCCTTGTAGTGCACATGGGTTGTGTCTAGATAGGTAAAAGGATATTTATAATGCTTGTGAAACATTTTGATTTTTTTCAACTGGAAGACTATGGTTTCTTGGTAGATGACACGAAGACTGTTAATCCCTAATATTTTTCTGCAGAGGATTTCCAGCTGCTAAGTCAGTGTGTCTTCTGGACGTTGTCATGTGGCTCTTAGTGCAGTGTGGACGACCTCAGGCAGAGTGCCGACATAAAGCCATGGAGCTCTTCTATGAATTTGTTCCTTTATTACCAGGTACTGTAAGTCACAATGCACTATTATATTTGCTTTCTAAATAGCGTGTGTGCCTTCCCCCTGTTTTCTGTGCAAACTATTTATTACAGGAAAAAATATTTTTGAAGTAAATGTCTATTCACTCTGTGCTGTTAAATAGAAACTGAGTAGTTGCTCATACTGGAAATCAAATACTGTGACAATCTCAGGGCTTTTGGGGGGTTTGTGGGCATAGAAAAGGGTTTTATTGCAAACTTCCTTCCGACCAGGAAGGAGAACTTAGAGCCCCAGAACTGCTGTTGTATCCAACTATGAAGGCAGTATTTGCTGACTGGGAACTAGTGGGAGCATCTCACAAATTGACCTCTTCCTTGTGGGTAATTTAAGTAGTATGACCAAGGCTAGACCAGAACTAATACCTTCTCTGCTAGAAAATCCAGTTTAAAACACAAAGTTTGGGCATATCAGTCCGTTTGCCTCTAATTTCTTGCTAGATAGAAATGTTTTCTTCCTATAGAATTAGTATTTCTGGTTTTATTTCTATCAGGAAACATGTCTCCATCTTCTTGGCTGGCTGATGTTCTAAAAAACCAAGATGTTTCTTTCCTCATTAATAAATTTGAAGGAGGTGGCAGTGATGCCAAAAGTCCATCTGGGATTCTTTCTCAGCCAACTCTTCGTGGTGTGCAGGAGCCCTTCAGTTTACAGGCTGTCATGCGGTGGATGGATATGTTCTTAGCAGCACTGGACTGCTACAATACATTCTTTGAGCTGCGTATGATCAAACCTCATGAAATACTGGGTGAGCAATTAACTGTTGCATTAGGTTCATTCATGTCTGTTACACAAAGCCCCTCCAAGATGAGTTCCTAACTTGGACTTTAAGCTTTTTCCTTAAGTGTAGAGTTGATGAATTTTACAAACACTCCCAAAAGTTTCAATGACAGTTGGTGTACTGGATGGTTTTTGATGAAGTACATTGTTAATAGTGTATCTTAAAATGTTTTTTTTAGTGCTAGAAATATACCTTTAAATGTCTGTCTCTCAGTCATCCAATCACCAGCCACTTCTTTTACTAAGAGAGAGGGTTTTAATTTTGTTGTTGTTGTTGTTGTTTGGGTCTTTTTTTTTTAATCCTTCCAAAGCTGTTTACCTGCTCCTTATTAATGTCTGGAGGGAGCTATCAGAAAGCAGAGAAAGAATTTCCCTTTTCACTTTGAGCCCTGTACGTGTTGCCTTTCTTCATTTCCTGATGCTTCAACTGCATCAGGTCCAAAAACCTTGTATTTGAGTTTTGATCGGGTGCATAACAATACCCTGTGTAGCCATTGGGTCTCTTAAAAAGTTATTTTAATTATTCATGCAAGACTAAACAAAATGCTTTTTATCACTGTTAATACAGTTGCATAGTTACTTCATATATGAAGTCTTGTACAAGTTCTAGGTAGTCCATCTGTCAGTGTTGTCTCTGTCTTGGTTTAAAACAGTACTGTAAGATCATTGTTGGATGCAGCTGGCATAGGGCTAAATTATTCAAAACTGGGGATTTAAAATTTTTATCCTCTTTATTACACATGCCTAAGTCATTATCATTATCATGAGTGCTTGTAATGATCAGTAAGTAGAAAGCTACACTTCACTGCCCAGAATGTTAATGTTTGGAACTGGCATAGGATTTTCAGAAAATACTGGTGTCAGATGTGCTGGATTGGTGTTTGTTATCTCAGTTCAACTGTTTTCCTCCAAACACAAAGTAATATATTTAAAATTTGAGAGCTGCTGTATCATTTCAACTTAGTGTGATTTTTCTTAGGTGGAAATGAAAGATCCTCATTCTTGGAAGCTGTGCAGTTCTTCCTTGAAACTATTGCTTTGCATGATATCCATGCAGCAGAGCAGTGCTTTGATTGCAGTTCGAAAGGCAGCATGTTCAGTCCACAAGAGAGAGATGTGTATAATTACAGCAAGTGTACAATTATTGTCCGAATCATGGAGTTTGTCACCATGATCCTGGAAACCTGCCAGCAGGATTTCTGGAAGGTAAGCACTGAAGTCGATAGTGGATAAAAGATACAAATTTTATATGTAGTTAAAGACTGTGATTTAATTGTGAGGTTAGCTTGCTGGAGAACATCATCTTTAGTGGTGCTTTAATTGAAATTGATGACTAAGTGTCACAGACTTACAGTCTTCGCATGTAAGTGAAAAGTATTCTGTTGCACAGTTGAATTCTAGTGGTTCATGTAGTTTTGATTGCAGAAATTAATATTTCCTGTACATTCCAGTTGTATATTGATTACGATACAGTCATTCTCTGGAGTACTTGCAATGAATATTTCTTGCATGACTTCTGATGGCCTTAAATGTGTGGATCCGCTTAAAAAGCGAAAAGGCAGATTGTGACAATTCTTTCTTGAATTCAGTATAATACTTGGGTGTCTCCATTTGCCTAGCTTTGGTGCAATATAAACTGTATTTAAGTATATACAGTATAGTACTTCTGAGTCTCTAATGAAATTTACACGGTCAGGTTTAGTTCTGAGACTGACCATCTCTTGTTTTAAGTTAATCTCTAATAGACAGAGGTGTACATTTGGATTTCATAGTGACTACAGGTGTATAATCAAGACTGAAACAGGCCTATGTGGACATAAAAGATCTTATGTGCAGTTTGATGAGATAGCATATATCCTATATATATCTTTATAAATACTTAAGTTTCTGTGTATTAGCACAACTGATTGAAAGTCAGACATTTCACAGAGAAATAAAATGTCATTTAGTGAGAATAGTTACCATTCCATGTTTTGTTTTATTTTAGATACAAGGACTAATGATAAGTTATGAAGAATAAATAAGGAAATCTAAATGGGTTTCTAAATAAAGCTTTTATTTAATGTTTTATTCTTTCTAGCTACTTGAGAAGGAATTGCTTAATGCAACCCTTATAGAGCTTCTGGTGATGACAGTGTGTGATCCATCACACATAGGCTTTAACACCGCTGATGTGCAAGTCATGAAAAATCTCCCAGATATCTCAGTAAGACTCATGAAAGCTTTGATGAAATCTCCCTATAAGGAATCTTTGAAACTGTGCATAAAGAAAAGAATAACGCTGCAGAGGTAAGTAGGGACTTTCTGGTGAGCGTGAATCCAGAACAAATGCCACTCACCAAGAGAAATGGAAAGCAAATAATGTTGTGTATGGTTGCACATGGAGCTCCCCACCGATGTAATGTTACTGCTTCTCTTTTCTCATTAGCCTTGAGGACCTTTGTTCTGTTGATCTGTTTAATTCAGATGCACGTTTTGATCAAGTTAGGTTTAGTGCCGTCCTTTCTGCCTGCAAGCAACTCCAGAAGTCTGGCCTGCTTCATTCTGTTCTTCACAATCAGGTAATTGTTTACCCAGAAAATAACGGTGAATATTTTTATACAGTAAAGAGCTTTTCCTATGTAAAAGGCCAGTGTGAAAACGGAGAACAGATCAGGTGAAGAAATTGTGTAAAATGAGATCAACAGTAAAGAGCTGGTGTTGAATAGGGGCAGAAATAAATGTTTTATGTTTACTCTACAAATCTGAGTAACGCAACACTGAGGTTTGAACGATCTTCGTAATTATGTCTGTCTTTCTCCAATTTCCAGGGCCTCGAGGCAACCAGAATCTACCTGAAACTTCCTTTTAGTGAGCTTCACAATACTGAAAGCTCAAAAAATGGGGATTTACTATCTTATAAAGGAGGCATTTTTCAACAATTTTTAAACATTCAGAATGATGGGGGAAATTAGAAAAGGAAGACGTTCTGGCTGATCAGAAGCAATATAGGGAGTCTGAGTTGCAGGGAAACAGGATGGAGAGTAGTTGGGGGTGGGGTTCTAGGCTATATTACTCAAAAGAATTTTTCCTACTAAGTTTCTGATTGTAGTCAATTATTTTACTTTGGCCAATTGAAAGGAAACAGGCTATGCAACAGCCACAAGAACTGAAAGAATTTGTCTACTAGTGAGCAAGGCTATACTTAGCAAGTAACAAAATAGTTAATTTCTGTGGGGCGTTTGCCATATATCCTGTAGACCTGAACAAAAGCTAAACCTATGAGTGTAGGATGGTGGTATTCAAGGAGCTGCATGGTTTACCTTTTGTGACCCACCTGTTCTGACTAAGGGCTTAGTTTTATTTCTGTAGCAGTGCTGTTACCTGAAAACAGTCAGAATCTTTCAAAGATTTTTCAAATGACTATTAGTTTCTTCTGAACTTTGTATGCAGCAGGATTGTCTCATTAAAATCTTGTTCCTCAGTTAGAAAGGTGTCTTGTCACGGTATATTTGCATCACTGTATAAGAAAATGACCCCGAGTTCAAGTGTGGATTTGGAAGGCCTTTCTGTTATTTTTTCAGCTTATATTAATTGTCACTTGTTTGTTTATTTCCATAGGATAAAGGGCATTTTTCAGTTGGTTCTAAGCTTCTTTCAGTTGTTTATAAAGGTATTGCACCTGGGGGTGAAAGGATACCTCTTCCATCGTTAGACATCAGCAGTAAGCGATTAGCTGACAGACTCCTGCAGCTAGCCTTTGCTATTGATGACCAGGTAGGCTACAATTCTCCAGTTTTAATACTGAATCATCGTTTAATATTCAGCATCAATAGTCTTCTACCCATATTTTGGGTAGATGAGGCCGATGTTTTATTCATAATCCTACAGAGGAACTGTAAGGATTCTTTGGCTTAATTGAGTGACAGTTGTAGATAACAAGAATTTCAGTGATCTGTTTGTGCTTTATTTTTGTGATTTCTGGTAATAAGAGTTTGGAATGGAAGCTTTGAAGAACTTATGGGTTTTTATAAGAAATGAGTGGAACTTTATCTGCTTGAGTTAACTCTGTGTCTATATCTTAATTTTCACAGTGTGAGGAGCTAGTAAGTCTGCTGTTGAACACAGTGGTGGTGTCTGTGCCGTTATCAGGAGCATCCCAGAAGAACCTGATCAGTTTCTCTCATGGACAGTATTTCTACAGCCTATTCTCAGAAACCATCAATCAACAGCTGCTGAAAAACCTGGATGTGATCATAGTCCAGCTTATGGAATCATCTGTCAGCAATCCCCAAATGGTATTGGACTTCTTTAAAAGGACAAAGTCAAATCAGAATGTTAGAACTAACACGTCTTTTGTTGTTATAGGTGGATGTAACTGAGTGTGTAGTGGGGGAAAAAGTGCATTTGGTTGCATTTTGGATAGCATTGCATTGATAGGTTTTTGGGTTGGTTTTTTTTTTTTTTTTTTTTGTCATGGCCTACTGGTGCTACCTCTGGCAACCTGACATAACTTAGGCTGATGTCTCACGTCAAACTAAGTGGAAACTGCTTACCTATTACCTATCCTGAAGTTTATGAACAGTGCTTCAGACCAAGAATGTCCTTTCAAAGGAAGTCTGATTGTTCCCATTTACTGTGCTTTGATTTTCATTGTAGAGTCGTCCTGGAGCATGTGGGCTGGATTCGTTTCGGATAAAACAAAACTAATGTAGAGCTCACCTTCAGGTCCACAAAGGAAGTGTGTTACAATTTAGAAGCTTTCTTTCAGTGCTGCTGGGTCAAAAAGAAAGATCAAAATTCTACTTTCCCTTTTGCTTAAGATGATGTTCAGGAAAGTAGATTATCATTCTGAAAATAATTGAATCTTTTTTTATCCAAGATAAAAATGCTTAAAGGTGTTGCTTCCAAGTAACGTTCTAGAACACTGGGAGTGTAATCTTTTATGATACCAGAAATCATTTAATTTGATTGTAGAGAGATGTATAGATTTTGTAAAAGGCTGGTGCTTGTGATGACTTTAGTGTTTCCTGTGCAGAGCATGCCACAATAGATTTACTTTTAAAAGTGTCTCTGGTAAATTTACACTAGCTACATGTGGCAATAGTGTAAAGAGTCTTCATTAATTTAATTAAGGTAAGTATTCAAATTGGGTCAAACAAACACTTTTCTGTTGTCTCCTATCTGCTGTTCTTCTTTGCCTGACTTAAAAAATGTATTATGGATTACATTTGATAAGATACCTTTTCTTTAGTTATATGAATTTGTGACATAAGGGGAGAAAAAATAAGGTTTATTGTACTGTACCCATCCAAATCTGGTGAAATCAGAAGGTTGATAACGTTAATCCAGTTTATTAGGTGTTTGCCAACAATTCAAGAGGAGAACACAGAATTCAGGTTTGGAAGTCAGTGACCATTAGTTTTAGTCAGGTCTTACTTAGACTGTGAAGAAAAGAGATTGAAGTGTACTTACTTCACATCTGGTATGCTGTGGTTTATGTTTCTTTTCAAAATGTGTACAAATAAGTTAGCACATATGCTATTTCTCTTATTTTTCAGCTTCACGCTAATTAAAATTTTCAAGTATTGATCTTTAGAGTCATTCTGGATTATCATTTATTTATCCACATTCACACAAAACATATGGGAAGGAATTGCAGCATTGTACTCTGAATGAAACAGGAGTAAATTGGATAGAAGTCTCTTTTTAGAAAGCTGCGTGCTTTTAATTTTATGCAGACAGACTTCTGTGTGTTTCTGAGATTTAAATCTAGCATTGCTATGTGATTTCTTAAAGTTAAGTTTGCTGATATGTCAGGGTAGGATTTTCATAGCTCCTTAGACGTTTACTTTCCATTAAATACAGTTATATTTAAGGATATGGGATAGAATTAAGATCTTCTAATTTTAGATCCTAATCTTAGTTTTCTGACACAGTCAAAAAAGAGAAAGGTGCTTCTAATTTAGGTGCTTTTAGGGCAGAGAGTAGGTCAGACAGAAGTTGAAGGGATTTTCGTCCTTTTCTTTTAACAACCACCTTTCAGTCAGGTGTTAGGTTCTCCTTCTTTCATGATTGCCCATACCAGTGAAGAGATCCTGTCATCATTTAACTTGGGATTCAAAAATCTACCTGTTGGTTTTCCTTCCAGGTTGGCAGCATTTTGAATGGCATGTTAGACCAGAGTTTTAGGGAGCGTACCATACGCAAGCAGCAAGGAGTGAAACTGGTCACGGCTGTACTAAGAAACTGGAGGAAACTTGACAGCTGGTGGGCCAAAGGCTCAGCTTCTGATAGCAAAATGGCAGTCTTAACCCTGCTGGCAAAAGTTCTCCAGGTATGCGTTGCTTTATAAAATCCAGTTAACTCTTCTAATTCTGTAGGAATTGTATCTTGTTTTAAAGAAACGCTTTTCATTCTGATGTTTTATGTTTGGGAAAGTTTGAGAATATCAGAATCTGGTATCTTGCTATTTTGCAAAAGTACAAAAATTTTTTTGGATAGACAAATTACTAGGTTTTGCTTTTTTCCCTCTTTTTTTTTTTTTTTTTTTTTTCGAAATTGCTCTCATGCTTTAGCTTCATTTTTTCCTTCTGGAGAATTGGTAAAAGCACAGGGAATAAGCTTGGAAACTGAGCAGCCTCTGATACCATTATTTGTCATGTTGGGATCCAGAAAGTCACAACGGAGGAGTTCTACCTGTATCAAGAGACTGCAGAAAGATCTTTATTTCAAAGACCTTTAATTTCTGTTACATTGGGGTTTGGGTCTTTTCTTTTTTTACCCTCTATTTTGAAAACATATTTTATCTATTTATCATATTGGTGTTTTTTAGGAACTTATAAAAGTAGCTGTGCCCAAATATACACAAAGATCTCTTATTGAGATTTTTATTTTCTTTTATAATAATAATTTTAACCTTGAATTGTTTTAAAGGTATGTTTTAGGACACAGAATGTGAGCTGTATTGCTGTATTAGCTGGCAGTGAAGTGACCAATAGGAAATCTGGCTTTAAGAGGGAGCTTAGTATTTTTTTGAACTGAAAAATATTCTACGTTATGATTGTTTGTACTGTGTAGCTTTTAGAATTCTTTTTGGTAGTCCTTTTACAACTAAAATCACTCTGTATGTGCTTTCTGTTAATTTGGTTTATTTTTTGGAAATAAACAATTCCATAGGTCATGTTTTTATTATTCATCAATACAATGATCTCTTTGACTAGTTTAAAAAGGAAAATCCTAATTTTTTTATTTCTTCTGTTGTTCCAGATAGACTCCTCAGTTTCTTTCAATACCAATCACGAAGCATTTACAGCTGTTTTTAATACCTATACCAGCCTACTTACTGACCAGAATTTAGGCTTAAATCTTAAGGTAAATTGATCACTTCAATGGCTTCTCCACCTTCCCCAGATTAGAATGTTAGTTGTTCATGAAATTCCCTGTTTTTTGGCTTAAATTTTACCTTAGTTTGCACAGTAACATGGACATAATTTCCATTTTTCATTTTTCTCCTGTTCAACATCCTAAAAACTGTAAATCGTCCTTTTTTTCTTTAGACAGAAGGCAGTATCAGAGATGTGTTTTGGGTTTAGGTGCTCCTTTTTTTTCTTGCTCTACTGAAAGGCATGTAATTTTTAGGAAAAAATCTTACTGCCAGTTGCAAGTAGTTTAGAACTCTACAGTGTTCATTTGAGAAATGGCAGCTGTTCAGGCTTTTAGCAAGGAGTGGCATTGGCTACATGATTTTGTTGTCCATGACTGCAAGCATGAGACCGGAACCAATGGATTAACTGCTCTATGTGGCTTGGTCAGCAGGGGGAGATAAAGTACTGCATACTGAAAGTGGAAGTTCTAAAAGATGCTGGATCGTAGGCTTTGGACTAGAAGACCGAAAATTTTGTACTTATGAAACAGTTTTGCATGGTTGCTGCTCTGTCAGTCTGTCTTTAGTTAGACATTCAAAATAGATGAAGTTTGGGATCTTGCTTTAGCTGCCAGGTGGTGCGTTAAATCAGTGACTTGTGTGATAATGGATGCTTGCTTAAAAGAACAATAAGGTCTTATTGGTAGCCATGTGAGCCATGAGATACTAATTAGCTTTTAACTCCCACTCAGCCGTGACCAAAGCGTTTTTTTTTTTTCTGAACTAGCACCTTAAAGATGAGCCGCTGCACAACATGTCTTTATCAGCACACTGAGCTGTTGAATCAGTAAGCACGGCCACTGCTGATTATTTTGTGGTCCTATTCAGCTTTCTTTATAGAGGATAATTTTGTGTAGTGTGAAACTGCATTTCTTTTTTTCAGGGTCAAGCAGTGATAATTCTTCCGTTCTTCACTAATTTGACTGGAGAAAAACTTAATGAGCTTAAGAATGCTCTTGATCAGTTTGTTGCTTTCAGTTTTCCCATGAGGTCGGATGAGTTTCCCAAAGGAACCCTGAGGCACAATAACTATGTAGACTGCACTAAGAAGGTCAGTATTTTTAACTGTAATTAGAAGCCTAAGCGAACCATGTCTAGAAACAGTGTTTCACAGGATCTGGAGAGAGACTCAGTTCACATAAGGAAATCAGTTTTTCTGTTTCCGAGTTATGTCTTTATCCAAAAGTTTAATGTACAGATACACATTCAGTAAGCGTATCCTTTCCGTGCATCTGCTTCTGATCAGTATTGAAAAATAATTACATAATTGGGTGGAATTGATTTGATCCACTGTGGCTCCTTGTGTTATGCATTACTTCTTTTTCAGTTTTTAGATGCATTAGAATTGTCTCAGAGTCCAATGCTGTTGCAGTTAATGACAGAAATCCTCTGTAGGGACCACAGACATTTCATGGAAGACTTATTTCAAGCCAGCTTCAAAAGAGTTTCCAGAAGGTGAGTTTGGTCTATTGGATTTTGCTTTTGTTCTCATTGAATTTTTGCTGAAGCAAATGTGCTTTCTCTGTTATGTTATCTGTAATAGCGATGATTTACACCATAAAGTTTTACATAATGGTTTTAATTTGGATATTGCTTTTGTCTTCACATTTCCAAACAATTCCTGAAGTGAGAACAAGTGGCACCAACTTCCAGGTGACATTTCCAGTGCCTGGGCAAATTTTGTAAAGCCTTCTGTAAATTATCTTGTTCTGGCAGACTTCAGTTGAAGATGGTAATTGTGTGCGATACCTATATTTGCTGTGCCTGTATAACCGCGCAATCACAAAAGTAGATAGCACTTGAACGAAGTAATTCACTGTCAGTTTAACTCCTTTGAAAATACAACAGCACATGTATTTAATTGAAAGCTTCTGGGGTGACAAATTGTAGCCAACAAGCTCTGTCCACAGAGGAGGTCTTCGGTCTCTTCCAAAACCAAACATTCCAATTCGTGATGGGCTATTAAGTAGTGACACTTGGAGCATGTAGTTTCCTGGACAAAGTCATTTACCTTAGGCCCAAATCCTATTTTTGAATTTTTACCTTTTATAAAATTATTTAGAACAACAGTTCATCTGGTAGTGGTACACTTGATAGGCCACAGAAGGACCTTATAACAGTGAGTTCTCCTCCTTTTTTTCCTTTTTGTTTGCTCCCAACATTCACGTATACCAGATCAATATTTTTTTAGGTTGTTCAGCAAAAAAAGGGGACAGAGAAAGGTAATGATTGCTTTTGAATTAAACTAACAATGATATATGAACAAGTTTACCATCTGTTGCAGAGTAAGAAGCTGAGATTTTCTTTAGAGAGCTCCATAGTAAGTGGCAGTTCAACCTGATCTTGCATGACTTGGAGGATAAACCAAGAGGATATGAATGCAGACAGTAAAAAAAATTTTAAGTGTCAGGGGGGTTTGAAACATAAATGGAATCTGGTAAAAGAGTTTTCATCTTGAGTTTTCCATCTTATTTAGGAGCACCACTGACAAACAAGTGATACTGTTGGACACTGTTCACAAAATGTTCCGGAGTGAAGACCTTCTTTCAAATAGTACCCGTCAAGCGTTTATGGATCGCTCCCTCCTCACTGTCTTGTGGCACTGCAGTTTGGATGCACTGAGAGAATTCTTTGGCAAGATTATAGTACAGGCTATGGATGTGCTTAATTCCAGGTTTACAAAGGTATGAATTACCTTTTTTTTTTTAGGATTGGGGAAGGTCTAGTGAAATACTGGTGTTGGTATGTACATTTTGCTTAACTTTGAGTGAGACACTGATTGAAGCCATTTGCTTTCCAATTTCTTGTATCTTGGAGCAGAAGTTTGTGCCAATTACATGGTTTATTATTACTGAGAAACTTTTCTTTATTCCCCAGCACACTGTTGCTTTGAAGTTAATGTATGTTTGTATACCTACTGTGTATAAAAATCGAAGTTGTAATGTTATCTATATATATCTAAAGGGGTCTGAAGTTCTGTCAAAAAAGCAAAAACCCGTTCTAACTTTGAAATATAAAAGCTGTATAAAATAGTAGTTTGTTACTATGTTGTAAGAGAGATAGTCAACCTCAGTAATGAAAGCTCTTAAATTAGGTGCCTTACTTGTAGAGAAAGAAACACATCTTCTAATCATTGCAAAGATCCTTCAGGAAGGAATTAGAAGCACAGATCATCCTTTCTCTATTTACAGCCTATCCTGCAATTTAAAGTACAGTTATAGGCAATAATGTAGTTGTCAGTGGAGGTCTCTGCTCTCGCAGCAGTTCTTCACTTCTGTGATTTTGCTGGTGCAGCTGTTTAAAGGCAGTAGGACAAAGAAGATGCTGAAATGATCCACATTTAGTAACAGTTATTAAAACCAAAACGCTAAAACCGAGACTTATGTAGAGTCACCCCCACCATGTTTCTGTTGCTGTAAATGTTGGCACCAAAGTGAGGTGCTTAAAGAAACTCATGAATGATACCCAGTATGGTGACACGTATGTATATTTTGCTTACAGGTGTCATGAGTCTGAGCCGTTACCTGCTATTCTGCTTATTTTACTCCGACATCACTATAATGATTTTGGCCAATTACAGTTAAAACAACTCCCCTGATAAAGAGCAGGTCAAAATAGTTTTAGTAACTGTATTACACAGGACCTCAGAATCTATCAGTCTTTTATTATCACCAGCTCTTTTCTCTGTTTTAGAAGGTAGAAGTAAGCTGAAGGCTGTTAAGTAGCTCCACAGTTACTCTAATTTCTACTAAAGAAGGGCAGGATCCAGGAATTCTCTCTCTGAGGTTTTTTTCTTGTTTGTTCCCAGTCCAATGAATATACTTTTGATACACAAGTCACCAAGAAAATGGGGTATTACAAGCTGCTAGAAGTGATGTATGTGCGTCTTTCAAAAGAGGATGTTTACTCCAAGGACTCTAAAATTAATCAAGCTTACTGTGGCTCCATGAGTGTAGAAGGAAATGAACTTACCAAGACACTAATAAAGTAAGACTATTATTTCCTTTTAATTTCTAATTAGGTTTGGGGCAGATACAATTTTTAAGTATGCCATATAAAGCAGAAGATTGATTTGCCCAAGGGTAAATGTAATCTGTGATGTAGCTTTTGATTGTACGTGAAGTACACATATTGAATTTGTATTGATAGAATGATCTCTAACATAGACTACAATCCTACGTCAGGAAAATTTTTGCCTCCTCTTTTTGCCATTTCTTTTCTATTTATTACGCTTGTGCTTTTTATTTTTGCTTTTCAGTATGGTTCTTGGCCTTTAATTCGTGTTTTCACAATTTCGGTTTCAGTATGCTTACACTTTTATGTAGAGTATGGTTCTGTGTTGTAAGATGGATTTTCATTTACATTTCGTAATATAATAGCACACCCAGGAGGTGTAACTTGGTTTAATCAACACTGCAGAGGGGGACAAAAGATTAATACTGAATATATAAGCTAATTAAATTATTTCATTTGTTTAATATCCTGAAAAAAACATATAAGATGCCTGAATTGCTGCTCATGTCTCTTTTTTCGTTTTAATTTTATTTTACAATACCATGTCCTATGAGGACTTTAAAGAATTTCTTGGTTGTGATTTGCAGAAGATGTATAAATTGTTATGGGCAAAAGACCTTTAAAAATTGCATCTAAACTGGTTTTCTCTAGCTAATCTATAGCATAGCTTAGCGTGCCTGTCCATTCATAATTTCTCGGGGAAGTACCATGAGAGAGATTTATTTATGTGTTGGAACACATCTGTATCTTACCTGAAAATGGCCTATTCTTGTATTCCTGCCACTAAGGACTGCTGTGTAAATACTTGGGGAAGTTGTCTTTGTCATTGCTGAATGGTTCCGTTTCAGTGCAGTCTGCCTGCAGAGACCTTGAACAAGTCTGAGGCGGTTTAATGCTGATACTGCTGTAATAATGAAGATCTCTTGAATTCTGTTGATTCACTGGTCTCTGGTTGGGGCCTTTCCTGCGCGTCTTTAAAAAAAGACTTCTGAAGGTATTTTCTTGCCTGTTTGTATTTTAAGGTCATGCTATGACGCATTTACAGAAAACATGGCAGGAGAGAGTCAGCTGTTGGAGAAGAGGAGACAGTATCACTGTGCAGCATATAATTGTGCTATTGCTGTTATCAGCTGTGTCTTCACTGAAAGTAAATTTTACCAAGGTTTTCTTTTTACGGAAAAATCAGAAAAGGTGAGAAGCTGTTGTTGCTGTTTGAAGGCTTCCAGAGCATGAGACACAAAGTGATTTTTAGTTGATTGCGATAAATCGAAGAATCAAACCTGGAAGAACATGCAATTCTATTAACAAACTACCCAGTGAGGCAATAGAAGGAGTTGTAGCTGACTTTCTTGCAGCCTTCATGCAATATCAATTGTTGATGAAGGTTTACTGTCTGTTTGGGAATGAATGAAGTAGTGATATATTTACCCTGTTTTCCCTCCACTCTTGATGAATTTTCTAAAATATGAGGAAAAAAACACATTGTTTAAATTCTCCAGTGCTTGGAATATACTTGATTAAGAGACAACCTCTTGAGTAGTTGAATAGCAAAATTTTCTTTAAAATGTTGATGTAGGAAAGTAAACATGCCATATTTTCTGTATTGTATGTTGATCTGTTATTTTTGAAGAAGAAATAAAATATGCGATTGTTATTGTGTGCAAAATTATCATTTTGATATTTCCAAACATGCTTCGGTTTGCAGAACTTGCTGATTTTTGAAAACTTGATAGATCTGAAGCGTCAATATTCATTTCCTGTAGAAATTGAGGTGAGTGGAGCTTCTGGGCTTTAGTGTTCCTAAGTAAAAAAATTAGTATGGGTTTAACAGTGTCGCTATAGACCAGGTCAACTCTCACGAATTGAGAAAGAGAATTCTGTAGTGAATAAAAAACAGAGTACTGCTCTACTGTTTTAAATACATTTTTCTGAGCAAAATCCAGACTGGAAATTTAGAACACACCTGCAGTGCATGTAACTCTAATATGCTTTTTAGCACACTTACTCTCCTAATGAACAGCTGTAGGAATAAGTAATTTATCTGTTGTACTGTAGCGTTAATTATAATCATTTATAGCACGGTATTTACATTCATGTTAAATGGAACAATGTTAAGTTTTTTGGCAGTTCTGTAAATAAATAATTGTAAACAAACTGTAAATTAAAAAAAAATAATTTTCGAACTTTATTTCTTGCTGTTTAGGTGCCTCTGGAAAGGAAGAAGCGGTACATTGCTATTAGAAAAGAAGCCAGGGATGCAGGGAATAGTGATCAGGGTATGAAAGTCATTTATGACTATGAAAAAATGCCTTCTTACCTTCAGACAGTGTTCATTGATGTGTTGCTAATTGGCTTCTACTGTAGCAGGAAAAAATAAAAGCATTCAATGTACTTCATCTAACAACCAATTCCTACCCACCCTCAAGTTTTAGTGGCCAATAAAGGCTTGTTTCTTGTAATTTCCTTCATTGATGGTCTATTTTTTTTCCTATTTAGATGAACCCAAGTATTTAGCTTCTGCATCGTATATGATGGATAGCAGTTTGAGTGAGGAAATGAGTCAGTTTGATTTTTCTACTGGAGTTCAAGGTTTTTCTTACAGCTCCCAAGACGTTACAGCTAGCAGTGCTCGTTTCAGGAGAAAGGTAACTTAGTGACTTGCGTGCTGCGAGAAAGAGCTTTATGCTTTCTAGCAATTGCATACATTTATTGGAGTTGAGAAAGAGAAATCTCTGTTCTCCTATGTTTGTTCTACTTGACTGAGAATGGGTTTCTCCAGAAGATGAGGGAGGGTGACTTCAGCTGTGTTCTGTTGGTCATTTTTCTTCTTCCCTCTCTCCACTGTCTACAGGTGGAGAAAAGCAATGACCTACCTTGGGTTTTTCAAGTTGAGTAAATTGAGTGAAGTCCAGCCTGAGTTGTAAAAAGCATTTGACTTTGAGTGCTCTTAGGATTATCCTGTGATGGTTGTATTTCTGTTAGGCATCTGGTTTCCACATTTTCCTCATCTTTAGGTCTTTAAAGGCACTTGACCAAGCTGATTGTATCAAATGTATGGAACAAGAGATTGAACACTTAATTATTTTTGTATCGCTGTTGTGGCACCTTGTATTTAACTGTGACTCTTGGAAGAACAGCATTTAGTATCTTCCAAGACTTTAAGTTGTGTTCCTTCTGCGGTGAAGAGACATCTCATCAACAGTAATACTGATAGGACAGATATTTGCTATAGAACAGAATGAAAGCTTGTAAAAGTGTCATCGGCACTGAAGATGAAATCTGTCAAAATAACCATTAACATTGGAAGAGAGAAACTGTTTCTGTGTTTTGGAGCAAGGAGGTGTTTTAGCTGCAGTAAGGTTAACCAGAAATGCACTTTCTTTCTGCTTTGTGTAGTAATGTTGTAATTTCTAACTGCAAACGATTTTCTTTTGTGATTTACTCTGTGTAGCAAAAGAGAGAGCTGCTGTGGTTGCTAGTCAGTGTGAAACAACACATCCATAAAAATAGGGCTTTCCCCCTGTGGAAGGTGTTAACACATTCTTTCAGCTGGGAAAAATGAAGTCATTTCTGTGAGGGTCAGCTAACTCTTGCTGCTTCCAGCAGTTGCCACACTTATCCTGGCAGGTAGAAAAATCAAAGTAACATGAAGTTGACATCTGTTGGCACAGAAAGTAAAAGATGTGCACAGCTGGTACATATATTTGGGAGGTGTCTGAACAGCATATTTGATGTATTCCCTGTTGCACACACTGAGCATATAGTCAAATCCGTAAACACAGATAAGATCAGAATGACTCATGGCATTATGATTTAAAAGAAACTACAGTGGTGTTATTAATTATAGTAACTTTTTTTTTTTTTCAGGAGCCCACAGAATACATGGTTTTAAACGATGAGATGGAACTGGAAATGGATGAACTCAACCAACATGAGTGTATGGCTTCTATGACCACTCTGATTAAACATATGCAGAGGAACCAGATCACACCCAAAGTGGAGGAGGCCAGTATTAACCAAAAAGTTGGCATTTTTTCCCTAATTATACCAACGAAAGGGAGTCATGATTGAATCCCTTCATTTATTAATTTTCTTCGCTATGTTATAGTGCGACCTGTGTGGCTCAAGCTGGGGGCTTTTTAGTTTGATAAGCCTGTTTGGTCTAAGAAGTGAGTTGATTTTTTTTGCTCCTCTCTTTTAAATTTCAGGGGACAATTCCAGTAGATCTTCCTCTTTGGATGAAATTTCTGCATGGTAAATTAGGAAACCCATCAGTACCACTGAATATTCGCCTCTTCATAGCAAAGCTTATTGTTAATACTGAGGATGTGAGTAATTTTTTTCTCATATTTTTTTCTGTTAACCTAACAGGTTGTATTATAATATCGACTGTGTAACTCTTGTGGGGTAAAACCACATCACATCAGCTGAGACTTTTGGGGCATTCAGAATTAGTAGTTTGCTGTGATAAAAAGTAGTGCATTCATAGCCGAAAATTCCAGATAGTGCCAGTATTTTGAAGGTAATTTAAATACCTTTTCTCCAAACTCTATTTCTATAAGCAGAGGGTGTCTACAATATCTGTCTTCTGTAAACTATAAGTAATTGATTCATTGATACTAGGCAAGAGGTATGGCTGATTATGTTTGCCATCTTTGCAGGAGCAAATATAATGGGTTTTTTTAGTAGTCACAGATGAGTCTTCTGGAAAACCTTAGAGCTAAATGCTGATGTTCTGGATGCAGAAAGATATTATGATAGCATAATGTGTCTTTGCCTGAGAAGAAATGTTTTCTAACTCTCATTCTTGCGTAAAACATTCTCATATTATTTCATTCAGTGATTTTAAAGTGTAATGTTTCTGTCTGAAATATTCCAGATACAAAATACAAAAAAGCTGAATTTCAAAATTAATTCAAGAAGCTTTAGCACACACTTAATGCTACTTTCTTAGTAAAGCTGTCTGAAATAGGGGGCTAGATGAATGGCATACTCTTTCAAATCTCTTTAGGGACGGGTTTTCTGTGTGAGCGCTGTATTATGTGGGCCCTAGTGAAATAGTTAACTTGATGTGAATACTTGGTTTTAAGGTTTCTATGCAGAAATGAGGAATGTAGATATAGATACTTTTTCTTCTAAAGTTATTTTAAAATTTTTGTGGTTGTTGCTTCAGAAGCGAAGCTAAGTGATAAGAGGTTGATTTAGCAGTCTTACCCATAGTGATTATTGAAAAACAGGTTATTGAACAGTTGGATAATTTGTACTTGATCACTGATTCTCCTGTTTTCCATAGGTTTTCCGACCTTATGCAAAGCAGTGGCTTGGTCCATTGCTGCAGCTTGTTGTTTCTGGGAATAATGGAGGTGAAGGGATTCATTACATGGTAGTGGAAATAGTAGTTACTATCCTCTCCTGGACAAGTGTAACCACTCCCAAAGTAAGGAAATGTGAAATTCATTTTTATTATTACTGCAACTATTTGGTAAGGAGTGAGTGAGTTTGTTGTTATCCACTTGTAATAATTTCCTCCATTAGTCCACTGTTTCTTTTAGGTATTAACTTCAAAAATAGCTTATTTGCTTACTTGCTTTCATAAAACAATGTATGTCTTCGTATTGGTGTCTCTATGTTTCTTTTTGCTCCTGTTCATTGTAGGGGAATATTAAGGATGAGATTTTAGCCAACAGATTGCTTGAATTCTTGATGAAGAATGCCTTTCACCAAAAAAGAGCTGTGTTCAGACACAATCTGGAAATCATAAAGACAGTTATAGAGTGTTGGAAGAACTGTCTCTGCATACCTTACAGGTAAGCATTTAGACAACTGCTTTCTTTTATCAATATTTCAAGAATATAAGTGAACCACTATCAAAGGAGATGAAAAGGTAAATTCAGCTTCAATAGTAAACTTTTTGTCCCTAGACAAAGGGACAAAGTAGAACTCCAGAACTGAGCTCTCCAAAGGTTGTAACTTAATTTGCAAAACAGCAAGAAGAGCGATGGGGAAAACATGTAGAGAATTACAACAACAAAAGCAGGAGTAATCTCTGCAAAGACTTACCTTTTATTTGAAATTTGGGGTATTATCACTGAATATTGGTGTGCTCTTAGTAAGACTTCTGTGATCTGCTGTGCTCCTGAACTTGTTGCAGAGAATTTGTGTGGGCTTACAATCTCTTTTTAGATATTTTTTAGGGTGGGCGGGGGGAAGACTTCTTCATTGAAACTGAATACTTACTTGTTTCTGAACAAGCTTTCTACTGGTTTTGATGTGAGTTTATATGCATATGTACGTATTTGCTGCTGCGTTTGGTGGGGTTGTATGTGTGTATATATCTGTACATACACAGAGAGTGATTTATTGTGTGTATATTATGGATTTTTCATGTCAATCGTTACTTTTATGTTTTTATCCAACAGTTTAATATTTGAAAAGTTTTCTAGTGGAGACTCTGATACAAAAGACAACTCGGTGGGAATTCAGCTGCTGGGAATTGTTCTTGCTAACAATTTACCTCCCTTTGACCCAAAGTGTGAAATAGATCGTGTCAGGTGAGAAATGCAGCTTTTTGGAGAATGATTTTGATATAAGCTTAAGACAGAGAGCAAGTCTAACTTGTCAGCATGAAGTATGGGAGATGGATTGTTCGTTTATTATAATTGTTTGTCCTATCATCCCTTTGCTATTGTCTGTCAGATGTAATGCTTTTGTAGCTGCAAACTGCAGACGGCATTTATTTTCGAAAATATCTAGAAGGATGTAAGCTTTTTTACAGTGGGCCCCAGGGTTGCAATTTCATGGGAATTAACAAAGTCAGGAATTGCCAAGTCAAGGATTTGAGACACTGCAGGTGGAAATCCATGTTGCACTGTATTCAGGTCTTCTAAAAGTAGTCACTATTGCCCTAGGCAGGTCAGGTGAGGTTTTTTTGAGTTAAAAATTGGATGCTGGAGTAGTAGTTTACAGCAGGTCTACCTTTTGTGTTAGGTATTTTCAGGCTTTGACCAGCAACATGGGCTTATTAAAGTATAAAGAAGTTTATGCAGCTGCAGCAGAAGTGTTGGGACTTGCTCTTCGATACATAGCTGAGAGAGAAAATGTAAGTGAACTGTATTGTTTGTTTGACCATTCCTGTCCTAATTCTATGTATGTCTTCTGTATGACTACTCAATTCAGCTGCAAAAATGAATGTATTTAAAACTCAAGAGTTTTTGTCCAACCGATCAAGTTTAAACTTTTAACTCAAGAGGAAAACAGTTTGAGAGCAGAGTTTTTGCCCTGTTCTGGAGCTGACAGGGAACGGTCTCTCTCTGAGGCGTTGTTCAGCTTTTGCTAACCAGCAACACTGGCATGGTACATTTAAAGTTGTTTTTCTTTTTTAAAGGAAAAAAAAATTGCAAGTTGGTAGGTTCGGAGCTACCTTATGAATATCTGTATCTGAGGATGTTTAATAACTTGTAAATTTTGACATAAAATTTAAAGGTATCGTATTTAATTTTGAATCCAGTTATTTTCTAGGTAGTGGACAAGGTGAACACAAAACTGTTACTTACCAAATCCTACAGTACTAGAACTAGGGGACAGTGCTTGATGATCACAGAAATCAGTTTGAGACAGATACTAGAAGTACTTCTTTATGCAACAGTTAGCAAACTTCTGGAATTTGTTGCCAGAAGAGATTCCAAGGGTAAGTAGCATCATCAGGTTCGTTAGGCAAATTCATGCACAAAAAAAAAAATAATCATGAACAGGTTCTAACAACAATAGACAACAATGTACACTCTAAGATCCCTAATCTAATGATGTAAACATGTTGGGTTGTGAGAGAAAAGGAGGACAAAATGCAGCCAGGCTCACGTACTCCCCCTAAATACCATTCTGCAGCTGCTGTTGGACACAAAAATACCAAGGTATGGCCTAGGTGGATTATTAGCCTGACTTTACTTCCCTCCCTACTATTCTTCTTTCCCCACTTAATTGCATTCTGGTTGTTCTTTCACAGTTTGTAGAGCATATTTCATAAATTTAATTCCTGCAGTCTTCTCTTTCACAGTCTTCCAAGTTCCATTATAAGCAGCATTTTGAATAAATAAGTAAAGATGATGCAAATATTTGATCTTATACAAAGCTTATTTCTTGGACGTTAAGTGAAGGTTGCTGATTATTTTTCACCATTTACTAAAATGTCTAGTTTTTTACATTCATTAATTGGAAATCTGCCATATTGAATGAGTAGCTACTTATTTATGTAAGCATACTAAGCGACTCGTATATCAAAATTAAGGCGTTGGTTCCAAACCAATCAAACAAAGCTCACAAATGTATTGTTTAAGCAGACAATCAGGTGTTTCAGCCAGGCCTAGCTGTACAGCAGCCATGAAGCATCATAAATGGCAAGATGGGGTGGGTGGATCTTACCTAGTGAAATGCACTAGAATCAAACAGTACAGCAGAATGATGTGTCATTAAGGTGGTTACGAATTTCATGGCTGCGCTTGTCCTACTTCTTCATTTTCAGGTACTTGAAGATCCAGTTTATGATGGTGTCATAAGACAATTAAAACATCATCAGAACACCCAACAGGATAAGTTTATTCAATGTTTGAATAAAGTTGTTAAGAATTTTCCACCTCTTGCTGACAGGTATGTATAAGTTACATGGTATGTCCATTGTAGATCTAGAGGAATAATAGAAAATAACTTGCTTTTCTTTGTGGGCTTCTGGTTGTGTTAAGGTTTGTGAATGCAGTATTCTTTTTGATACCCAAACTTCATGGTGTGATGAAAACCTACTGTCTGGAAGTAATAATGTGCCGTGCGGAAGAAATACCTGATCTCCACTTACAGTTAAAGAGTAAAGACTTCATCCAGATCATGAATCACAGGTGAGTGATCATGTGATTACAAATGTGGATGCATAGTCTAAACTTTTTGATGACGTTTTCTTTGCTGGCCACATTTTTACCTTCAGAAGTATTTATAATTCGTATTCACTTTGTGGTCACTGCTCTCCTAATTTGAGGTAATGGAATCTGGGAGTTAAGTATTAAGATGGTTGGCTCACTGTGAAAAACAAACAAAAAAACCCTAAATAGCATTAAGGTGAAACACCACTGGGATGTGAATTTCTGTAGTAAGTATTAGTTTAGTTATGTTCTTACTCTTAGGTTGAACTCAAAAGTATTTACCTGAAGCCCTTTATGCAAAACCAAATATTATTGCTAAAACCTAAACTGTTCTTCGGGTTCTGTGTGTAGCAGTGAAGAGAAGAGCAACATAACTATTCTATTTTTTTTTTTTTTCCTCCCCCTCTCTTTTTAGGGATGATGAAAGGCAAAGGGTTTGTTTGGATATAGTGTACAAGATGCTGGCTAAACTAAAACCACTAGAACTTAAAGAACTTCTTCCTGCAGTGACAGGGTTCATTTCTCACCCTTCTGTAATATGTCGACAGCGCATGTATGATATTCTGATGTGGATTTATGATAATTACAGGTGTGTATTCACTGGAGATGTTGTCTTTCTATGGTTTGTCACAGGCAGACTGAAAGTGTTTGTAACATTGCCTTTCAACTTCATCTCCCTCGGTGCAGAATTTTTCCCGTTCTCAGAAGAACGAAGCCTGTGATTTGTCTAAGTAGCTCTGGCCTTTGGTGGCAGTTTTATCGTTTTCACTAAGGGACAAAGACTTAGACCTGAACTTTATCCCAGAACTAGGATGTTGCATCACCACAGCATGATGGCATAAAAGGTCTTAGTTCTGATGCTCCCACTTTTTTTCTTGTTGCCAGAATTGGTAACTAGAAAGATTTGTACGCTAGAGAAATTTGATTGTAAGTAGAAGGTGGGTTAAGGCACTTTGGCATGATCTGGATCCCTTTAATCTGGTCATGTAAAGTTGTTTTTTCTGTTTGACCCCTACAGTAGGGAACAAGTATGTACTCAGATTGACAAGTGCGTTACTGTTGAATCATCTAACTTAGTTGGGTTCTATTATATGATTTTTCCCAAGATAACTATTTGAAGGGATAATTATTGTGAAGAAAAAGTACAGGTAATTTTTACTCCAGTGTTACTTGGTAAAAGCTGATTCTCTTTGCCTTTTTCTCAGTTTTAACCTTGCAAACTCAGAATTACTTCTGTTTGGTCTTTATAGTAAATACCTAACACATATTACTTGGCTTCCTGATTTTTTCTTTTCTAAGTAGTGGAGAGACAAGATATTTTTGGCAATGAAGACCTCATGTTGTGAAAAACATGCAGTATTGTCATGCCAAGTTGAGATTTTTATTTTCTCCCACCATCCTCATCCTCTTATTTTACTATGGATTGTTTGAGATAAGTCATTAAGAGACGTTTTTCTCCTACCATCAGTGATCCAGAAAGCCAAGCAAATGGTGATTCTCAGGAAATACTCAAGCTGGCAAAAGAAATCCTACTTCAAGGACTAATTGATGAGAATGCTGAACTGCAGTGAGTAAACGCTGCTGTGATGGTTGTCTGAAGTAATGAATCCCTAAATTGCTATTTCTTTGTCTATAATAGAAGAGTTGATCCTTAGAGGTTTTTAAAGTAACTTAATATTAAAGAGTAGCAGTGCAGTAACATTATTTCCTTTTCTTCCTATAAGTTAACTTATAAATTGTATCCCATAATGTTAGACCAAATTTGAGTCAACAGACTTCTAAGCCATGGAGAAATTGTTTCAGTATGTTAGGCCTAATTCTGCATTCATGTTCTAGAGTTTTTGAACAACAAGAAAGGCCCTTGGTATACACAAACACACAACAATAGATTTAAATGTTGGAGGATATTGGATTTTTTTAAATTTTTTGGTGAAGCCAAAGATAGAATAGATCTCTGTGCATATCCACCCCCAGCACTTCTCAAGAGGAAAACAACTCAATAGAAATACTGTTTTCAGAGTACACCTTTAATATCAGTTGAATGGCATAGAGCATGGTAGATGAAGGAAGAATCTGGTGTAATACAATGGAGGATCCATGGCATGAAAGGCTTAGTGGAAAGCTTTATAATATTACTGTGTTTTCTTTTCTTTTTTTGATAGTGTTGTGTTTTCTGTTCACAGATAACCAAGAATAACTTTATTTCTTGCTTTTACAGATTAATTGTTAGGAATTTTTGGAGTGACGAGACAAGGTTACCTGCAAATATTCTTGATCGCATGCTGGCATTGTTAAGTTCTTTATATTCCACCAAGATTGAAACACAGTACTTGAGTCTAATCACAAATTTTCTGCTTGAAATGACTAGCAAGAGCCCAGATTATTCTAGAAAAATATTTGAGCATCCACTGTCTGAATGTAAATTTCAGGTGAGTTGTAATGTGTTATCCTGTGTGCAACCATGTGACAAATGCCATTCCTTAATGCAGTTACCACTTGTCCAAGAATAGCGAAGGAGATTTTTGAAAGTGTGTTTTGTACTTCATAGTTAACAGCTGCAATAGTCATGGGTTATGCACAGTATCAGAAGTTTGATTTTGTGGGGGCAATAACTTCTTGCTTTCTTTTCAAAAAAGAAAGATTTAATTAAAATAATTATATACATCAGGTATAGCTGGTGTGTAGAGTACTGAAATACCTAAAAAGGAGTGTAGTGGAGAGAAGCACCATAAGCTGGAGAAAAACTGTGAAGAAACAAGAATACTGGTACAAGAGCTGTGAATCAGTCCTCAGCTGACCAGTGAGCTTTTCCCTGAGCTATGGAGAACTTTTGTAGTTTGGGTTTGTTTTGGTTTTTGTTTTTTTTTATAGTCAGGTTCTGTCCCTATACCTGTTTTATTCTGTACTTGAATTTCTGCCACCCTGTCTCAAGGAAGGAAGGCAAAAAGCCTCCGTTCTTACTGTTCTTATTAAAATCTTTCTGTGTTCGTAGGACTTCGTAATTGATTCCAGCTGGCGTTACCGAAGTACTGTGCTCACACCTATGTTTGTGGAGACTCAAGCTTCTCAGAGTATCCACAGGCATTTATCACAAGAAAGATCTCATTCTGCTTCTGGATCAATTGGTGGTCGAGTGAGGGCTACCCAACGGCAATACGAATTTACACCTACACAGCATGTCAGTAAGTCCACACCACTGTCTTCTGAAATTTTCTTATATGCTATAGGAATGATTTCATTGTCTTTCTTCCTGTTGTATATGAATTTTTAATGTAAAAGTGTAAATGCATTTAATATTTTGTTCTTAAGGGCACCTCGGGGTTTGGGTGGTTTTTTTTTGCATTATGAGAAAATGTCATCCAGTCACATTTTTATTACTCATATATATTTTATGTTCTGCCTGATGTAAAAGAAGTTTCTTTCTTACCTAATAGCTTGATCTGTTCTGCCCATAAACACAGAGAATGATATTTTTGCGGGCAGGAAAATGACCTGCTTCATAGATATTTTCACTTGATTTATATGTGGATACATTACAGTTTTTTTACAATTTTTTTACAGGTGCCAGAAGTACTTTTAATTGGCTAACTGGAAGTAGCATTGACACATTAGCAGAGTATACAGTTCCTTCATCCTCCGAATCCTTGTCTTCATCCATGCTGTTGGTTAACAGACAGAGTGAAAAGTTTAAACAAGCAACCTTTAAACCAGTGGGGCCAGATTTTGGGAAAAAGAGGTTGGGTTTGCCTGGAGATGAGGTGGACAGCAAAACTAAAGGTCTGTAAGCCTTATGATGCAATTTATATAGAAATATTACATTTTTATAGACCATCTTTGTCAGTTATTTGGCTGGTAGTCCATTATCTTTTAAGACATTCTAATCGTGGTTCAACTCGAGGATTTTTCTTTCCAGGAATGTGTGGTGATACCTAATGTGTGGCAAAAAGGTAGAATTGTGCTAGGAATTGCAAAGCTGTATGTTGCTAGATGAAAGAACTGACTGGTTGGAAACCAGCTGGTGTGATCTTTGCCTTCCTACCTCTCCCCAAGACAATCATAGCATGAACGTCAGACAGTTCTGTCCCTTCTGTTTTAAATTTAACTGCTTATCTCTTTAAAGAAGAGATCTCTTTAAACATATTTTTCCCGAACCACTTCAGCTGTGCTGACACAATCTACAACATACTGCAATCTGGCCTTAGAATTACCTGCTATTTTCTGAGAATGCTCCTTCATCCACCCACTTAATAACTGAAAAATATCAGTACTGTTCTGGAATGGCTTAGGCTCCTTCTCCCCATTTCATCTTGCCTACTTTGTTATTAAAATTTTGATGGGAAGGATGAGAGTAGGAGTTCAGGCAGAGAGCTATAAAGGTTGACCTTTTCAATACCTGAGAGCTGTTTCAGGGCAGTTTTGAATGGACCATGCTGAACTGCAGAAACGGAGAGGTCAGCATACCTTCCAGTCGGTCCCTGGTCTTCCACCAGGAAATTGCCACTTAGAGTGGTCTGGTTTAGTTTGCTCCTTTTTCTTTCCTCGGAAATTGACTGAACAGTCTGTAAAGTGTTCTTTCTCCATGACTGCCCTGAGCAGGAGTTGATCCAGTGACAGTTCTGTAATAGTAACTTATAGTACTGTAATTTTTTACCTAATCTTGGAATGTATGTAGCACCTCTTTTATGTAAGGAGCTATATACTTAATGGAATATGGTGCAAATGCCATACTTTCCTTTGAGAGCTTAAAATAAGTCTGTCGTGGGGCAAATTTGTTCATGAATTTTAGCGCCTTTCCCAGTACAATAGTTTGACCCTTATACCTCATCCACCTGCTTAGTTTTTATATAAATGCTTATTACCTATTTTCCTAAAAACACCTTCTTAATTTGCTGTCTTGTTGAGAAGCCTTGCATTGAGTTGTTGGATATGAAATTTAGAAGACTAGCTGGTAAGATAGTAAATACAAAGATTATGTTTGTAATTATGTGATGCTCTTGCCTTAAATCTGAAGTTTGGTTGAGAAAGGAAAACCTGTGGACATGACCGTGTGTTCCCTAGGTGTAGAAGAACGAGCAGAAATTCTAAGACTGCGGAGACGTTTCTTGAAGGACCAAGAGAAACTCAGTTTGATTTATGCTAGAAAAGGTGTGGCTGAACAGAAAAGAGAAAAGGTTTGTCAATTCAAATAAAGTCTAAAACCTTAAGTGCCCGATGCCATTTGCATCTTGTACTTCATCTCCAGAAGTAACTTTGTGAAGAAAGGGTAGGTGTAAGATACTGGTTGCTACTTTAAGAGCTTTAGAGGGTTTTATCTGGAAATCATGCTATTTATGTCCTTAAAGCTAAATGCTGTTACTTAGCACGAGTGAGAAAAGAGTGATAACACTTCCAGTCTACCACTTAGTGTGTGTGAAGGGATTTTATGTGATGGAGCCCCTAACAGCTATGGGAAGCTTTGCAGTTGTCATCCTGGAAACTAGGAGCCTTGAAGCTACAGTACTCTGCAGAAATAGTTGGCGAACGTTATCCAGTGTCTGAAGGTGAACTCAAAAATGTGATAGAGCTGTTGGACTAGCCAAAACTGTTGCGTACTTTTAACCTGAAAGAATGTGAACGGTAATCATTTGCTGAGTGTTTATCAAGGCCAGAAACTTAGTACTATGTGGGTTTCCTGGTTGTGTTATATACTTACAATTAATTTAAGTATTTTTAAGCTTTGTAACATCTTTTCAGAGGTTCCTGTTACTAAAAATAACATACGTTATTGTCCAAAAATGATAGCAGTTAGACTAAGAGCAAGGGAACCCAGGATTGAGAGCTACCACTTTGAGACACTCTTATACTTCTTCGCAGCTGCAGACAACTATGTAAACACGACTTATGTCTGGAAGAACCACACAAACACCTATTTTAGCCGATTTATATTTAATATTTAATTGCAGGCTAAAGCTACCATTTCCTCCCATCCTGCAAGACAGAACCCGTAACGCATTCTGTATAACAGTCCAAAATACAACCACCAAAAAACCCTGTGATACTCCACAATAAAAGATAAAATTTCAAGAGATTTGTTGCGCATAAACACACATGGGACTTGGTGGCTTGCATTAATACCATACCTGATGGGGCAGGAAAAAGTAGGTCCTAAGCAAGAAAGTATTTGGAAAAACTTTAGCAAAGTCCTAATTTCTCCCAGCATATTTCTCAACATTTTTTTTACTTTGAAGTTGTGTAGAAGGAAAATTATGAAGTGTTTATAGAAGAGAAAAAAAAAATGTTCGAGCTTTCTTCTATTTTATTTTTCCATTCTACCAATATCTACCCATTATCTGCTGTTGTTAAAAATAAAATCCCAGCCTCTAAACTTACTGCTGATTTCCTTTTAGCATACCAGTGCTATGAAAAGGAAGAAAGACAGAGGAAGAGATAGGTTTTGTCTATATGTGGTAGTAGCTCTTGTTCAATTTAAATGTGTTCCTCTAAGCCTCAGCAAAAAGCAGGGCAGCTATTTAACAACTGCAGTTTACAACAGTTTTATTACAGTTAGGTTTAAGTTTTACTAGGAATCCATTCTACCAGGCTCATCTTTCTTCCTTCTTCTCCCCATCCCACTGTGTGAAATAAAACACACTAGCTGTAGCAAAGTCATTTTACTTTGCACTTGGGCCAGGCTGAGAACTGTCATGTTATGGACTACTGTGGCTCAGCTGGAAGGCAGTGACTTATTAAACCATAGCAGCTCACTAGCTGTCAGTCATAATCCTTCTCTTTAAAAGTGACTTAAATACTACCTCTGTGGAAGCAGGAACTATAAGGCATTAATTTTAGTAGTCAATGGCTGAAGTAAGTCTATGAACAAGATTTTAGAGTCTTTAATTGACTAAGATAATTTTGTGTTTAACCATATTACAGCTTTATGCGAAATGTATTTGTTTAATAAGCATGGCAAAAGTTTATAAAGCATTTAAAATAAGCAAGAGCATTTCTAATCTAGATACAGCTCTTCCTAAGTAATACAACTTAATTTTTTTTTTTTAACATGGGCAATGCCTTTCAGGAGATGAAATCAGAGCTGAAGATGAAGTATGATGCCCAGGTTACTTTGTACAGAAGTTACCGAGTAGGAGACCTTCCTGACATCCAGATTGAATACTGCAGTCTCATTGCCCCTCTGCAGGGCCTTGCCCAGGTCTGTCTGCTTTTCAAAGGTTGTTTGTGAAGTTTTCTGTTCTTGTCGGGAAAATAATGTGTAGTTGGGCAGCTGCTTTCAAAATTGATTTGTTGTTTTGTAGTCAACTGCTGTGATATGCGTTTAAAGAGTCTGTTTTGAGGGAGGGTTTCTCCTACTACCCCTGAGCTGGTGCAGTGGTGAGAGAAGATGACTTGTACCTTTGCCTCACCTGAGTAGTTGAGTTGGACACTGAGGACCTGAGACATCAGCTGTTGTTCATTGCCTCTGGGTTCCTCTGCTTGAGAAAAAGATGGTCTTGGTCTTTACAGACATTATTGCAAAGGATATCTCACTGTACAGCAACAAAACATCCATTTTTTGTTCTTTTATGTGACTATAGTGGAGTTGTAAAAATACAAATGAAGTTACTGTGTCTAAGAGTGGACTCAGACTACTCAGTAAAGCTGATCCAATACTCCTTTCCCACCTGAAAGCGGTAGAAACTGTAGGCTGAACCTATCCTATTATACGGTGATGGGAAGTCATGGTGTCCCTGATTACCTTTGTATTTAATTTCTTTTGATGTTCCCTTATCTCTCTGTACAGGGAGAAAGTAGCACAGTCATGAGTTATCTGAATAGCATTAGATCAAGAGTTAGACCAAGCTCCAGTTCAATGATAGACCAGGATGCATAGGGTTATGTTACACATACAAATGGGGTTCTGGGTTGAAAAAATGCCTTTAAATCTCAGATGGAACTCTCTGTACAGACAGTCGATCCCTCTGTGTTAGCTCCTTCAGTGTTAGGTCTGGGTCCTCTCACACATTGATGTCTTCTGTTTTTTTTTTCCTGAAACCCTCTGCACTGGCAGTGGTGTCCATAAGATGATATTGGGTATCTGGTTTCTGTAGTGGGAATTGTGCATATGTGAAAATTGTAAATTCCATCCTCTGTACCAACACTCTGGCCTGAAATCTACATTGTCTTGGAGTTTCTTTATGTAGAAGAATTAAGACGGGATTTGAATGGGTAGTACAGTAATTCCTGACATAGGTGTGATGCATGCCAGACTAATTATTCCACTCCCAAAGAGTGTCCACACAGAGATTGGGTACAGGGTGGGTCATATCTCTTAATTTTATTTATTAGTTAGTGTGTCACAGCAAAATTCAGTGGCCTTATTGCTTTTGTTGTAACTTACAGAAAGACCCAACATTTGCCAAGCAGCTTTTCAGCAGTTTATTTGATGGAATTTTTCATGAGGTAGAAAAATCTAAAACTCCTTCCGAGAGAAAAGGCATTATCCAGAAGCTGCTGAATGACTTCAATAATTTCCTGAGTACGAGCCTGTCTTACTTCCCACCATTCATTGCATGCATCCAGGTAAATCTGAATATAACTGAATATAATGAATATAGTAACTGAATGTAATGTCTTTGAATGTGTGATTAACCCAGTGGTAGTGAAGGTTAAATATTGTTACTGAAATTTAGACAAAGATGGAAAGAGAATTGTTAACCAAATAGATATTTCAGGTGATTCTTGTTAAGGTGAACAAGGTAATTTGTGCCTCTGAACTGATTTTTCAAAGTTCCTACAATTTCTGATCTGTAGAGTTTGAGTCACCTTTTAATGTCTTAATTGCAGCAGTAACAAGAAGAGACTTGATTTTATATGAAAGCCACAAGAACAATTGAAAGGGTTATGTGGGTGCCATGTGCTTTTCTTCCTGTTTCTGGGAAGTGCTTACTGAGGAAGACTTTGATGTCTTGAGGATATCAGTAGCTGTCAGTTTGTTGTTAGCACCTCTTATTTATTTTTTTCAAATTAGTCCCCTGATGCAGTTGTCTGGGGATTTTCAGTAATGAGGGAAGAACTCACTCCCACCAAAGGGTGAGTGGGTGCACCACAGCCGTTTCACTGGAAAGGAAACATGAGCCTTTCTGCTATGAGAATATACTGACCTGGAATAGACTGTGAACTTCATCTTTTACCCCAGTTTTCAGGGAGATAAAAAAAAACAAACTTGTCCAAGCACCTGTTACATGCTCATTGTCACTGTATTTAATGTTTCTTGTCAACTTGCTAATCTTAATATTCTGTCTGATTTGTAGCTCTCAAAATAATCTTTTTTGAGTGGTTTCTTTCTGTTATGGAAATGTAAATACTCTGTGACAGTAGATGTCATTCATAATACAGGAGAAATGTCTAGTTTGGACTAGCTTTTTAAACAGTAACAAACTTTGCTTCTTAGTACTTGTATTTACGCATCTGAAAAAATGTAATTTCTTGTTTACTTTTTTCTGTGCAGCTGCATAAAAGGTCAAATGCCATGGGGATTTTTTTTGGGCTGTCTTGGTATTTTTCACGCCAGCATCTTACAATAGCTATCTGTTAATATTCCCTCTTGACGTTACATTTGTTGGTTTACTGTCTTGATATTACTTTTTGTGTTGAATTATGCTGTCTGTTAGACGCCATTAATAACACTGTTGTGTTAGGCTACTTCTTTTCTGAATACACATAAAATGACAACTCAAAAAATAGAAAAGTTAAAATTAGTCAAAAATACGGACTTTGTAAGAGTGATAAGAGCATCTCATTGCCATCCCCATTCAATAACAAAAGAACAGCAGCACAAAGGCAAGCCTCAGCCTGTGGATTTGAGCATCCTGTGTAACGGTGAAGGGCAGTCTTTTCCCCAACAGGGAGCAGAGTTCGTATTGATCAGGAGACAGAGCTGGGAGAGGGGAGAGCGAGAGCACGCAGTGCTGAGACTGTCATTTGGCTCACAAAGGCTGTCCTAATGGCTTGGCCATTTGGAAATACAGCTTCTACTTCCTATATGCCAACAATATAATAAATATTGGCTTATTTCAGAAAGCATTCCTACTTCACTGCCATTTCCTTCTGGTTGTTTGACCTTTTTAGTCTTGTACAGGTTCAAGTCCCGTCAGGAGAGTAACTTGGTGATAAAAGGAGCTGTTTTTGTCTACAGGGGTAATCTTAAAATTGACTATGAGGCTCTGGAATTGGCTTTCAGGACAGATTAAAAACCAGCAGAAATACTAAGAAAGTTGTTAACCCCACAGCAACATAGATACCTGGCCTCTGAAGAACATACAATTGTCTACAAGTATTATAGCTGTCAGGCCAGCTTGGATGCCATTCCTCCTAGTCTCTGAATTTGTGGTGTAAAGGCAGAACGCATTGCATGCAGGGCAAGGAACATCCCCTCTGCTTTCAGAAGATAAGTGATCAAAAGTCACCAAAATGCACTAAATAGATATCTCCTCCGATGTGGGACGATGTCTATAAATTGTGAGTTTGTGAGTTTGAGTTTTCATTCTCTGCTCGTATTTGCAGAGTTCTTGCATTTTTTCCTAGACTTCCTTGAGAAAGAGCTTTTGGTCTACCTTAGCAAGGAGCTATTCTTAAGTTTTCAGACTGTGCAGTTGGCACTGCATCCCAGACACAACCCCTAAAAGCTGACAGTCAAGGAGTGTGTGCCTGTACATAGGAGTGCCTGGGGCATGCATGCAGCTTTGATAGAAGCTGCTAGTTGAAATTGCCTGAATAGTGGGTGAAGCATATGCTAACACCTCATTGGGATCCACTTGGTCTGTAACCCAGGAAGCTACAAGAAGCTGTTCTTTTTCTTTTCTTTTTTTTTTTTTTTTTTTGAGTACACATCTATTGGTGTGTGAATCTCAGCTATACAAATTGCGTGATGTGTTTGCTTATACCAGATGCTTATTCTGCAGGTTTTGTGGTGGTTGCTGTCGGCTGTCGATTAAAGAAGTGTAGCTTGGTTGTTCTCACAGCCTCCTGTTACAATTTCCAAATAGTGATGTTTTTCACTTAGTGTTCTTGAACATACTGTGTTGCAAGAATCAAATTTTTGTCCGAAAACTCAGTGCTGTTTTTTGTAATTTAAGTTATATTACCACTCTTCTACACTGTAGATTTTTTTTTTTTTCTTCCTGTTTAGTTAAGGTATTATTGCAACTTTCTTTTAGGTTCTTCAGTGGAGGGGGGTGGGGGGGAAAGCCTGGTCTGCTTCTTTCCTGATGTATTTACCTGTAATTGGGACAATGATTTAAGTATTCAAAAAAACCTTCAGGTAAACAAGAATGTTTATCCTTGAAAAAGAGGTTACTGTGTAGTTGGACTGATGATAAGTAAGATAAAGATCTGCTTAAAATATTGTCATGTCTTCAAATCAGGCAGGACTAGATAAGTGTAGTATAAATGAGTCTAACAGGAAGCTGTGGTATGCTAAAACTGGGTAAGTGTGTGGCTCGAAAGCCTCCGGCTCAGAGGAGACATTGTAGTTCATCGTGCCTTTGGCTTCTGGCAGGAATGCACTGCTCAATAGGTTAAGTGAAACGCGGCTGTGGTGTAGCAGGCACCACGCTGCCAACAAACAGAAGGAAAGATTGAGGCGCTGAATGTGTTCATCTACCTCTCCCCCACTTCCCACGTGTTTCTGTGACGGAGTTGTCCTGTGCCGTGGAAACAGGCAAAGTAGAGGGGTTATTCTCTACTGTTCTCTGTCCAAAGAGCAACACCACAGAAGGAAAAGCATTCCAGTTTTCCTAGAGTCGGGAACTTCTGGAGATTTAATGGCTCATTTTCAAAGCTTGCTCTATAAGAAGAGGGGTACCAAATGGGTGATCTGTAAAAGGTAACTATCAATGTAGTTTTAGACCAAGTAGACACTCGTCGTTTTCTTTTATAGGAAATGAGTTACCGGCACAGAGAACTACTAGAACTGGATTCATTAAATGTAAGCACAAGCTGCCTTGCAAGCTTACAGCAGCCAGTGGGCATCCTTCTTCTGGAGCATGCCCTGATGGCTCTGTCACCTGAGGAACAGCCCCCGTCCAAGCGGATGCGTGGAAGGACAGAGCTTCCCCCAGATGTGATCAGATGGATTGAACTTGCTAAGTAAATTCTTGTTTGAGACAATTTACTCCCCTTTAGGTTTGCCTTGTGAAGAACTCCACCTTTATGGCTTATGGGATTTCTTTGTTATTCTTTCCCTCTTAGAATTAGGTATGCTTTTAATTTCTTGTCAGTTAATTACTCTCTTTCAGTTAGAGCAGTTACACTTAACAGCTGTGCACCCTGATGATGCTATCAGACTGCTGAAAAACATCTTGTTCATAGCTTTTCAACTGCAGGAGTTTCCACGGTTTGGGTATTACCCTACAAGATGAAGTTCATCTAGTTAAATATATATTTATGATCTTACATAAGAAATACCAATATTTTTTTTTTTACTATTACAAGCCAGAGTATTACTGCGTATTGAATTACTGTTTTTTTAAATAGCTTACGTTTGCATTGACATACCTGTGTTCAACTAATTAAAAGATTTCCCTTTTCAATTTTACTAGGCTCTACCGATCTCTTGGGGATTATGACGTCCTTCGCGGAATTTTCAGTGGTAAGATTGGGACTAAGGAAATTACACAGAAAGCGTTGTTGGCAGAAGCAAGGAGTGATTATGCTGAAGCAGCTAAATATTACGATGAGGTAAAATGACAACAAGATTTTTTTGTTTCATAAATCTCTCATGGCTTAAAACTAATAAACAAAAATTAAACATTTTGAAAAACAGCATATTGTTTAAAATGTCCTTGTGTCTTGTTTGGTTGATGGTTCAGTCTGTAAAGACAGGGGAACAGATGAGCAATCACAACAGAGCAGTAAGCATGATCCTTTTTATGGTTTGCTACAAAGCCTCACACGTGCAGTCACCTAGGCAGACAAGTGAAAAACACCATGGGCACAGTACCACCCCAAGAGAGCAAACTGCATGTGCTCGTGGCAAAGAAAATTTGAATTATAGTGGGTAAAAATTAACAAGGATCTCTTTAACCTTCTTTTAATGTCTTAGCTGTTTAAAAATGCAGGTTTAGTGAAGGTGGCTATCTGAAATTAATTTATATATAAATGCTGACAAGCTTCAATTTTCTGTGTTTAATGTTGCTGTCACATTCTGGTAAATGAACAGATATTTTTATGAGACGATGAATTATTCTTAAGTTCTTGGTGACTTAGAATTGAAACTAGTGTCAGATTCCAGCTGAGAACCTTCCTCCCCCTTAAATTCATTCCCTAGGCACTGTCTAAAGAAGACTGGCAAGATGGGGAGCCAACAGAAGCGGAGAAGGACTTCTGGGAGCTTGCATCTCTGGAATGCTATGACCACCTCACAGAGTGGAAGCCACTGGAGTATTGTGCTACCATTAATATCGATAGTGGAAAACCTCCAGACCTAAGCAAAACATGGAATGATCCTTTTTTTCAGGTTTTTAGAAATCACTTTGTTGATACTGTGCTGTTTTTATCTCTGCAGGGATGTCCTACAGTAATGTGATTGTGGGTGGAAAGAAACCGCATTATTTGGGTTATTTTTGTATGGAAATTAGCAGAGTCTGGTATATAATATAATTGAAGCAATTACTTCTGCTGGTTTTATAGGTAGTTTAATTTTTACCTTGAGTCTATGACTGATTGTACAGCACCAGCTTTATCATCGTCTTCTTGCAGTGTTTTTGTTGCTTTATATTGCTTTTATTTGCTACATGTTTTAAGAGTTACCAAACTACTAGTTTTGAAACTGGTAGAATTTGCTGACAACTTTTTAAGTCTATGAGAAAAGGTTGCTGTGATTTGTTAGTAAACTGGAATTTGTCTAAAGTGAAAACATTTAAGAAAATGGTTCAAAATATTTTTTTAATATATTTGATCTGCCACTGATAACAAAAAAAGTCATCATCTAATATTCCATTCCTAAAGACTAGATTTTCACCTTGTAGGAGACGTATTTGCCTTATATAATACGCAGTAAGTTGAAGTTACTGCTCAGTGGGGAAAATGACCAGACTTTGCTGACTTTTATCGATGAGGCAATGAAGACAGAACAGAAGAAAGCCATTATAGAAATGCATTACAGTCAAGAGCTTAGTCTCCTTTACATCCTGCAAGATGATTTTGACAGAGCCAAATATTACATTAGCAATGGCATGCAGATCTTCATGCAGGTAACAATCTCTGCTGTCTCTGATACGTTTTTTCTGTATAAACTCATGGAACGATGAAACTGTCGTTCCTGTTACTGTTGCTAGATTATACTCTTGAGAGAATCACTTGCCCAAGTACAATGAAATCTAGAAATCTAAGTGCTTTCCAATCATATGGCGAAGCTTCCTTTGAATTCATTGCTTGCAATGATGAGAGTTGAGCCAGCCAGTGGAGTGCATCCTCCCATTTTCATTTGTTTTATTTTGCTGATTTTGTCTATTAGAAATTTTTCAGAGTAATTGTTTGTGCAGATTAATAGCAGTTTTATTTCATTCATCTTTTCAGAAGCTTCCTGTCCCCAGAACAAACTTGGAGAGAATATTACATTGAGAGGTTACAAGTTCGATCCATTACCAAGTTTTGATTAGACTGTAGGGCTATCCTAAAACCTAGGATAGGTTAGGATCCTAGAAGCTAAGATATGCCTCTATGCTTGTCCAAAGCAGTTGCTTTCAGATTACAGGTTACTAGATTATTTGTAAAAGGTTGGGGTTTAGAGCATAATATATAGCAGCATCAGATAAATAGTTTGTAGAGTACCGAATAGAACCATGTTGTAAATTCTGTATGTGAAATCTTCCATTCTCTTCTTTTCAGAACTATTCCAGTATTGATACTTTGTTATATCAAAGTCGAATGACCAAACTTCAGTCTGTACAAGCTTTGACAGAAATACAGGATTTCATCAATTTTATGACCAAGACAAGTAAAGATTTTTTTTTTCTTAAGTGATTTTCTTTCATTGTGTTTAAATAATCGTGGTTTTCTGAACTTTGAATTTCTGTTTCCACACTTAGAGGACTGAACTCCTGTTTGATGGAGCCTACCTCTGCAATTACTTCTTACTGTCTTCTTGACACTAAGGACTGTTGCAGGCATATAAGATAGGCTTGAAAATAATTCTGTGGTCTATTGCAGAGTTTTATTAGCTTAGCAATTGTGATAGGAGTTAAGTATCTTTTAAAAGTGTAAGTAATAGTTTTAAACAAAGATTTTTTGTTGGGTTCACTTTTGTTAGAAAATAGTGGTTAGCAGAGATAAAAGATGGATGCGGTATATATTTTCTACCTACTGAGGTAGGCGTGAAATACAAATTTATCCACATAAACCGAATTGTATATTAAATTTAGTTAACAGTTCCACTATATTCCAGCATATTCCCATATGGAAAGATACCTACCCAGTGGTGATTCTCAGTGATAGTTGACGCTGATGTCCTTACTGAATCTCCTGTGCTTCAGTGATAAACGAAAGCAATATGATCACTAAGTAGTGTATTTAATGCAAGCCCAGAAATGCAAGTGGGTTGTTTTATTGCAGTTTTGTGGTTTGAATGTTAGACTATGGTTGGTTTAGGCTTTTTTCACACTGTTTGGATTTAGATGCATTTAAAGTACTCTTAATTGATTTCTAGGTAACTTAGCTTCACAGGCTTCCCTTAAGAGACTTCTCAGAATTTGGACAAGCAGATATCCAGATGCTAAAATGGATCCTATGAACATCTGGGATGATATCATTACAAATCGGTAAAATTAAATTCCTGGGTTAGCTTTAGTTCTGTCTGCCTGTTGAGTTCTGAGAGGTGCTTTTTCTAATGCTGCCCGTTTTCATACGGGGAGGTTGTTGATTCAGTATATGACTTTTTTTTTTTTTTAACCAGTGTAATAGATTTATCAGTATAACTGCTTTTTGTATGACTAACTTGTAGTGAGAAGCAAAAGGAGGTTGAGAAATGGACAGGGAATAAACCACATTTTGATATGGAAACGTAACTGTTAGTTCAGGCATTTTCGTGCATGAGTGACTACGTGCATTATACAAGCTAGCCCACTTCAGCAGCCCTTAAACACATCCACTTGTAATTGAGCAGATCAGCTACATTTAGTTCAACAAAACACCACCCAAAAGGCCAGTCTGTTATGGCTAAAAATACTTATCTAATTTGTAGGCAGTTCCAAAGTTAGGGAGTGTACAAAATAAGCCCAGCCCTGTCACTATCAGTGCTTCACATGTTTATAGGAAAGTTAATGACCAGTGCTGTAATTAGAGGCTTCTGCTGTGTGACTGTTGCTAGAAAGAACAAAGGCTCTCCAGAGACTGCTTTGGATTAGCTCTGAAGAAGCTGGAATGCTTTTTTGAATTTGAAAGTTTTCTGTCCTTCCTGTGGTATCTATCTTCATCCCAATCTTGCAGTGTGTGTCTAGATTCGTTCTTCTTTTCTGGGGGACAACTGCTTCAACAGCTCTGCTGATACTAAAATAAATTACAGAGCACAGTGGGTATCTCTGGGTGTCAGGAAAGCATGGCTACAGAAGAGCTTATTGCAATTAAATATTAGGCAGAATTACATGCAATGGCTTACTCCTTTACGAAGTCTCAAAACATTTATGAATTGAAAGGTTGTAAGTGTCTTGAATACTTTTATATGCTTTTAGAAAACCTTTGCCTCATCTTAAATGAATGGCAAAGGATGTGCCTTTATTGAGCGCCTACCCCTATTCCAGACTGCAGTGCTTTCCCCTGCATTGAATAACGGTCTACATAATGGGAGATGCTATTAAATTAGATAAGATTAGTTGTAGAGTGAAAGGGATTTAGCACCGATTCATGGAAATTCCCTTTCAAAAGTTGAGTATGGTCACTGGTCTTTTCTGCAATGCAAATTTCCTTGTTTACATGTGTTGGTGTCATATATATATATATACACAATGACACCAACAATGTTTACGTGTGTTGGTGTCATATATACAGACATACACACTGTATAAACTGTTTGCACTTCTGTCAAGTTAGACAACAAATTATGGCCTGGTCAACTTCGAGGTTGTAGTTAGGATTTTAAAAGAACAAACTGAGAAAAAAATCCTACTCTATAATGGACATTTTCTAATACGTGATCTCATTGATTCAAGATCCTAGAATGCTGTCAGGGTCAACATGTCCCGTGTTGTGACTTTCGAGACTCTGAGGACTATGGTTAGCCCTTGCTAAAGGTGATTGCTATGGCTTGCCATTTTTTATCAGCTTTGTTTACTGTTAGACAGATCAACACTTCTGAATGTTCGTTCTCTTGCATGCATACCGGAGTGATTTGTACTTCTGTTGTCATTATGCAGGTGTTTCTTTCTTGACAAACTCCAGGAGAAACTTCTCTGTGATCAGTCCAACGATAGTATGGAGGTGGATGAAGAATATGATGCTGGTGAAAAAATGGAAGTGGATCAACAGGATGAAGACATTTACTCAATGATTAAAAGCTGCAAATTTAACATGAAAATGAAGATGATAGAAAGTGCGAGGAAACAGGTGACTGTACTGTCTGAGAGCTTCCAGTTTTGTAAGAAAATATTTATAAACTACAGCTGGAAAAGCCTCATAGGTGATCTTGGGCACCTTTTTGCCAGGGCAGACCTTGTCTGTCTTGGACCTTGCTGTCCAGGACATTTTGAAAGCTCAGAGAAAGAAAACAAATGGATAAATGTTAATTAGAAACTTGATCATTACTGGAAATGTGCCTAAAGGCCCCTTTGATCACAGATGGTTTCTGACACTCTAAAGGGCAGATAAATAAAGTATCTTGAAATGCTTCAGTCTTTAATGGAAGGGATGCTTGCAACCAAACATTATGCTTCCTCATTTGCAAATAATCTCTTCTGTACAAGAAAACAAATCAAATTCAGATTGAATCTGAATTTGAGTACTGCATCCAGCTCTGGAGTCCCCAACATAAGAAGGACATGGACCTGCTGGAGCGTGTCCAGAGGAGAGCCACAAGGATGATCCAAGGGCTAGAGCACCTCTCCTATGAAGAGAGGCTGAGAGAGTTGGGGCTGTTCAGCCTGGAGAAGAGAAGGCTCCGGGGAGATCTTATTGCGGCCTTCCAGTACCTAAAGGGGGCCTACAGGAGAGCTGGGGAAGGACTTTTTACTAGGGCATGTAACGATAGGATGAGGGGGAATGGCTTTAAACTGGCAGCGGGCAGGATAAGATTAAACCTTAGGAAGAAACTTTTCACTTTGAGGGTGGTAAGTAACTGGAAGAGGTTGCCCAGAGAGGTTGTTGAGGCCCCATCCCTGGAGGTGTTCAAGGCCAGGCTGGAGGTGGCCTTGGGCAACCTGGTCTAGTGGGAGGTGTCCCTGCCTATGGCAGGAGGGTTGGAACTCGATGATCTTCAAGGTCCTTTCCAACCTAAACCATTCTATGAATCAATATAATTTACTTCAATCAGCAATGCTGAAACTTTTTTTTTTATGGTTTTCATTAATGCTGCTAGCTTAACATTTCTATAAAGAACTAACGCTGAGTGACTTAGAAATTTTGGGTTTGGATGTGACTGTTAAAATTACTGAAATGTAGCCATCCTTGATAATGGGCCTTCAGTGTTTAAAGCTTGAGACAAGATGAATAATATTTAAGTCAAGGTCTCCCTCATCTTCTGAGATGCTGCAGAAATCTGCAGTCAGTGACAAAGTTTATTTTAAGCACTGTAATAACCAAATATGACTTTAGTGCTGTGTGGACTATATGCTCTTCTTAAAGATGTAAATGAAAAATAAGATTTCCTTTAATGTTGCTTACATGAAACTTCTCAGAAGAAGAACACAAACAGAAGTTATTTGCTTAATGGTGTTATAAATAAGTTACATTGCCTATATGCATTTGCACTGCAGAACAGTTAATGCCTGTTCAATCATGCAGATAGAATTATTTTAATTTCCTTAGTTTGTCAAACCTTTGTTCTTCTCTTTTTCTTTTCAAATTTCTCCCTTAACACAAATCTGTTTTTGAATATGAGACCCAACGAGGAGTGGACCTCTTCATCTTACTGTAGCTTTACTTGTGTTACCTAAAAACGTTAAGAGACGTTTAGATGCGGTGTTGGGGGATATGATGTAGGGGAGAACTTTGTAGAGTAGGGTAGATGGTTGAACTCGATGATCCCAAGGGTCTCTTCCAACCAAGACAATTCCATGATTCTATGATTCTAAATACTCTCATCCATTAATTTGCTTGCAGAGAGGTTTTATTTCCTCTTTGAATATATTATCTGAAAATTCTGTCTTAATCTGAATATAGAACAGCTTCTCAGTTGCCAAGAAGCTTCTGAAAGACCTACGCAAAGAAGCCAAAACAAGGGAAGACTGGCTGGTGAGGTGGAGTTACGCCTATTGTCGCTTTACACATAGTTGGAGCCGGAACCAGAGTTGTCCTGAACGCATGCTCTCAGTGTTAAGAAACATCTCCCTGCTTGGTAACAGCCTTCTCTTTGCTTCACTTTGTTTATTATACAAAGCAGCTTTGTTGTCAAATTACCAACTTTGTTTTTGAATTCCAACAGAAGATACCAAGTCTGACTATCTTAGCAAGAACATAGTGGCCTTCCGAAACCAGAATCTTCTTCTGGGTACTACGTACCACATCATGGCCAATGCTCTTAGTCAGGATCCAAGATGCCTTGAGAAAATTGAGGAAGAAAAAGCTGGAAAAATATCAGTACTATCAGGAGAAAGTCTTGAGAGTCCTGAAAAGGTAAATAAGAGGGGAAAAGCTTTTAGGTATTTCAGTAGCGTAATCACTGCTTCAATAAGTAGTGATGGATATGGACAGATACAGAGAATGTGAAACCCGTCTGCTATTAGCAGTGATTTGTCCAGGAACACCAGCTAGGGGGAATAAAAAAAAAAAAAAAAAAAACCCAAACAAAACCCAATGTGTTTGCTATTTGTCTGGTTTTTGCTTTCCTGGAGTTCTGCACCACTGTAGCCTTTTTAATTGGGAGAGTGTTCTTGTGTTTCTGTGCTCCTGCATTTTGTGTGGAGAGGAAAGACATAGTCATAGCACCTGCATGCACAGTGGCAGGACAGGGCTTCGGAACATGATCCTCAAAGAAAGCCTTTATTTCAGCTGGGTATTTCTGAGCTGCTTCATGCTGTCAGACTATCCTATTTCATAAAGAGATCTTTATAATACTGATAATGATACTGATACGCTTATTTTATCTAAATAATTTTAGTGATAGAGAGGAGAGGGGTTTGTAAGACAGACCATATGCAGGTCATCTTTGTGGGTTTTGGGGGGAGGTGCACATTGGAAGAATACCATGACAGACTGTGCTGAATCTGAAACCGAATGTGTTGTTAGTTGTCCCAGATGCTGTGGCACTGACTTCTTGTCTGTCAAGTTGATTAAGAATTTGAAGTCCTTATTTCCGACTTATTTCTATTAATTTGTAAAGCCACTATGAAGACTCTTAGATATGAACCATATCAGTATAAAACAGCAAAAAATTGTTCTTAATTTGTGTTTTTATGGTTGTTAAAGAAAAGCAGATAAAGAAGAGATTCCAGCAAAAAAATTTCAGGTGTGTAGAAACTTGAGCAAAAGCTTAAGGTTCATTTATTAGCTAATTATTAAGAGCATTCTTCTTAAGGAAATCTAAAAGATGAGCAGAAAAGCTTTTCTCTGCCAGATGGGTCAGATTGGTATCCCAGATATTTCTATAAAATTAAGGAGCTTAACCTTATTTTATCTTAGTATTAAGCAGTACTCTGACACTGGTAGTTTCCCTCTACCTGCCTGAAATTCAAACTGTTTAATTTCAGTTACAGCATTTTTCAGTTGTCCCAACTTGTTCTCCAGCAGTTTTGTATTTTGTTTAATAACTACAATAGCTACAGTGTCTGAGGTTAGTAAACTTGTTGGCAATAAGTTCTAAGTATAGCTGTTATGCAGATGTTGCAGATATGTCTTAATATGAAAAAATAGCATTTTTAATTGTGTTTTCTGTTAACTGTTTGTGGAAGCTCTAGTAACATTAACTTTTTTGCAGTTAAAAAAATTCCACGTAACATTTCCAGAGACTAATTTAAGTTAAAAGTGTGGTTTATATTTTTCCATTGAAAATTGTGGAAATTAAAATTATGAAAATTAAAGTTCTGGAAATTACTGCTAGAAATAACATCCCAATTTTGGGGGATGTTATTTCAGCTCCTCAAAACATCTAGTACAGTTAGTTTTATCTACTCAAGACCTGCAACCAAGCTCCAGTTTAAAAAAAAAAAAATTGTTGAATGCTACTTGCTAACGGGTCTTTTTTTTCTCTTGTGGTTGAATTTCAGATATTGGCAGGTCTGAACAAGAAGGCTTTTCAATGTTTCAGCAGTGCCGCAAGGAAGTCCGAAGAGGAGGTGCAGTCCCACTCCATGGAACATGTAGATGTGATGGGAGTTATCGACGCATATATGACTTTAGTCGGTTTCTGTGACCAGCATCTCCGTAGGGAAGAAGAAGGCTTGCTTGGTTAGTTAGGATTTCTCCTAAGCATGTGAGGTGGATTTATCCATGATACGTGAGCTTTTGTGATACCCAGGAGGTGTCCATGAGCAACACAGCTTGAATTTAAATGACACAGTCTGTCCTCCAGTTCAACAGTATTTATATTGCTTTTTTCCCCCACTATTACTGCTAGCTTTGGTAGTAGTGAATCACTCGTAGTCTCCCTCTCATTTGTGAGATATATATCACATCCAGCAGATGCTTCCCTTGTTCCTTCCCAGACCACAGCAGTGCGGTGTTTAAAGCAGGCAAGATACCAGCAGTGATGCAGCTTCCCGATAAAGCTAATCCTTACAGTCCCCAAGTACATGTGTTGCTGATGGGTGCAGTTCAAACAGATGGGAAGGAGAACAAAGTAAAAATACAAAATATACCGGGGAAAAAAAAATACTGAATTGTAAAGATGAATGTTCCAGATGATCAAAGACGCGGAACAAGTGATGGTGTTTCTGATAATTTTTGTTTATTGTCTCTTGGCAGAAATTAACACTGCAGATCTGCAGCTATTCCCAGCTATTGTGGTGGAGAAAATGATAAAAGCTTTAAAACTGAACTCCAGAGAAGCCAGGCTGAGATTTCCTAGACTGCTGCAAGTAATTGAAAGATATCCAGCAGAGACATTGGGTCTAGTGACACGAGAGGTTAGTTGCTTCCATTTTCCTGGCATCAAATGTTGCCGTAAATCGAATTTAAAAGGTGGGGGTGGAGGTTGGATGGACAGAGAGGTTAGACTGGTAAGTTTTGCTTCGGGTAAATCAGATAAATTTGATCCCGTCCTTGTTCCTTGTCTTTTCTCTAACTTGCTGAGTCTAATTCATATGGACAGAAACTTTTTTCTTAAGAGTTTAACTTTTTGTCATTATTCTGATTCCAAATGTTAGTTTGAGAGCTGCTGGAGAAAAATTATGTAGCTGTTTTTCTTCCTTCTGAACGATTTAAGTTGTCTGATAAAGGTGCATAGGATTAGGGCGAGGAACGTATCTTATTTCTGTAGGCTTTCCTGTATGCAGGAAGCCAACAGCTTTTTCCAGACTCATTTTCCACTTCTCCCACCACTCCCTGTCCTCCTTCACTTCAGAGGTTACTACAGCTTCTTACTCCCTTCCACAACCTGTCCCTCCATTGCTGTTCCACAGCAGGATACTGTGAGCCGCGCTGCCTTCCCTGCTGTCATGGGACTACAGATAAGCTGAGAGGTCCTCTGTGACTCATGCCTGTTCCTGCCTTGGCCTGCCTGTGTTTTCAAGTCCATTGTGCTGGTGCTCACAGAGTGCCAGGCCCTGTTAGAGGAAGAACTCAAGAAAGACTGAAACACGGCTTAGTTATTCCAAGAAACTGAGAACATAGCAAAAACGGCTGAGGCGCACAAGGTGTGGCCACAGTGAAACTCTGATGGTTCAAACAGAACCTGACATCTGGTCCAGTTAACAAACCTCACCCAGAAAAGAGTTTCACCAGACATTTCTTTGTCCTCTCTCTTTCTGTGAGATAAATACTGGCAAACTGATCTTTAACTCTGTTAGAAAGGTAGGAAGAGATGAGACAGGAGGAAAGGAGTCAGAGTCTGATCTGTTGCTATCACAAGAAAATATATTGTAGCACTCCTTTCAAAAGTAATAGAGCTTTTGGAGTGAGGTGAGCATGAAATATATTCACGGGGGATGCTCTACTGAAATTAGTATCTGTCAGCAAGCCCAAACCGCTTTAAAGTTGAAGGAAGAACAAAACCGTGGTAAGACTTCAAGTGTTCTCCTTCCTGGCTTTTTTTACGCAAATAGAGACTTCAACCCAAAGGTGTTTAAACTATCCCTTCAAATTTTTGAGTTGTTTGTGTGTGGTGATCAAAAATTATTATACTGCATCCAGACAGAAAAGCCACAAGTTTGAGTATAAAAACTGCAAATCTTTGTAAAGGAAAACCTATGAAGCAGCAGCAATCAGTGGTGGTAGCAGTAGTAATAAAATGAAATCTGCTTTATTGGGGAATGTTTTTTGCAGCCTAGTTGACATTCTCTGTTTCCTTTTTGTGTGTTTTTGTCTGTCAGGCTGGGCCACAGAGCAGCTTTGTTAGCCTTTGCTATGTTTGATATTTTTGAGGAGGACCGAAGTTGAAAGCAGTATCTGTGTTTTTGCAGCTTTCTTCAGTTCCCTGTTGGCAGTTCATTGGTTGGATTAGCCAGATGATGGCACTACTTGACAAGGATGAAGCAGTAGCCGTGCAACACACTGTGGAAGAGATCGCAGATACCTATCCCCAGGCAATCGTCTACCCTTTCATGATCAGCAGTGAAAGTTACTATTTCAAAGATACCGCAACTGGTTGTAAGAACAAGGAGTTTGTAGAAAGGTGAATTTGCGATCAGAGTAGTTCTTTTGTATGTTTTTCATTCAGGAGTGGAGAGGTTTGTTTATTTTTTCTAATGAAACTGTTTTCTTTAGGGGGCGTGAGAAACATTAGGGGTAGTCCCATGCACACTGTGTTCTCATTTAAAGGCCTGGGGAAAACCAGTAGGTCAGCTTTCCTAGTATTAGACATACTCAGGTTGGTATTGAGTACAGGCTGTGGGAAGTTAGAATTTTTTCAGAGAAAAGCCAGAAGACCACAGAGAGGCAAGACCTTTCTACTGGTAATTCTGTGGTAGTCAGAATTTCTTTTTCCTTTTCCTACTATGCCGAGGCTGAAGGGAAATCCGGTGCATGATCAGGCTCTTACCATAGTAGATCACGGCACTGAGAGTCGGTACCCATCAAAGATGAAGATGAAGCTAGCTTGGACATTTAGAGTCATTATAATACCAAGTGAGAGCAGAGATATTTGAATAGAATAGATGCTTCTACCAGACTTCAGAGAGGGCCAGTGGAATAGATGCACATTATCTTTTGGGGAATGACAGCTCTTTGTTGTCGTCTTCTCTACTTATTCAGAGTGCAGTATGCACCTTCCAGGCAAAAGTCAACTTTTATCACACGGCGCTGTAGAAGCACTGATACAATTTTAGGTGTCCTTTTGCCTTTTTTTAAATCTCTGATACATTTGCTGAATTTCTTCACTTAAAGTAAGAAGAAAAAGTCTTGTGCTTCACAGACTGTCTCCCTTGAATTACTGTTGTGACAGGATGTATGGTCTGGTTAATGCCCGTTTCTGTTTTGCAGGTATGCTTTCGGCTCCCCCACCAAACTCCTATTTTCATAGTGGGACACTTAATTAAAAAATTAGGAGCTGCCTGGCAAGGACAGCCATGCAGGCCACAAGAGAGTTCTGAGGGGGGAGTCCTACCTACCCCCAGATTATTTTGCCAGACTCTTGAATATAGCAGACAATCTGGACCGTGGCTTATCTGCAGACTAAGTGGTGATGGTAGTTCCTGTTATGTCGTAATGCACTTTTTTTTCTTTTAAAGGATCAAGAATAAGTTGGACAGAGGAGGAGTAGTTCAGGATTTTGTTCGCTCTCTGGAACAGCTCTCAAATCCTATAATGCTTTTTAAGGTAAAGTGTAGTTTATTGTGTGTTTGTTTTTTTTTTTTTTTTTTTTTATTCCCTCCCCCCCTCCTTTCCCTTCATTCCTCACCCTCTGTTTAGGAAAGAGAGTGCTGGGTGGGGCTTGCCTCACTTCGGTTGATGCCACAGCCGCAGGATGCGGTTCAACCCAGAGTCAACTGGTGATGATGTCGGGGTGCTGTCAGCAGCTTTCGGTGGCGATGGTTTCCCTCCCTTGTGCCAGCTGGCTGTTTTGCACTGGCCTCTTACAGCTTTCTCCTTCAGGGTCTCTCTCCTGCCCCATGATCACTTTTCCTTAATCATTCTGAAAATGTTACAGAATTCCCATTTGTGGCCATCTCTATAATTTCTGACTACTTGTGTTCTTATGCCCTTTCCCAGCTCTCTGCTGGGCTTCTCTGTCTAGATTCTGACCCTGTTATCCAAAGGATTCTCATCTTGTCTTTGGTACCGCTCCTGGCCCTGTAGGGGCTTCCTTAGTTTACACCAGACATTGTGGTAATAAACATAATTATGTTAATAAAGTAGAAATGTTCTATCATGAGACAGCATGAAAGGCATATATTTCTATAGCTTTTTGATTTCTCTTGTGGTTGTTAAAAGACACATTAACTGACTATTAGTAAATACGGTAACCCAAATGCAATCTGAGCAGATCACCAAAGGGCAAAGGTCAGTAATTTTTTTTCTCAGTACTCATCTGTTTCCTTCTCTTTGCAGGATTGGGTTGAGGATGTCAAAAATGAGTTGGTAAAAGCTCAAAGGAATAAAAATAAGCTTAAGGAAATGTACGAAGGAATGTACAAAAATTTGGGAAATTTAGAGGCTCCTGGCCTTGGATTGCTGAGGAAGAGGTTTATTCAGGTATGTGTGATTACTGAGCAGTGTTGGCATTGTGTGCTTTTCTAGAAGGCACTAGAAAGTCAAAAGAGGGGAACAGATCACGGGTTTTACAGGTGCTGCGGGACTTGATGAGACGAGAGATCAAGTCAGGACTGGGATTTCTTTGCTAGAAGCTATAGACATAATGTAGTTCAACTTCCACTTCTGACTGCCCTGCAGAACTGAATGTTCCCCGTTGCTCAGCTTCTGCCTCCTCTTTCCCACATCCTGCCAGGTTCTCAGGGCCTGGGCCTCTCTGACCATCCATGAACTTGCACAGGAATCTGGCCTTGGTTTTCTCCCTGCTGCCAAGGATGTATGAGCACTTTAGGGTGTTTTGCTACATTATGCTACTCAAATTTGCTGCTGATATGAAGTTATTTAGGGCAAGTTATTCAGAAGAGTTACAACTATAAAGAATTACAGAAAGGGCTTTACAAAACTGGCTGAGATCTGAAATAGTGAAAGTCAGTGTAGGAAAATGAAGTGATGCATGTGACAAAAAAAAAACCAAACCCAAACCCTAGTTTCATATATAAATTCTTTGGGTTTGAGCTGACTATTGCAATTCAAGAAGAAAATCTTGATTTGTGGTAATCTGTGAAAACATCAGCTGTGAATACTCAAGAGCAGTCAAGAAAGAAAAGTGACTGTCAGTCATTATTAAGAATAGAGAACAAAATGTGGATTTGTACATTGACATAGCAGCCTGCTCTGACTCTTGCTTTTTGAACACTGTGGTCCTCATCTGCAGTTCTCAACATAGATATAATGAAACCAGAGAAGGTTCAGAGCGGCAAGAATAATCAGAGGTACAGAGTAATCTCTGTACAAGGAACAACATTAGCATTCCTCCAGTTGGAAAAGAAACAACGATGACAGATGCGATAAGGCTCTCAGCATCAGGAGTGCCAAGCATGGAGTAAATATTCTGTGGAAATGGCAGGTTCAAAACAAACAGGGAGAAGCGTTTCCTCATTCAGTACGCACTTAAGTGCTGAACGCCTGCTGCAGGGTATTATGGATGCTTTCATCAGTTCAAATAGCAAGTAGACAAAAGCACGGGGAGGGGGAAAATGCTTGGAGAGCTTTTACATACAAATGCACGCTTCTGGGTCCAGAAATCCCTGAGCTGCAAATTGTTGGAGGCCAGGAGAGCGATAGGCCTGTAGAAACATGGCTGTATGCTTGTACTGTATGCGCATCCCCCCTGTGGCCAGGGCTAGGTGGATCCAGGTCTCTCCCATATGGCCGTTCTTTTGTCACATTAGCATTAGATAAACTTAGTGTCCCTTGGGACATTCCTTCCCCACGAGCAGGGAAGGTGGAGGATGAGAGTAAGGTGTGAGTTTGGGAGGAGGTGGGTTGATATAGCAGCAGAAAGGACAATTGGGAGTTTAGGGGAATAAGAGTCCTTTGAATACGTTGCTGCAAGATAAGCTGGGTTTCTGATGATAATGACTTTAAACTTAAGAGTAGAGTACAGGGATAAGAATTTGCTGGGGTGGGGGTAGAGGGAGAGGAGCAGCTGTAGGTTGAGCCCTACAAGGTACAAGCGCAGCAAGGGACCTAGCGAGCACAAGGACAAAGGCAGTCAGTGTTTGGTTGCTGGGACGGCTTGTGTGCACTTCGGCCCACTTAAACAAAAAAATCCATGGCTCTAAAAAGCTGAAACACGTGCAGCAGTAGAGGATGCTGCAAGTAGTGCTTATTGTTAATTTGATAACAATAAAAAACAAAACAAAACAAAAACTGAGTAGTGAGAGATGAGCGAGGGAGATGCTGGAAGAGGGGTAGTGGGGGTGTTCCCCTCTGTTGAAGGGAAGAGGGAGAGCAGTATTCCTTTCACACGCCGCCAGCTGCAGAAGAGGGTAGAGGTGGTAGTGCACAGACTCTGAATTCTTTGCCCTCGTGCTGTGGTATTAATGGAGAAACAAAGTGTGCTGTCAGGATAACTATAGTTTCTAGTATCCTTGCTGGGAAAAAAAAAGTTGTATGGCTTGACTGACACATAAAATTGCTCTAATATGTGGAGTGCTTCAGGCTTTTAATCTTCATATTTATTATGTATATACAGTTTCAATTGTGTAATTCAAACAATAAAAATCTTGCTTTTACTTTCAACATGAAATTCCAGTAATGCATAGATAAAACTGTTGATGGATTGTGTTAATTAAAATACAGTATTAAGGCTATTAAATATTTGCTGCCTTGAATTTTAAAGGAAGTCAAAGACCAGAGCAGAGAAAGCAATCGGATGATCATCTGGAAATAGATTTAAAGTGATAAAGATGTTGACTGTAGCAGTCTCTTCTTCAGAAGGATAATATTTTCTGTATTTTCATTTACTTCAGAGAAATAGATGTGTCCTTCTTAGCTCGGGAGAAAAATGATCAGGCATTGAAAAAACAAGTGAGCTTACATATCTTTCCAAGCCATTAATACCAGTGAGGTCCAAGAGGGGACATCTGTTTTTTCTAGAACCTTGAATTACGAAGACAAGAAGTCAACTCAGTTAACTGCAGATAATACTCACTTTGTTTATTAAATGGATCACCTTGAAATGTCTTTGCAGTTCTCCTTTATCAGGATATTTAAAATACTTTTAAAATACGGTTTTATACATTTTACATCCAAATTATCTCAAAGCAAGTCATGAATAATAAATGTGATAGTAAATAAAACATTAAAATTGACATTTGCTAACATGATGCAAAAGATTCTCTTAATACATGAAGCTAATATGACATGCAGTATGTATACATGTAATATATCTTTTGGTTAGCAAAAAAATATATATAAAACTAGCTAGGCTGTATTTTCTTGCTATGTAGTATGGTTGCTGCTAATTTAAAAAAAAAAAAGTAAAACAACAACAAAACAAACCAAACAGAAAACCTAGACCTCCCATAAAGCACAAAGTAAGTTGATAACATCTAAAGACTGGGACATCAATTAAATGTTCTGATAATAATCCTGTATTTGGCTTCATAATGGTATTTGTGTAATAGCTACAAACTTAAATATTTGCATTTTATATTAATATATTTTACTAGCTGTTCTTAAATTTTTGTAAGCAGATGAAGTACGTGTATTAAGTTTTAACGAGCAGCATTATTGATGTGTTCACTCAGAATCAAACTGCAGCTGGAGGAGGTAAGGAGGGAGAAGCTTCTGATTTTGATATGGCAAAAAGGTGTATGATCTAATTCTACGGATCTTTGATATCAGTGGATTGGTGAAATGTAGATATTTCTGTTGATGATAGCTGGTAGGTCTACCAAACAGACAGTGAAAAAGTTCTGACAGAGTAGAAATCATTTATCGAGAGGAAAAAAAGAACTGGAGTGGAAGGATGATTAATATATTTTGGGAGCTCAGATGAAGATGTGTGTGTAGATAGGAACGCACCGTTTTGGTGTTCTTGGGGAGTTCCTAGCACTGTGTTAACAGGATTCCTTTCTATAAATAAACCTCAGGCTTTTGGGAAGGACTTTGAACATCATTTTGGAAAAGGTGGTTCAGAACTGTTGGATATGAAGGCTAGTGACTTTGAAGCGATTGCAACTTCTCTCGTCTCAAAAATGAACAAAAACCATAAAGAACCTGGAAACCTGAAAGAATGTTCACCATGGATGAGTGAATTCAAAGCTGAGTTCTTGAGGAGCGAACTAGAGATTCCTGGTAAGTTCCCCTTCAGTGTCAATGGTGGCCTGTCCCATAGAAGAAAGTTGCTCCTCTTGAGCTCTACTTCTTTTGTTGGCTGTATGGCCCTTCTTTCTGGCAGGGGTAGATTTTCATCTGAAATAAATCTGTTCATTTCATCATCTCTTAAATCTATTCTTAAGCTGTAGTCCTAATTTTTAAAATTGTATCTAAAATTTAAAAGGCCTGAATCCAGGAAATCTAGTATATAAATCTAATATATGTTTAAATCTAGTTAAAAAAGGTTATGTCCTCTTAAACCATTAAGAGCTGCAGTTCTAACAGCTTAAGAAGGAAAGAATATTTATTAGTAATTTGCAGATAAAATTATATGATGCGTATGATGGACTTTTATGCATCTAAAAATATTTTCTTCATAGGCATCATTCTATCAATTTGACAAAATATTAGGAAGTGTGTTCTGTTCTTAAACACACTTTAAAAAAAAATTAAAATCAGTCTATGTAACTTTGTTCTTCTCTTTTATTTTTTTTTTCCCCACTACCACTTCAGGGCAGTATGATGGAAAAGGGAAACCACTGCCAGAGTACCACGCAAAAATATCTGGTTTTGATGAACGGGTAGGTTTATAAGCTTGAATCAAAATCCTGTTTGATATAAATTTGAGTCCGTATTCCATTTGAAGAATTTGACAATAGGCAGGCTGTTGCTTGTGTACGCATCTTGCAGCACGTCAAGGAAACAGGCGTTTGCCTTTCTAGTAGTAATTGAGCCACTTGATTATGTCATCTAGGAATGCCAGATATGCTTAATTTCAGTGATGATTATGCAAGGCCAAGTCTTCTTTCACAAATATTTTGCTGTTTCCTGTCTTTTTCCAAGATAAGAGTGATGGAATCCTTGAGGAAACCAAAACGTATAACAATCCGAGGCAGTGATGAGCAGGAGTATCCTTTTCTTGTCAAAAGTGGTGAAGACCTGCGACAAGACCAACGTATTGAGCAGCTGTTTGATGTAATGAACATCATCCTTTCCCAAGATGCTTCATGTAGCCAAAGGAATATGCAGTTAAAAACTTACCAGGTCATCCCCATGACAACAAGGTAGGCATTTATCTCGAAGAGACAGAAATCCTTATGTTAATATCTATTACTGTTGGAACGTTGGAAAGTGAGATTTCTGTGTGCAGTATTCTGGTTCAGAGTGCTTTGGGTCTTGGTTTAATTTTTTTTTTTTTCTTTTTCTTTTAAACAACATTGAAATTGCTTTGTCTGGAAAGTGCTTTTCAGAGTATATTTAAATTGGTAGCTTTCAACCTTCTTTTAGCAGGGCCTAGAACACGTTGCTTCCTATGTGTGGTGTTCCTCTAAAGTTCAACTCTGAGCTGCTTGTTCACACCTCTGATTTCTTTTGTTCCAGGCTGGGGCTCATCAAGTGGCTGGAAAATACTTGTACTTTAAAAGAATTCCTTAAGAATAGCATGTCTGAAGAGGAAGACATCAGCTATAACAGGTGATGCTCGGTTTAGCTGTCTGCTCTAATAGAGACCACTACTAGTGGGTTTCTCGTGATAGTGACAATCTTGTGGCAACATTTCTTTTTTTAAACAAAAAAAGTAAAAGCACCTATAAGCAAGGAAGGAGTTTGTACTTCCTGACCCAAATTAGTAATTGGCAACTGTTTGTTTAATGAGTACCATTGTACTGGAATATCCTCCACCCAGCTTGTTTAAACAAGAGGCTTATAATCATGTGTGACGTCATTATCATCACCATTTCCTTATCAGCAGATTGATTTTTACAAGCAAAGGATTTTGATCTCTTTGATTTGATCAGGCAGGAAATGGACGTAGGTCAGCGAGGGGGGGGAGTGAAGGGGAGGGGAGCAGAGCAGAGACGGAGCTATTGAGAACCTGGGTTCAGCAGTGAGTCAGTGATGGGGGAAATTGGCAGCAGATGCAAAAAACACAACTGTAAAAGAACACTGACTTTATACAAATGCTGGGTTTGAATAAATTGGCCTTCTTTCTCTAGGTTGTAATTGGGTGATGTATATTTGTAGAACTGATTTAATTCTAGCATTTCAGCCTGTTTCTATCCTGGAATTTAGAAATGTGGTTTTATATACCAACGTTGTTCTTAGTACATAATCTCTGTTTGGATTTGTCAAAGTGGTGTTGTCACCGTTTATTTTCACTAGTTCCCTTATTTATGGGGTAGGTTGGTGGAATCTCCAGCGTGGAGGCTGGACTCCAAAGAGTCTTTATTTCTACAGCAGCTACTTGGTTTGTCAGCAGTTTAGAAACTGCAACAGTTCCTGCATTACTGCCATCTGGTTCACTTTTGTGGACATCAGCGGTATTATGTTGGTCTCAATTCATTGACTGGGAAAGTGAAGGAGGACTCACATGGAACAACCTCATGAGGGGTGAAAATTTCTAATACACTAAGTGTAGAAGATTAGTGTCTTTCTAAAGACAGTTAATGATTTATCCCCCCCAAAAAAATTATTGTTGTATATAGACTTTAAATATTTTCCCTTATGTTCTTCAATCAAGTCAATTAAGACACTTCATTTTGAGCTATGGTTGAATGACAGCGCTTGCAAAGGAAAATCCTGATTAAATCCTTGCTGGCGATATTCTGTTTGAGGTGGAGGGAATAACTTTCTGAGGTTTTGAAATCATTTTCTTTATCCCAAAGTGATGAGTTACATAGTCTGTAAATGATAGAGACTTCTTAAATGGAAAGGTTCTCTATATCTCAGAACATGCTTTGGAAGGAAGAGAGAAGGCAGGTGCTCTGCTAAGTTGCTGCTTCTCTGGAACACAAGTTTAAAGTCTCGTGTATTTAGTTAAGATGGGAGGAAAATATCAAGTTATTCTATAAGCAGTGTGACTAATGAAGACTGGCTTCTTATGTCCAAGCCCCCATTCCTCCCCTCCTAGACACGCCGAGGAGATAACCAGACTGCCTTCCTGTATTCTCTACCTGTTTGGATGGACAAACGGCAGCACGTACTGTGGTGGGCTACATAATGCTTCTCAAATGGATACAAGACTGCATTAAAAATATCTTTCCCTCCCTGGAGGATTTATTTTGGGTCTTTCTTCTCAAGGCAGCAGCTAATTTTCACAGTACCTATTGACAGAATAACACGTTTGAGATGTCTAATCTTCTGTCAAATATGACTGAAGTGCGTTTAAAGCTGGGGGGAAGGAGGTGGATGGATCAGCATATGCACTGACTGCGTAAACTTCATTTCCATAGCAAGGTTAAAATTAATGTGGGCTGTAGCTTCCTGATTCCTCCTGTGCATAAAAATTGCATGGGTCATAGCAGCACGCAGCCTACAGATATTCAAGTACGGAGTGGTAAGTTAATAAAGGGATATCATCAGCCCTTTTGTTTTTTGGTTTTGTTTTTTTTTTTTGTCTCTAGCAATAAAGGACCTCGTGCTACCTATTCTGAGTGGCTGTCCAAGATGGGGGGGAAAGCACAAGGCATCTATCGATACCATGTTATGTACAGGTAGGTTTTAAAAGAACTGCATGTCAAATGTAGAAACTAGAGTGTGCGCACACACACACACAGAATTGTAGAAATTCCAGGAAAAATATGATCTGCATTATAATATGCTGGCTAGATCTGATTTTTGCCCACTTTACTGCTTTGTCTTACTGGAGGTGCTCTGCAGGAGGAGGTTAGTACTGCCAAAATCCCACCAGAGCACAGGAATTCTTCCAAAAACTTGCTCCCTTCCTCAAGAAAGCGAAGAGGAGCATCTACTTCTACACAACTTTATTTTCTAGGTGTCTTGTTCGTGATTATGCTATTAGGTAGGCTGCCTCAGAGCCAGAGCATCTGCTGAAGTTGGACAGAAAAAATCACTGTGATTCACTGAGAATTTAAAGATATATGACAGGTTGGGTCCCAACCTGAGCATCCTCTCAGAGGAATTTCCACACCTGCCTAAATCGAGCACTGTAGAGGGGGAAGTGAGGTTTCCAGTGGGGCATTTCTGATGAGCTTGTAAGCTGCTTAATCATATAATCATAGAATGGTTTAGGTTGGAAGGGACCTTGAAGATCATCGAGTTCCAACCTCCCTGCCGTAGGCAGGGACACCTCCCACTAGACCAGAACCTGTTCCAGTGCCTTACCACCCTCAAAGTGAAAAATTTCTTCCTAAGGTTTAATCTAAACCTGCCCTCTTCCAGTTTAAAGCCATTCCCCCTCGTCCTATCGCTACATGCCCTAGTAAAAAGTCCTTCCCCAGCTCTCCTGCAGGCCCCCTTTAGGTACTGGAAGGCCACAATAAGATCTCCCCGGAGCCTTCTCTTCTCCAGGCTGAACAGCCCCAGCTCTCTCAGCCTCTCCTTATAGGAGAGGTGCTCCAGCCCTCGGATCATCCTCATGGCTCTCCTGGACACACTCCAGCAGGTCCATGTCCTTCTTATGTTGGAGACTCCAGAGCTGGATGCAGTACTCCAGGTGGGGTCTCAAGAGAGTGGAGTAGAGGGGCAGAATCCCATCCAATGACCTGCTGGCCACACTTCTGATGCAGCCCAGGATACGGTTGGCCTTCTGGGCTGCGATCGCACACTCAGGCTCATGCTGAGCTTCTCGTCAGTCAGCACCCCCAGGTCCTTCTCCTCAGGGCTGCTCTCCAGCCATTCCCTGCCAAGCCTGTATTTGTGCTTGGGATTGCCCCGACCCAGATGTAGGACCGTGCACTTGGCCTTGTTGAACTGCATGAGGTTGGTTTGGGCCCACCTCTGCAGCCTGTCCAGATCCCTCTGGATGGCATCCCTCCCCTCCAGCGTGTCTACCTTGCCAAAGAGCTTGGTATCATCGGCAAATTTGCTGAAGGTGCACTCGATCCCACTGTCCATGTCACCAACAAAGATGTTGAACAGTACAGGCCCCAGTACCGACCCCTGAGGAATGCTACTTGTCACTGTTCTCCACTTGGACATCGAGCCATTGACCGCAACTCTGAGTGCAACCATCCAGCCAGTTCTTATCCACTGAGTGGTTCATTTATCGAATCCATGTCTCTCCAATTTAGAGACCAAGATATCCTGTGGGACAGTGTCAAACTCTTTGCACAAGTCCAGGTGGATGACATTGGTTGGTCTTCCCTTATCCACTGCCGCTGTAACCCCTTCGTAGAAGGCCACCAAATTTGTCAGGCATGACTTGTCCTTGGTGAAGCCATGCTGGCTGTCACCAATCACCTCCTTTTTTTCTATGTGCCTTAGCAGAGTTTCCAGGAGGATCTGCTCCATGATCTTGCCAGGCACAGAGGTGAGACTGACTGGCCTGTAGTTCCCCGGGTCTTCCTTATTTCCCTTTTTGAAAACAGGGGCTACTTTTCCTCTTTTCCAGTCAGCAGGAACCTCACCAGACCACCACGACTTCTCAAATACGATGGGTAATGGCTTAGCAACCTCATCTGCCAGTTCCCTCAGGACCTGCAGATGTATCTCATCAGGTCCCCTGGACTTGTGCACCTTCAGGTTCCTCAGGTGGTCTCGCACTTGATCTTCACCTACAGTGGGCGGTTCTTGATTTTCCCAATCCTCATCTTTGCATTCTGCATCATGGGCAGTGCGGCTGCAGTCCTTGCCAGTGAAGACTGAGGCAAAAAAGTCATTGAGTACCTCAGCTCTGTCTCTGTCCCAGGTAACCGGTTCTTGCATTTCCTTCCGGGGAGGGCCCACATCTTCCCTAGTCTTTCTTTTCTCGCTGACATACTTTAAGACAAACAAAAAAGCCTTCTTTATGTCCCTGGCCAGATTTAGTTCTATCTGGGCTTTAGCTTGTCTAACCCAATCCCTGGCTGCTCGAACAATCCTTCTCTATTCCTCCCAGGCTACCCGCCCCTGTTTACACTCCCTATAGGTCTCCTTTTTCCTTTTGGTCATGTCCAGGAGCTCCTTGTTCATCCATGCAGGCCTCCTGGCTTTTCTGTCTGCCTTCCTCTTTGTAGGGATGCATCGCTCCTGAGCTTGGAGGAGGTGATCCTTGAATATTAACCAACTGTCTTGGGCCCCTCTTCCCTCCAGCACTTCATCCCATGGCACCATAGCTAACAGTTTCTTCAGGAGGCACAAATCAGCTCTCCCAAAGTCCAGTGTGGTCAGTTTGAGATCCTCGAGGCAGCGAGGAAAGTGCGCAGCAATCGCGACCATTTCATGGTCACTACAGCCCAGGCTACCCTTGAGTTTGACGCTGTCTACCAGCCCCTCCGTGTTGGTAAGAACAAGGTCCAGCATAGCTCCTCTCCTCATTAGCTCCTCAACCACTTGGAGAAGGAAGTTGTCGTCAATGCAATCCAAGAACCTCCTGGATTGCCTATGCCTGGCTGTGTTACCCTTCCAACAGATGTCGGGGTGGTTGAAGTCACCCATGAGGACCAGGGTCTGTGAACTTAATTTGGGGGAAACTAGACAAAGCTACATACTGTTTTGTATTAAGAAATGTCAGTCTTGGAAATAAGTGCTGGGAGAAAAAGAGAGGAGGGGGTATTTTCAATATCAGATAAAAAAATTTGGGCAAACTCTCTGTGCAGATTGCTGTGCTGTTTACTGGGGTAAGCAAAATGAAAATGTGCTAATGCGGTCATGTACACTTATTAACTTTTAACGTCCAGTGGTCTGTTGTTTCAATAACCAACATTATTCCTCCGTTAATTTGCAGAACTGCTAGCCGTACAGAAGCAGTTATGTCTTTCAAAAGCAGGGAAAGCAGTGTTCCAGAAGACCTGCTGAGGTAAGGGCTCTGTTAATGACTACACGTGGCGAAACGAATGTTGGCATTTTATCTGTATGCCAGAAGTGACTTCTGTTTTGTTTAGGCGAGCCTTTGTGAAAATGAGTACGTCTCCTGAAGCCTTCCTGTCTCTGCGGTCCCATTTTGCCAGCTCTCATGCACTGATGTGCATCAGCCACTGGATACTTGGTATTGGAGACAGACATCTGTCCAACTTCATGATTAACAAGGAGACAGGTGGCATGGTGGGAATAGACTTCGGATATGCGTTTGGCTCAGCTACACAGGTATTTGTTTTCTAGTTAATTTGTGACAGCTTTTGCATTTATTATGTGCGATTACACATGTATTCTCAGTACTAAATTTGATGCTCCTCATTTGCCACCATTCTGATGCAAAATAATCTTTACGAGTTATTTCTAGCTAATAGAATAAAATCTCTGCTTCCAGAGATTCTCAGACAAGCTGGGAGTTAGAGTTTCACAGAGCGTGTATAGTGGTGTTTTGTATAGTTCAGCCATGCTTTCAACCACCGTCACTAAATATTCATGACTAGAGCTTTGATGTCACAACTTGGTCCTGTCGTACCGTGTTGCACGTAATTTTCAGTTAAGTGACAAAGAGGGTTTCAAAGCTTAAAAAGAACAAAATATTTATTTCTAATACTTCTGTTCCAAGGTTTCTAAATTCTTGTTTTCTTTTGACTCTCCTTCCCCTTGGCTAGTTTTTGGGCGTGCCAGAGCTGATGCCTTTTCGTCTGACTCGCCAGTTTGTTAATCTGATGATGCCGGTGAAAGAGTGGGGTCTCATTTACAGTGTGATGGTGCATGCCCTAAGGGCTTATCGTGCGGATCCAGATCTCCTCATCAGCACAATGGATGTATTTGTAAAAGAGCCTTCTTTGGACTGGAAGGTGGGATTTTTCCTCTTTCCTTTTTCTTCATGTAAAAATTCTTAAAACTGTAACAAGGATAAAACTGATCAAAAAGAAAGTATGTCTTGGTGCTCACTCTCAGTGCTCTTTTTATCTTTTTTTTTTTTTTTATCGAGTTCTCAGAGAAACTGAACTTAAAAGGATTTAAAATGAGAGAATTCTATATTGATGGACAAAGACTAGTAGGACATGAGGACATGTCTGTGTTTATCAGTTTATCTGCATGATAATCCTAAAAATGTGGGTATTTCTCGATCACATTATGTCACATTATGTAGCAGCATAAATGTTTTCAACTTTTTGCACTGAGCCTCTTAAATTTACATAAAAACACTGTACATATCAAACTAGAAATTAAGCGGAAAAAATCTGAAACTAGTTGCACTTCAGTAACTCCAGTTGTAAATTAAATTTTAAGTCATAGGCAGGCTAGATTTCATCTTACTACTTTGTCCTCCATTGCGTCTGCAGTTAAGAGTTATTGGCTTGACCTGCTATGATGTGGCAGCTTAAAGGTCTTTTTAAGTACGTGATTTATGATAAATAGAGCAAATTTGTTTTCTTTTTAGAACTTTGAACAAAGACAGCTGAAAAAAGGAGGCACGTGGATTAAGGAAATCAATACATCTGAAGTAAACTGGTACCCTTTACAAAAAGTCAGCTACGTCAAAAGAAAGCTTACAGGTGCCAATCCAGCAAGAATCACTTGGTAAGACACTCTCCTTTTGCTTTAAACTAAGAACTTTGGCAGTCTCCTGTGTCAGATTTTGCTCCCTTCAGATGGAATGGCAGCTAGGAAAAGAGAAGAGGCAGACAGGGCAAAATTTCAACAAACCTCCTGTCAGAATTGTTTTGGTCCACGTACAAGCTCTTCTGAATCACCCTGCCAGCCACAACACCCGATATCTCCCCGAGTGTTCTTGCTCCAGCTCAGGCCTCCTGAGCAGTTTTACTGTTCCTGGCAACACACGCATCCCCACCCTGTCAGTCTGCTTAACTTCTCACTCCTCAGGCGGCTGTTCTTTATGTTCGTCTCCACAGCTTTTAGGCTGGGGGTGGTATTTAAATCGATAGGCTTCTGCTGGGCAGTTGCATGAAATGGAACCTGAAGCAGCTGTATGGGAGGCATGGAGGTAAGCTGCTTCCCAAAACCATCAAATCCAAATCTGATGGCATTCTCAGGTTATTTATGTCAGTCTAGTCAAGTCTGGCTCAGGCCAGAATGTCTTTGAAGTTCAGTTAAAGTACAATTAATCCCTTCCATCCTCTTCTAAAAAGACATTTTGGATTAATCAAGTTAAAAAAAAAAAAAAAGGCAAAGAAAGCAAGCCTGTTTTAAAACCATACAAATACTGAAGTGCAGGACTTGGGAGGAGTCCCTTTCGCGGTCAAGGCTGAACTGGAAAAGGCAGCAACATACTTCTTGCAGACATAAATCAGCAGGGCAGGTAAGGAGATAAAACAGCTTGGATGTGAACTGCTGCATCCTTTTTTCTGTTAGAGACCTTTGACAACATTGAAATATTCATGGTGAACATTCACTAGTAAAGGACACCTGAAATCACCAGTCTTCGCTGGCCGAGCCTTCTACAGCTATTGAACAGTCTCCACATCTTGAAAAATAAAGCTGCATGAACAGTGTTCAAGTACTGTTTCAGATTTTGAAATCTGTCTCGGATTTTTTGCTTGTTTTCTTCAGTAAGAGCTTATTTTTATGTTCTCAATTTTAGTGATGAGCTACGCCTGGGCCACGAGAAGTCGTCGTCTTATAACGATTTTGCAGCTGTGGCTCGTGGTAACGCTGATCATAATATCAGAGCCAAAGAGCCAGAGGACGGACTCTCAGAAGAGACCCAAGTGAGATGCCTGATCGATCAAGCGACAGACCCCAACATTCTTGGCAGAGTCTGGGAAGGATGGGAACCCTGGATGTGAGGCACTGCTCTCTAGAGCCCAGTCTGCCAGGAAGAGCGTCCCCTGACACACAGCTGCAACCAGATCAGAATTTTAAGACCAAAAAGGAAAAAAAAGCTCTTAACCACTTTTATCATCATTGGCTAACTAAAATAATTTTTTGTGTGTTTTAAAGCTGTATTCAAAAAGTGGGGGTTATTTTTTTTTTTTTTTTTAATATGGTTCTGTAACAAAGCAACTTTATTGTCTTTGTGTTAAAGGCAACGTAGAAAGAACCAGAGAGGCTGTAGAGTTTAAAGACTTGTCTGAGAGGCACTGAGATCACTCAGAGGAAAGCACATATTCATACTTTGTGAACTTGTGGGCATCCTTGTAGTGAAAGTCTGCGCTTTTGTCTTTTACAGAGACCTTGATGACGATCAACCAAAACCATTCCACAGTCATACATTATTTATAATTAAAACTAGAAATCAATAGAAAAGTGAAGCACGTGGTAAAATTAAACGGAAAACGCCTTTTAGCTCTAGGTAACACTTAAAGTATCTGGATGGTTATTTCATTACTGGATAATGAAAAGCAATGATGAGACCGTGCGAGTTTGTTCCAGCAGATTGTTTTTTAACAACTAGAGGTTATACTCTGTTATCTCTGTCCTTCAGAAGTCTACGCTCCTCGTGTTGTATTAATTTCTGTGGCCAAAGCCAAAAGTAGCTGGTGCCGACACAGCAGAGCGCTGTAAGCTTCTCGCCGTAACTGCAGCACAGCGCAGGAATGGTTCCTCCTGCACTTTGGTATTTGCTTATGCCAAGCGGGGAAGTTGTGCCAGATGTGGCTCTTCCTCTCTGGCAGCCAGGATTCAGGTAACCTTGGGGGCAAGTGCGGCACAGCACGGGTGGCAAGGGGGAAAGAGACGTCTCTCAAATATTCCGGTTGTTTATTACCCGCAATTCATTGTAGAAGATAGTTTCCATTGAGGCTTTCAATAATTATCATAAAAAGTGTAATAAAAATGAGTCTTTGCCCTTGCAGTGCCTGCAAGCTTTCCCTCCTGCCTCGCTGGCCATGGGGCAGTCCTGGTCTCGCTGAGGGCCACGGCGTCTGCTGGCGCCAGGCTCAAATGAATCTTTCAGCTGGAGAGCAGAGGAGTCCGCCTCCTGGATACAACTCCATGAAAAACTCAGGATGGGGAAGATCGCTCGCTGAGGCCTCATGAACAGGGGGGGAGCTTTTTTGTTTCAAGTCCTTCCCAGCAACAATTATTGTTTGTTACCTTCCTTCTTAATAAATATGCTCAATTCTTTACGTGATGAATCGAGAAATTCAGAATCTTTGCGTCAGATTTTATGAATTAAAAATATTGTTTGGCTGTATTTTTGTAGAGGAAACCTATTTAAAAATAAAAATAAATTTTCAGATGTATACTTCATTTCAAAAGTTAATTTAGGGCACTTCAATCACAGAAAACACCCACATTTACCCATTTACACAGCTGATAACGGACAACCTTTTTTTTTGTAAGAGTGGGATATAGTCTATTTTTATATACACTTGTGTAACGTGTCTTGGTGTATTTTGTTCTTTTAATCTCTGGTGTCAACAAAGACAGTGGCACTATGACTAGAGCATGGTTATGTGAGGCACTCAGCTTTCACGCTGTCACTCCACAAATATGAGAAAGTTAAAGCACAATAAAAAGCTACATGAAAAGGCGAGGGGGCATTTGGAAATCAAGTGGCTGGTCCTAGGAGGTGTTTAATTGCACTTTAGGCACATACCTCAGATATTTACTAGGTACTTTGACCTGTACTGCAGAGGACAAAGTTTAGGTTTATAGTTTAACGAGGCTCCTCTCATAGGACTTTTGATACCTTCAGCAACAATAGATGTTTGTGCACAGCGGGCCTCCCTCCCGTGACAACTGAGACTTCCTTGGCCTTTCGGAAGGGGCCGGAGGCGGAAGGCAGCCCCGCTCTTCCAGGGGAAGGGGACTGTGGTGGAGCCTGTCCCCTGCCTTCCTCTCCCTGTAGTCCATAGCCAAAGACCCTTGGCCAAGGGCAAAAGCTTCTGAGATAGGTGCCAGTAGCCCTGACCATGCAAAAGAGCTTAGAACGTGTCTGTGGCACTTCAAGTAGTTAAAAGCTCAGTTTTGGCCCTAAAATAAGTGCTCTGATTGGAAGGCTCAGCCACATCAGTCTTACGGGGGCTGTATTGGTCAAGCTCAGGTGGCAGCTACTGGAGCAAAGCGCAAAGCTGTTGGGTGTTTAATGGGCAGGAGCACATCCTGGGTGAAGCGAGCAGAGATGCCCTCACAGAGCTTTCCCTGCGCAGCGGAACGAACCTGACAGTAACCTGCGACACACACAAGTCGTGGCTGCTGTCCCTTATCCCGACTGAAGAATGCTGCGCTCAATAAAATACAGCTGTTTGCGGGAAAGGCTGAAACCCGCCCGCACGGCAGCAAGGAGAGCACGGACGCAACGAAAACCTCAAGTCGTTGGGTTCGGTCCTTTGCGGGGTGGGTTTGTTCGGCTTCCAGAAAAGAATAAGATGACGTGCGGCTCGGAGCCGGGGATGGCTTCGGGTCTCACGATGCAAACCAAAACTCAATAACGATCCACAAGTGCGGCAGAATATTTCTTTCTCCAATTAAATAACCAGATGTGCACTATATCTGGAAATTCATTAGTTGCATCTAAAAAGCTATGTAAACCATTAGCGTGTATTCTCAGTCGTTTTTTTCTTAGCACATAGAGTAATACTTGTGCTCAAGCTAGTCATCGCTGTCCCTGTCCTCTTATAATTTCTCTCTTAACTAAAAATAATAACACTGCTAAACAGAGAGGAAAGCTCTGCAGCTGCAGCCTGCGGTCTCCTCTCCCAGCTGATAAAGCTGCGTGCTGCTTGGTGCGCTCAGGATTTTTCTTAGTCCCCACCACCGCCCTCCAATTTAAATGTTATCTTCTCCCCCAAACTAGACTTTTTTTTTTTTTCAAAATCGGGGTGTTAAATTAAGGTTTTATTATGCGTGCTTTAAAATGCTTTTTTTTTTTTTTTTTTCCTTCTGAGGATGAGGGTCTGCTGAATTGCTCTATTAACACCATGTGCCTCATTTGGAAACAACCCGGGTTTTGAAATTTCATTTTTAAGCTATGCTTGCTCGTAAGAAATGGCACCTACACAGAAAGGTCACGTCCTGGCAGCCACCCATGGCACCGAATGGTGTCACTAGTCTTATAGCAAAGCTACCAAAGAGATGCGTTTTACGTTAAACCACCAGTGTCCAGAATAGGGTGTTTAGGGTTTGGGGTTTTTTTTTTTGGTTGCAAAAAGTTTTGGGAAGGAGTGGCCATAAGAGATTGGAAATGATTTGGCTACAGTTGCCACATTATTTACAGAGTTTTTTGGTCTGCTTTTTTTTTTTTTGCTTCGGGTTTTTTTCCTTTTTGATGGGACAGGAGAGGGCAACACTGACTCTGCCTGCCCATTAAGCCCCCGGTAAATGATTCCGTGCCAGCTGTCATTTGGTGAGGCGAGGCAGAAGATGTAGCTGTGAATTTGATCTCACGAACCTTGTCCCTGCTGGAAACTCATGGAAAACCTGCATCGGGAGAAAGTTCAGAGCATCCACCAAAGAGCGTGAGAAAACGAGGAGTGCAGGGTCGGAGGGGTTCCGCTGCTGCGGCACTCGGCTTTTTGGGATCCTGGGCACGGGGAAGATTTAATTCAGCGGCTCAGCAGCCGCCGAGGCAGCTGAACAATCAGAGCACAGACTTTAAAAGAACGAAAAAGTAAAATCCTTTGATTTACCAGCAAAGTCCTTCAGCCGCTAACAGTGGGGTGGCCGCAGGCTGGATCACTGCAATGAACTGACCCAAGCGAGTGCAAGTGAGGAGCAAAACCACTGTTGGAGCAATTCAGGACACAGGAGGAGGCACGAGCCCCGGCAGAGGTGGGACGGGAGGTGGGGAGGGTCCAGCAGCGACCGCGCTGCCTTACGAGAGCCAACACCAACCTCCACGAGGTTCTGTCCCTCCCCAGGAGTGCACGGGCAGGTTTTTAACTCTCCCCAAACAACTCGCACCTCCTCACTTGTATGTCCCATTCTCCGATCAGCCCCCAAGTGCCGGTCCTGGCTTCTAGCCGTTGAATGAAACCATCACTGCTCTCCTGCTTCTTGTTGGGGGGAGGAAAACACCAGGCAAACCACCCCTCCCTCATTTCCCCCCTTGTCAGCTGGGTCTTTGTCACCAGCCAGCCCACCTTTCCCTCTGAAACCCAGTGCCGTAAGGTGCTTCCCCCAGCCGAGGTGTCCCTCTGGTTCTGCAGCTGCCTTACCCCAGCCCAGGAATCGCCCAAGAACTGGCGTCCCGCTGGCGCTGCCTCAGCCCCATAGCACCCCCAGAGCAGAGAAGGGCTCCGTGGGCTCCGCAGGACCAGCCCAGCCTTGCAGGGCTCCCAAAAAGTCCTGCACTTCTGGCTGGGTTACCAGAGACAAGCACGATGAGAGGAGGACGATGGGGAGGACTAAAGCCAGGCTGAAGCATTGCCCCATTTCCCCACCTTCCCTGGGTGGCCTCCTGGCCCTCATTTATCAGGAAAAACTAAGCAGAAATACAGTGTGATTTAATTCCTGCCCCTGGAGGGCTCGGGGTCCTGGTGCTCCTCTGGGATTCACAGCTGGCATTCCGGAGTAATATAAAGTTTTGCCTTTTCTCTGCAAAGGTTTCTCATCCCTTCTCTCTCCAGGCGTAAAAGCTCCTCTCTGCTTGATTTGGGGCAGGAACCTCAAACAGGTTTTAGAGACAATACTCTGAAATTCAGATGCTCAAATATCTCTCACTGCTGTTTAAAACTTACTGGAGTGTGGAGGGAAGCCACAATTTGGCGGGTCAGGTGCTCAGCAGGACGGGTGAGGGAATCGAGGGCTTGTCTCGGCTTCACTCTCCATCAAATTATTTATGCAAATGGGAACAGATGCAACTGCCGAGATGCCAGACACATCCACCCCAGAAAAGAGTGGATATCATCCTGCCTTCAGCCCAGGGCTTCACACCCTGCATGGCACCCGGGGGGTGACGGGGACAACCCCCCGAAACGCACTCCTGAAATCACACATCTCAGTCAGGCTCAGCAACAAAGGCAACCGAATCGCCTTCCGGGGGACGACGGCTCTCGCCGCTTGGTTTTGGGGGCCGGGTGGTGACAGGTCAGACCATGAGCTCTGAACACACCTCCAGGTCCTGATGACACCGTAAGTGAAGCTGCGCCCTCCACGATGGGGCTGAGGTGTGACGTGGGTGGCAGATATTGGGGCTTACACAGGGCTCCCATGCCCAGCGGGTCGCTGTTGACTGAGGGACTTTGAGACTCTTAATTGCCATCCAGCAGAGTGCCCTATGGCAACTGGGTGACCTGGCTGGGAATTGTGTCTCTTTTTTGGGCTAACATGTGATGGGCACTAAATGAGACTATTCGGGCTGGCGCAGTTGCACACCACCACCATCTGATGACCAGCTGGGGCTAAGGACCTCAGCGAGCTTAAAGCATAAAACACCATTCCACATACAAACAGTTAAATGAGATGCCTTCCAAGAGAAATTATAGTTTTACAGCTACGACAGGTGAGATGTTGTCACCTTCCAACAATCAGTGTCGTGGAGAAGAGGGACAGAGTGGGTGTCACTGCCTCACATCTGCAGCACCTTCCTGTGCTTCATGCACCCACCTCTCTATGCTGCCTGCAGAGAAAAAAAGGTCCAGGAGCACCACGGGAGGGTGGTGGTTCCCTGCTGGAGAGCCAGGCCAAGGGCAGGTGGCACAGAGCCACGCGACGGGAATGTACCCCAGGGCTGGAGGGCAGCAAAGAGTAACAACATGCAGTGCTGGCTTTGGGGATATATTTTTTTCGGACAATGTGCAAAAGGAAAATTGTTTACACTAAAAAATAAAAAAATAAAAAAAGCAACCACTTCTTGTGTCACTGCCAAGTTCAGTGCTGAACACACATGTAGATAAGGGTTGTGTGATCAAACCTCTGGTGAGCACATCAAATCAAGTTTATTTAAACACAACATAGAATCATAGAGTCATAGAACGGTTTAGGTTGGAAGGGACCTCGAAGATCATCCAGTTCCAACCCCCCTTGCCATGGGCAGGGACACCTCCCACCAGACCAGGTTGCTCAAAGCCCCATCCAACCTGGCCTTGAACACTTCCAGGGATGGGGCATCCACAACTTCTCTGGGCAACCTGTTCCAGCGTCTCACTGCCCTTGTAGTGAAAAATTTCTTCCTAATATCTAATCTAAATCTACCTTCTTCCAGTTTGAAGCCATTCCTGCTCATCCTATCAACATCTCCATGGGGTTAACTGCAGCACTAGAGTTAAAAGCAAAGAAAAGCCCCTCCATGCAAAACCTCACCTGCCAGATGCAAAACCTCACCTGCTGGACAGAGCACCCTCATCCTCATCCAACAAGTCTTCCCACGAGGAGTTTACAGCCAAAAGGAGAGCATGTACCAGTCCTCACCCCACTATTTATGTCAAAACATGCACCCCTCTGACAAACAGCTGCGTTACTGCAACAGCTGCGGTAGCCGCAGATGGAGCCCGGCGGGTCCGGCATGACCGGCATGTCCCCACGGTCCCCAGAAAGCCACCACCTCTGAGCGGCACAGCACTCCGCAGGGCAGAGCTTCACGCCGGCAGCGTCAGATATCCCAGTGCTGGGCTGAAAAGTCAGCGGCTTGGCCAGCCCTACCGAAACGTTGTAAATCTAGCTGGCTCTGCTGGCAAAAAAAAAAAAAAAAAAAAAGAATCAAATAAATCTTAAAGTAGGCTTTTTTAAAAAAGGTTCGTTTATTTATTTATTTATTTATTTAGTAATTTGGTCGATGGAGCACCTGGGGTTGAAGCTTGGGTTTTTTTAAAAAATGTTTTATGTAACTGGAAAAATAGCATTTCACATATTTGAAACGAAAATATTTTCATTGCTCTGATATTCACCAATTTAATAGTAGCAGTTTCCTGGATGGGGAGGAGGGGGGATGGGGGGGTAATGCGTAATTACTTACCGCGAGTTTTTAAGAGATGCTCAACTTCACGCAACCAGCGCGAAGCAGCTCAAGATGCCTCGGAGCCCCCCTGTCCCACCCGAGCACCCCGCAAGAAGCCGTCCAAGCAGACACCCTGTCACTGCTCTCTGTGTGTGTGTGGGGGGAATATATTGACAGCCCTCTCGGGTGAAGCTGCGGCAGGAGCGGAGCCTCGGGAGGGCGCTCGGGTGATACTCAGAGACACGCGTGGGGCAGACAGCATCTCTCTCCCGGAGCGCTTCATCCAAGGCGCAGCCGGGGAAGTGTGTGCGGCGGGAAAGGGGGGGGGGGGGGGAAGGGGGGGCGGGAATGCGGGGGGAGGGCAAAACGAGCCTTTTCCGCCAGCTTTCCCGCTGCCGCACGCGGAAATAAGCCAGGAAAAAGGGAAAATTCAGGCTCAACCGGAGCGTTGCAGGGGGAATGGGGGGCCGGTACCGGCGTCGGGGTGGCCTTTCCCGGGGACGGGACGGTGCGGCGAGGGGGCAGGCGCCTGCCCCCTCGCCGCACCGTTCCGTCCCCCCGGGGGGGGCCGCCCCCGACCGCGGCCACCCTCCACCGGGAGGTGGCAGCTCTCCGCGGCGGGAGCTCAGCCTCCGCGGCCGCGCACCCCACCCGCTCCCGCCCCCGGGTCCCCGGGGGTGCCGGGAACACTCGTTCCCCGTCATTGGGGCAGGAGGCGGGGCCGGCGCCGTATAAGAAGGCACCGAGCGGGCGTTTCGCTCCCAGGTCCAGAGACGCCTTGTCCCATCCCCGCCTCCCATCGCCCAGCGAGCGCGGCGTGACCCCAACCGGGACCGGCCCCCCTCGGGGAGGCGAGAGGGGACGGCAGCGGGAAGCCGACCAGTACCACCAGCACCACCACCACCACCAGCAGCAGCAGCACCACCGCCACCACCAAGCCCTCCCCGCTCCCCCACCTGCCCGTGGCGGAGACTCGGAGCTGCGATCGTCGCGGAGCGGCGGTCGGTGCCCGCGGCCCCGGAGTCCCTTCGCCGCCGCGGCCGTGCGGCGCCGCGTCCCGCTCGCCCATGAGCGCCGCCGCTCTCTACAGCCTGGACTCGCCGGCATGCTATAAGAGCTGGTGCCTGGAGCCCGCCAACTTCTACGACGCCAAGGTGGGCAGCGGCGGCGGGCCGGGTCCCGCCTGCAAGGCCGGGGGCCGCGGCGTCTGCGGGATGAGCGGCGAGGAGGCGGGGGGCGGCGGCGGCGGGCTGGGGGGCAGCGGCACCAACCTGGCGGAGCTGAGCGCCGCCGCCCCGGCCATGTACGAGGACGAGAGCGCCATCGACTTCAGCTCCTACATTGACTCCATGTCGGCCGTGCCCAACCTGGAGCTGTGCAACGACGAGCTCTTCGCCGACCTCTTCAACAGCAACCACAAGCCCGAGCGGGGCGGGGACTACGGCGAGTACCTGCCGCCGGGCGGCGGCACCGGCCGCGACCCCGCCAAGGACCTCGGCGCTGCCATGACCACCCTGCTGGGCGCCGAGCCCCGCACCGCCTCCTCCTCCTCCTCCTCCTCCTCCTCCTCTTCCTCCTCCTCCTCCTCTTCCTCCTCCTCCTCCTGCCGCGGCGCCCTGAAGCAGGAGCCGGACTGGAGCGACAGCGACCTCTCCTCCTCGCTGCTGCCCTCGCAGATCGCCACCTGCGCCCAGACCATCATGAACCTGAGCGGGCAGCCCACGCCGCCCACCTCCCCCGAGCCGCCGGGCAGCAGCTCCCCCTCCAGCTGCAGCACCCGCTCCCCGGGCCCCGCCGCCGCCGGCTCCGTGTCCGTGTCCGGGTCGGGACAGGGAGTCCCGCCGCCGCCGTCCGCCGGCGGGAAGGAGCGCGGCGGGAAGAAGTGCGTGGACAGGTTTAGCCCCGAGTACCGGCAGCGCCGGGAGCGCAACAACATCGCCGTCCGCAAGAGCCGCGACAAGGCGAAGCGGCGCAACCAGGAGATGCAGCAGAAGCTGCTGGAGCTCTCGGCCGAGAACGAGAAGCTGCACAAGAAGATCGAGCAGCTCACCCGGGACTTGACCAGCCTCCGGCATTTCTTCAAGCAGTTGCCCAGCGCCTCCTTCCTGCAGCCCGGTGCGGGCACAGACTGCCGGTAACCGGGGGGGTGAGCGGGACGGAGAGATGGACTCCGGGAGACGGTGGATAAATACCTCAGAGGGCCGGGCCGGGCCGTGCCGAGCCGTTCCGTGCCTGTGCCGGGCCGGGCCGGGCCGGGCCGTTCCGTGCCGCGGCGCCCCGGGCCGGGCCGGGCGCGGGAGGAGGTGCGAAGCCGCCGTGAGGACCTGCCGGTCCGCGGCCGCTTTCTGAATGTTGTAGCGACGTGGGGGGGGGCGATGCCCGGGTCTTTCACCACGAAACTTGCAAAAAACAAAAAGAAAGAAAGAAAGAAAGAAAAAAAGCTAAATATCTTTTTTTTTTTTTCCTCTCTCCCCTTAAATTATTTTTGTAATGGTAGTTTTCGTCTTTTCTACATTTTACTCATACCGATGCAGCTATGGTACATCTGTTAAAATGATTCAGAACCCCATGTATTTTAGACAGTAGGATTGAAAAAAAAAAAAAAGACTGAGCATGCTCGACCTTTTATATCAATTTTTACAGCATTTCTAATAATAATAATAAAAAGCATTTTAAATCAACCCTGCTCTCCTTTGCTCTCTTGAAGGCAGCGGGGTGGCGGCGGGGAAGTTGCGCTTCTTGGGGGGGGGGGGGGACAGGGGATGGAGGGTCCCAGCAGCTGAAACGAGGGGGGATGAGTAGAAAGAGGGGTGAGTGATGCACAGTGTTTTTTTTTCTAAAGCAGCCGAAGGGCGATGCAATGGTGGGGCTCTCTGGGACTCCTGCGAAGTCGGCTTTCCCCTGGGAATCGCACCGCTGTGCCGGAATGCTGAGTCAGCTGTTGGGCTGAGCTGCGCGCTGGGGCCGAGCAGCAGTTGCGCAGCAAGAGGGGCTGCTCCTCGGGCAGGACTCGGCCAGAACAGTAGTATTTTAAAAAAAAAAAAAAAAAAAAAAAAAAAAAAAAGAAAGAAAAAGTATACCTGAACAAACCACTGTTATTTAAAATTCCTGTTAAAAAAAACCCTCAAAGTGGTTTCCGCTCCAGAGAATGCAAAGCTGCACCTACACTGATGCGCCCCCAAGTTTTCCCGCCAGCTGTAGTCCCAACGGAGATGCTGCCCCACACATGTGCCGCAGCCTGCTGTAGGCTATCGCAGTGTAGGAGTTGGCCGCTTTCACCAATCACTGCTAGTGAAAGTCAGAGCAGGCGACACCAATCTCCGAGTGAGTAAATTATGAAAGGTTGGGTTACTTGTCTGAAGAGTGCACCACAAAGACGACAGCATCTGTAGGGCGCTGGCAGACACATGGCCTGACAGGACAAGCATCTCCCAACAGCCAGTGCTCTTCGAGAGAGCCAAATCCTGCTGGTTTCGAAGGGGCCGCCCTGCTGGCATATTGGGAGGCATTCCAGGCATGGGGATGGGCTGAGGTCTCCTTTTCCTTACGGGGAGGCAGGTAAAGAAACACTTGGAGGAGGGGGAAAAGGGGGGAATTCAAAAGCTGGGTCATTCCTGTAGTAATTGTAACATATATAATACTCTCCGCTATCGGCCTCCGCTGCAGGAATGATCAGTGTAGCAAGAAGTTTGCTGTCCCTTTGCTGGGTCATCACACACCGGGGACCTGCGCAAAACCATTCATTCCTCCTCCTCTGACCTGCACGGGTTTTTTAAATACCACGAAAGGGGAAGAAGAAAAAAAATACCTAATTTCTGACTGAACTCCTACATTAATTCTTGCATCTCAAACAATGCACACATAGGAAGATTTTGATATTATTTTAACTGGTCTGTAATCCACGTCTCTCTGTACAGTCAGGGTGAGGATAGTTCCGTGGCCTACAAATCAGTTTACTCGTTACCCATAACAGAAAATGTATAATGAAACACTGGCTTTGTGGGAAGCTCCAGATAACAGGGTACGTCTATGCTTAGAGACCAATTAGCTGTAAAACATTAACTTTATATACGCTTGACACTTCAAAATATAAGCTTTGTTCAAATCCCCGTCTTTATAACATTTATTGCAAGGTGATAACAAACGTTACAACTCAGAATTCGCGCAGAACAGTGTTCTGCAGCCGGCGGCACCTCTGGAATCCACTGAAAAAACGCAGCTTACACCAACGTTCAGTGCCCATAGCAAAGTATTTATTTCAAAAATATCAGGAAAATATTTTCCATCCACACATAATAAATAATAGAATATTATAAAAAAAAATTTCAACCATTCAAAACTTCCAGAACAAGATGTTTTACATACACAAACAGCAAACATGCCAAAGAACTCTATTCCTAAATTCTGAACCGATCTGAAAAAGAAGAGTTCAGAGCGTTGAACGGATAATTTTTAACATTTTGTTTTTCAGTGTTAGCACAACGTGCTTTGTAAATCACAGTTTTAATAAACTATCTTAATACTTATCACATTTGCATTATACATTATCTGTGGCACTAGTTAACAGATAACCACATTACAAAGTCCACAGATACCGTAGCAGCTGACTAGAGTTCAGTTCAGTGTCTTGCTGCTGCTTCCAGAAGAACGATTTCCTCCAGCGCGACACAGTTGGGGTGGCTGGTTACGGAGTGGACGTAGCAGTTCAGTAACCCCACCTCCTTTCCCAGCACGCTCTGCGCCTCATAACTCTGCAGTGATAAAAGCACGTTGATTAAAACAAACAGTCCTGGACATTCTGTTCTAAGCGGCGTTCGGCTCGGAAGATGCAGGGTGTAAGGTCCTCTTTCCGACAGACAGTTTTTTTAAGGACTCAGAAAGAAAGGTGCATTAGAACTGATGGAAAGAGTGACTACAGTAGATTTTCAATAATTAGATCTCACTCCTGCTTAAAGTGCTGCTTCCTTAGCGGGCTTTTAAAACCGAGTTGTTTTTAACATCACAGCGCTACTGTGATGTTGAACTCAATTTTGCTGACGCGTTACCTCCATGTGCTCCCTTTATCCAGCTTTCTGACACTCCTAGGAATTCCCACGTGTTAGCAATGTGTACATCCATACTATATATCAATTACCTTCGCTAACAGATCCACTAAAGGAAAAAATACTTTGCAACTCTTTTTAGCCCCTCTTCCTTTTAACTTGGTGTTGTATCACATCATGCATCGTTTACAGTCACTGGCACCTACATAGTCCTACATGTTTAACGATCTGACCGCCACTTTACCTCCATGAGCTGTGCCTGGGCCTATTTGTAGAAACTGTATTCTGCGTGGAGGAAAGGGATGTGGGGCTGGGATGATTTCTCTAAGATGAGAGAGCGCATTAAGAGAAGAGCTGGTAATAGCAATAGCCGATACCTCACCCGAGAGGGTATCTCTCTCCGACGGCAGGTTTACATCCATTTCTTCCCTCAGTGGGACTTGCCTACAACCAGCCCCTGACCACGTCCCTGCTTTCATCTGGGCTGTGCATTTTTGCACAGGTATGTGAGACCCTCGTCTCTTGCCTGATTCAAGGTATAAACAACCCTTTTCTTTTTTTTTTTTTTTTTCCGAGATTATTTTTACCCCAGACCGGTTCTGCAGTCCCAATTCGCCACGCAGCTGCACAAACAGCTATACGGGTGTAACAGAAGGGGTGTCACAAGGTAAGGAACAAGTGGCCAGGGGCAGCGATGGCTAAAACCAACCTCCCTGCCAAAAGAAGTATTACAAAGCTACTTCAGCAGCACTGGCAAAAAAATGCCACCTCAAGTGGTATTTCTTGCGATTAATCTTTGTCGAGTTGTGCTCCTTTTTAAAATGCCGTGGTTGAGAGACAGAAATGCTTATGAAAAAAAAAAGGAAAAAAATTATCCCTGCATTTCAGTTCGGGGAAAAAAAGAATGTTTCTAAGCTGCCAGCCTTCTAAATACTAGCGTTATACAAATTGAAATGTGAAAAAGAGGTTGTTTGAATTCTCATAATTTGAAAAAGAACTACGTTTTGTCAGTCTGTAACCAAACCAGACACATCCTGTAAAACTTAGCAAGACTTAACCGCTATTAAAAGAGCAAACATATTTTGGAAAGTTTTTGTATCTCTTTGCTTAAAATGAAATGTACACCCTCCGGCATAAGAAAAATAATTTACAATTTCAGAGAAATGTCCCACTTTTTAAAAATTATCCATAAATCCCATTAAAACCACGGAGCACGTAGTAGCAAAAGGCTAAGGAGACCGTATAAAACAGTGAAAGCAAAATGACCCCAATACGTGTTACCTAACCGAAGATACTTAGCCAGGATGATTAAACAAGAAAACGAGCTGACCTTTGCTCTCTTCCACGTGCAATGGGGGGGGGGATCTCGGGATGCTAATTGGACTTAATCACCCTCTGAAGGTGCCGCTCCTTCGCTGCTGACCACCCGGCAGCCAATGCCAGCCAGGCACCTACTCGGGTGCCTCCCTCACCTGCGATAAATCTGGGTCACTGTGCCAAATGTCAGGGTTCTTCTGATATCTCAGATTAAAGGAATACCTACTTCACGATTACATAAGCTGTACTTTAGCCCGTGGATCGCTGTGGCTTACGCGTGTTCCATTCATACAATTATAAAGCATTATCATCTTGCACGCGTTTTGCAGATTTCTCCGCTATCACCGCCTGCTAGTAATTTCATGGTCGTGTTATTAGAAAGTAGTTGTGGTTTATAGGGTTTAGAAGACCAGCCCAGAAAGGTGGGATGCTTGGACAGTGTCTTTGCTGTCTTTGGATCTTCAGCCAGAAAACGGAGCGAAGCCCAGCGCTGCTCGTCGCAGCTCTGAATGTCCGTCTGGATGTGCTGCTATTTGCAGACAGCTCTGAAGATCCCACAGCTCCGCTAAAGCTCTCTACTCATCCCATCTGCAGGATCCCTCTGCTAAAAAGGAGGACGTCAGCCCGATGATAGTCACGCAATAGCAGGGCATCAGCAGGTAGAAGGTGGGATGCCAAAGGGTCCGGCCCTTTCAAATCCCAGGCTGGACACGAGAAAAAAAATTATTATTTCTAGTGAAATCTCCTACCGCTCCAACACGCAGTTCTGAAATGAGCTGCTTGGAAAGGTGGTGGAACCTCCATCCTCAGAGGTTTCCAAGCCCCTGCCAGCCAAAGCCATGGCTGACCGGCCCACGAGCTGGCAATAGCCCAGTGCGAGTGGCAAGGTTGGATGATGACCTCCAGGAGTGCCTTTCATTCCTACTGTTCCAGTATCTTCCCACCTGATTCACGTCTCCTGTACTCTGCTTCTACACTAAGTTATGTAGCTTAACTTTCTTTCGTCAACATTCATTACACCTACCCCATCCTCACTGGCGGAGGACGTCAGGAGAGAAGAGATTGTCCTTTGTAACAGCTGGAATGAGAAAATGAACAGGTTTTTGTTCAGGGCAAAAATCTTGCAGGTTAAAACAGTCACATTAAACAAAGCTTAATAACTTTCATATAGAACGGTTTTACACCTCTTGGCCAAGAGAGCAGAGGAGAGGTGGCACAAAAGATGTTCAGAATGGAAGTCTAAAAATACATGTTCGCTTTAGTGTGGAGATTGAGGTTTCCCAAGGGCCCAACCCATCGAGGCCTTCAGCTGGAGCATAAAGCAGTTTGGAAACCTCAGGGTGAACTCAATGACTGCATTATTTGTGTAAGGTCTGGGAACTGGATCCTCAGTCCAGTGAAAAACAAGCCTAGTATCAGATTAAATTATGGGATACTCTTACATCTGTTAATTTTTCTTCTGACAGAGCTGTTTACAAAAGTGTGGCTTAGAGTACCTAAGTGTGTATATATCCAGTCTCTATACTCAACACACTGAAGCTCATTTCATGCCATACCTTTACTTTTACTGTACTTTGAGAACGGGATGGACAACTCAAGAAGATTTCCAGCTGCATTTTCAAAACTGGTGAAATGACAACTTCGGAGCACTGGTTGCAGTATAGTAAACCTCTGAAACACGCAAATAATGATGAAAAAACACAGAGAAATGGAAAAGTTATCAGTCATAAAAACAAAACACACAAAAAACCGACTATCTCATTCTCTAAAATACTTTTCTGGTAGACTTGTAGTAGAAAAGCCCCAGTAGAGATTCAGTTGATTGATAATAGCAAATAGAGCTCTTCTATTGGCAGAGCTAAACAGTTCTTGGAGGACCTAAACTCTTCTAGCAAAAAGATCTTCCTTTTATAAGTTTTGGCAACATGGGGGCAGGTTGCTATTTATAGTCACCTCACTTAAGCAAATATTAATCTCATAACCCAGAAGTTAGAGCAAAAGAGAATTTGTAGTATAGATTTGGCCCAAGTGACTTATTGATTTAGGCCCTCGTTCAGCAAACGTTCAACATTTTCAGCACATGCTTAAGTCATACGCATAAAATTAAGCTAAGCTGTAAGTGTTTGTTGGAATAAAGTCTTAAACAAATATTGATGCTCCATTGTTCTCCAAATGGAGCAAAAGTGACCTTCACAGTAGTTACTTTTTTTTATTGAACAACACTACTATGTGAACATACACACATCCTTATTTTTTGCACGATAGTATAATATAGGACAACCTCTTTTTTTTTTTATTTTCAGCCTTTTTTTCCCCGGAGGCTATACATACCAAAGCATAAGCGGAAAAGCTTCTCATGTTTAGGAAAATGTTATCTATTTCAATGGGATCAAACCCACCCAACTTCTCCTGATACTTTTTGTAAGCTTTTCCAGTAGAAAGAACCCCCCTTCCCTTCTTTTACACTCTGACTGCTCTCTTATCCTCTCATGTCTCTATCCCGTGAGGTATCCCGGACTCTGCAAGAGCAATCTGGCGAAGCAGCTGAAGGGAAGGCTTTTCAAGAGCATGCCAGTGTTGATGCAGGTTTAGCAGTTCAGGTGGGAACGTGTCCTGTAAGATCAGTCTTCACACTGGGGACAGTTGTACTCCCAGAATTATTCAATGTCCTTTTTAGAAAGGTTATAAATTTAATAGGTCTGAAGTGATTCTCTTTCACACCTACGTAAATTACAGCAAAGATCACAGTTCCATATAAAAAAAGAGGTGAATTGGTGGTATGGAGGGTAACAAGGTAGGGTAGAGAAACACAAGAAGCTTCTTTTCAAGGATCTTAAAATCCCACCTGTGATTTATGCAGATGTTTATTAAAATTAATATTATAATGCAGTGGGCTATGAAATCTTTATAAGCAACCCTTTAAGATTAGTTTGGAAAGAAATGTGATAACTGCAAATTCAAACCATTTCATATCTACTTGTATCTTTCTTAATAAATTAATCTAACCTTGCAGGTTTTATCAGTTCATCAGCAATAAAACTACTACGTCTTAGCTCTAGGAAGGAACAAAGTGCAGCCTGTGCCTGCAGGAATCATTGCATCACCTATTGCTATTATGGCTACATCTGCAAAACACCTGGAGTGCTCCGGAGCACGCTGACTCTCACCTGTCCTGGGGACACAGTTCCAACTTTCCATTGCCACATCTGTCGCATGTAGGCCAGGAGAAAGCGGTGCTCTCATTAACTCCAACAACAGTACCTGTAGAAGATTAAAATCTTACAAAATACTAATGGTAAGCTATCACACACAGCCACTCCTGGCTTCACAGCAGGTTTGATCCTTTCTGCCTCTCATCTTCAGAATAACACTTGTCAGAGCAAACATCAGCTCTTCCAATGATCTCACTCCCTTTCTTCTTCATCCCTCCAACAAGGGATGACAGTACGGCAGAGGGTGTTACACTCTAAAAATACCAGAAGGTAGATAATTGATAATTATCTTTCCAAACAGGTTCAGTTCTTTTGATTTGGGTTTTATTGGTTTTCTGATTTGTTTTTGTTTGTTTGTTTTCTTTCTGGTCCTCTGATGTCTTCTTGGCGATAAATAGCTATAAAAATCATACGGTTGGACAGCTTGATATTGATATTTAGGAAACACAAACTAATGAGAAGACCCAATCCCTTTTGAAAACAATGATGCAGGTTAAATTCCATTAACAATGGAGTTATTCTTCATTTATACTGATTTAACAGAGATTAGATCTGGCCCACAGATTTAAGTGTGTGCCTAAGAAGGGAATGCCAAAGATACTTTGGACTAATATAAAGGTCCTTGCTAGTTTTGGCAAGAAAAAATATATTCAGAACTTTACGAGAAGCCAATAAAGAGTGTATTATGTTTTATGGTAACGATATGCTGAAATTATGAGCGTTATTTATGGAGAAAGTACTTCTAAGTATTTTGAACCATGCAAAGTGGACCACCTGTAAGAATGAAATTACACTAAAATAAGCCCTCACTGGTACAGCAGAAGTGTAGACTAAAAATTCCGGCTCCTACTGAGCAAGAATCTCACAGTTTATAGCACATTCAATAAAAGAAACCCTTGGAGACTAGGGAGCATTTACACTGTTTGTAGGACAGGGCGTTAATCCCTTGCTGTCCCGGTTCTCCAGGGACAAGGACTGACAGGAAGGAGGGAGCAACGTATAAATGACAAAACCGTAACTCTCTTTGGGAATTCAAAGGACAGCAAGTCTGAAGATCAGGAAAGAAAATGAATCAGGATCATACAGATGAGATTATGTCTAGTGGAGAGGTTTATTCTGATGACAATGCAGAGTTCCCTCGAGGAAACCACCAGCAGTCGCTGAAGTCAGAACCACTCAACGCAGCAACAACAGGTCTAATAATCTGGGGAGAGTCTCGTGCATCCTGCATGTAAAGTGATTTCTCAAGTTTAAGCTGATGAACTGCTGCACATCTTTGTCAAGACTCTAGATTTTGCTTGACATTCACAAACCTTTTGGATATTTCCCCAATATCCTTCTTTTAAATGGAAAGGCACATAACCCAAATTCGATTTTTACCTCTAGTCTGTTTTTCTGGGTTGTGGCTCACATAATTAAGAAGAGACTGATAATAGGACAACACCTGGAAAAACAGGTCTCTCGTGAGGGGCGCAAAGAAGGGCTGAGGATTAAAAGTAACACTCTGGTTGCAATGTTGAAAAAATGAACTTTTTTTTTTTTTTTTTCCCCAATCAGTTACTCTGATTAATGGACAGGAAGGGGAAAAGTTCAACCAAAAAGAGAAACCTAGGTAAGCTGATTGACCCCATTTTGTTCACACCGTTAAGAGGGAAACTGAAAAAAAACACCCCACCTCTGAGTAAGGGCTTAAATATGAAAATATCCAGTGTCAAAATTCAATCACTGCTGGTGAGTCATATACTAGGCAAATGTCATTAACCAAGTAATATTCCCACATAACATACGTGGTATGGGCCAACTAGAATTTGCTCATAAGCATGGTTAAGAGGAAAAACAGTTCTGTGCTGTACGAACTGCCAACATTTAAGTCATCCGACTGCTACTATACAGCAAAAAGAGGTTAGAAACTACTTTGCAATGCATAGCGATAAGAAAATAAATCTATTAACCCTGAGCTCACAGGTGAGAACCACTGACTCATCTTTAACAGAAGAATAAACTTTCCAGTAGAAAGCAACCACAGGTTTTCACTCATCTGTTGAAGTGCAACACAATACATTCCAGAACTGATATGATTGGAACTCTCTGAAACAAGGATTTCTGACAAACTTAGTGGATCCGCTTGGATTGTGACATTGTCCTTTTAAAGCTGGGCCAGCGACAGAGTTGTACCAGATTGCTCAGGGCCCAGCTTTGAGCAGGAGTTCGGACTGGGGGACCTCCAGAGGTTCCTTCCAACCTAACTTACCCTATTTATACACCTTCCAAAAAAATAACTAATCTACCTAAAACCCAGCAGGCAGCATGGCCTGTGCCCCTCCCCAATTCCGGCATTCCTGGGAGCTCTGACGCTGGGACCAATTGCTGTATGTATGGATGGGGACTCGAATGACCACCTGCATTTTCCACTGGTTCAAAAGAAGTTTTTCTAGGGAAGGTTGAGCCTGCGGAACCCTTGGGAGCCAGAAGGAGCAGCCATGACTGCAAAGGAGCAGGAAAGAGCACTACTTCAAGAAGGGGTAGGGTAAAGCCATTGCAGCTTTTTTTCAAGTGTTAGGTGAGAGGAGGCCCACGTACAGCAGACGTAGGTGACCAAAAGTACAGGAAGTGAAAGGAGGACACAAAGAGAACGAATGAACGAGGTAATACTGCTTCCCATTGAAAGCCAGACTAACAACTCTTGAGTTAAGAGACAGAGACAGTGAATAAATTTTAGAGGTGATAAATTTTCCTTCATGGGTTACTCCATCAAATACAGTCTCCCACCAACAAAGTAGGGTTAATGCTATCAGTTTCACTTCTTCAGTAGAAAGATGCAGGCAACAACTAACTGAATTCCAAAACACTGGAGATATATATATCTTAAATGCTATTAAATAATTTTAGTTACGCATAAAAGTGAGAGTTATCATCTCTATATAGCATTAGCACAGGTATAAAGAAGACACTTTATACTCTACATTGGTACAAATGTGTGGGAACATACTGATAACAGCTACCCTGGAAAAACTGCAGATGAAGCAAGACAAAGTTGTAGGATTAATTTCTCCTTTTGTCATTCTTCCATCTGTAATACAGAACAGGGAAAGCATGACATGTCCCATACGTGTAAAGCAAGTACTCGTTTACACAATAGATCACAAAGGTGTATTTTCTTTGCTCTACTGGAAAAAGAAAGGACAGAGAAATGATTGCTTTATCTTATTATGCACACTGTCAATGGGATGAAGGAAGACAGGCACTTCTCATACTTAGTTATAAAACTAAGAGTGCAGAAGTGATAACTCTTAGAGGCTTTTTTAACCTCTTGGAGAGGTTAAAAAAAAACACGCCAAAAAGCATTTCACACCCAGTGACAGAAATATCTTTCAAGTAACTCACAATATTGACGTGAGATGTATGCAACAACCAAGGCTTCGAGCGAAGCGCCTCTAGTTGTGCCTGTTTTTCATTATGCATTGGTGGAGTTCAAGATTTGTCACTGGAAGGTGCTCATTTATTAATCACAGAGGCACTGCTAACTTGCGGCTCTACCATAAGAGAAGGTATGTTTAGTAACAGCTTTGTGGGGTTTCAAAGTGCCTTTTCAGTGCATGGCGTTACAGCTGTAAGGATTCATTTGTAGCCATTATTTGCTATTTCTTTAAAGCTCATTTCAAATGCTCCAGTGAATACTTGAAGGTGTAAATGTAAAACGGTATCAAGAATTTTCTTCAAGGGCTACCGGAATCATATGAGTTAAATCAAGAAAGGCTTTAAAAGCCAAGAGTTACTGGGCTTTCAAGGACTTTTCCCTATAGGCACTCTACAGCTGGGAGGTTTAGAAGCTGGCTGGACAAAGCACTAGAAAATACACAGTAGGAAATGTTTCTGCATGATTAGGAAATGTTAGAAAATACATTGTAAGAAATCTTTCTGCATGGTTAGTGGCAGGACTGAAATATTAGACAAAGCAATGATCCAAAGTGGCTGGTGAGCAAATATTGGCCAAGTTATGCCAGATGACTATGGCTAAATATTAAATTGCCCCATTTGCAGCAAAGCTCCGGGGAAATCAGACACTAACCCCTACCATTCAGGATCTGGCTAACATATCTTATCCGTCTGCCTAGAAAATATTGGTATACCTTTCCGTTGCCAACATCAACAAAGCTGGTGTGAACAGAAGGCTCCTGAAAGAAGACGGCGAAGGAAGGAATATAATAAAAGAGATTGCGCATCAAACATTTATTCTGGGGTACGAGTGAGCGGGAGCAGAGCCTGGCCAGCAAAAGGCAAAGAGAACCCACAAAGAAGTATAAAAACTTAAATATCCCAATGACCCACAACAATACTGTGCTTTTTCACCCTCCACGCTGTTCGTTCAAGAAATCAATACGAAGACATAAAAGATTAAAGTGAGCACAAATAATTAACCACATTCGTTTCAGGAAAGGCCATACAAACCTCTTACAGCACAAATGGAGTTGGCCTGCGTTGTAGAATCCAGCTCATCGAGTCTGACAGGGCCAGTCAGCTCACTGAGGTCAGCACCGGCAGCCGAGTACAAAAGAGGCTTTTGTAATAAGAGAACAGTACGTTCAACACAAATAATCCTACCTGCCAACAAAGACATTTCAACTCAGTACAGTAACAAGGAAAAAGGTGACCATGTTAATTGTCATGGCCAATAAAGACAACGATCTCGGCCAGCTACTAAACAGACGGATAGACTCCGTCAGGTTTTCTCAATGACAAAATATTTTGCTTTCAGCGATACATGCATCATGCTCTCGTTACACTCCACAACTCCCAAGGAAAAAAGATGCTTTAAAATTTCAAACATGGCAGAAGATTCCACCCGGACTGCATTGCACCATGCTCCCTGCAAACATAACGTTAGCATCTCTTCCCTGGTAATAGGCTTGGGCACCCTTGGTCTTAATTTGCTTCAAAGATTACAAAGAGTAGGTGCACGCAACGCTTTATTCTCCAGAGCAGGGATTTCTGCTTCAGGACACACAGCCATCTACACGGGTTGGTGCTTCCAGTCCACTTATATTTCGGAAGTGACTGAGGGTGTGAGATGTGAACTACCCACGCAGGCACCATACAGAACCCTACCTGAACCTCAAAAAAGGGAGACTAAAAATGAATGTAAAGTGAACTACCATCATTACATGATTTGTATGGTGGCAAAGGTCCACAGCTAAGATGGCATAGGAAAGTTTGTAAAATTTCTGTATCTAGCGACACGCAAGTCTCTTTTGCTCCTTTTAGAGGTCAATAACACAAGTTTCTCCAAGAATATCCAAACAAATGAAACTAAGTTCCTTAATATTTTTGAGTCTTCTGTCAGCTAGCAAATTTGATTGACACTGGTCATTAGATTCAACAGTCATCAGGGAAGACAGACAGTAATATTGATGGACATACAGCAAGATCATTGAATTTCTCATTTACTTTGGAGATCAAGACAAAAATATAAAAAAGAAAGCTTACAGAAAAGCTCTAATTACAACCTCTTTCAAATTTCTCATCCCAAACTTGCAAAGTCTCATCTTCATCTGAGAATGAAAGTCTCTGTAGGTCATATATTGCAGTGTCAGAGATTAGGGTGCTATTTCAGTTTGATTCCAACTGCTTCAAAACCATGTGTAAAGCTTACCACTTCCCCACAGCGCATCCTTGAAGAAGACGAGTTGCGAGGCAACACTGAGGGTTTCTGTGATTTCCGTACTGAGAACAAACGATGCAGCGACCGACACAGCAACAACTTTTGGAGTGACATGAACCACATTTTGCAATGTGGAGTCAGTCACAAACAACCAAATTTCTCTTTGACTTACAGGAACACTGTGTTTTGTCTACAATTTCCAAAAAAAAAAAAAAAAAGATACAAACTGGAATGCAGTTGTTAATTTTTAGCAGAAGGAAAGACTAAAACATCCTCATATTTAGATACCTAATAAAACTTACAGAAATTACTACATTTAGTACAGGATAATGAATCAAAGCTTTATTGGAATTTTTCATTACTCCTTACTGCAGACACAAACTTCGCTACCTTAAATTAACTTTCTGAGGTTGACCCACTGGAATCTTGGCTTTACCTCTGTCAACTATCATGCTTCATCACACATAACTCACTTGGACTGCACTACCAATTAAAAAATTTATTTTATCAAAAATATTATATGTTATATATATTATATATTTTATATATATCACATATTTATATCAGGTATATCTGATATATACAAAAAAAGTTAGCTGGCTGTTTTTATGAACAAAGACATGTATAATTTTTGTCTTTAAAAAACCAGAAAGGCTAATGCTACTAGCAATATTATTCCCATGTGAGCAAATTTTCCAGGTACTGTTATCTGAGTCCCAAAAGCACCGGTCCTTGGCTAATAGCTACGGTTCAGTCCTTGGCTAATAGCTACTGCAAGTTACAAAGCTGGAGGTTTTTTTTTTTTTTTCTGTTGAACAAACATCTCTAAATATTTGAATGATGCACAGAAATAGGAAAGTGGATAACTCATAAATAAGAGAAAAAGAAAACTGCAATGACAATGTAAGTTTTCTGCCTAAGACAGCTATTAAAATACTATGGTGTGACTAAATTAAGGTCTGTGACAACTACTGATGTCACAACCAAAATATCTACATTTCATGTCAGCTTTTATATCTGAAAATAAGTATCACAAAAGCAGCAGTGTTTTTAAAATCTTTCACACTGGGATGATGAACAAGACAGACTAGACAGACATTGCATACACATCAGTGCTTATTGCAGGGTCTCTAACAAAATCAGATGGGTTACAATTTGACGATTCATGCTTTTCTTCTTTGTTTTTTAACACAGATTTTATAATACCTGCGTGTGTGCGTGAATTTTCCCATGCTTTAGAAAAAATGGGTTTAATAACAAAGCGTATTTCACATTTACCAGTCCAAGCAACTTGTAAAATTTTAAGATTCTGATATTTTAAAAATATTTAACTAAGATTAAATTACTTTCTTAATTTAAAAAGTTTTTGCTACTATTTTTAATTAGTCTGCCAATTTAAAATTCATACAATTAAATGAAAATGAAATAATACAATGATTGGAGAGACACATATCACGTTAAGTATTTTATTCTTGAAGTTGCATGTCTGTAGCATAAGGCAATGCAACGAGAACCCCAACTTTTTGACTACGGTTGAATTCAAACCTTGAAACCATTAGTTACACTTTAAATGAGCTTTTTGTTCATGCTAGCAGCTCTTAGAGCAAATGCAGTAATTGTAAATAATGACTGGGAAAATTCATAACTCGGATATTGAGGTTATGCCTTAATACAATATATGCTGCCTGTTGCATTGATGTCGTTTCCTTGCCTTGTAACTACATACATTTGAGTACCTCCTCTGTGCCGATAGCATTAGGACAGCTTCAAAGAAAGAATTTTTACAGCTGTCCCATGAGAATTAATAACACATTAAAAGCTGGCTTTCAGAAGAACCATCCAAAAAAAGTAAATAATAATAACAGCAAAAATCACAAGTTAGTATAAAATCATCATCTTGCTATGTGTGACAATTTGTTCTGAACAGAGAGGACACAACAGACAAATAGCAGCAGGATTGAGTTACAAGGAAGGACAGCTCCTTAACCACAGATGGAATATATTTCCTCATATTCCTTCTGTACCACAGTACAGATTCTGAGTAATAATAAAAGCATATTTCCATTCCTCCTTCACACAAACGAAGTATCTCAGAATATTGTGGCTACATAGAATAGATACTGGTTTTTAAAATACATTTGAATTAGCTCATGTAGCACATTATCTAATCATAATCTGCAAAATGAACCAAACCATAGTCCCTTCCTCACTTACTACGACGTGACGATTTTGCATGTGAAGGATATGTCCTCTTGGCAAAGGCAACTGCAGTAAACAAGCTGCTGTTCGTGACCTTCTGGGAGGATTAGGCAAGCAATACACTAACAGCAGGTTACAGGGATTAGGCAAGCAATACACTAACACCTTTACATTCCTAGAGCAGTTATCCAGAAGCATTATCCAGCAGTTAACCAGAAGTTATGCAGAAGAAGAGCATCTTCTATTGCTTTTCCAACACTACTTTCAAAAAATTTATGAGCACTCGTGTTGTTCACTTAGGAAAATCTAGTGCTTACAGTTCAGTAAGTGAATCACAGAACGGTGGGGGTTGGAAGGCACCTCTGGAGATCATCTAGTCCAACCCCCCTGCCAGAGCAGGTAAATAGCCATTAAAAATACAGCTAACAAACCTCCCAGTAGCAAGAGGAAATCATAGACCTTTTTTTTCTGCTAGACAAGCTTCCATTCTTCAAAACCACATCTGGTCCTGCATGCTTCATCTTTACTCTTAACTTAGTGATGAAGTGCTTCTACACAAGAATACTGATGACCCACAGCATCTCAGATGTAGACACTCCCGAATACAAAAATACTTGGCTAGGATACCACTAGTCTGTAATTTTATTTTATTTTTTAATAGAACAGGTTTCTTGGAAATAAAAGTTTGCGCATGTATGTGTCCATCTTTCTGTTAGCAGCCAAAAGATGCCATCAAGCTAGTCCTAATTTCACGTTTGCAAATGCTCTGTTAAATTCTCGCTTAGCGTGGAAAAAACACAAGTGACTTCCCTCATCTCAGAAGTTAAAAGTACTTCCTGACTAAAAATCAAATCATAACTCATTGGCTTTTTAAGCAAAAGGGCAAGACCTAAATTAAATTTATGCCTCACACTGGTGGGAAGCATCTCCAGCTATTTTGCTGGCCGTTCTGGAATTTCTTTGTCTTTGGTTCATATGCTTTGATTCACACTTTGTTTCTTGTGGGGCTGATGGACAATTGCAAATTATTCTCCACCAGAATTCAGTGCTGGCTGTACTGAGGATCCAGTCGCCAGGAAAAAATAAATAAATCAGCAACAAAAAATTCCTTTAACTACTGAGGGAGTGAGCAGCATTTTGAAAGAAAATTGTAGCGTCGTTCAGAAACAAATAAATAAAACATAATTACAAGCTTTCCAACATAGTATGGATGGCAGATGTATTTACCTAAGAGTTCCTCCTTTCTCCTAACTGGACCATAAAAGCCAAATTTGCCTGAGGGGCTTCTATTGAAGTCAACAAAAATAGTCCGCACACTTGCATGCAAAGAGCAAAACTGTATTTTTACATAACCATCATCTGTTAAATTCTATCCCCAGACACTCAACTGCCTGGGAACTTTTCGCTACGTATCTAAGGATAGCATTTAGCTACAAACCGAGTCTCAACGAACTTCCTGCAAGCTCCCTCACCAGGGTGAAATACTACCTCTGGTTAGATAGCAATCGGTTCAGAAATAATTCACTTTCCAGGCTGGATGGCATTCAAACTGAAGACGCAGTTCGTTTTACCCGTTCACAAACATTTTAGACCTGATGATAATTCTGCTCATACAACTCTTGAAGGTAACCCTAGGAAGGTTTTGGCGTTTAGCCCAAGACAAGACAAATACTGGCTTCTTCACATAAAGATGCTGAATTCATTGCTAAGTGGAGAGATTACCTGCAGCCTTAGATACAGCACTCGCGCCCAAAAGCTACAACGTTCATTACAACCACCGATCTGAAAATAGGTACAAAAACAGGGAATGAGACAAACGCGATACCAGAAATCCAGTGGTACAAAGTATTTGTTATCCGAGTTGTAAAGCAGATTACCTGAAGAATTTCCTTTAGACCGTGAACAGCTGGTGGCTGGTACAAATTAGAAACCTGTTCTTCCTCATCCACTTCCATACGCACTTCACCAGACTGAACAGTAAGAATATAACAGAAGCTGGGAGGAGGAAGATTACTTGTCATCTATTAAAAAGTAAGGAAAAGAAATGTGACCTTAAACACGGCACTTTAATATGGCCAGTTGGGTTTTATAATAATAGCCAACACGAACCACACAATTTACATTTTAAGAGGCATGGGAAAACAAGATTATATGGTTAATAACAACAACTCTCTGAAGTAGAAGTTGAGTTAATAAACTGACATTCACAAGTTATAAGTGAAATCAGCTTTTGCGTATCATTCTTTCCATAATCTGACATTGGTCCTCATCACAAAAAAATCTCGTGATTTGGCACACTTGGCAAACACTGCGACTAGTTTAAGGCGCTTGTTGTTATTTATGCATTTTTTTATTACCTGGTAGGCGTGCATTGATTCTTCTTTTTTTTTTTTTTTTTTTCTAACATCCGTAACTTTTCTGATATATGGGGACTTTCGCATGTGGGTGGGTTTTTGTGATAGTAAACAGCTGACAAACTTTTAAAGATGCCAAATTAAATCCAGGACAGCACAAGGAGATAATGAAGAACAGGAATGCAACAGCTAAAAGAACTGCTCTCTTTGTGCTATGCCAGATTTTTCTTTCCCCCTTAAAACGTACCATGACGTAACAACTTTATCAATCACCACTTAAAGAAGCCCCAAACTAGAAAGGCTTCTCAGGAAAAAAAAGACAATGCTAGAAAGTAATTTTTATTGCGGATATGGTAAAATATTCTTCTAGCGAAGTTTGTTGTTAATAAAGCATTTCATTTAATAAAAGAAATATGAATCTATTAAAGACAGCTGCCCACCCATTAAAAAAATCTGCATAAGGAGAAAAAAAAGCAAAAGACATCAACTCAAATTCTGTTTTCGTCTGACAGCACTAAGGAGGGTATTTGAATGTACATATGGCTCAAAAGAAAACGATTCCACAGATCTCTTCCCAACAGTATTATCTGCGTGCTGGCAATATTATTTAGGCACCTATGTGTAAAACTGCTTCCATAAAACTGTGCATAAAACTATATTGTTTGTATCAACAGAAGCGTATCTCAACTGAAAAAACTCCACTCAGACAAAAACCTGCAGCAGCAGGCTGCAAGTCTTGATCCTCTGGGGAATGAATTAGTATTTTAAACCCATGACAGAAGTGTAAATTGCATGATTATGGAAAGTTTCCTCCATTTTTAGACTGCTAATAAAATAGAAAAAATGAAGAACAACTGAGAGTCAGAACTATGCTAAACAACATTGAAGAGCTTTGCTCCATCCATGGATATTCCCGTTCTGTTGTCCACAGTATTTTAATGCACAAAACAATCCATCCCTCTAAGACTTCCAAAATGTCTAGGTGAAAAGCAGAGTCAAGGAGAGAACAGCCGCTTCACTCAGTTTCAGTCTTGGTTTTATATATAACCAAGGTCTGAACTTCTTATTCTTCAACATAAACCCCTGCACAACGCAAAGAACGCTCTCCACTGCAGAGAAAAGATTCTCAGACTTTAGAAATAACTAGTAATATCCACTTTTAATGTCCCCTGGTTTTTGGAAGTTGTTTATTTTCACCTTTTTCTTCTTTTCTAGAATTTGCATCCTGATTGATTCCCCTAGGCTCTAACACAAATTTTTAATACCACAAACTTCTTCCCCAAAGAACAGCTATAGAAGAAGAGCAGGACAGCACAAGCACTTGGTTACCCAGAAGCTTCTCAAATGATCTCGTATTACTAAAATGACACTTGTTATGACAGAACTCCTTTTCAAATACAAAAGCTAATTAAAGGGAAATTAAAGATGCAATTTTAGATTTGCAAATGTATAGTAACATACTTTACATCCATTTTAATACCTCCCCACCCCCTGTAATCGCAGAAACATTCACTGCTTTTTAGTAGATTTGGTTTGTGTTCATCCTTTAACTGTCTTCACCTGAGACAAATATCAGTCAAAATCATCCTAACTAGTAAGCGACCTGATTCCAGCAGTCAGTCTGTCTCACAAAAGTTAATCTTCAGAAAAGTGCTTTTGAATCTAAGACTGAAAAGTGCTTCAAAGAATGAGTTAGTATCCTCTTGTATAGGTTTCTCCGCTGTCTCCATGCTATCTACTATCTCTTTCCTCCTGCAAGGAGAGGAATAATCTATCTGGACATCCTACCATTCTAACTCCAGAGGATTAAAAAGGGGCTAATTGCATAATTTTGGAAAGATGCTGCTGATCCAGAGGGCTTCAGGTTAGCCTAGGAGGTTGCCAGAACCAGTAACACAAAACTCAGTAGCTAAAGAGAGGGAGAGAAAGAATACGATTCCCAAAGTAAACATGATTACACTACCAGCAAAAATAGTAGTTGTGAGTGAAAAAATACATCTCCATAATAACAAGACTTACCATTTCAGAGTCTTGACTTTGTCCAGGAACTTTTACAGGCACTACTGGAGGCCACAGACTGTCTATCAGACTAAAAAGTCCTAATGCCCTTCAAAAAGACCAATAAAATCAGGTTTAAAATGCTTTCCACTGTTATATGTTATATTAAAAAGATTCATTAAGAAATATAATTTAAACCATTGCATGATTATGAAAACAATTTTAAATCATATTTGTTTTCTGGAAGCTGGGTTTGATTTGGTCTAATTAAATCTCCATCATTGCTGCTGCAGGGTGGAGAGGGAGGGAAGAGATGTATCACATTCAGTGACAAGCAAGTCGTATTTAATCCTTTGCCACAAACAGCCTGCTACATGATAAAATTCAGGGGAACTGGGGTAAATGCTAGTTTGGGAAGGACCCAGATACCAGTACAACTTCTTTTATAAAAAAGCTTGTAACTATTTTAACTGACAGATTAAAAAAAAAAATAATAATTTTGCTCCTAACATTTTCATGTCTAGCTTTTCTCTAACAGCTGATTGCAACTGCTTTCAGGAAAGTCAGCAAATTATCAGATATGGAGAAACAGGCAAAATTTTGTTATCTTAAGTACGTGTGCAGAGGACCGTCTCCTTCCTACACAGCGGCTCATTTAGTGATGGGTTTTATTTATTTATTTTGCAAGTTTCCCACTTTTCATTTAGAAGCAAATATAAAATTGACAGCCTGGCATATTAAGGTAAAGCGCTGCAGACTCTTTAGCTTTCGCATGCAAAGCCGTACAGTGGCTGCCTCGTCAGTTGATCGGGCATCCCTGCGGGACAGGCAGGAACATCTGAGGGAGAGGCCAAGAAAACAGCTGAGGGAGGGGGAATAGCTACAGAGAACCAAGGTGAAGAGGCATGCGTTTTTCAGTTAAAGCTCTCAGTTATCTTGTCCACGTTCTCTGTTCTGTGTAGTTGAAGCGCAGAGATCGGGATTTTAATCCCACACTGCCTCCAAGAACGAGTTGCCTGTTCCTCCAATTAAGAAGGCCGCTATTTCTGGAACAGCTCGAAAAATGAAGTCCAAAGCATGCTAAAAGTAATATTAGCTTCTAAACTCAACTGTTTAGAAGAAGGAAAAGGCATACGGGCTGAAGGTCATTGCAATATGCTGCTTCTCTTCAAGGGGTCACAGAAACTCTCCCTTAAAGTTCTGCTTTTAGCTCACTTCTGCTTAAGCTTATTTATTTCTGTATTTCCCTAGTCCTTCTCCGGATCCTTAAGTGCTTAGACGTTGGGTGTCTACAGGCAGTGAATTTCTTCCCATGTTTTTTCATAAAGCACCACGTATCATCTATGATTCCATGTTAATAGTGATGCCTCTGCACCAGCACTGTAAGAAGTTCTATGGACGTAAATCTCAGAATGGACCTCGTGGGATAAAGCTTGTGGTTCACAATTCAGGTAACAAGCTGGCAGATTAAAAAGATGATGTTGCTATGTGTAGTCGTGTTCTCCACACTAATGAACAGACCAGAAACACAAATGTGTTGCTTTTTTTACAGAGATGAACTTCCTGACTTATAGGGCATCATTGCTGTGTCTGTAAAAGGAGAAGGCTGAGCTCAGAGGCTGTTTTTTTTCTGTTGTTTTGCGATTTGTTTTTAACAGTGAGAACATTACAACATACAAACCAGCACTTCTTGGGTATCAAAGAGACTTTACAGCAAATTGACCACTTCTGGAATCCTGGCTCAGGGTGACATTTTCTGTCCTGTATCGTACAGAACTCTCTACAGTCACAGCAGGGCCAATGCCCAGTGGAACAAACTGGTGTTGCTGACTGGGACCTGAAAAAGGAGAGCTACAAAAAGAGAGCAAAGCCTTCCGTACAGTTACAGGCAGTTACACAAGTGGCCTTCCTCACACAACGCGCAGCACGAGGGCAAGGGCAGAGCACGGATATGAACGTACCACAAACTCTGTGCGTGTGTATTTAACACCTTATAGCAAAAAAGCTGTGTTGCTGCAGTGCAGGTATAATCACATCGCCACACAGACTGTGCATTGATCCCTCATCTGCATGTTTAAGATTGCACAAGGGACGTTAAGTTGTCCCTTCTTCTTCTTTAGCTCTCTTCCAGCTTGCTACCCATATCAGAATATCTAAGATGTATGGTACATGTTCTTCAATTACTTGTGGCCTTTTGGAGAAGGTCATCTACTGCTTGAACTAGGAGCACTTAATTATTAGTAAATGACAGTATTTGTTTGCAAACAGGCAGAGGAGCAGCATTGTGTAGAGTGTCTCTTGAACATCTCGGCTCTATCCTTTTCTTTGAGACCAGCCAGGCAAAGGACAGGGACATTTGCCACCCAAAGGATTTGCAAGTTCCAAATCACATCCTGCCGGGATCCTTCTCTGCCAAAGGGGATGTTCTCTCCTGGAGCTGTCACTGATGTGCCAGGGACTGTATCAGTCAGTGTCCCTAGTGAGGAGCTCTTCTCTTGCCCTACCCACTTATATGTCTCCAAGAAATTTAACTCTCTCCTTACATTTATGGTTTTTGACTTAGCAGAAGGAGGAATGAGGGGGGCAACGACAGTGGAGAAATGGCAGGACACGGTGTCCTACTCTAGAAAATCACAATCCTCACAGAAAGAATAAAATTCATTCTCTTTCTTGGCCAAGCAACACAAATCCCACTTCAATCTGACTTGAACAATGGGTGTATTTTATCCAGTATGTGTATCCTTCTTCAGCTATAGAGTCAGGACAAGAGATGAACAGCTGGCTCTGTGCTACAGTCAAGTGACATGCATGGTTACCCCCTATGTGCACAAAGAGCCTTTCCGGCTACAGAAGACAAAATAAAAAATTTAAAATTTTGCTATGTGAGTGTAATTACTAGTCATCATTTTAAAAAAAAAAAAAAATTATCACAAAAGGACAGACTTCTAAAAAAGAAAAAGTACAGTAAGAAGTGGCAAGAAACAGGCTCAAGGATAAGAAAAAAGAACATGTAAAGTATTTTGAATTTTTTTATTATTATTATTATTTCAGAGACAAGGACTCTATCGTAATATTCTATAACTTTTCTTCAAAAAAAGATAAAAAGACTGAATCCATACCAGGAGGACAGAAATCATCTATTGGATTCTAAATGACAGATTCTACCCCTACTTCCCATGCTAAACTGAAATCTATGTTTGGTAAAAACTGTTTTGTCAAACACTAAATATGCAGATGTCCACTGTTTATTACCAACATAGCAAGGCCACCAGTAACTCTAATGGAGTATTATATTATAGACTTCCATAGAAGTATGGACTTACAACAGGCAGTCCTCTACATACAGATACTCTTCTCTTCTGTAAAGCCACATCTTCAAGCTTCGCTTATATATAATGATACTTTTATATAAGATTTTATACTCTTAAATAGGCCAAATGAATGGCTGAGAAAATGCAAAATACACATGCAGCACGTGCAGAAATTAATCCTGACCTATTTAACAAATTGTCTTAACTACCCCACAGAAAAATAATTGGAAGATAGCACATGATACTAATAAAATAGCATTTACTTCTCCCTCCCCACAATTCTTGCCACAGATGATGACTGTGCTGCCCCATAAAGAAGAAGCTGCTTTCATTTGCTCACTTAACCACCTTTCTTCTCAGTTTTACAGCTCAGCAGGAGACAGAAGTCACCTTCTGCTTCTAACCTTCCTGGCTTGTTTAGTCCTTCACTGCAAAGTTAAATGGCATACATTCATACGTACGTGCATGCATGCATACAAATGTTTGCTCTATGATTTTTGATAAAAGCAAACAAATTAAAGAGAAAAGCCATTGTAATTATATTTAGACCCAGCAAAGTGATAAACTGGTATCTACAGTCTCAGTACATCTACACTCATCCTACAGAAATTTCATTCATTTCACACTACAAGCTATACTACAAAAATCAAACTTCAAATTTTGATTTTTCAAAACTGTACTTCACTGACTCTGATCTGTCAACGTATTTCATAACTTGATAAGAAGATTTTGTTTATTCCTCTCACAAGCCTGAAGTTCCATCTACTGTTCTGGTCCAAGAACTTTGCGTGTGACATGCCTGATTCAACTTTTAACATTACAACTTACAGTTTAGGGGATTTTTCAGTTTTAATAATCATACTACAGGTTCACAGGAAAACTACTACGGGGAGAAAGTATCAGCCATATCAAAGAAAGTAGAAGGAAAACAGTGGCCACAACTAGGAAAAGAAGAATGACTACCTAAGGTTTATGATAAGGGACAGGAAGAAAGATGCTAAGATTCTCCTCCAACGTCTTCCACAGCTTTGCTCTGGGGACTCACGACTTGGCACTTCTCTGTTTCCTCCTCTCCTAGTCTCCCAATTTTAGTCTGAAATGAAACAGTTTCCTTTTGGTAGTATCAGCCTCATTTATTAAGAACTCAAAAAGAAAGCAATTCCTGGGCCTCTGCGAAACATCTCCTTGCTCAAAACTAAAAAGAAATTCAGTAATAATCACCTAGACTGTATAAGCTCCAACTATCAAAAGACAAGCGATCCAAAGATAAAACTGGTCCTGTAGGCTAGCTCTCCCTTTAATTGATCTATTAAGATCTTGCGGTGCAACACCATATTTTCTCAGACTCGAGTAATAAAAGCAACGAAATGATAAAGTAAAAATCTCAGCGTACTAAAACAGCATGTCAGTCAAAATACAAACAGGGAGGAAGTGTTGCCGGCTTTTTTTTCCCTAAGTTTTGTTTAGAGATATGAAATTATTTTGTTGAATCATTTATTTACATAATTTAATATCTCAATTTTCTATAGTACATTAGGAGTTACACATCCTACATTAGAACACTGAAATTATAATATAAAAGTACTTTTGATTCAATATGGATATGCCTAAGTTATTCTCCAATGCTGGTTACTAAACAGACTCATGACAGAAGCACTGAAGATATAAGCAGCAGCCCGTGCTTGTTAAAGAGCAGAAAACTCAGGAAACAAAGCTAATTTCTGATACGTAAGCAGTCATCAAAAATAATAAAAAAGTAATGCAAATATTCAAAACTTTAATGCCATTGCTTAAATTATGCTTTAAATGGAGCTTGACTTTTAACCACAGCAATTACCGAAGTGTTTCAGGACCTCAAAACCTCAGAGACGTGGGTAGCTCTTTTAGATGGAAGTCTTCTTGGAGGAAGGAAAACCAAAGGAAGGAAGTTATGACTTCCTTGCTCTGCGGGGGGTTCTTACTATTACATTTCCTGTCAACGTCTAGCAGTTGAAACACTTTCTCCTACAGCAGTTAGCGGTGGTCCTCTCTTCTGAGAGTAAAGCAAAAAGAAAAGCATACAGTGAAGAGTAGAGGAAAAAAGAGAGAGATAGAGGCCAGAGAAGCATGGGACTTAATAGAAAGAAATAAAGAAGAAAACCCTCCAGCGCAGTAGTGACCAATGCGACAGACTGGGACAAATACAAGGAGGTTTCACATTTCAGTGCCTAACATTTGAAAGTTTAAAATGACAAACAACAGAAGCCAATTCTATTTGAAAACGCAATAATTTCTCAGAGAAACGTAACGCCGTTTGATCAACTCAATAGTCAGAGTCTACTTATTTTAGAGGAAAATACAACAAATAGTACAGCAAACTATTATAGAACAACCTGCCACGAATTAAAGGTTTTGATCTATCCTTCAAAGTATTTTACCCTATCCAACTTAAGTGTGGATTTTAGCACTATCCATGCAACAGTTGCATCTTCTTTTGAAACTTGTTACTTGTTAAGCATTTTCAATTTAGGGACGTAATTGGTATTGACATCCTGCATTAATTATGTATTATCTTAAAGCATTTCTCCCCCCCCCCCCCCCCGCCTTTCAAATTGGTGTCTTTTTTCTATACTGCTGAATAGAAATTCCTCATATTTTTACCGTATAAGAAAACATAAAGAGAAGAAGGAGGTAGGTCTGCTACACTCAGCAGTAAAACGACATAGTGCTTGGCAAATCAGGTGAAAAGACACAAATTGTCAAAATCCAAATTATTATTCTGTGTGGAACTCCAGTCAGGGCTAAAAACATAACATTAATATTTTTGTCGATAAAGACAGATCTCTAACTACAAATTTTATCCCAGTTCATTGAAATTAATTTCTGGTAGGAAGCAACAGACTATGACAACTTATAGGTTATTTCTTCCTGAGGCATTTTAGTGAGTGCTCAGTCCCTGCATCTAATCGCATCCATCTAGTTACTGGTTATACCGGACATACCCGAAACATGCCTGGGATCTATTAAAACAGGGGGGTTACGTTAGTTGTACTGCATGCAGATTCTTAACCAAAATTCCCGCCTCTAGCAGTACACCACCGAAATCTCACTTCCTCTTTCTCAAGGGGCTAAATTTGTAAGACTGACGTATGAGGTGCTGGGAGGACAGAAGAGAGAACATACACCTCTAAGGAGCCAACGCCACCAGCGGCAGACCAATGAACATTTTTCAGTCTTCTCTCTTTAAACCACCATGTCTTTCTTTTCCGCTGATACTAAGCGTGCGGTTCAGGGAACACTTGTAGGAAAGGTTAGGAGACAAGTATAAATGAGAGGGTGAAGAGAAAAGGTGTCAAGAGACAGACACCGAACCACATACGCACTGTTAGTTCAGCTGCTACGATACGGGTTCCTGCCTTATTCAACAGCCTTGTGAACAGACTAGAGGCACTGCTGGAAATAAGAGACTGAACAAGCCATGGCAACTTTGCCCATCTGTCTTACAGGATTGCCAGAAAGTGGACTGCAAAGGGAAACACCAGTTCCTCTACCGGACTACAAAGGGAAGGATTTTTTGCAGGGATGGTTTTGGGGAGTATGTTTTACGTGGGGTGTGGGACTTGTTCTGAAAGCCACCTAAATCAATGATGCACCTTCAAACGACCTAGTACTAGACCCTAGTACTTGTGAAAGCATATGGGTATTCAAAAACAATATTCAACATTAGCAGTGTTTCTCTCAATGTAAGATTACTACAATTCTGTTTTTTCACAGGGTTGATCTTGGTAAAGACAGGACATGGTTGTGTAAGTTCTTACCCCACTATTCTTCTGGAACACAGGGGTTTTCTTATTGGGAGAAGCAATGGGTTTTGTTTATTTAGCACATGTTACAGTACAGGTCCATTCCAAAGATCAAGTCAGGTTTACAGCCAGGTTTTTGCCTGGATGTAAAATACCCTTCTTTATAGGTTTTTAGTCCTTGAAATGCAACTTCAGCTTATGACAGTGATTTTAAAATTGCATTTAGTGGAATGATGTTAAATAGTACTTTAAATTAAATGCTTGATGATGAGGACGGATGACAGCCTGAAAAAAATTTTTAACGGTAATAGTGGTCCATTGATGCAAAAAACTTGAGAACCTCTTGTATCTGTTAAATGAAAATCTCCTCTCTCTCACCGAGGGACTGAGGAAGCACTCTGTCTCCATAAGAGAGATTACAATTCATGTGACTGTGGGACTACATGTGAATATGGGATCTTATTAGCCCTTCCTGGCTTCCTCCAGGTCATGTGCTTCAAAGGCACGAAAAAAAAAAAAAAGTCATTACTTTTCCCTCATATTTCCTCCATTTTATTCCCTTTAATCCATTTTAAAAGCCACTGTTAGACTCCAGGAAACAAACAGTTTAAAAGCCATCTCCTTCCAAAAAGTAATTGGTGTTCTCAAAAAAAAAACCCCAACCAGGCAGTATGTATTTCTTGCAGGGCAGACCACATAGTTCTTATTCACTCATGTGCTGCACGCCAAGGTTGGGCACTCACAGGCATATCCCATCATGTGCTTGGATATACCACTGCCTCTGGAAACCCATTTATCCAGTGGCAATGAGTTCTACAGTCTAATTATGCTCTGTGTGAATAAGTACTCCCTTATACTCCTTTCAGCTATGGCTTTACTGTGGTTTCCATCACACCTAGAATGACACAAAACGTGTCCCAACACTTAAAAGTAATAACAAGTTATAAAGCAGAACTTAGGCTAAAACAATTATGAAAAATATAAATCCCCGAACAATACCCCCACCCACCCATCTTGTACAATGAAATCACGTTTTAACCACTGCCCTGTCCCTGAAGCTACACTGGCCTTTTTCTTTTAATGTTTCCTAGCAGGGTTACCACCAGCACAGCTCCAACTGAGCCACCAGCATTTTCAGCAGTGTGTCTTCTAATCGTCCTCAGAATAGCCAGAAGTAAGTTACTGCTGCTTTGAAACACAATTTACATTAGAAAAAGTCTGTCTCTTATTAGGCAGAGTACTGGAAACACCAGCAGCCAGTTGTAAAACTTCATTTGTATCCAGAATTCCAAGGCCATTATTTAATTTGTTTGGAAAAAATGCAACTTGAAAAAAAAGCCAGCAAAATAATTAAATAAGAAGACGTGTTTGTTATTAAAGATCCATAAAAATGCAAGTAGGCTTGAAATCCAAAGGATCTGAAAATTAACACTGCAAGTACATAAAAAGAAAAGCACACTGAATAGTGCTGGCTGGAAAACAACAATTCCATTTTGCTAAACATTTCAAGGCTTTGAAATTTGTTTTTGTTCCAATATGAAACAAAAATGAGACTTTCTGAAAGTTTTCATGAAATGAGAAGGAGAGAGAGACTATTCGCTCCCTCTGGACCTGAAAAAAACTTCCCAACAAAATTGTCTCCAAAATAGATAATGTTTCCACGAAACATTCTGGTTTTGATGAAACAGCATTTTTCAACAGGAAAAAAAGTGTCAGCAGAAATATCATAGCCATTCTAATACCAAAGGCTTATCTAGATCGGATGTTTGTACGAATAAATTATGTTGAGAGTTGAGAGTCTAATTACATTTGTATAGGTCCCCATCGGAACACCATATCACTTTCCTTAGAAACTCTTACTCCATAAGATAATTGATATATTTAAAGGTTTTTTTTCTTGATTAAAGATATTTTATTTTATTCAAAGAAAGTAAAAGGAATCACAGAATAAGCAAAATCTGAGAGATACCATAAGTCAATTTGTTACTTTTCTGGGGCGATTTTTGTATAAACCTGTGGACATTCTTATTCCAAAATAAGAATGGCTTTACTATTTGTAAGATTATTTTTTTTAAAGAAACTTAAACTCTGCTTCCAAAACCATATAGACTTAACTGAATTAAGCTATATATACTAAGGGAAAGTCTGTGTTTGAACCTTCAACCCAGACCGGGCAGCACTGTAGATAAATACACTGTAATAAACAGTTCTGCAATGAAAGGGAGGTGAACTAATGTTTTCAAGCCTTTGAATCTACTGAAGAGGAAGAAAACACTCATGTTTTGTGAAATATTGCATACAGTAATTGTTCTCTATCCCTTGCTCAGTTAAGTGGGTATTTGTGTGTCAGCTTATTTCTGCTCATTTTGGAGTACAATTGGCTCAAGTACTCGTGGGTGCCCCAAAAACGGCAATGAGGGCATTTAATTGAACACAGCCCAATCCAGTTGTTCCAAAGAATATTGATCACAGACATAAATAAAAAGGCGGATCATCTCTGCCTGCCACAGCATGCAGTACGTTCTCCCACGAATTCTCACCTTCCTCTTGTGGTTCTTTGCAAAATTTTCATTCCAGCTAGGCAGCAGAATTTTCCTTCCCATCTCCTGCAATACCGCTCAATGTCATCTGCAGAACTCACGGACTGCAACTGCACTTCACTGAACATACCATAGGCATCCTGGACCAGGAGGCATAACCTGCAAAACATTCCCGTGTTACTCATTGACTCCTGTTCCTAACAAACTAGTTAGCACATTTCTGAAAATCACATTACCAGCTTCAAAACAGGGCTTGTCCGCTACAACATCTGGAGAATCCCTACCAAATAATGAACGCCCGTACCAATAAGCAAACCCGCTATCGTTAAAGGTTTTCTCGTGTATATTTGCAGAAGCTAAAAGGGCCGTGAAATAGAGGAGCGTGACTGAAAAAAAGGACAAAGGGCTTGCACGGGGGATAGTGCACTATGTGGTTTGTGTACCTATAAAGAAAGAAGGCTGAGTTTTTGCCTACCTTGAGGTGCATTCTGCAGTGCAGACAGAGCAATGATGCAAACATATACATGCGTGTGTAAATATAAAAATTCTGCTTAGAAGTAAACAAAGCAACATATTTCACAAGTAATAATCCCCAACATTGAAACTGGCAAAGCAAGCATTACATTTTCTGCAACTCTTTTAAAAAAGAGTCGTGAGAATGCAACGAATGAAATGTTCACTTTTTTTAAAAAAACCCCAACCAAACAAAAATCCAACATGAAACTACAGATTACTACTTTTAATACTGGGTATGAAGAAGCCCAGAGGAACTATTTTAAGGAGGTAATTAAAGAACCTGCTAAACAAACAATTCCATTAAAGTAATCTATGGAAGTAGGGGCTGTAGGGCTGGGAAGTATTGCTTAACCAACTTGCTGGCATTTGGAGAAGATATTACTGTCATAGCAGATAAGGCAAAATCAGTGGATGTCATACGTTTAGATAGTCAAAAATGCATTTCACAAGATTCTGCACCCGAGATGAGCAGCCACGATAGCATGAGTCATGCAGTGCTGGAGGAAGGAGGTTGCTGGCTACAAGATTGGTTTAATTGCCCCAGAAAGAGACAGTTAAGCGTGGAAACTTTTCAAAGGGAGACAATAATTACCTTTGAGGGTAGCACACACATCTGTATTTCTAAATAAAACTCAGGGGTGCAGTAGGCAGCAGAACTCAGCTCGTCTCAAAGGTACATGCCAAAACTACCTTCTCCAGAGCAGTACCGTTGCTCACAGCGAGCCAGCTCCAACTGCTTTTGGAGCACGTAATATAATATATTACATGCATCCTGAAAGTATTCAACAGTAGTCATTATATCTTTATAAAACACATTTTAAATGAAATGAGGTCCTACATTTCTCTACATTTCTCTGGAAGAAATCCATGTATTTCTTTGCAGGGAAGCTTAGGCACATTGGAAGATCATTGATCATGAATCACAGTTTCCTTGTTCATTATGAACCGTCTTAACTTCGGCTTACACCCGTGCAAGGGCTGTATTCGACACAGGGTAAAACTTGAAAGCCTTTCAGACATCAGCAGCTGTGCAATCACCAGCTGAGAGTCCTCATTTTTCAGATTCTGGTGCTGTTTCTGAGGAACGGTAGGACTGAACACAAATGAAGGCCCCCATATTCTCCTGTTAGCTCTGTCTGCAAGGGTCCCACACAAACAGAGTCTTCACCAAGCAAAGAAAGCTTAGGTACAATTCTTCCCAGGGTTAAGTCATCCTTTGGAGCCATGAAACACTGCTTCTACCCCGAGCGGCGACAAATAAGAGGAAACCAAACACTGTTGTGATGTGTAGGCTGGAAGGATAGGTATCCTCACCTCTGGGATGAGTGGTGTTCCCAGCCTAGAAAGCAGGTGACTCTTAACAATATAAATCTGTGTCTTCAACAGCTTTATCACTCTTTTCATTTTCTGTGTAAAACAATCTGTGAGATCCCTTCTGGATTCGTACCACAAGATCATCTCCAACTCAACAGAACAAAGACTGATGTGCTATGAACATGACAGCCCAGAAGCAAAAAAAACTATGGTTGCCTGCCACTTTCCATGTTAGGACCTTGCAGTCAGTTAAAAACTCTCCCAAGTTTTAACTGATTGGACTGAAACTCCTCATGCTATTGTTTTGTTTGGAAAAAAACAGAGCTAATACGCTCCGGACATTTCTGAAAATCAGATTGAGGGGAACAGGAAAAACAAAGCAAACAGTTTTGCCTATGTTAACAAAACATTCAGTGACTGTTAATTGTGAAAAATTAGGGCTTCGTATCTTGGAGCAAGCAAGGGCCAACTGAGTTAGCGTCTCAGATCTGATCAGTTCAGCAGTCTCTTAACTGATCACTGGGATTTCTCATATCTTTAGTGAGACACAACTGAACACAAGTAAGTCTCAGACTGGCTGGCACCAGGCTCGTATTAAGTCCTCTGGGACATGTTAATTGCCCAAATAAAATTAGCTTGGTTGGTGCCGAAGACATCAGTCACTAAAAGCGCATTTTCCCAGTCCTTTTAAGCCTGGGAGTCTCGACTCCCCGCATCCCTGGCCGCATATTTCCATCCCTTTGTGGCGGCAGCATAAATGGCTAGGATAGGAAACTGATCTGACCAAAAACCCACTGTAGCCAAATAATCATCATCAGATCAGCTCCTTGAAAATTAACTTTGTAGAAGTTCACTCCTATTTGCATGGAGAACTGCTTCTAGACAAGGATGTGTTTCCCAGGCAGGATTAGGAGGCTGAAGCTCCCACTCCAGTGTACACTCCAGTGTATGCACCACAACATCCCAGGTCATATGACGGGAGAACGGTCATGATATGACCAAGCTCGACATACAGAAGTAAAGAACTGTGTAACTTGAGACATCTCACTAATGTTCCCATCGACACTAGTAACGCGTTCATGATTATTGCCACCATGAAGAAACACAAAGCAGCAGAACCTCTTGCACCAGACCCCACGTACTTTTGCTCTATTAGGACCGTACACGTGAGCAAACATCCACTATACTACACTTGTTCTAACAGCATCCAAAAGCTACCTTTTAGGACTTCTCTGCAGTATGCATTTAAAATAAAACGTATATATTCACAAACTTGGAAGACACAATGTCACAAATGACCTTCAGGTGCCCAATTTCAGACTAAAAGATGAGGCACATCCTAAACTAACACTTGTGAAGGGAACTTCACACACACGTTCCCTCCTTCAGCACACTTTTAAAACAGCATGAATGAAACGATGACAAAAACTTGAAATATTCTCAACATCATTTGATCTGTCTCACTGATTAACTAGGTAATGCTATAGGTATTTAACGACGAGTGACAACCGATTTTCCTACTTAATGACTACAATGACATCAGCTGAATCAATCCCACAACAGACTCAGCAATGCATTCAGAGAACTATTCTCATGTTCTCTGAAACCGGTTCAATTCTGTTCTGTTTTTATGGATTTTGCGCACGCTGTTAGCAGAGGCTGTTGATTCACAGCCTTAACTTCCTCACCAGCACTGTTTTTTTTCCTTGATTTCACTTTGCTCCCAGAAAAGTGCATTTGTATTATTTTCCCATGTTTACAGTGTTGCTCTCATATTGCAGCAAATGTTCTTGCAAATTAAGTTTTCGCAGCAAGTCTAACACTGTGATTAAAGTAACAGTTTGTCCCATGATTTTTCCCCCCTTTGAAGCTTATTACCAGGATGAAACCCCACATCTAAATTATGAGACAAGTTGCAAATCCAAAATGAGTATCTGCCCCCAGGTATTCAGCATTTAGGTTTTGTTTATAGCTACCACAAATACTTTTTTTCCATCAAATGTGTCATTTGTACTGAATTAGTTATTCAGCTAAAATATACCTTTACCAATGCCTTGTCAGTATGCATATAGTAATGAACTGTTGAAAAAAAGAAGGGGAACATCTCCATTTTTATCAGCATCGCTCATGTATGGAGGAAATGAGGGTGATCTTTATTTTAGGGACAATAGGAGGCAAGCCGGCATATGACCTGAATTTAAAATACCGTTTTGGAAACTGGATTTTCTCATGCAAAGGAGGAGAGAATTCACTCCAGGAGCGAGGGGTGGAAAGAAAGCCAGTAGAGGAGTGAGTGTGGGAGATGCAGACTAAGGAAAAGGTGAAGTATGACTCATTGGTAATAACAAAGGGGGCGAAGATAGGGAATGATAAGAAGTGAGGCAGAGATTAGCCTTTTTTTTTATTCCCCCTTTTTTTTTTTTTTTTTTTTTTTTTGGGTAAAGTAATGACACAGTAAGTCTCATGTGAAAAGCTTGGGAAGATTTTGCTAATGTGCTAATAGCCGGGAGCAAGGATGGGGGCTGGGGAAAGATGAGACTGATTACTCTGCATTATTTCTATGACTGTGCTGATCTTCAGGACAAAATGTCTTGCAGTAGAAATCTGGAGAGGATTACAGGATTGCTCTGCCGTGCCCTTCTCCTAGTTAGTCACTCCTCACGGGTAAAGGGTAAAAACCCGTCTTTTACTATTATTTTTTTATGCATGAAAAAATCCCATCTCTCCATACTGCTGTCTTGTATCAGGCAGCTGACTTTCTGGAGAGGTAACAGCGACAAAAGCCTTCTTCAGCTTTGGTGACCTCCCGCCTCCTCAGCGGCTAGTGGAAAAGAATAAGAAAAAAAAAAAATTTGCCAGCGGAGACGATGAGAGCGTACGGAGGCCAGAACTGACCAATGACACGGGGATTGCCTTTAGTGAGTCTTGCGAAAACAAGCAGCAGAAATTTGTCATGAACAGATCTTAACTAACAAATAATTGTTTTACCCTAGGGTAGGAGGACAACCATGTGGCCCAGAGCAGCTTTTCTGGAGCAAGACAGCCAGGCAAATGCTGCCACCTTCACAGCGCTCAGCAGGGATCTCATTAGTTACTCCTTCTTTGGAAGGGAGGGAAAGGGGGGAATGGGGAAAATGCCTGAAAACCAATTGAATTGTATTAGCTCTGATATTTGCTCATTCTTTATCTTAACCATCCAAGAGACAGCTGCTGCTTTGTTTGTCAGAAGGACGTCTTATCTCGTTGAGGTGCGGTACTAGCAGAGGCATAAAGCACACGTACATAAACACACATAAACAAAACCCCCCTCTCCCTTAATCACCAGAGGCACAACACTACCTACACAACTCCAATTCAGCAACTTGTCTGGTCAAGTCTCAAGGTGGAGCTGATTAACTCCTGCTACTATGGCTCAGATTCAAATTGTAACCTGCAGGACACCACCCTACCAGGATTTAATTTATCCCTACCTTACGCACTCCTTGCGTTCACCATACCCCTATTATCTCTGAAAAATCAAAGCTCAAGGCGCAGGTCTAAATGCACAAGGGCAACCACCCATCTCCCCCACCCCCTTGTGACACCAGCAGGATTTTCCTATTAAAAGCACCTTATTCACCAGATCACAAACTGTTTCACGTTCCCATTTGAAAAGTACATAGCTGCAGTAGCCTTCTTTAGGGAGACACAAGGTTCAGAGTTTTCTGCTTAAAATCCATGCCATTTGCTGTCCCTAAATAGTACAGAGCAGCAACAACTATGGATTGAACAACACAAATAAAAATGAATGATGATGATGACTAGCCCCTTCTACGCATAGGTAGCAGAGGTACACAGGTTAAGAGGAAAACACAAGCGCCGCTGCTTCCAGTTTATACGGGGAATGTCAAGCTCAAAGAAGAATGTTGATGACAACTCCCTGTAACTATAGACATTTCCATCACCCAGGCTGGTGCTCTGGTTTGAAGCACTGAGACGACCAAAATGGCAATTTAAATTAATTAAATTAAATTTAATTCAAATTAAACTGCTGATGTGTGTTTTATTTGTGTGCAGAATTTTAGTCAAAAGTAAACAAAACATTTAAAACCTTAAAAAGACTTTCCTGACATCCACGCAAACACAATATGGAGCCTAAGCTACAATTTAAAACAGCCCCAGAGTTGCATTTGAGAAATATTTTCAGTATCAGCCAATAGCTTCACTTATCTCAGATTCATAAACGACTGTTGAAGTTGTTCAATGTTAATAGTTTAAATCCAAAGTAATTATGCCATGCAAATAAAAAATTGTAGCGAAGGCTGGTTTGGAAGACAGAGAAAGCTAAAGAAAAATAACTTCCCGAGTACTGCCTAAAAGTTTGTACAAAGGTTCAGTCTCAAGAAAGCAGTAAGGCCTTCCTCCCTCCAGATCCCCCAGGCATCTCCCCTGTACAACAACACTACACTGCACGTAATTTATGGTCCTTCTGCTAAGATCCATTCCATACGGCTTGTTACATACATGAAAACAATTTTGGGTGGTAACAAAAACGCAAGCACATCAGATCATCCCAGCTTGTTTTGGACTTACTGTGCTGTTAATTGTAGTTGGTAAAAAACATAATGATGCACAGACTTCTCAGGTTCCTCAGCGTACCATTACTTCAGCATGGAATCCCATTACGATCCCTTGGTTATTTCAGTATACAATTCAGAGAAAATACTATTTTCCCGTATGTCATGATTTACGAATCAAGAGTAAAACCGTACATTCAAGAAACTTACAGGCTCAGCCGAAAACTGCAAGTCTCTCTTATGGATAATCTCCAATAGAAAAATCATGTTCCAAATATAACGTGTAATTACCACCCAGCCATTTAAAGTACTTATCTATGAATCTGAGGAGGGGTTCTTTGTTTATTTTTTTAATCTTAAGACTTTGTAATTATTGTTTTGGCATCCAAGAATTCCAACAGTCGGTGAGGTGTTGCCAAAAGATCTTCTCTTGCAAGGTGCTCAGCACCCTCCTTTCCAAGAAAATCAGCATTCAATTGCTGGTTCTGGCAACATTTCACATCATCTTTGCCGCGCTATATTTCCTCCACGCCTCAGTTCCTTATACGTGAAAATCAGAATAAAAGTCCTGTCTTCAAAGGGTGATCTGAAAGCACCAGCTGAGCAACACGGTGGGATCTAGGAGGGCAGGTCCACAAAGTCTATTCTGTGTGCTAGATCCCATTTGGGTTGGGGGAGGAGGCTGGATATAAGTATGTATATATATGTAGAGAGAGGGCTTCCTTGTGGTATCAACCCATTTCTTCCGCGCTACATGGCTTAGAGAACTCTCAGCTCCCCCCCGCAAAACCCACGGCCAGCGCTTTACAGAATTACAGCATCTGGAGTGAAGCAACGATATTGTAGCAGCGGTACTGGGGCCGCTTATCTTTCAAGACCGTATCGTTTGTGGATTCACCAGATTTACTTCTGAACCACACAGACCATGAATGGGATCCTAGAAGATTTTATTTTTAAAATAAAAACAAAACCCCCCAAACCAACATGAAGTGAGTTTAAAAAAAAAAAAAAGAAGAACTGCCCTTTTCAGCAGGCACAGAACATCTCAAAACACATTCTTGGTAGGACAGCATTGCACATGTGCTTCCCCAGCGCATGTGAAAGGTAAATGAAATACAATAACACTGCAGGATTTCTTACAGAGCTGCGTCTGTATTCAATAAGACATTCTGCTGTTTCAGTGCCACATCATCCCACCGAACTAGCACAAAAGTATAATCTGCACTGAAACAAAACGCAGAGTAAAGAGCAAAGAAGAAAAGCAGAAGCGAAACCACGTTGGGGCTCCTTCCCTGGCAGAAAGGCGCTTTTCCACTCTTTCTCGCCGGGTCTGCTGTTTCTGTTTTTCACTCACGCTGTTTTTCTTTACTCTGCTGTAGCGGCTGCCCCTCCTAGGTGTGTTTCTAAATGAGGGAGAGGGAGCGCGTTTGTGTGTGCGTGTCGCGTGTTTACAAGAGTTATGGCAGCAGTTCTCAGCAGTCCACCGAGAGTTCTAGGAAACGGCCCCTGTTATTTTATTCTGGGTCAATGTCAGCTCATGTCAGGCAGTAAAGATCACACAGGACAGCTCGCTCCATCTCGCAGCGCTGGCCGGAGGCCTCAATGGGAGAGGGAAAGGGAGCGAGCTGCGAGTGGGCGGAGAGCCTTCCCAGCACTCTACCAACCACCGCACGAGGAATTATGATAAACACCACTCTGGAAACCAGATACAACAGTACATTGTGTTCTTCTTCGGAAAAACAACCAGACTTCGGCTCACTTAAAGTAAACAGTTAATCCTGTTTATCTTTTTTTTTTTCTTTCTTTCTTTCTTGATGAGTTGTTAACAGAACAATCTCTTCTGCAAAGCAAATAAGAGATCCGTCCCTTAAATTCGTACTGATTTTCTCTTCCTTCAAGAAAAAAAAAAATCAATTCGATATGTAAACTTTCTACTATCGGCAAACAGTGTGGAATAACAATCTTTCTTGGCTTAAACTGACTTAACAAGGCGATGCCAAAACTGAATGAAACCTTTCCCTCACTTACATATTTTATTTTGGAAAACCGAAGTCCCAAACAGAGTGTTCTATTCATCCCTTTTAACTATTCCTTTTCTGACAAGAACAAGCAAAACCGGTTAAAACAAAAGGACTTGCAGCCGGAGTGCAGGGTGCCCGGGGAGCACAGATTAGCTACTGAGCCGGGGAGAGGGGGTGGCTGTTCCCAGGTTTTCTCTGGGAGGTGAAAAGAGAGGAGCCAGGCTAATCAACTGCAACTGAGGTAACAAACTGTTGTCCTCCTTTTCAAAATATCTGCTTACTTTGCAAATTCATGGTGTCCCCGGCCTTCAATATTAAGGATGATTAATTAGAAAAGCAGATGGAATTGATTATCTTGTTTTGCTGGAGTCACCACAGTCTACCTATTAACTGCTTCTTACTGGGGACTCCAAACGAGTCCACTGAAAGCTACAAGCTTTTCCAAAGGGAATTCTAATTTTTAGCACTCAGGAGTTTAAATAGTTCTGAAAGTCAACAACAAAAGTGTGCTTAACATCCCCAGTCAGTAAAAGTTTGTTGGTTTAGCTATTTATAATCATAAAAATACATGATTTGCAAAACTGACAGAGGAGAAGGAAAATATTTCCCTGTTTTATTTTTACTCATCTTGCAAGCCCTAAGATTCTGGTTTTTCTGTGCAACCGATGTCATCAAGGGCAAAAATGTAAATTCAGGTCTGGGAATGAAAGTCTGATTTTCAGGTATTTTCTTTTCAAACATTTTACACGTAAAACTTTTATATTTTTTATGCTTTTTCTGCCTTGAGATATTATTTATTTTTAAATCTTTTGCAGCAGTTGCTGAATTTGCATCGCTCTCATGTGCTCTAAAGTGGCAGAGCAGGACAAAGCTATTTCCCATCGCAGAAACCAGGCTGGGGAGGCAGCTGTCAGCAGGCTGGGGCCAGAACCCCAGAGGAGCAGCCTCAGGACTATTCCCCTCAGTCCACCACTTCACCCACCGTGGCCTCCAGCCAAGACTGGAAGCGCAAGTATGCTTCCAGCCAAGACTGGAAGAGCCAGTATTGGTAGTACAGGGCTGCTGCCGAACACTTCACCTTGCTCCAACTGCACCCTGTCATTTAACCCCCTCCCTCCCAGTCCTGCACCTGCGCAAGAAAAGCATGGTTCCTCTCTTATGATTGTGGGTTTGGCCTGCCAAAATTGATGGACCGTCCACAGTGCTATCTATGAAGGACCCCAACTCACGGCGAGGTGCTGCAGCTCTGAGCAGAGTGGTTATTAGCCGCAGGACTGCAGGGAAGAAGCAATATACTTTGGGCAAAAACCTCTCCCTCGGCAAGCCAGAGGAGAATGTGGCGGTGCTATGGTCTCCGCTTGTTGGAGAAACTCCTGGGCGCAGGAGAAGAGAGCAATAAACCTGAATCATTCAGGGTGCAGTTATAACCCATGTACAAAAGAGGACTCCTTTTGACTCCCCACGTTTTGACCCCATGGTGTCCAGCCACCATCACGCCCTACTTCAGGAGGTAATGTATCAGCCGAGAGGAATGCGGATGAGAGGTGAATCGATGGGAGATCGTTAGGAGATGAAGCAACGGCAGGAGGAAAATGTGGAAGGTGAAGAAAACAAAGATCAGGAGGAAATGCTCTCTGATCTTACCTCTTTTCTACTTCCTTTCCTACACCTTGCTGTTCTCCATGTCTCTGGCAGTTAGAGACTAAGGGAAAAAACGGCGCTGTGTGGCAACACTAGTATAATCCCGTGGACAACCTACGAGCATTAGCAATGGAAAACTTTCCCCAGGCACATTTGGATTTTTTATATCAGAAATTACGGACACAACAAACACTGCTGAAAAAGAAGTGCTGACGGCAGCAGTTTCCCAATTTGAAAATAAAGTTTTGTTAGCCTTTTAAGCTTCCATTTGATCTTTTCAAAATGAGAAATCCCATTTTCCATTATAGGTCAAGTAAAGCTTTATAAATGACGTTTAAATAAGCAGCAGGTTTGAGCCATTAACCAAACCTCACTCAAATTAACGTATTTTCATTTATTTCAATGACCTTCATTTCATGCCGTATAGCAGGCAGAGAAAACAACTGGGCAGCACCAGTAACATTCCTCCACCTTGATTTCATTCAATCATTCACACAAATTCCACGTTTCTCTTTTAAAACTATCTAAACTGAACACCAATCAAGGACCATAAAATGAAGTAATTTTATAAACATCACACTTTTCCTATAATTTCCTATAATTTCAATGAATCATTATTAGCAGGATCAGAACTTGGAGCACAGCACACAGTACATAAAAAAGAATCTTAAATCTGCCATATTCTCATGATTTTTTTTTTTTTTTTTTTTGCATTTAATTGGGTAATCTTAAGACATGCATAGAGAATCTCTCACCTCTTTCATCACTTTGGTTATCTTTGGATGCATATGGAGATTTCAAAAATTATGTGTGCTAGTTGGAAGTGTCCTAAAAGAAAAAAATCTCTACTACAGCATCTTAATCACAATTACTCTGTACAGATGATAGTCTTTATTTTATATCTCATGCATGCGGAATACTATTTTATTGTAATGACATAACCAGTCATTACACTGGATTTAATATAATAACCCTGATCAAATACTGAGAAACTACATGCATGGTATACTTGATTCTGATTTTCCCTCCCCCTATAAAAAGAAAAGAGTCCTGAAAGTAAGAATCTGTTCAAATATCAGTACAGCATTTGTTCTCATTATTTATATTCCAAAGGAAAGAAAAAAGGAGGGCCAATCTAATCAAAACTACAGGAAGAGTTTAGAGAGACAAAAGATAATCATGTAAATTAGAACTGGATTAGAACCCTTAGTAAACCTATCTATTCATGCCAAAAGAGGTGATTTAATATTTTGTGGTTAAGATTCCGGCTTTTTGTCTTATCCAAAAGAGTATCAACAATAGCACATTGTTCTCCTACCACCACGCTGGTGTTACAACTTCTGATGTGATTCAGCACAGACTTGATGGGAGAAGCACCGCTAAACACAGTTTGGATTTTCCTGAGCTGTCACCCATTGCAGGCCAGCAGGAGATACAACATCACAGCTAAGATAACAAGATACCTTTTGTCCTTAAAACAAGCAGTTTCCTGTTGATAGTATTCTGTACTGTCACACCTCTTGTCTCGTCCTCTTTTTCCTGTCACACATACCGTCTCTAATCGAGACTTCATGGTACTGCGCTGTCCTGGTTTGAGTGACACAGGACTAATTTCTCTTCTGTGCTTGGGAAAACTGCACTTTTAGAAGACTCTAGTGTCTGATTTGGTGAAAACATTTACTTTATAGCCAGCTACGGTATGTGGGTTTCAAGGTCTCAGTGTTTTTGGAGCTCACCAGGTGCAGGGATGAGGAGAAGCAAGACCTGGGCACTTGACCCAATCTGACCAACAGGATTATTTCATATCATGAATGTCACATTCAATATAAATTAGAAATTTTGCTGCAAAGTGCTGTCTCTCCCTTAATGGCTGCGATCCAGAGAACTTCTTTGCGCCGGTGCCGGACCCCTGAGGCCTTCCCTTCTTCCCAAAGCCATAGTGCTCGCAGTGTCCAACATTTGCTGTCCATTGCTGGGAGTGCGCAGCTTCCTACTGATAGAATTGGCTGAGTACAATCCTTGTGTATTTTATACTGGTATCGGGATCAATATTGTTTCTTTAGTGTTATTAACGTTAATTATCTAGTCTTTTTCTATTAAATCTGTTTACATTTCAGCCCCTGGGTTTCCTTGGGGTTTTTTTGATTCCCCTTCCCAGGTGGGGAGAGGTCATCAGGTGATAGAATAATTGTCTAAACGAGAATAAATTGTTGTGGGTTTCTCAAACCATAACATGCACTGAGGAAACATTAGGACAGGGACAACTTCTACATGGCTGTAGAGCATCTGATACAGGGTAGAAGCCCTGATCCTCATGGGAGCATCTGTGTCACAACACCAGATGAAAGCTTTGGTGTAGCTGGTTAAACATCAGTCGCTGCTACTTAACCTTCTTAACCGCAGGCAACAGGGCTACTATTTGCATTTTCAGAGTACTGTCAGCATCTTAGCAGTTGCATGTTTCCCTCTCAGGGTCCCCACTGAGCAGGATCTCTTTGCATCGAAGGGTCTCAAACCAGGCTGCAAGACTGCTCCTCCAGCCTGGCTTCACCCGCATCTCCACAGCAGAGCATGCAGGAACCATCAGAAGGAAGTCTGAAGGCTGCTTCAAGGGGGTTCCTTCCTATTGGGCGTATAATGTAAGACACAAAGAACCACCTGTGTATAAAAATGGTGATTTTTACATAAATATAGGCCACATTTTCACGTGTTGTCTGTTGTCATGGGACACACTGTCCATGGTGTTATCTCCACTCCCCTTGATTTTGGATCACGCGACACCATGTAACTCACATACTCATAAGGTGAAGCATAAGAAGAGCCTAAATTTCAAAAATGGGAATACTCTAAAATAAATACAGACAAAGTCTCCAAATGACATTCTCAAGAACAGGAGACAAAACACCTATATTTTTAATAAACGTGCTTTCTGACTAGCCATTTTTCAAACATGTTTCCTAACTTCCACCATGGCAAGAAGTGTGAAAATATCAACGAGACAAAAATACAATAAATGAAAACACAGTAAGTGAATCCCACTTGCATCAATCTAAGCATTTTGTTTTACCAGTTTAAAAAAGCTAAGTTAAAAAAACATAACTGAAATGGAATTTCTAAACAAGTGGTTTTAGAGTAGGAAAATGGCATTGTTTCAAAACATTTCAGCAATTTCACAATTTTTCAATTGCTTGTACAAGCTTTTCATAAGAAAGTTTTCATCTTTTTACAAGATGATCTGACAGAAAATAATTTCTTTGAAAAATTCCCAACCATTTTTCCTAGAAATATTAAAAAAAACTGTAATGCAGTAAGTATTCATTAATTTTCAAGGCTTTGTTTTGACAAAACATAATTATCCAGCATACCGAAGAATAATTACCCAGTATGCCTGGTAAGTAGAAGCAGTGCTGAACAGTGAGTAATGGAAATGCAATATATATATTCTCCCCCCGCTCTTTCTCTCACAATACCTGTAGAAATACATTTGAACATATAGCGTCTTTTTAAGCAGAAGCAAAATTGTGGGGAATGCTTTAAGAAAACCACTCGTGTGCAAATTTCAAGTTACAGAACTTACACAAAGCGTAAGTGAATTTCTGTGCTTACTTCTCTTCCTCGTTGTTAAAAAGAGCCCATTAAAGCTTAGGAAAAGTAGAAACCTAGTGGGAAAAAGGTAAATTTTATATTTAGAAAGCAAACATAAAAAAGCCTGGGGCCCCTACAGAAAAATCAAGAGGTTGAGACTGCCGGCGCCATACCTGGAGGTCCAACATGCCTATGGCTGTCCTCCTGGAGGGCTACCAGAGTAGGGTCCAGGCCCTGCTCCTGAGCGAGGTAACACGTGAACAGACTGCTGCCTTCGTGTGCACCCGAAACGGAGGTACTGGGCTGAGTGCGGGAACAGCAGCCTGCCTGAAAGCGACTGGGTATTTGGGGGCAGCCAGTGGAGAAGTCCAGTGAGGACCCTGAAACTCGCTAAGAAATGGGGTTTATTCCAACCTCCTCCGCTACCCTGCCTTACCTGGACCCTCTGCGAGGCGTGAAGCAGTGCTGACTCCCAACAGCAACCGCAGGATCCGATCTGGATCTTACAGTGTAAATGCTCCTATGGATTTCAAAGGTGGTTTATGTGCACTTCCGATGAACGGGGGGGGGAAACACTCATGAGAATTTTCTTGGAGAAAAGCTGGTAACTACAACCTGTACCTTACACCATCTGGATGTGTCATTATCACTAATTTTAATTCCAAAATTGCAACAGGCATGAACTGTATTTCACTGCTCTTTTTAAGCTGGTTACCTAAATAGGTTCTTTTAATGGCAGTTCCACAAAATATGATAAAAATGTTCCACACATCGAACTAGATTTTGGATTTTTTTAAATTTGTACGGAAGTCTAATTCACCACAAACTTTCTATTCTTGACCAAAAGACATCTCTGTAAGCACAGTTAGTTGTAAACAAATATACATGTATAAAAATACTTCTTTTTTTTTTTCATACAGTGTTAAAACAAATATGTAACTGCAAAGGCACAAAAAAGCATTCTGCTTCAGGGGTACATTCCCAGCTTAGCTTGACCTGATATGACAAGACAGGATGCCAAAGAAAGAGCTTGAAGGTTGAGAAAGGATTGAAAGGTAGCAGAACAAGACAGTAGGAACAACTGATTTTCTTTAGAAAGGCTAATGCTTTCCCAGTTGCCGGTCAAATGAATGCTGAAAATGATACACCGCATATTCAATATTTTTTTAAGAATTAAACTTTTATACTCCAAAAAGTGATTTATCTACAGCCCAAAGAAAAATTTATATTCTTGTAGAGCAAACAAATGTGATATCATCTGATTTGGGATGAGACATCAAGAGAACATTTAATTTCATCCTACAGTTTAATTTGAATTCCTAACTCTGTCTTCCCCAGTCCATTTCCCCTTTGTCCCCAGTCTGCCATACTACATGTGTTTTTCACTGCTGCATATACTGACCTTTGTATACATACTGACCCCAAATTTCAATATTAGGTATCAATGAAAGATTCCCAGTATACTTCAGTTTTTCATTCCACAGTGTGGACACTAGTTTTAATCCTACAGCTGGGCTGTTAATGCATCACAGCCCTTATATAAACAGTCTATTCTTTGTATATACTATAATTTTAAATTATTATTAAATTGTTATTAAGTGGTAGGGGCTGGGACAAATGAACTTTGTAAATATAGCTATATGAACAACTTCCAAGTGTTGAAATGGCAAGAATGTTTTGTAAAAGTCAGCTATGTTTCCCTAGTGGGCAATATTGTTTTCTTGCTAAAATACACCAGTTAACAAAAGATTATAGTGAGCAGGGTAGGAAAAGCACCCAAAAGCGAACAGAAGTTCTTTCTGGTTTACATGCACGAGCCAGCAACAGAGTAACAGGAATCTTAAAGTAGCGATGCAGATTTGTCTTGGGACTCCACTTAATTTCTCTTGCGTCAGTGCTTACAAACCGTGGTAATAAAGCAAGCAGCCGTCAGGTGCCAGAGAGAAACACTCGCCACAGTTATTCCAAAATGAGTTCGTAGGAACAGCTTATCACTTCTGAACAACTACTTCAACACCTGGATAGAGGGTGCTGACGCTGGCCTGGAAGAACACTCACTTGGGAAAAGCACTGTCCTCACCACCTGTATTTTTGCCTACCTGAAGAACAGCAGAGACAATTCATCTGCTTCAATAACGCTTGTAAGGTCTCATTTCTTCAGGTTTAAAAACACACAACTGTTATAACTGTTAAATTACGATAATTACCACACTGATCTTCTTGTTCTACTGACTCAGTTTATTAAAGCTGCCAGAGAAGATTGCGTAATCCTGACCACTGCGTTAAGAGTTATGAAGTGGCTCAAACTTTGGGTATTTGCAGTTGTGGAATGGGTTGCACGATGTCAGTACCACAGTGGGTGAAATGGAGTAAGAGGGAATGGATCCTCTTGATTTTATGTCCTTTCTAGTTTTCTTACCTGCAGGTCGACTTGACTAACATTAAATTGGAAAACAATTAAAGCATTGTTTGTCCTGTTCACTGTTCAGAAAGGGACCAGACTGCATAATTTTGGAGGAATAATTAATATTAGAATAGACTGTGTTTACATCAGCATCTTAAGATATGTTCTTTACCTATTCACTTCTCCTTCAGTGGCCATAAAATCTCCGACGACATTAAAGGTTACCTTTGATACTTTAAATATCCCAAGTAAAATCTGCTAGAAACCATTTGGCATATATTTAAAGTAGCTCATCACATAGTTTTACAAACGTACAACCTAGCTGAAAAAATGAGAAATGGTGGTTTATAAAAATCATACAAGAATGGGTACTGCGTAGCCAACGAAGCTGTGTGCTGCCAGCAGAGTATCAGTAATTTCTCCAGAATTCATTACAACAAGCTTCGTGCTTTCCTTACTTTATATGTTGGTCTACAGGTAAGGAGATGGTGATGGTTCCACTACAGAAACACCTCCTAGAGGTCCAACTCTCACGTAACTTACATCATGTAAATGGAGATTTCAAAACAACTGATCTGAAGCCTACACCAGGCAGAGATAAAGTACCGTGTATTTACACATCACTGTATTTACACTGACGTTTAACATAGGCAATCTCAGGACACAGCAAACTTTTTACATTGTTTTCAAATTTCTAGTTGAGTAATGAAAGAAGTATTAACATCTCCACCTACACTTCCCCACAAACTAAACTTCTTAATGACCAGATTCGGCTAGGCAAATGTCCAGCTTCTCATGACATGCATTTGAGTGCTCTGTAGATTTCAAGATCACTTTTGTTTTCTGTACCGAGTATTCTTAGCTGTGCCTTGAAATCATATCCACTGAAGGATTTTTTCTGCAAAGTCATAAAATTCTGTATTTTTCGTGCTCTGCAATAACAGCAAAATTTGAAACTAAACATTTTTTCCACATGCAAATACAGAGATATATATATACACATCCATGCACATTTATCTATCCATATCAAACCTGCAGACTGAAAATACTATTTGTCAGGCTGTATCAACATTTAGCATCCACAGACTAAAAATTCCACAAATTTAGCATCCACAAACTAAAAACCAGTTTCATGCCAGGAAGTATTCAGGGGAGATACCAGATGAAGTGTATCTGCCCTACACAATTGATTCCCCACTCCTAAGCTGTAGTATACGGTCCCTCCTCGTCCCTCATAACTGTGATGGCAAAAGAGGTTGAGGCAGCATGAGAAATCAGATCAGGGAACTGATCTGGCTTTAACAAAAAAATCTCAGACACAAAAATCAAGTTATTTACCTGGACTCCTCCCTCCAGCTCTGGAGTCCTCAGTCAAGAAAAACATGAACTTATTGGAGCGGGTCCAGAGGAGGGCCACAAAAACGATCAGAGGGATGGAGCACCTCTCCTATGAGGAAAGGCTGAGAGTTTGGGTTGTTCAGCCTGGAGAAGGCTCTGGGGAGACCTTATAGCGGCCTTTCAGTACTTAAACAGGGCATACAGGAAAGATGGGGAGAAACTTTTTAGCAGGGCCTGTTGCGATAGGACAAGGGGTAATGGGTTTAAACTAAAAGAGGGTCAATTCAGACTAGATATAAGGAAGAAATTTTTTATGATGACAGTGACAAGACACCGGAAGTGGTTGCCCAGAGAGGTGGTAGATGCCCCATCCCTGGAAACGTTCAAGGTAAGGTTGGATGGGGGTGTGAACAACCTGATCTAGTTCAAGATGTCCCTGCTCATTGCAAGGGGGTTGGACTAGATGGCCTTTAAAGGTCCCTTCCAACCCAAACCATTCTATGATTCTCTTTTTCTGTTGTGTCAGTTTGCTGACCTAGCATCACAAACAGCTGTTCCAGCTCAACTGAATGTAGTTGGTGTCATGTAGTGGTGACAAGACAGCTGACCAGGACGAGGAGAGGTGGGGAGATGGATGTAGAGTGAGACTAATTTTAAGCCAGTTTAGAGAGAGAGAGAATAATTTATCATGGACTTCCTCAACTAGAGATCACAGCTTTGGTCATACCCAAGATGAAGCAGAAAAACAAACGGGCCTTCTGCTACTGGTTGAAGGTCCATCACTAACCTCCTGCCTCAAGTGGTTGTCCTTTGGCTTGGTTTCAACAGAAATATGGTCGGAATGCCCCCACCTTGTGATAGAGATAGACCAATTAAAAAATGTAAGCTACCTAAAAGGAACAGCATAAACACTTCAAAAACACTGAAAGCCAGTCTAATGGAAAACATGTTAAAAACCCTAGAAAAAGTTTACTTTGTTGCATATTTTAAAGTTCATTTAGTTTTTCAGTGTGCCAATGTGCATTTGCAGCTATTCACTACAAAAACACAAACACATAACCTAATTTCCCCTAGCAGAATTCATTCACTAACACTGGATATTTAAAACACAGTCTTCAAAAGTGAAGTCCAGGCTTTCAAACTCAAATTTCAATTTGTGTCCGAGTGCCAGCCACTATACTTCTGATTCATATTTCTTCTGATGTATCTTCTATATAGATTATGGAATTTGTTCAACTTACCTAAAACTTCAAATGTGGATGTGTTTTAATGGTCTGCTTTATTGACTTTCTATTTTATTCATAAATCAATTTTATAAAAAAATGATTTTAAAAATCCTCTAGTGATAGTAGAGCTGCAACTTGAAATACTCTAGAGCGAAAAACTATTCTGTTCAAATGAACATATTAACTTTAGCTTTTCCTTCTCAGACCAAGGCAGATCAGCCGGTAAATGAGACTGTTACAAACACCGTTTCCTTTAGTTTATCACTTCGTACTTATTACAGACAGTTAAATTTTTCTTTTATTTTTTCATAATAAGCAAAATACTACCTAGTTGAACATTTTACAATCAGGAGTCAGTGACAAAACCAGCAACGTCTGTCTTGCTGATTTAAAGGGCGGGAGAAAAAAAGAAAAGAAATCACATTTTCTGTTTTTAAAGAGCTAAGTGGATATAAATTGTCAGACTCTGGGTCATCACTAAGCATAGGCCAGAGCATTGGCACGAATGACTGTGTTGTGAAGCCTTCAAGCTTTCTTTGGTTTTTAGTTCACATTCCTGTAGAGTGAGACATTCTTAATTTGGGTAGAGCTACGGGTAAACATTTATGGGAAAAAATTATTAGATATTTCCTTTCACAAAGGTAGCAGGAAAAATAAAAACAAAAACAACCCCTCCACACCATGCTAAAGGTGGTCTTTAACTACCAAAATTCAGCAAGGCAAATGAGGTAGCTATGCTCCTTTCTGACAGGCACTCAGAGTTTTTAGTATTGTGAGACTAATCTTCCCTCCACCGTTTATCCTTCATGAACTCATACTGTGTTTATTTTCAGATAAGGACAGCATTATCCATATGTGAATATGAATACCAAATAGGCTGCTCCATCATATGGAGATAATAATAATTATTTGGGTCCTATGTACACTTGCACTTAGATTTAGCATTACAGAGGAAGTGAAAATACTTACAAGGGTAATGATACTTATTACAACACCTGATGTAATACATAACTACTGGTCACTTCCCAAACCTCTCACTGAACTCCAGTAGCCTTTGAGAGCTGTTTGTTGCAATTCAGTTTATGACACAATGTTTTAAATGTTCTTACTCCAAAAGACTCGTGAAAGATGAAGCCCATCTGAAGAATTTCGCTCTAAATATGAAACATGTTCTGCTTGCAGAAGATTTCAGGATTTTAAACAAATGCAAAACACAGTTTATTCACCCCAGCGAAAGAAGTCACCCTGCTGACGGGTCTGAGGCTGGAGAGGACAATATGCACAATTATAACAAAAGGCAGAATACAGGTTTTTCTTCCGGCTTTAGCCCTCGGCACTACAGCCCGTTTGTCTAAGTTAAGTTTGAGAAATCTACAGGAACACCTAAGAACATATATCAGATGTATTTTGATCAGTGTGTACAGAGAGCAGAACCTTACTCTAACTCTACAAGCAGGAACATGTTGGCCTGACTGTATGTGGATCAGGGATTTCAAAGATCTGTTCCTCCTCTGACCAAAGTAAGAGACAAGCTTTCTCTCCAGAAAATTCAAATGCAGGCACACCACACCTGCTGCACTTTAAACCTTATATGACTTTTAACTATTAAAAACATAGAAGATAGAAGGAAGAGGAGGAGGCTATCTACAAAATTATGCATGCCAAATGGCTCCTGAGCCAAGAGAGACCAAATGCCATGTTCTGCTTTCCTAGGCATGCAGATGGATTGCATTAACATTAAAGTAATGGCTTTCGCATTATTATTCCAGGATTAAACCTGCACCATTTACACCTCCTGACTTCAACAACTCTAGGGTAAGACCTCCATGAAACAGACCTATTCCAAACATGCAGTTAACCCAGGAGCAGTTCCCGAATGTGGAGTGCATGGGTACACCACAGAGTACATTGCTCTCCCCATTAGCAAATGCTTTCCAAAGCTGCTATTCTCTGGCTCCTTAGGAAGGGTGCTCCTCTCCTGTTCCCTCTCTACTTGTCAAGATTGAAGTCAAACGAGTTTGCACTAAATGGACAAATGTCCAAGAGCAACCTGGTAGCTCCTTCCAATCAGGCTGCAAAGACGAGGCAGCTTTTCCAAATTTTATCATGACTGTGGTAGGGCCAATGTTTTATTAGTGCTTCCAATATTTGATGCAATTTCCTATAAACTCCCCAGCGTAGCTCTATCAGTCTAGCAAAAACTAGGGTGTACGTCTTCCCGAAATGTTAGGCAAACATCTAGAAGATTTCTCTTTGTGCTACCACCACAATGGTGTCATACCTGAAAAGCAAAAGTCAGCAACAATAGAGCAAATTTTGCTCCTCAGGTGTCCAATGGAGCAATATGCCAAGGACTTTACCTTCCCAAAGAACAGACAAGAAATATATGGCGGAATTAGTTTCACAGCACTGTGTGCCACCACAGCTTTGCATAAAGATGTCATACATCTTGGCCTTTGAGGAGAGCACAAAATAAGTCAAAAATAGAACCGACAGGAGGGAAAGAAACTACTTTTTTCCTGGGAACTGAGCTACGCTACAAGACTGATCCTTCTCAAAAAGCCTCAGGTACCATACTTGTTTCACTGTTCCACTAGTCAAACTGTTGCCTGTTTTTCAGGGAAATTGGGAGTATTTATTAGCTGGTATGTCATGAAGTCATGTGACTTCAAACATTAATCGTATTTGTTCAAAAAAATCGGTGCAATAATTGCAGCAACTGATGAATGACAAAATGCTGCATTCCACTTTAGTTTATTGGAGATTTCAGAACTCAGTTAACCGTTGCCCAATATACCTAAAATATAGTCAAAATGAAGTCTTTTTTAAAAAATGAAAAACTTATTTGCATGTGGCTTACTATATTTATTCTAGGAAACAATAAAAGGGTAAAATGCCCTAACAAAACATCAAGATATTATGACAGGGTGAAACAGATAATCCTACCTGATTGCCACACCTTTTAAAATTATGCATAAGGCGTCTTTTGTTCCCTGGTTTTCAGAATGTCAAGCAACTCATGAACGATAATCTGGACCTAAATAAACGTACGCTGGGTAAAAATTCCTTATTTATTTAAAGCGTGACATGAATCATTACTTCAAATATTCCAATAGCAACATCTTTCCTCAGGTTCTTACCTAACCTCTCTTTTAAATAGTCAACCTAAGACTATACCAACAAGCTAATGGCAAGCTGAAATTTTTCTTAACCTGCTTAGAACATTCACCAGACGGTTTTAAATACCATCAGAAATGCTTAATATTACTATCATTATGCTAATTTAAAGCAAGAAGGTAGCTACAAGTCTTTATTGAAGGAAAACCTAAATTATAAGGATTTTTTTTTTTTAGTATTCCCTCAATGCAATTACCTCAATTTTTGTATCTTGTCACTCTATCAGTAACATCAAGAATTGTTAGCAGAATTACAAGTGGAAAGAGGAAGAAAGTAAAAAGATATGATGATGAAGGGTTTGGGTTTGTTTTTTTTTTAATAAGAGGAAAGTATCTTCACACAGGGGTCACTTCACCTTTCCTTCCCCTTCTCTCATAAGACACCTATACAATCTTAAAAATGTTCTTTTATTCAAAAGAAGGTTTCTTCAGTTACTCACAAAGAATTACTCACACTTGGCCAGTGGTTTGTATCAACTTAAGAGAATAACATGGAGAGATGTGTTTTTAAAGCGGGGAAATCCCAGCAACCCACAGACATGAGCAACGAAGATGCACACAACCTCTGAGAGAGTAGATGAGGGGACAAAAAGGAAGCCAGGTCAAAGCTCAGGTCAATCCACCATGAAAAATGCCTAAACTGAGCTTTCAACAATTCCTTGACAACCAAAGCGAAAGTGCAATGTCCAGTAGCCCCCTCCCTCCATACCCCCTAAGTAATAGATAGTTGCTCTCAACCGAAACCATGCTTGTTTAAACACAGTTTCTCCTACCCTCCCTCATTACCTGGCCAGAATTAATGATTATCTGATTAATAAATTGTTACTCAATTACCACTTAACCCAATCCCCATCAATTAATCCTAGGCACACCTGTCAAACCACAATAAAAAAAAAAAAAAAAAAAAAGAACGTTCATCTCCTCCTCTTCTTTTCCCACATTCTCCTTCCCCTCCTCCCTTCTTCCCTTCCCCCCAGTTTAACACATTCTGGGATTTATTTTGCTATATCAGATCCAAGAACTAGAGAGTCCTCTATACCTTTTCGATACAGGGCGAATAGGAAAAGCTGGTCCCAAGCCTACCTGCACAGAGTATTCTGCTCTCACCTTTTGGAAGAGTGTCAGTGACTGCTGCGGTGTTTCGGATCTAGCAGAACTCCTCAAAAAAAGTGGTCCCACATTGCCCCAAATCCCCTGACTCTCCTTACTCCTCCAATGCTACTTTTTGGGGTTCTTTTTTATCTCTCAGTTCCTTTCAGAGAAGCAGTTCCGCAGCCCAGCTCAGTTCATCTGTTCAGAGAAAACTTCTGTTCACCCTGAATGAACAAACTGCTTTAAACATGAAACAGTCAAAAGAAATAGAAGTTCCTGAATAAAATTCTAATCACTGTACTGCCCTATTCCGCATGCTCTGTAAGTGGTATATATTGTATGCCATATGCCAAAATGATTTGTATATAGTGTTGACATTTTTTATGTTCCCCACAATGTTTGGAATACCACACTACACAGGGTGCAAGAAGATAAGATCATTTATGTAAGCAAAAATATGACCTTACAAGTGTATAAATGCCTTATTTGCGTATGCAAGAGAAATAGCTGTGAGCACCAGTACTATTTGTATGTGCAATTATTTGCTTTACATGCCACATCAATTCTGCAAACAACTAGTGACTATTTAGCAATATTCATCTCTTTCTATTGTATAATACTGAACGGGGGAGAGAGAGAAAGATACGACTTTAAAGTCCATGCATAAATAGTATACCGGCTGCAAACTAACTAGTATAGAAATCTCAAGTTTGTGCTGTGAGAACAGAAATATGTGAGAACAGCATATGGCTGACAAAACAGTAGAAAACAGAAGAGCAGCCTGATCCAAAAATCAGAACTGCAAGAGGCTGTGCTGCTCTGGGAGAAAACATGGGTCTAGAAAGAATAAACACACTGCTCATATGTATCACTCATACATATAAATATACATACAAAACACACACATTCTAACTCATTGGTTTGGGTTTTTTTTAATCCGCGAGGCAAATATAAATAAGACTTACTAAACCTTCCTGTGTGAGGAATCTGAAGGTGGCAAGGTTAAGTACTCTGAAATCAACAGATGACACATTCAGTTTTTAGTATATATATTCTGCACTGGAGGAAATCTGGTATTACAACTCTTTTGAGTATTTTGCACCTGTGCTAGTCAACATATGGTTAGAGAGTACCTATTTGCATTAGCAGGGTCTGTAGCTTGAACAGTCTGTTACCATTTGAATGGGGGGATGTTTAAGTCCCACTGCTGGGTAAGAGCAGACAGCTGTCAGCCTTGGGTCTGACTGTAGGCAAGTGCCACCCAAGCTCCTGTGATGCCACTACAGAGGTAGCCGGACCAGCGTGGTCTATGACCTAAGTTGGAGGATGGTTTCAGAAGAGCTTTATTTCAGCTCTGTGTCTCATCTTGAAATATTTCCTGCCTCAGGTGGCATGAACCTCTTGGGCTGGAGGAGGAAAGTCTACCTCTTATCTCTCTCCCCCTTCTACCTTTCCAACCCCAACTGTTTCCATGGTAGAGCCAGCTGTAGCTGCTGCCAAAGAAAACAAGGCATTTTCCTACCTTGAGGGCATTCCCCTTTGAACATCAAAAGTCTATAGCAAACAATGGAGTTGAAACAGCTTTGCAAATAAAAGGTCAGAAGAATTTTTCATAATGGAAAATTATCAGACTACCTACAGGCAGGGGTTGCTTCCAGCTCACAAACACCACTACACACGCTTGCAAATACGCTTCATTTTGAGCTCAACGAGTCTTTGCTGAGATATTGCATGGTCCCAGTGATGTAACTCTAATTCATCCTCCCTCTAGCCATTTTGTAATCACCTTAATTGTCAGGTCTTAAAAATAATAGATTTTTGGTTCTTTGGGAAGGGAAAGCACTTACGGTAAGAAGCCAAGCAAACTGTAGGGTGTTCTGAAATAGCAGTTCACAAACTAAGCAGTGCACAAACTAGGGGAAAGGAGAAAGGGCATGTGCTACTGGAGAGCTTCAGGGAGAAGAGCAGAGCATGTGATAAGCTGTTGATGGAGCTGTGCTTCGCAAGCTCTAGCCAAAGGACAAATGAGCAATGCAGAAAGCCCTTGGCTGCCAGGAGCTACTGAACCCATACTAGAGGCTTCCATGGAGAATTGGCAGAATGGGATTCAGCAACAGCAGGAGCCACATGTTTTCTGGGCTCCTGCTCTCTGCCTGTGTATACGCCCAACCCTGTGAGCGCAGCAGTCTCCCATGGGGTCACATTCCCCCGTGGCCATCCTGGCCTCCGCTGCCCAAACGCCCCCTCGATTCCACTCCCCTCCGGCATCGGCATCCCTGCCTCCTCCACAAGCACACGCCGGTGGTCCTCCCTCTCTCCTGCCTCTCAGAAGCGGAGGGGTTGGCAGGAAGTCTGTGGTACCCAGTTTGAGTGCTGCTGCTATAAAGATGAATAGAGAACTCTTAGTCCCTAAACCAAGCCCAGAAGATGGAAGGCGACTCAAGAAGCATTTAGTGGGAAAAATACCGGACAAGCTATCGCTGAAAAACTTTTTGGCACTAACCCTTAGCTAGACTAAAATCCCTTCAGATGTGCATAACAAAATAATTTTACTGTGGGAAATTAAAAGAGTTTAAATGTGCACCCCAGATATTTGGCATTCATGTCCCTGTGAGTTCTGCGTATAGGTAAGCAAAGAGGAAAACGATGATTTTCTGCATTTTTCTGCACTGCTGGGGCAGTGGGGGAAGGGAGTGGGGAGCATGGGTTGAAGGCTCTGAATTTTCAGGGCAACTCATTAGGTTGAAAACAATTGTCATAATTTCATAATAAAAGGAGCTTGCTTTGAATTTCTCTTTTATTTTCCCACTCCCCTACCAGATAGTTTAGCAGACACAAGCCAGAAGAGTTGGTGACTGGAAGCGTAGTTGCACGCTTGCTCATTAAAAGAATTACCCCTACCATATCTTTCACATATCACCATCCTGCCAACTCCCATGGGAAGCTGCCCAACAAGACCATCACTCTCACTTACTGCCTGCAGCTTCTCCCAGGATTTCAAAACCTTTCTGTACATTCATCCTTGACCTAAAGTGCCCAGTATGGGAACGCTCCTCTGATCTTACCTTCCCTTCTCCTTCCCCACCTAGAAAAGCCTGGTCAGCCAACACTTTCTTCACAACATGATGAAGAAAACCTGTGAGTTTGACTAATTGCAAGAACACTCAAATACACTAGAAGAGGTATTGCTGAGAACAAAACAGTTGAGTTTTTAGATTTTAAATGTGGGGGATTGAGAAAACGGGACTTGACTGGCAGAGGAAACTGGTAGTTAAAGGTCACTGATGACTGGGGAAAAAAAAAGACTAATAAAGATATTCTCAAAGTTACTAGTATTTAAAGACTGTTTCCATTTGCTAGTTTTCAGTGCTCAACATGAAGCAACAATTGGTTTATAGACCCTGTAACTTACATTTTATATCAATTCAGATTAGTCTGGAAGCTTAAATCAGCTCAGCATTTCCAAATAGAAATAGAAATGAGAAACCGTTATTGGTAAATGACACCATATGAATAATAACAGGGTTTTTTTTTCACTCTTCTGCCATAAGGTACACATGCTAATTATCACAGAAATGTCTAGAAACTTTAATCAGGTTCATGCCCCATCAGACTAGGCACATAACATATGCAGCAGTTTGCTTAGACTGTTCACATGCTTCAGCAAATTTTAACAGATGAATGAAACAAATGTGTGTGTGTGAGAGACAACAATAGGCCACATAAACAATCTACAGAAATCAGTGTTGATTTTTTCTGCTGCCTCTTATCTTTATTAATGTTGTAGTGTGTGTGTATGGATGGCTTTCCCAGCCACACCAACAAGGTCTCCAATTCCAATATCTCCTTAAAGCTCCCTCTTCTTCAGCTTCTATTTCATTTGTACATCTGTACCGCAAGACAACTCTCTCCTTTTTTTTAAGCAGGCAACACGATTATTTCTGAGACCTGAAATATACTATCATAATGCGTACATATACAGAGAGAGAAAAGATACATTAAGCTATTTTGCAAAGGGGCCAAAGTAGGTTTCTGGCAATTACTCAGCATAAGGAGTAAGGTATATGGTGAACAGATTAGATAAAATTAGTAGTTGTCAACCCAGTACTGCCTGATGACAGAAATTGCAGCTTTATCTCTCTCCTATCAATGCCTCCCACATATCATGTGCCTCGTTAGGATGCTATGGACAGAACACACACGAAAAAGACCATCCTCAAGCCATCAAAATAGCCATCAAAAAAATCATGGCAAACCTGCCAGATTTGGCCAAAAAGATTTCATTTCGTTGCAGGGCAACGATGTACTATCCTACACTATCACGGCATTTGAGGAATGGGAAAATCCATGCTGTAACCACATGCACTGCCAGGGTAAAAAATGCCTCCTTACCTCCAAACACATGTTCTTTGCATGCTGGAAAAACTATCAAGACCCATAAATTAAAGACAACAGACAACTGACTCAGGGAAGGGATTGGTCAGTCAGGGTCTCGCTGTTAAATTTGGCTGTATTAAATTAGATGTCACAGAAGCATGGACTTTGAAAAAACACTAAAACCACTTTTCCAAATGTTTGGAGGAGTAAGACACTGATTTTTAGGCTACGTGGTCCTGTAATACAGTATCTGATACACCAATCTATGTCCACAATATCCAAAGCTAGCAGCACAATGCTGATTGTCCTAGCCATCTTTGTGGGAAAACTCTGTTGGATGAAACTGCTTTTCCCAATTCTCCACATTCCTCCAGCACAGAGGTTTTAGTTTCAGTCACAAGACCATGAGGAACAAATGGGAAAGGACAGAACAGTCAATGGGAAATGGCAGAACAGTCAATTCAAAACAAGCCCAAGGGCCAGCACGTGATGACACCGCATAGGTCATTTCCACGTACATAATAAAAACCACTTACGAAGCGTTTAGGAGAATAGTAAATATGAACAAAAATGTTTTCTATCAGATCACAATGAACAAAAGTCTCCAGCAGATTTACCAAATGGTGCAAAGCATTCCAGCACGATTTTGCTGGTTTGCATTAAAAGGAAGAATGTGAGCACATCAAAGCTTGACTTTGCCCAAGTAAGAAATTATTCTCCCGGCCCTCAAAAGATTAGGTGACTTCAAAATTGGAATGAACTGAGCCTTGACCCACATTTGCAAAGGTGATAAGTAGCGAAATCACAGGACACGCTCTGTAGGGAAGCGTAGATACTGCTGATATAAGTTTTCCCACCTGTATTTCGATGGTACAGCTGTAGGCACTGAATACACATAATTCATGAGCTGTGCTTCCACAGTCTCACAGGGCTTTCAAGAGCTTGTCACATTCTTTTCAAGTGGGTCATTAAGGGTGGTGTACCTAAATGGATGGGTGGAGGAAATTTATCTGAAAAGGAGATTAGAAGTGATTCAATTTTGGGAGATAACCTGACTTTTTGTCTTGGTAAGACTATAGTTCAACCATGTGAGTTGACACTGGCATCTGGGGCTACTCAGCAGTTTCACACACAGATACTGTTGTGCAGATGAAAAAGAACAGCATTATAAAGCTTCTGTTTGTGACCCACACAGGTATAATTCTGACATGATGACTGCTGATGTAATCAACGTTTTCATGAGGAAGCTAGGCTTAAGAAGGCAAACTAAAGCTTTTTACAATAAACTTTTTGAATTCCCTTGGACTTGAAGAGTTCATCACTGACAATTGGTGGGACTGTGACAAAGATAAGAGGAATGGAAATTCACACTGAGATTGTTTTACAATGGCTCAGAAATCTTCTCTAGTCTCTGTAAAACACACTGCAAGTAGATACAAAAGACTTGGGAAGAAGAGGAATAGCAATGATGGTCTTCAGCGCAATCTACCTTCCTCAGGAGAAGAAAACTTGAGAGGGAAGCCAGTCCTGAACCTTTCCATTCCAAAGCTGTAACTATTAAAATGACTAAATTAGCTGTGAGAAAGCAATAAGCTCATTCCACACCTTCTACAGAAATGCAAAGCAGAGGATAGACAAAATTTCCTACTTCTTCTTTAGGCGCCTCTGCCATTGCCTGGACAAGTGGAGCTGTCAGAATTGTCTGGGGAACACTGACTGCCCAGGAAAGGAAAGTGTTGTATTGACTCAAATACCAGAGACCATGGTGCTTGTCATACTGGAGCTCCGAAAAGAGCGCTTCTTGTGCCTTCCTCATTCTCTGTTTTGCAGTTGCTTTTGTTATTTATTTTTAAATACCCTTCTGACTAACTATCTTCCAAAAGACGAGGGGGAAAAAAAAAAAAAAAGAAAGAAAAAGCAAGAACTGGGAGAAACCAGAGAAGGATAGCTGAGCCATCAATTCCTCTGGGTCAAACCCTTAGGTCCAATTCATCCTGCGCTACTGCCAGCCACTTACATCATTCCCAGCAAAAAATTTAGCAGTCCAAACTGGTGTGTTCAAGACTTGCAGCAATACTGCTTATTCCCAACTCATCCTAAAAGCTAAACAGAACGTGCTTTTTGTAACTGCCTAGCTGCAAAGCATTATTTAAAAAGAATAGCTTTTAAACAAGCAATAAGCCATTTAAAGATGCAAATCTTACAATTTGCCACGCTAAAAGTTTTTACACAAAATCTTCTTGAGTCCTGGAAAATGTGTTCATTAAAAAGGTTCATGCTGTTCTAATATATATCCTATGTCAGCACAAACAGCCTTCATGTAAACACCCAGCCATGAGTACCATGAGTAACAACTCTGTTTCCATCAGAAGCCCTTTATCCTGCGTAAGAGGTCTGCACGCTAATAGATGTCCTAGGCTAACGTTAACTAGCTACAGCTGGCTCGCAGCTATAAAAAGCATTAATGAAAACATAAATACTAACTTCTCCACTTCCCTCAGCCCGTACGTCAAGGCTGCGCAAAGGCATCACTTTCCAAGCGGTCTGTGTGAATGAACTGGCTGCTCTGAACCAGCTCGCTCTGGTTCTCCAAAGTTTGTTTACCGAACAGCGTGTGCAGAGGACACACTGAGCGTGGGGGACGCAGGGGGAGAGACAAACCACGTGGCCGCCCGCCTCGCCCAGCAAATCCTCCCGCAACCCGGAGCCCTGGGATTCTAGCGAGGGCTCGCATAAAGGAAGGAAATATCTATTAACCAAGGGACTGACCTACGGGCATAAAAATGTCAGTCCGCGCTGAAGCTGAACGCAGCCCAATTCTTACAATGTATTACTGTGTTTTGCTGTAATATTACTTTGCTGTGCTGGACTGCTGTTACGAATTGGGTTATAATAAATAATGCACGCAAGTGGCACACACACACCGAGCGGAGGAACGACACTTCATCCGTCAGGCTTCTGCGCACTCTCGAAACTCACTGCGGGATTTATAATTTCATTGTGCCAAATATAAAACAAAATTGCAGAAGAAAGAAAGAGACTCAGATTTATCCAGAACATATACAGAAAAGGAAAAAAATATCTATTTAAAGGAAAAGAGGATGCATGCGACTCCAAGGTTACAAATTCAGACAGAAACATGAGGATACTGAAGTGCCACAACACTCGGCAAAAAACCTCACCCTGCACACACATTCTTCATTATTCTTTGACTGTTGGACTGTTTATCTGCTATTTTAAAATAGTTTTGTCCTGAAAAGAGTTACTTTGTCACTGTTTCTATGCATTTCTTCAGCAGCTGACCTCAGACCGAGACAAACCCTCGCTGGGAGGTCGGGCAGGCCGGCGTGCTATCCCCTCCGCTAGGCTGATTGCAATTCCTTCTAGTCCTGTGTCTGCTGGTTCCTAACCATTGTCACAAGCTGGAGTTGTCTGAACATTAGCCCACCTTGCAGGAAAAAGGGGAGCCGCCTTTTAGAAGCACATAAAGCATAGAACAGTACTGCCCGTTTTCAGATTTCTTTTCCATTTCAAAATAATGGATGTGTATTTTAAAACCTCAGCTTCTGAAGTCCCACCAGTAAGTAAGAATCATTCCCTGCTTTTTTTATTTTTTCATTTTTATAGAGGAAATCCTTTACACAAGGCTGATGAAATTTTGAGTTCTTCACCCAGAAAGCTTAGAAACACTCAAAAGTACATTTAAAAAAATTCTAATTTCCAAGTATCATGATTCTTCATTCTCATGGTTTTGTCCGATCCATTATTTTTGTTTTTAACTTCCTCTGTTTTGCGCTACCCAAACAGCAACTGCAGCCATGTCGGTCACCCCCAAATCCAGCTTCTACGTATTTAACGGGGATCAAACAAAGGTTAGAATATAATCTATTTGGCTACGCAGGAGTTTCCTAAATCTAACATACAGATGTTATTCAACAAGACGCAACCCTTTGCAAGCATTTAAAAATAAATTAGCCGATTGCAGTTTATTGATTTGCTGGAGTTACAACCTCCAAATTATAGGTGGCACCTCTTTTTGCTTTGAGTTCTCCTCCCTTTTACTTGGTGCTTATAACCTGATTTCTGAGTCATTTCTTACAAATCCATGACCTTAACAGAGTCCCTCCCCACTTACACTACTGAAGTGCCAACAGTCTGAGAGCCACCAATTTTCCTGACTGTAGAAGCATCCGCTTCAAATGCCTGTTTTCTCAGGATGTTATAGCTGCAATTCTCCCCCAAACCCTGGCAGTCCGAATACCACCGATGACTCAGACACACAGAAGCACCAAGGTATAGATGAGCTCCTATCACCGGTATTTTTAGTCATGACCGAACAGCGCAGGCTGCAGCAAGAAAGTTTTGGCAGTTTTCAGCTCCCTTGCTAAGGAAATATGCACTTACAATTAAATAGAAATAAAGACATTAAAAACACTTTTGCAAAGATGAGGCACTGAATGTTTTTGCTAACAAGCTGTTCCACTTCCCATTTACATTGTGTTACTATGCTTAATTTATAGCTCTATATTGAAGATGTGACATAACTTGTTGTTCCAATCAAATTAATTTCCTTGAACATTTTTCCTCATGTCAAACAATTTACAAATTTTGGCATTTGTTCAGAGGCAGGGGAAAACACATAATCCTGTTATTACGGGACAAAGACAAGAACATCTGTAGCTGTCATGACTAGATAACATTTGAGTTCAATAGTGGGGAAAGTTGCTGCCTCAGAGAGGATATCCATAGCAGGAATTACATAGGCTCAAGGGAAATGAATAGGCAGACCGAAAGGTAACTCGCACAAAATGGAATTTAAATACCTTATGACCACTTTCATATCGTTTATATGAGGACCTCAGCTCGATGCATTACTTCCTTCTCCCACAACCTACCATGCACTCCCTCGCGTGGGACTCTACTTCCATGATCCCAACCACACTTCCCACCTCTGTGAAGCTGAGACTACAGTGCAATCTCTTATCCCACCTCACTAATGGTGCATTTCTTGCAGTTCCCCTGTTCACTCACTCAGAAACAGAAGTGAACGTCTCCTTGCTGGTGGAGTTCCTGCTGCACGTGCTGAATTGGGACTACGACTGCACAGCTGTGGAAGAGACCGTATCCCATCTGCCAGGAAGGCACTTGTAACTACGTGGCCACCCTTGGTCTAGAATAGTTGGGAAACTACTGAGAAATACAGAATAATTGTATACTTTTATAATCATTTCCTTAAAGCCATCTTCCTAGGTAAGAATGATGCTGCTGTACAGAAGAAGACAAGATGAGATCATGCAGTGACAGCGCAAGTTCCAAGTGTGGAATTGCAGCACAAATTGCAGCAGAAAGTGAAAATGCTGTAGAGATTTTGCTGCATCTTGCACTGGAACTTCGCTCCTACCTGCTATCTACATTCGTGTGTATGTGAAAGACAGCAGGCAACAACTTCCCGGGCAGAGGACCCAGCACAAGGTCAGGGAGAGCCTGCCTGCTGCCTTCACTTCCGCCTTTGCCTCCTTCCTTCCACTGCTGCAGACACGAGGAAGGCTACTGGGAGCAATCAATACCCTCACCCCACTCTCAGGTGGCCGTATGAAGTCAGCTTTCAGATGCAGCCCTTACACCTCTCCTTGCACAGATCTGTAAGTGCCTCGGAACTGGAGGAAGCAGCTGCACAAAGATATTTACAGTTGGCTGGTGGTAACTGCCTGATGGCTCAGATTAGCACCTCCAGAAGGGCAGGATCTGGAGCAGCTTCTGGGAGACCCTGCTCAATGACTGGCATACCACCAAAAGTAAGAGCGGCAAGAGTTGGGAAACCACCGATACAGAGAAATAATTTTTAAAATATGTGTATAAAATTCTGTTGCCATGAACGAAACACAACCCACAACACAAAGACGACCAAAAACTACGCTCTGCAACTTCATGACATCATTCTTAGTCCATTTAAACATGAAACCTCTCCGAAATATATTTTGCATTCAGTCCTAGCCTTAAGCTCTTTTAAAGCAGTTTGTCCAGAGGAGCTCACACTGCAGCCAAATACAGGCTAAGTATCTAAATTCAGTGAGTTACAAAGCCGCTTTGAATACATATCAGGCAGTATGTATCGAGTGAGTAATTTCCTTTTTTCTTACTGTAGGACTAAAATTACAAAAATAACTACATCTCTGTTAACTACAATCCCACTCAGGTGCTTACACTGTGAAGCGTAATACACAGTAAGCTCATTCCAGGCCTTTGCACATCACTTTCCTCCTTTAAGGAGGATGTTCTTCTCCAAACCCTGTGAAGCCCCCTTTAGCCAAAGAGGTGGTTGAGGCAATAACGGAAATGAGTTTGAGGATTTCAGCACAGCCTGCGGCGGATCCCTACCCAGTGTGATGTTGCTGACTGCCTTTGGCTGCAAGAAATGGAAGAAAACCATCAGGCACTGCAGCCAGTCAGGACTGAACGTGAGCGTAAGATAACTTTGTTAAGTGTACTTATAAGTCACATACTTATTTCAAACCACAATGCTTGCTGAAAGAACTAATTAAGATTGTCTTCTCTGAAGAACTTTATTTTATTTGTATTGTTTGCTGTATTTAAATCTTTTGTATTCTAGAAAAGACAGTGTTTAAAAGCTTAAGATACAGATGTACAGGCCTGTCTCCCAGCAATATTGTCCCTTTCAAAGTCTGTCTTGTCTTAATTACTAGAGCGTGCCCATAATTTTAAAACCACATAAGACAGTGTATTCCTGATTCTATACTCTTTGGGACAAAAGACCTCTTTCTTCCCAAAAGAGTAGGAGTATATTCCTAACACCTTCCCAAGGAGTATTGTTTTGTTATATCCAAACAGAAGCTTTTACAAAGCTGACGACAAAAAGTTATTTCTAAGGATCTTCCTTTTAGGAAACCTGCTGTTCTACTAAATCTATGCTGATGTTTCTTTGCACATCCACTGATCTATGCAGATGCTTAAGGCTGTGCATACAAATAGTGTTTACCTGCCCACGTTGCACAGAAATTATGTGCAATATTTGGGTGGTTAAATTTCTCTCCCAACTGTTAGCTCAGTGTGTGTCCATCTCGGCATTTCTAACTGCTCATGGTCCTTGCCTTCTGTACCATGGTAGCAGGAAAACAAATCCCAGAGCACGATCCGGCTTTTATAAAAGGTTCGGAGAGCTCCAGCATGACTTTAACACTTCCTCCGGATCAGGACTGAAGTCATGTAGCCAGTGAAAGGTAGAGGTGTAAAACACACATGGAGGATTTCTGCTCTCAGTTCTGTCAACCACTTAACTTCCCGAGATACAAAAATTCAAGGGGAAGAAAGGTCAAAACCAAGGGAAAGATTCCATACCTTTTACGTAGGCCATCTTAGAATACTTCTTGACAAATAACAGGTGCTGAAAAATTACTATTCCTGGTTTAAACCAGACAATGTACAACAGCACATACTTTGATCGTGGCTCTAGGGCTGGAAAATTACCTTTTCAAATTGTTCGTTTTCTATTCCCTAGACTGGTCTCTACTACAGGATAACGTACGGCAGGCCATGTCACTCCTCTCGTTCCCCTTATTTACATATTCCCTCGAAAACAAGCAGTTGGGTGGATACAGCCATAAACCAGACAGCAGCAGTAAATGAGGTGTTCCGGGTGCAATAAAGCTTCCCCAGCTTTCTAAATCCCTGTATACAATCATCAGACGTGGGAAGTATGAAAAGGTATGGTTACAAGGTAAGTGGTGGTCAATATGCAACTCTACATAATGATGCTTCCATACCATTTCTCTCTCTATGTTATTTATGGATCTCTGCAATTTCTCTATCATGGGGAATACATCCATAAGTAGAGCTACTCCTCCTTCTTGACCAACAAAAGGCTTGGGGGGGGGTGACTACCTTCTGTGAACATATGGGCACTACTGATCAGTCTAAGTGCTTGAGTATGGAGGAAATTAAGCCAGCAACCAGTGTATTCTTCTTGCTAGATGCATACAGGAGCCTGCACCGCACAGCGTTGGCCATCTGACAGTCGGTTACTATTCCTGCCCATTTACTTTCCAAAGAGACTGAACCCCTGTCACACTTGTGGACTATGCTGGCTACCGTCTCCTTGAGGCTCTTTTCTATATCAGCACTTTCATCCCTGCTCTAAAATATTTTAGAACAATGGCAAATTATTTAATTGCCTATTCCCAGTGCAGGGCCGAAAACCAGTGGTGTATGTTGAGGGGTCCTTTTTTTCCTTTGTACAGAGTATATCAGATAACAGTGCTTTCACCTTGCCCTTGGACAGAATAAGATTATGTAAATATTTAGCACTGAAAAATAAACGGTAATGTCAAATTAACAAATTGTTGTACTACAGTGGCACTGGAAGAAGCCCAAGTTCCATCTATCTGTCTGCAACATCAGGAGCGGGGAAAACAGACTTTCAGGCTATCTGGGCAAAAGCACAGGGAAACTACAGTGTTAAATATATAATACAATTTAATATCTCTGCTGGACAAGGTGATACCAAAGCTGTTTTTCCAAGTCTTTTGTCCCTACTTTCTGTTTTAGTGGCTCCAGCTTGAGAATTACAAATAGAGCAGGGTGGAGGCAAACGGGAATAATCCAAGTGTCAGGGAGTCTTAACTGTGAATTAAAAAAAAAAAAGAGAAAAAAAAGAGAGACTTCAAAGCAGAAACAGGTTATTAGACCTTGAACCACAGCTGTTAGAAGAACTATTACAAGCCTGTCAAGTAGCAATTAGACTACTTTGCAAGAATATTAAAAGCACAAATCTTCGCTTCTGAGAAGGATCCATAAAGGGGAAATCCAAGAAAACGACTCGCTTATGGAGTACTCTCTACTGCACTTCAGTTACCTATTTCCTGTTTATTTCCCACTTGAAAAATCACATCCCAGAAACATAATGTAATTTTAAAAAACTTGCATTTATGACCATTCCATTTAAAATGTTTTGTTGAAAAAAACACAAAAAACAAATGGAATGCTGTAAACAGATTTAAGTCAGCCACAAAAAACATTCTGACAGATGTTAGCATCTGTGAACATGGATCTTTCACGACTGTCCTTTCCAATCTGGGCTCCTTTCAAGTAAGAAGACCTCCAGGGTTTTTTTGTTGTTGTTTACGTCAATACGCTTTATAAACTTTAAGCTAGATTTTCTGTACCAGAAGGGTGGCTTTTCAATATATTAGTCCACCTACTTGGAATGCTAGTTGTAGCACTTGACACTCAACTTTTAGTTGTGCATGCTGCCAGACAGGTTAACCCATTGACTAGATTTGTGTTAAGATAAACAGCAAAAGTCATTACAGGAAGAAAAAGAGGAAATTCAACTTTGAAATAAATTAGTTTTACAGGATTACCACTTGCCAATAAAACCGTTTTACACAGAATTACGTAGGAACAGACGACTCGGAAACTTGCTAGAGTATAATGAATCCCAGCAACTGACTATCGTGTTTCTGGGGGCCTGCTCCGAAAGAGAAATGTGACTTTCCCCACACTTCCATTTTTTCAAGCCACTCAAACAAATCCTCGGGTCTTCTAAATACTTCGCTCCCCAAGGGTCCTGCTTGCATGGTAGCAGGCCTTTCCACTTCCCTAAGGACTGGCAAACTGAAAACAAAATAAAGAGCAAACTCAAAAGAACTATTGATGACTAGTGCGTAGAGGCAGATCACACTATTTTTTAAAGTAAGTGTACTGTCTTTCTCTTGTTCTTGGAATAGAAAGTTATAGCAGGCTAGAGTGCTGATGTTCAGGTGTGAAGTAGGTCAAAACATACGCCAGCAGAAGCGAATGGAAAATTTCTTTAGTCACCCACAAACATTTTAAAATGTGGATTCACAGCTATAGCTAGCATTGTTTTATATTAGCAGTGGTTAGCTTCTCCTTCTTAACAGACAACACCCTTTTCTGTCCAGCCTCCCCATCCAAATCTTTTGAGCGCTCTGACCAGTTTAACTGCCTAATAGTCCTAAAAATGCATCTATTTTCGTTTCACCAACTACCATACAACCAGCCCTGTCCTTTAAGGCATAAAACTGACTAGCTCTATTTTTTACTGAACTCACGTGGCCTGCTCAAAACAAACAGATACTGGCAAGAGCAATATCCAAATTATACACTGCTTTATCCCAGGAACACAAAGTACAAGGCCGACGCAGTGAGTCAGACACCTCAGAGCCAGCGAGCTCCTCAGGTTGACAGGAGTCTCTTTGGGATCCTCATATGTGTAAGCCAGGCCTTTTTCAAAAAGAGTCAAAATAATCGCGTTTAGACAAACATGTGTTGTGTCATTAGCAAAAATATCTCTCTCATCAGAGGGGGAAAAGGCAGCAAAAAGTATGCCAGGAATGCTGGAAATGGGCAGACAGTCACGGCGAGTCATATTTTCTTCTTTTTTTTTTTTCCCCCCATGAAACTCCTTCAGCATGAAAAGTCCATTTGCAAGAGCAGTTAATTATGTGGGGGAAAGGCAAATGATTCGACAATAATGCAGGGAACGTGGGACCAATTTATGTACGAGACAAGCTGAAGAACTTCTCAGTCTCTATAATTATTTCTTAGCGTCCTCGGAAAATGCTTTAGATATTTCAGCTAAACAGACGTAAACCATTCAGACGTGTTCATTTGTCTATCAGTAAAGGGCTAGATGCCTGTAGGCACTACTGTAATTTCTGTGCTTTACCCATGTTAGTAGTTTTAACCAAGTAAATGAATCCATTTCCTTACAAAGAAAATAGAGATTTCTCCCACAATTTTCCATTCTCTTTCTAGAAACTGGATGCCTTGAACAAAACGCATCACTTCCCCTGCTCCACATTTAATTTCATGCCTCTTTTCATTTTACCATGTTTTTTACGCTTCCCTGTGGCAACAACATCTAGGTTATTGCGAAGTGCTACAAGAGACGATATAATAAAACAGCCTGTCTAAAATACAAATCAATTAACTATTCCCCCATGATATCTAATTAGAAACTTTTGTTTACAAAACAATGAATTATCTAACTCACCTTGCCTCATAAAATACAAACGTTGCTTTCATGGCTGTTTTACTTTTCAAAAAGAAGTTTACGAGAAGAAAAGAGGTTTTTCTTAATTACGAAAGAATGAGCCATCAGTTGGTTCAAAGGACTGCCAGAGGGCGTTGGACCCTTTTGCTTCACTATCAGGTGACAGACATTTTTGATAGAGGAGAAAAGTCTCGTGTGGATGCTTATCAGCCATGGAAATAGCAGCTGATAAAGCCGGGTGAGGTGTTTTCCATTCCTCAGTCTTGAAAAGAAGTGCTCTTTCTCTTCTTGCAAAAGTGAGTTGATTTTTCTCTTCAGGATCCAAAAGACAGTCTCATCGCTGCAAATGACAACAACCAAGCTCTTTTTTTAAGCTGGGAGACCTATAAAATTTGAGGGACTTAAAACAGGCCAGTTTAACAACTGCATGTGAGAATACCTGGCTACAGCACGTACTCAGAAGCAATGGACCCTCATTTTTTTACTTTATTTCTATTTCAAGTTTGATATAAGAAGTGCAGTCTGAGATTTCTGTTTTCTTTCACACAATTCCTGTGAAGGGTGCAGGCTCGGGCAAGTTAACTGCCTCAATTTTTTAAATTTTTAAAAAGGGTAGAAAGGAGAACCCTGGGAACTACTGATCTGTCAGCCTCAGCTCTGTGCCTGGGAAAATCATGGAATAGATCCTCCTAGAAGATACGCTAAGGTACATGGAGGACAGGAAGGTGATTCGAGACAGTCAGCATGGCTTCACCAAGGAAATGTCCTGCCTGACCAACCTAGTGGTCTTCTATGATGGAGTGACCATATCAGTGGACAAGGGAAGAGCTATGGGTATCAACTATCTGGGCTTCTGTAAGGCCTTTTGACATGGTCCTCCACAACATCCTTCTCTCTAAATTGGAGAGATATGGATTTGATGGGTGTATTGTTTGGTGGATGAGGAATTGGTTGGGTAGTTGCATCCAGAGTGTGGTGGCCAACAGCTCAATGTCCAGATCAAGATCAGTGACAAGTGGTGCCCCTCAGGGGTCCATATTGGGACCAGTACTGTTCAGTATCTTCATCAGTGACACAGACAGTGGGATTGAGTGGACCGTCAGCAAGTTTGCAGATGACACCAAGCTGAGTGGTGTGGTTGACAGGCCTGAGGGATAGGATGCCATCCAGAGGGACCTGGACAAACTTGAGAATTGGGCCCATGTGAACCTCATGAGGTTCAGTAAGGGCAAGTGCAGGGTCCTGCACCTGGGTTGGGGCAACCCCTGGTATCAGTACAGATTGGGGGACAAAGGGATTGAGAGCAGCCCTGCCGAGAAGGACTTGGGGGTGCTGGTGGATGAAAAGCTGCACATGAGCCAGCAACAGCCCAGAAGGCCAACTGTATCCTGGGCTGCATCAAAACAAGTGTGGCCAGCAGGTCGAGGGAGGTGATTCTGCCCCTCTACTCTGCCCTGATGAGACCCTACCTGGAGTACTACGTTCAGCTCTGGAGCCTTCAGCACAGGAAAGACATGGACCTGTTGGAGCAGGTCCAGAGGAGGGCCACAAAAATGATCAGAGGGATGGAACACCTCTCCTATGAAGAGAAGCTGAGAGAGTTGGAGTTGTTCCGCCTGGAGAAGAGAAGGCTCCAGGGAGACCTTATAGCGGCCTTTCAGTACTTAAGTACTTTCAGCCTACAGGAAAGATGGGGAGAAACTTTTTAGCAGGGCCTGTTGCGATAGGACAAGGGGTAATAGGTTTAAACTAAATGAGGGTTGACTAGATATAAAGAAGAATTTTTTACAAGGGTGTTGAAACACTAGCACAGGTTGTCCAGAGAGGTGGTAGATGCCCCATCCCTGGAAACATTCAAGGTAAGGTTGGACACGGGGCTGAGCAACCTGATCTAGTTCAAGATGTCCCTGGGGGTTGGATTAGATGGCCTTTAAAGGTCCCTTCCAACCCAAACTATTCTATGATTCTATGATACTGTGTGATTGCAAGTTAAGTATACTTTTGGTTAAAAGTTGGAAAGGAAATATGGAGAGGGTATTATCATTTGAACTCTGCTCAAATTGATGGTGTCAAAAATTAGCCTGAGTAATAGACTGTCAGCTGCCCTGACTTTTGATCAAATGTAGCCCTCTGGAAGAAAACCTACACAGATGAGTGCTGTTCTCAAAATCACATATTGATGTGGGGCTGGTAAAGTACTTTTCCTCTCACTTTTTAAAAAATATATATTGTAGCAAGAATGAATTAAATACAAAGCAATGAATTCACACAACAAGATGTACTGATTACTTTTTAAAAAATAATGCAAGTTAAGGTCAATATAACTATTATATGTAAAGGAGCTTTTAAAAGCTCTGTGGGTGATGACCGAGCTTGCATTTCAGGAAAGAACAATCTTCCTAAATTCCTCCCGGAGGAACTTTATTGATCAATGAGTGCTGTAAATTATCCAGTGGCTTACAAAGTCACAAGAACTGGGAGAATTCCAGCGCTTCCAAAGCTCAGGAAGAAGGACCTGTGAGCATGCTACTACCCATCAGCAGGGTGGCTTAGAGGAACTCAAATTCTACAAACCTTTGAAGAATTCCTTCAAAGCCTGTTGCACACTACATCTGCAGAGTTCTCAATGGGACCTTTTAAACTAATTGCCCATCTCCATTCAGGTCCTAAACTCTGCAGGAAGATAGATCTTCTGACATCCCAAAAGGCTGAACTTAGAAGCTTTATATGAGCTCTGCCACTGTAACTCAATTTAATAACCTTCCTGAGTGAAAGCAAAATCAAATGTATGTTACCTTTCAAAATTTTAAGCCAGCATGAACCAAAAGTTAGTGCAAAACCAAAGGAAGGAAATTCAATAATAGACACAGTGATCTCAGAGCCAGAGTTGCCGAGAAAGACTTTGAAATGTCTTTGGCCTTAAACCTTGAGGATCATAAAAGGAGAAGGAAAGGATTTAACAATTCAGTACTGGTCAGACGGGGAAACTGTGTCTGGCATATCTTTTGTACTTATGAAAACAAGGTCCCATTCTTGATTCCCTACGCTGAAAACAGACCAGCGTTAGGATGTAAAGACTAAAACAGAAGAGGCTAAACCCACTGGTCTAAAGATGTATGCTCCAAGGAGACTGCATATAATATTTCTGCATTGGTGTTAATGTTTTGACACCGGATCACTTTTTACTGCAGAGATGATGAACTGCTGTGACCTCCAGACTTCCAGAAGTCAACAGAAGCTTTTTCCAGTGGCTTCACAATGTAAATTTACATGTGTACACCTACATTTCTCTAATGGCATCTGTGCGAAATCCCCACTTCAGAAAAGCCTTTCGTTTCTCCATCTCTCTATGTATTTCTCTTTTGTTTCAAAAGACCACTCTAGGACCATAATTTACTAGCAAAGCATACTGGAGACTGAAATAGGTAAATGGGAACTAACAGTTATTCTGTGAAACTCGAGAAACAGTATAAGATGTTGACGATCATCACTGTTTTTAAATTAACTTCCCATTAATTCATTTTCAATCTTCCTGTCATCTGTCGAGGCAACACATGAACTATAGACAGATCCTTCCCTCCTCTGGGCAGGACTACTTCTATGTCATACTATACTTACTAAAAACCTACACCACTTCCGTCAAGAGCCCTGCGCCTTGCTGAGCGTGCTTATTCCCCGCAAGCTGACGACTAAGAATGACATTTCTGAACTCCTCCTCTTCAGTTTCTCATATATGACAGTCTCAACAGGAAAATTTCGACGCATCTTATTACTCACCTAACATTTGGTGGATCTGAATTTATGATGGGTGTTGCACAAAGAGGCTTGTTTCCTTGAACGTGGCTTCTGGAACCTTCTCTCGCAGGCAAACAGTACACCCTTTGGATCACGACTCGTACCTGCGCTTCTCTCCATCCCACTGCTCCCTGGCTTTCCACCATTTCAAGCAAAGAATCATTAACAGCACTCCGTGTCAAGAGATGCTGTTTTGAATCACAGTTGTTATGGATTTGCGGAGCACAAGCAACCTGGTGAAGGAAAACCCAGTAACAGAAACATTTCAGGGGACCTTGAAACTATGTAGTGCTAGAGAGTAAAACTTCTGCATAAAAAATCACTGCAAGAAGTGCAAAATCAATTTAAAAATACTTACTGCACTTAAACTAACTTACAGACTAATGGCCAGTATTTATTGTGGATTTTTAATGAACACTCAAAAGAGTTGAGCACACAGTGCTCTCCTGTATTTAACGGGTGGCTCTGGACTGAGGCAACTCAATCCATGAGAGATGAGAGTGACACGGGCAGGAAAACAGAATGAATATTAGTACTTATGATTCTTTCCCTTGAATTGAGTTTCATTTTTAGTTCTTTGATGTTCTGTTCCTTCCTCTTCTAAAAATGGGGTAAAATCCATTTTGAATGCTTGCGGACTTACAGATTAAGTTGAAAATGAACAGGTGTCTAGTTTTATAGAACAGTGTTAGTTCTCAGATTTACACATTTCAATATAAAATATTTCATCGCATAAGGATTAGATGATTAATGGAAAGTATAAAACTTAAAAGGTTTTATACCCTAATTTATTCTTTCGCTACTTCCAAAACATATTTTATGAATAAAATCTTCCAAACTTTCAAAATACATTTTATGAATAAAATTATGCTGCATTTTACCTTAATCTAAATGATTCACTTCATTAATTTTAATTTTAAAATAAATCTCTCCGTACAAATTTTATGCAAGTATGGACTAACATGGTCTATATATATAGGCTCCTTCCCAGCATGAGCCAAATTTCTATTTTCACAATAAAACCTGTTTTTATAAAAAGCTGGGTGCCAAGAAAGGTTTTCAGAGTCTTACAGACTGTGCCGTAAGTATTATCCACAAGTAGAGAAGGACAATTTGCAGTATTTAAAAGAAAATTGTGGTACGATACTATCCTTTGTCTACAACGTGGTTGCAATAAAACTTGTCTACTATTTTTTAAATAAAGTGGGTTGGTTTGTTAGGAACCATGAGGGGAACAAGTAAATTGTTCTGGTTTTTGACTACCACAGTAGAAGCTTTTTACAAGGTAGAGTTGAAGCAAGAAAGGAGATTAGGCTTTGATTTATGTAACTTTTTCATTCCCAGGCCTATAATGGGAATTATATATAAGGCAAATACAAAATGTTGACACTCGGTGTTGTTTATAACATTTGTAGGGCCAAACTTTTCAAAAATTAAGTATTAAGAATGATTTTGGGTGGCCAAGACAAAGCCTTTACACGAGCCTTCCTTTCAGACAGTGCTGGCACAGACTATCAGAAAACCAGATCCCTTAAAATACCTCTGCTTGTACGACCACAGCTAGAGATAGGCAGTCAGTAGTCATTTTAATACAAACAAAGTCAAAATAGGAAAGAAAACAAATTGAACGGGCGGGAAAGAGGGGTGGTGTTACCAATTGATGCTTTAAAGAAAGATAGGATCGATTAGGAAATTAGTTAAGAAAGAAGAGTGGGAAAAGGGAATGTTTATTTAAAATATCTTCAGTGAGTCAGCAGAAAACAGATTTTATTTCAAATAAAGCTTAGCTATTCATCTATGAAGAGAAAAGTCAATGAAAAACCAAGCTACGATTACTATTTAGCACAGTAGTGAGACTTCAGCAAAATAACCTCACAGCAGTTCAGCATTTGGATGGGCCAAAACCCTCCGCTAAGCAAATATTATTAAAATAAACATTGCACATTATTCAGCCTTGGCTAAATGAAAGTGGAGAAACCGAACAGGTCAGTAATTTAGAATTTTTGGTTTTGTTATGATTTCCAAACATCTGCTCACCAACTTCTTACCAACTGCTAAACTGTGAACCAAATGGACCTTACCTGATTATCTGAAGATTCCTTGAAGATTCCATCATCAAGGTCATCTAATCTGAATGTCTGTGCCAAAGATATAATGTTCTTCTTCATAAGCATCTTCGTAAGGCCATATGTCTTCTCTCTTGTTTCTGAATGTTCACTGAGCAGTACCTTCTGACTAAAATACGTATTCATGATAACAGGAACATCTGTATTTTTGAGAAGCAGTTTTTGCCTGGAAAAAAATAATTTAAGTGTCATCAAATCCATTACAAGTTAAACTACCAATAAGCACTATTTTAAAATGTGCTGTGTTGCATTTCTCTCCCCTTTTTTCTATAGTTACCACTAAAACACTCAAAGGCGTGTCATTCAAATTGCAAATAAATCACCCCATAGACACAGTCAGCTTGGGTCAGCCCTATTAACTCAGGCATAGCCCTGGGCAAATAGAATTCCGCTGCATCCAGGGAGAACTTACACCGGGAAGCCAGCTGAGCTGATGAGCCCTGTGAACCCCATCTGGAACCCTATCTGGCTTCACACAAACGCTACTTCATGTCTCCACGTGGTCAGCGCAGAAGCAAGAGCATGAAGAACCCCTGCATACAGCTACCGAGGTAAAAGCCATGAAGAAAAGATTATTAATCCTGGTCTGTGTTAATTCAGAGCACCGGCTCTGCTGGACCCAGGCTGGCTCTTGCAGAGCGGGACATCCCTCCCTGGGGAGTGCTTCCCACTGACCCAAATTCATTCCCACTGCAGCCAGCCACGAGCTGTTCCTTCCACTTTCTCCTCTCTTTTTCTAAAATCAAAATCTTACGCTTTTCCTACAATATGCCACATATTATTTTGCCTGTATGTTTGCTGATGTCATAAATGTGCTCTCCAAGACCCAGTTTTGGTTTCTAGTGACAATGTAAATTCCCAAACAGCTTCACGTGCAGCAATTTCTCACCTATTAGATTAAGGGAATGGTTACAGAATCTCTAAACACACAACAATTTAAGGCCAAAACATGTCTCAGTGTTGGGATTTTTTTCATATGCTAGTATCACAATTATACATTTAGAAATACACTTTTTATATTCACGGGATACAAATCTAATGAAGTCAGCTAACAAAAACAATCAGTAACCTCATTTTCTTGAGACTATCAAAACAGAAACAAAATTAACTTAGTGTCTTTATTGCAGGCTGTGTTTTTCTGCTATTAGATTTGTATCGCTTAGGAGTAAAACAAGGCCCCCTGCCTTGGCAGCAAAGCTGCGCTGACCTAAGTTCAGAAGTAACTTCAGGACTTCAGTCTCCAGACTGCTCAACAGTCATATCTCAACAGGCACATTATGGAGACGAAGCAAGCTTTCACGTCTATGACATTATTTGTCAAACTGCAACCGTATAAAGTTAAAAAAAACAACCCAAACCCCACTCAAAAATACCGATTTCTGATCTCAGTCCGTAATTCTGACTTCTGATCTCGGTTCATACGAGATCTTGACCATGGTCTGGTTTATGACAGACACGTTCATTCTCTACAGAGTGGATAGCTAAACGGAAATTAATGCATATACATTTTCAGAAGAATAGGAAGAGTTGCAGCAAGTTATTACATATAATTCCCATTTTTTTATAATTAGGAAAAATAATCTCTGCCTTTTCTGTATTAGGAAAATAATTAGGGAGACGATCTCTGCCTTTTAGAAAAAAGTATACATTTAAAACTAAGCTTGCTACGTAAAACTATGAATCATACACGCAAATTATAAAAAAGCTGTATCGCATCTATCTGTGAACACTCACGGAAGTTAAGATTTGAAATAGAAAATTCATGCAACGTTACGGCATAAAACGAAGTACTGAACCACCACAATGCCTTACTGCCATCTGTGAGCTCTTCAGATGTAAGCGAGCAGCAGTTCATCCCTCAGGGACACTCAGTCCCTTGACTCCAGGTGAATTTGCTAACAAAGGTCCCAGTTAAGAGCATGAGAGCAGCTCACAAGGCTGCCAAATTGACACTGTCTGAGAATTTTCTGCATTACAGGATTAAAACTGAGGAATTCGTTTGCTCAGCAAACAAAGACATCTCTGATCTTATGAGATTTTTAAACTGTCAGTACCCCCTTTTTTCGAAAGAACAAATATATATATAAAGTTTGCTACAGATCTCAGGAGTTTGGGCTGTCTTTATATGCAGATGTGGAATGAAAATTTTAGCACCTACTTTCTTGAGACGTCTGTGTTCAGACCCAAAGTAAACAGGAAATCTCTCTGAACACGAGACTGTTACGTCACTAATGTCAGAAGAATGTTTGCTTGATCTAAATCATCTCATTCTCTAAAAAAATACTGACGTTAGTAGCAAATCATTCGCAGGAACTCTGAGGTTTATGGTTTTATTTTTATTTTCCTGTGCAGATATGTGATCAGCTTTTTTTTTTTTTTTTTTTAAGGCAGGTAGGTTTTACTGATACCCAAATTACGTGTACCATGGTTTTGCTATGCCTATGCATTCCATGCCTCGAGTACTTTTATAACCACCAAGAGCTTTCTGGGCTCAGTTTTCATCATATCTTTACATGGGTAATGCATAAATTACTGGCTACTCTGCATTTCCACAAAGCAAAAAAGGGACATATATACACTTTCAGGAGAAGCCCCCCCATTTCTTACCTCCAATTAGTTCACTAAAAACACTTTCCTTCAGGAATCATTTGTTTTAGACCTGCATAGGGATTCACAGACTTAGCAGTAACTCTTCATCTAGGTCAGAGGAATAATCGTGGCAGTCTACTTAAATCTTCCCCGTTTCTCAATGGACAAATTCCTCCCAATAGGAAATGAAAAGAACCAGCAATAAATAGAAATAATAACCAATTGAAATGAAAGAAATAAGAAAAAAGTTTGTAATAAGCTCACTATTTTGTGTACAGGTGGATGGCTAAATGGAAATATTTTATGTTTAGATATACATGTAAGTATATAGAATATATACAATGTATATTCTCTCTATATAATAGATAATAAAAATATATTATATAAATTATTCCTAAGTTATATACACTCTTCAATGTGAGTAATAGAATTATTAATATAATATGAATTAATGGAATGAAAACTCTGTCCTTTTCCAGAAATTCTTCCTAGTATTGCTCAGCTCAAACAAGCTCTGCAGGATGGGAATTTTGATCATCATCATGGCAGAAAACTCTGCATTGCCATCATACATTGGTCATACTGTTCTCTTTGCAACAAAGGCAACCATGCTAGAAACACCCACCCCACCCCCCTCTCCCTAATTCTTTTAGTCTGCTTGAAAGATACGGACTAGGGCAAAGACGGCCTATCAGGCTGGAACAGCTGGTAAAAAAAAAAAAATCACTTCCCCCAGCAATCCCTGTGGTCCAGAGCTGCATGTGTTGCCCCTGTGCCTGAGACATCACAACTGATCACCTCAATCTGTGTCTGTTTCAGCTGCAGGTTCTCTACAGCCAGAAGCAGCCGTCCTCTGTGCGATGCAGAGTACAGCCTGTGGCATCCCCTTAACAGATAAAGCGTTAAATGGGCATTTCAAGTCGCTTGTTACTTCTCTTAAATTTCTTCTTTTCTATCTGCTTCATTGTATTTAAAAGCTTATTTTCAAAGAATGAGACATCATCTCATTCAGCAAACCACACAGACACAATGGAAAGAAAATAAAGTTCACTACAGAGTTAAAAAAACAAACAAACCCCCTCTTGTACTCTCTGATTTTCTTCTTGATCAGCAAAGAAAATTTAAACGTTGGATTAGTAGTCGACTTCCTTAATAACTGCCTTTAGAGGAAAGGTTGTTTGTAATGACCTGAAATAGAGACTGTGAACTTTTTATACTACAGGGCATTTTTTTTCCTGGTATGTAGACAATCAGCAGTTGCCGTAACTGGTCACATGCTAAAGGAACATGAGGCAATAATGTTATTTTTTTTCTTTTCCAGCAGCAGCTTGCTTCTCTCTCCAAGGCCGTAGCTTGCTTTTTCTCTTCCTCCCCTCCTATGATGCAATGGCTATCTATCTGGCAGAGTAGAGGCAGGAGATGTCCTTGCCTACTTCTCCGTTAATCGTGGTCTAGCACCATTTGAGATGCAAAACACGTCGGAAACTCACAGCACGGCAGAGTGTAAAGTAGCTGAAGTTTCAACTTGAGGCAGGGTCTTAATCCCGCTGCCAAACAGTCGGCAGGTTCGCACTGCGGTCTGCCCCTCGCAGCCCATCCACAGGCTCAGCCTGCGAGAAGTTGTGACTCTGTGGCAGCAGCCAGCTCACAAACCACACGCTTCCGCTCGGTTCTGCTGACATCAAACGGCGGTGCTGGTTCATGAACTCAAGATGACTCTGGATCACTTTAAATTAGAGAACATATTTTTTTGTTTGCTCTCCCTGGGTATTTTATTGGGCTTTTTTTCCTTTTCTTTTATAAAGTGTAAAACGCCTAGGGCATTTTTTTAAAGGGTACATTGCATTAACCGAACACTCAACATTTCAATGACCTACAACATGCACTGCAATTATGAAACAGGCTAATTTCAAGTCTCAGAACAATGATTTCTGCATAAAGAAGGTTTAACGCCCACCAAGTAGAACAGCAGTAGTACACGCAGGACAAGAGCATGCCAGAGCCTTACGCTGCTGCCCAGAAGCATGAGGAATCATCCCCCATAGGAACACCATACAGGGCCCATCCCTAACGTCCTAGGAATCACTTATTTCGTCCAATATGGAGGAAGTTGCTCATGCTGCCTCCCGCTTGGGGCTGAGTCCCGTTTGCAACGTTTTACCTGTGAAAAATTTTAACATGTCCAAGAAATGCCTGAGCACCGAAATAATGACACTAACTAAAAAAACCCAGCAAATTTCCCAGGTCCCAACAGATCTCTGCCCACCTACCACCCAAGGACAATAACTACCTTCCTAATACGTAGCCCAAATCGAAAAGCCATTTGGAACAGACCTACCTTCTGCCCCACCTAGAGCTTGCCCAAACAGAATTTTCATCCATGAGTGAGTAATCTCACTACTCGCATGTGAGCCTCTATCGGCGTCATTTACCATCGCTTGAACAATCTGTATGAATACTGTGTTTGCGAGCTCACACTTTCATAAAGCAAAACTTCTTCCCCACCTCAACCTCAAAGACAGAAAACAAAAATCAGCTGCTATCTCTTTCTTTGAAATGATCTTATTCAAAGCAACGGATTATTGTGGGACAAGCTCTCCAGGCTGATTGTACTCTTTTCTCCATGAAGAAACAGCATTAACCATCTAGACCGATGTCCAGAGTCATATATGTCACATACAGTTCTCAACCGTGTCAGGTTTCCAAAGAAATGTAGCTTCAGCACCTCAGAATAGCAGCTCTGCAGAAGGTGTAACAATAAAAAGTCACTCAAGCTACGTCTAAAATGTCTACTTTTAGAGTATGATGCATTTTATTTGTGAAGAACTAGATATTTGTTTCCTTCCCCTACTGGAAAAATATTTTGTCTGAGGACTCATTCCATGAATATAACACAAAGAAAATAATACATAGCTTTTAAATGTATATATTGTTACAATTCAGTCTGTTACCATTTGTCACTCAACCTTAAGTAAAAAGCAAACTCTAAGGAAATTAATTAAACAACACAAGTAATGAAAAAAAAAATCTTCTCTATGGCAGCATAAGTTCTTTCTGCAAAACAATATTGTACTCTGCAACAAAATTACTTGTAAACCTAAGAAATCACTCCAGCAAGAAATTACAGTACACAAAGCCAACATTTTTATCACTGTATCATTTTACTAATTTCAAAGTAATCATATAAACTAACCACTGGCTTGCCATAGTACTGCCTTGTGAAATGTGACACCCTGTAGCACAAAAAAAAAAAGTTGTATGGAAATTTTCACATTTAAGAAGAGCTCTGCTATAAAAAGCTTGTGGTTAACATTATGCACTATTCTATCACACGCCCAGTGCTCTCACCTCTGCAGGGAGGTGCACTGTGTGCTAACTGAAGAGGATGTACAAGTCTTCTGATGTAGGAAAGCACAGATGGATATCAAAGCAAATCTCATCCACCCCCAGAAAATTACTGTAATACCAGGCTTTACCAAGACTGGAAAGTAGGGAAGTTTCTCAGAGCAGTCCAGCCACTTGCTTCGGCTATGAAGAAAGCACCTGAAATTTCTAGCATTCTGGACCACAATTTATCATGACAAAGCTTAACCTTTGGCACCACCAAACATAAAATTCCACTCACAGGCTGTGCTTATGTACAAACTGACATGAAAACAACCTCTTGAGCTCATTGGGGTAATACTTTTGAGAGAATTTGCTAAAAATCTACTCCAATGGTGATGCTGAGATTTTTTTAATACCTAGCACGTAAGTCAGGCACAAACCAATTTTTAAAAGATACAAAGCTCTATTATTAAAATAAACTGCACACAATAAAGCACTAAACGAGAAAGTTGCTTTAAAAACAAAACAAAAATACTCCCCGACACACACTATGATTGTGTTACAAGTAACTAGGGAGATATAAATATCGTAGTTATCTTTTCATAATCAAGATGTTATGAAAGAATTCCAATCTGTGTGTTTACCCCATATATCAACTTGTGTCTGACTAGCCACGAGCTCATTACTCAGACAACTTCTTCTCTCTGCTCCCAGTGCTAAACTGCACGTAGGGTTTGAGGTGGCTGAGGGAGGATGGCTGGAGCCACCAGAAAGTCCAGGGATATGTCAGAGGGATTCTGAATGGCAAAAAAAAAAGGGAAGCAAGCAAACTGCAAAGTGACATCATATTAAAACTTGTGGTGAACGTTAGAGATAACAAAAATGGCTGTCCTGGTGTGAGATCAGAGGCCCATCTACCTTATACTCTTGCTGAGAGCAGCAAACAGCAGATGTTTGAAGTAGACTATGAAAATAAAAGCAAGCATCTAGTGAAAGTTCTCCAGAACGCTCTCTAATAATTTCTAAAAACTTCCTAAGGCAGAAGTAATATAGCAGTTAACAGTCCTTGTTAGACTTTTCTTCCAGGAACTTACGTGTCTGCTTTTTGACCATTTGTACATTTGCAGCATCCACACCATCCTGCAGCATCCACACTGCTCTACAGTCTAATTACACGCATGTGAGAAACCACTTCCTTTTATTTATTTTGATCTGTCACCTAGCGGTTACATTGCTGACCCCACTTCTTGCTTTTAAGAGGCAGTGAATAATCATCCTTCTCGATGCACTTCCTAATACAGACCTTTATCACATCCTCTCCCAGCCACTGGTTTTTCAAGGTGAAGAGTCCTAGTCATCTTAGTCATTTCTCATAGGGAAGCTGCTCCACACCGCTCCTTGTCACTCTTCTCTGATATTTTTCTACTTCTGCTACGTATTTTTGTTTCAGAAGACTGAAATTCCAACCTAAAAATGCACCATAAATTTCTACATTGACATCATGAGGTTTCTGACTCCATTTCTAGTTGTCTTACCATTCTATCTATTTTTCTGATCATTAGATAAAACCCAAGCTGAAATATTAATGAAGCTATCAGAACACAAAACCCCCACATTCCTGGATACTAACAATCCAGAGTCCATCATTTTATATGTGCACTTTGCATTTACCTACCATTTCCTAGTAAGAGAGGTCAAATCCTTCCTCCAGCCCTAGTTCTAAAGCACTCTATAGGAGGATGAACATATTCCCCCGTCCATAGGATTGTGAGTACCACAGTGTGCCATTGAAGCGGAAGGAAACCTGCATAGTATTCTGTTGTACAGAAGGCGCTCAATTCTTTATTTCCTTCGTAGGCACTATAACGCGATAGAGATTTGAGGCAACAGATCACACCAACTTCTCTGCCTGTGGTAGAAAGGTAAGGAGTGTGGCCACTCCGCCACCGTTACACAGCATCACCAGTCCTGGGGTATCAGGAGAAGCTGCTTCTCAGGCCAGAAGAGCTCTGCAGTATCCACCCAAGCAGCTGAGGGCCACACGTTAAACTGAAGAACTTAAGCTCAAGGTATAGAGTGTCAGGGTGCTTGGTTGGTTGGTTCAAGTTTGGAGGATTATCGGAGAAACTTTAACAAATAAATTCCATTTAAAAGACATTGTTCAATGTTTTGTAGCGATTATTAAGAACACCAGCCTTTTCTCCCATAGACATTCGGCATTTGCTATTGGCAAATATTCTTTACGAGTCCATGCTTGCATACATGCTCACAGGTGTCTTCACATGCACAGTAGCAAGAACAAATACTTATCCCTGAGCAAACTCAAGTATTCAGAAAGACAGTTCAATATATGCATATACTTGATTTTACTTAAGTATTTTATTATTAAACCTAATATTAAAAAAAACCCAAAGCACACAACTACAACACAACCAAAAAGCTCCCCCCAGACTTGTTCTTGTACTCCTCTCTTGTCTCTGGGCATTTCCTATTGTTTCTTGGCCAGGTCACGGAGCAAGACCAAATTCTGGTCTGGTCTGGTGAGGTCACTTCTTATACAGACAAATCCAGTGCTATCAGCACATTAGTACAGGGAGAGTAGCTGAAAGTAGCAGTAGTTCTGGGTTCTCCAGTAGCACAAAGGGGATCACAAAAGGTAGCGAGAGCTTGCTCAGTGCCACAGCAACAGAGCACAACAGCAAAGCGGAAGACTCCCTGTGAGCTGGCCAAAATCTGCTTCAGCAAGAAGGTGGGCAGGAGCCCAGAGGTCTCAATGAACAGCTCTAGGCAAAGGGAAGCAGCTGCATCCCTGGCACAGAGAGCTGTCGCGCAGAGCTCCAGAGGTCCTTAGGCAGGTTATAGATCAAGTTTACCTACCCTGTGGTCCACTTCAGCTTTACTGAGCTGCGAAAAATCCATTTTTTTCACTGTATTTGCTGCTACCATTGATAAATGCCTAACAAGGGTAAAGGCGGTATGGATAAGCCAGAAATCTGTTTTAGGCAAAGTCCTGCCGGCGGTAATCCACCCACCACAGTCATCAGTGAAAAGATAGCAACGCTAGTGGCCAGAGTGGGAACTTTTTTACTGTAGACGCAGCCTGAGTGAAACTTTCTGCGCAAGGGAAGCCCAGCGGCTCAGACTGCCACGGAAACACTGCTCTTCTGTGATAAACAAAATACCTTTCTTCTTTTCAGGGTGGAAAACAGCCCTCAATAGTGCATGTACTTTAAAGTTATCACTCACAAGAATTACTTTCAGAGCTTCATTTTGCTTCTATGTAATAGTGCATATCTTCTCCATTAAATCGCAATAGAGGGATTCCATGGCATTGCACTCTCACAGTCGAAACAAGGAAAAACCCTCTGAAAAATAACATTTAAATTCAACATTCTCCTTAATGTTGGCTTTTTTTTTTCTTTTTTGAATCAAGAGCAATCTTAATAATCCTGCATTACTTTAAAGATATAATTGTACAGAACAAGCAAAAACTTCTAGTTCTAATATTGAAATCTTACACTGGCAGTCTCCAGATCATTGCTTAACTTTTGGTTTGTTTTATTTCATGGAACAGTTGCAATGACAATTAGCCACGAGATCATGTCTGGGAGAATTTTCATACTGTATCACACTATTCTTACATACTCGAATTTCTTTTTTGGATTCATGTAAGAGGGCTGATGACTCGGCAGAGCAGACTCAATAAGGCAATGAGATGGACGAACCCCTGGATTGTTTTTTTGTGATCCCATTAGCCTTTGGAGGCTACACAGCTTCAGCATGTTCTAGCTTCACTTTTTCATTTAAAAGAATATTTATTTCTAGAGGGAAACAGTCTTTTCTGCTTCAGATAGAGGAAAATTAGAGGTATAGTGGAACGATGAAAGCCCTTACTATTAAAAAAAAAAAAAAGTACATACAGCTCTGTTTCTATGTTTCTTTAAAATCTTCAACACCTAACAACCCAATAAGCCAAGTTTACCCACCGTAATTCTTGGTGTTGCATGGTCATATGAACACAGCTCCTTGAAATTAATTATAAGCCAAGTTGAAAGAACAGGGAAAATACCAGACAAATCATTACAGAAATAAAACCTACGAACAACTTTTTCAGAACACGAACAAGATCTGTATTTTCCTAGAGGACTGAAGAAAACAGAATTGCAACAGAGTTGCCTGAAACACTATCATAAACACAGTAAAACTTCTACAAGCCGGATACAAACACACCCACCAAAGCAGGGGGCTATCAATAACCTTTAAAAACTGGGAAGAGTCCTGGCCGCAATAAAGTTGTGACATTCGGTCACACACAAAGGACCAGTTCTTGGACAACCCACTTCAGCTAAAGAGCTCTGCAGAAGCAACGCATTTCCAAGGGAAAGGAGCATTTTGGAGTATGGGTATCTCTCACTATTGCACCCAGCCCTCCCCTGCCGAAAAGAGCAGAAACAAAACCTTTGAAGTTGAGGGAAAACACCTGTGAAAACATACAGATTTTGGATAAAACCGGGGAGAGAGACAGAAAGGAGAAGGTGTGCCATCATGGAAATCTTGGCCCTGGCAAAGCAAAAAACCCTGGTTTAAAGTGAGGATCGCATTCCAAGAACAATTAGCCAGTACAGAGAAATGTTTATACAATAAAGGGTGAAAGAACTTCCCTACACACGCATTTCCCAAGCAAACAACTGTAAGCTAATCAGAGGCTTAAACGTATCCCATATTGTTTAACAAAGGATGGCATCCCTATTCTCAGGCTGCATACCAAGTTTCAGAAGCAGGATTTTGCAGCCAAATGCGAAAACCGGAGAAATATGAACCTAACGAAGGATTGCTGACTGACTTCTTATAAAGGAATTATTGTGCATTTTGTTTTTCTTTTCTATACTTTTCACTCTATAGTACCTGCACTAAAATAACAGCAAATACAATATCACTGTACAGTACAACAGGCTTTACACTACGTCCACAGGATCAAACTGGCCCCTGTTTTTGACTTGAGTCACATGCTATCACAGGCAAAACCAGGAGGAAAAAATCTTTGACAAAACAATCAGGCTCCAGCAAAACTACCTGCTTTTCCTCCTCAATACTCCCACTACAACCGAAGTACTATTGGTAAGAAACCATCTTCTAACTCCAACACAAATACGTTGGTGCCACCTGATACTTATTGCTACCATGAGCCAAAATACTTTTTTTTTTTCCCCTCTCTGGTGGCAAGACCCTCCCTGCTTTCTTATTTATTTATTTTATTCTTTATTTAAAAGAGTGTTCTCTTCCTGTTCAGCCAGGCCAAGGGTCGGCTTCTCTTAGTCTCCTTCCCCAAGGAGCGCACCCTGGTCTGCAGCCACCCTGTTTGGCCCTTCCTGCACTGCTCCTGCTGGTGCTGGCACTCTGCAAGGGAGGAGAGAGCTTCACTCTGGTGTTCAGGAGCAATTCAAGATGGACCTAAATAAAAATTATTCTCTTCCCCAACTGCATCACTGACCAGGACATGCAAAAACCAAATATAAATGCAATAATACTAGCGCGTTCTTGCTGTAAGTTGCGCAAGTGAATATATTTAGGATATTGTATTTTAACACATATTTATACAGCTGTTTTTTAAATCGGTTATTTGTGTTCTGTATTTTCCTCTTTATCAGTTGCTTTAAAAAAAAAAAAAGCAGCATACCTGAAACCAGTGCAAAACTGTCTAGTACAAATAGTGTTTGAAGAGGAGTCTTTGGGCTGAGTTCCTCTATGTACATGTGTTCAGCTGAAAAAAACGTCCAGGGCATGATTCCCGGACTACGATACAGGGAAAAAAAGAGGAGTTCCCTGGCTTAGTTAGCATCAGAGGAAAGACACAAGGGAGTCATCAAGGGAAAAGAGGCCATTCTGTCACTCTGGTATGTGCGTGCATATACACACGAAAGTGCATACACATGTGTGTGCGCTCCATTCCCTTCCCTCGCCTGCCTTGCCCCTGCCCCAGTGGGGAGGGTGAGCTGGCGCAACATCCCCTCCAGGGAACAGCCCTTGAAAGATCTGATATGGCGTTTTTACATTCAACTGACTGCATGCAACATTCCTTTCAAAAAAAAAAAAAAAAATTATCTGTTTGCTTGCTCAAAGCGTCACAAAGATAATATTCACGTCTATGACCCTGACTGTCTCTGGTCAAGAGGCAGAGATATTGTGCAGACCGCGTTGTTTTCCAGCACCCCTGGGATGCCCGCCAGAGAACAGCACTGCCGTCTCAGAGGAGAGGGTCAGATCCCTCCTCGGCCTTCAGCTAATACCGTTAGCAATCCCCCTGGGTAACTGCTGAGAAGGCGAAAGGCATGCACGGGAGACTTGCTTTCTACAGCCTTACACCTGTGATACTGACGTACACAGGAAAACCACCGGTGTCCTAAATCTGGGGAGAGAATATTATTTTTTTCTTTAGAGAACCTTACCTTCAGATCACTTGTCTTTCCATTTCTTCTTTATCGTTGTTGTCCTCCAAATTCCTACACCACCACCCTCTTTAAGTATCTGCCAAAACACTCATATCTGCTTTCTACATTGTGGTTTCATGTACATGTGGGCTGAAAATCTTACACAGAATCTTATTTAAACACAGCTTCATCGTTCAGATGTTGTTTGGGCAACCAGCTATACAGAGCCAAACGGCATTGCAGAATCTCATTTCAGAGCCTGATTCAATGACAGGAGCGCTCATTTTAAAGTGAATCTAACTTACTCTCTTTCCCATAAAAACTTGCCTAAGTGCATTTTAAAAGAAATGTTGCCAAGTGCAGAAATGTGACCTCTGCCCTTGGAAGTCCTTGAACTAAAGTTTGCTGAAGGCTGGCAGGTTAATCCAGGGAAGAATCCGTCTGTGTTTGCCCAGTCCTTCTATTCTCCCACCAACATGCACTCCTGGAGATAGGGTACCCAGATAGGCAGAACTACTATCTCATCTGATAGGGCTGGTCTGTTCATCACACCCACTACATTTTGCCTCCCTGCCAATAAAGGCATAGCCCAACAGAAAAGCAGATCATGAAAAGCAGTTAAGCATTATGTGCATTTTCAGGATGTCTCAAGCTCATCCTGTCACGACAGTGTTCAGTCTAATACCTTCGGCTGCCACAGACGATGACCACAACTGATCACATAATGACAATAATAAACCTACGTTTGTATGGCTACATATACGAGTATACAAATCCCTAATTTTATAAAATCGTCACAATGCATGAAAGGCTTGAGATGCAAGCAGATTTCACTTTATTTTATTCTGAACTTGTTCCAAGACTGCCATTTTTATTTAAGTCTACTCTATAAAGGTTAAAAAAAATATTTATAAACATTCAAGACCCTAATAAACCCAAGAGTGTCTGCCCAATAGAGAGCACCAAAATATGTACCACCCACAATAGCTCTACGTAAATGTAAACCCTCCTAACCTAAGCTCTCCCCCTTTCACTTCAGAAGGTAGGTGGCCTTTACAGGGCGCCCTGAATTATAGAATGGCTTAGGTTGGAAGGGACCTTGAAGGTCATCGAGTTCCAACCCCCCTGCCATGGGCAGGGACACTTCCCACTAGATCAGGTTGCTCAAAGGCCCATCTAGCCTGGCCTTAAACACCTCCAGGGATGGAGCTTCCACAGCTTCTCTGGGCAGCCCATTCCAGTGCCTCACCACCCTCACAGTAAAGAATTTCTTCCTAATATCTAATCTAAATCTACCCTCTTTCAGTTTAAAGCCATTCCCTCTCGTCCTGTCACCACATGCCCTAGTAAAAAGTCCCTCCCCAGCTTTCCTGTACGCCCCCTTTAGGTACTGGAAGGCCGCTATAAGGTCTCCCCAGAGGCTTCTCTTCTGCAGGCTGCACAAACCCAACTCCCTCAGCCTATGCTCATAGGAGAGGTGCTCCAGCCCTCTGATCATCTTTGTGGTCCTCCTCTGGACCTACTCCAACAGGTCCATGTCCTTCTTATCTCAGGGGCTCCAGAGCTGGATGCAGTATTCCAGGTGGGTTCTTACCAGAGCAGAGTAGAGCGGAAGAATCACTTCCCTTGACCTGCTGGCCAGGTCTGACTATGTCTGATCAGCAGAGCACACGTCAAGTTTGGAAAGCCTCTAGAAAGTCATCCAGGGAGTTTCTCTTCCATGCTGTCGGAAGGTATCTGGCTTAAGGACACACACTAAACACAACAGTGGCAGCTTAGCAGTCATTTGTACAGACATTTCCAAGCTACCTTTTTCAGGTTCTTAAATCACAAAAAAACAGGCCTAAGAGCCACCAAATAATTTTTAAAATTAGGTAAATTACATGTCCATTACAAAATATGTGTTTATGGGCAAGGTTGGCTTACTTCTGTTTAGACAATACAGCTACACAGAGATCTCTGTTGCATTTTAGTGACATTGTAATGGTAATGAGATCCACATGAAGGGCAAAAATAGTTGCGACTTTTTGAGTAGGCATAGAGAAAAAAAGGCTATGCTAGACCAGAAAACATAGCAAAAGAATTCCAAAAATTAGTAATTGTGTCATCTTCTCTGAGGCTGAGCCTTTACCATGCTTCCATTGCACCTAGGCTTGTATCAACCGTGCTGCACTTTCCAAAAGGGTAATAATATCTTTTTGCTACCATAACAGACTCAGACATACAGAAAACATTTCAGGTGGGAAGATTAAAAGAAAAAAAAATCCATCTAAACACAGCCTCAGTATTGAATGCTGCCTTCTTTTTTTGTTTTGCCCTTGTTTTTTTTCTTTCTTCCCAGAAAGATTCTTGCCAGCTGTTTTGCTGTCTCTCAGTATTCCAACAACGAGTGAACATCCCCCCATGGTGCCGGACCTCAAAGGCAGAGTTACGATTAACAGTGTTATGATTAAGTGCCAGCTGAACAGGCGCAGCCACAAAACCAGACTCTGCGGCTGTGAGCTCATGGTCCCACTCAGGATCCCTCTGAGCGCTGAAATCTTCACACTCTTCCCCTCTGAGGCAGGGAAAGGGATGCCACTTCCAGAAAGAACAGAACACAGAGTCACCCCCTGGATGACAAGAAGGTTTTCGACATTGAGACCCACGAGCACTGTCCGGTTCTGCAGCCAAATGACGTAATTCAGCTCTATCCCGATACATGCACAGGAAACCTGTGCATGGGAAATGCAGGGCAAGGACCGCAGGCATGTATAGCCACAGTATCTCACGCTCAATACGGAAAATAATGCAGAGGCCAGCGCATTCTTCAAATAGTTTTTTGAAATAATTATTATCATTTAGATCAGTATAATTTACAGTAAGTAAAGTAAATAAATAAAATAAATAAATTCCCTTGCTAAGTCCCTTAACCTCACCTATTTACCTTGAAAATAAATTCAGTTAGTTTTACTTTCAGTGCTCCTTGCTGCCAGATTAAGGTTGCTACAGGGCACACATTATTTGATAAAAGCAATACTATCTACTGGCGTATACATATGTGTTTGTTTTATGCCACGGAAATATCTCTATGCTTTTCACAGAAACTGGATATAAAAGTTACACATGGAAAAAACAGTACCTGCGGATGCCCTCCTCCCAAACTGTAAACATATCAAGAGACTTCTAATGTTTGTTTGAAAACACTTGCCCTAAGTGATAATCCTGATGGAAAAAAGGAAGTAATTTTGCTTACTCTCTGCCTTCAGGTGGCTCATTAAAACACCTCCTATAAAAGAAGAGGATATGAATCTCTCCTGAGAACTTTATGCTTAGGCTAACCATCTTTGGGGAAGGATCCTGGCAGCAAAAGAGTGTAAACTCAACTTCTTGTTTTAATTTTGATTTTAATTTGTCAGCAAAACCAAAGTTCATAAAGAAGGCAAATTTTGACAAATTGCAACTGCCATGAGCTCTGCTAAGAGCAGGATGTAACATGAATGTAATTCTTCAAGAGAACAAATTATAATCATTGCATCCAAACAAAAAATGCTTACGTTAATAAGTTTATTCTATACTTTGCCAACTCTTCAGGCTGGGTGCTAAGGAGAATTTGCTAACGGGAAACTCACTTCTCACATTCACATGACAAAGTGATCTGCAGCACATCTACTACATGTCAGCAGTACAAGATGACAGTTGTCCTATTGGGTTTTTTGGATTACAATTAGCCCTTTCTTTCTCTATAGCTATAATACCTTAAATCTGGGCACATCTGTAAACAGAAAGAGGTAATATAAACAAAGCATCAGTCTTTCCAAATACCACCTTAGAAGCCTTGCTCACCCAAGTAATTTGAGCCAGGAAAAAAAAAAGGTTGCCTATAAAAATAGTAATTTATTTGTATATCTAAAATAAAATACAGCAAAGGTACTAGGTATATGGTAAGCATGTTTGCTGTTCACTTCAGCTAGAGTATACCCATAAAATGAAACCTTTAAAATATACTATACCGCATGGATGGGTAGAGCGGCACAGTCTGCAGGGAAATGTGAAGTATTACGTTAGCCGCTAAGATATCAGTAAATAGCTGGAGACGTTCCAAGCCTAAAACATTTATCAGATACTTAAGACTGTGATTTGTCTAGCTAATCTTATGAACCGGGCCCCTAGCCTCTCTTTACAGTTGATGAGCAGAAACGAAGGACTTCAGAATGAGGTTCATTTGATGTCCATAAGAGGAGAGGAGATACACTCCAGAAATGCCAATTTCCTTCTCTCTGTTTCCTACAGAGGATTAAGGGTCCGTACTTGCACGGCCATACCACAGATGCCTTGAGTTGTACACTGCCTGCCATGCTGCTCAGGCAGGGCCAGCACAGCGTAGAGGCAACCTGTAACCCCGCGATCCTCTTGCCAAAGCAGGAGAGATGAGTTCTGCAGAGGTGAGGTTTGCAGACGTTCTGACCCCATCAGCTGCTCTCAGCATAGCAAGCTCCATCATCACATCACAGGAGGCTTCACTGGGTTGTGAAAAATCATAATGAAACCTTACTACAGACTGCTCCCTGCCTCCTGTAATTAAATGTATCTCTTGCCCAAAAGGGAGATCTTCCCTGCATCTCTGTCTCTTTGATACCAGGAAGAGGAAGGTCTTCTCATCCACCTACTTTTGTGGATAGAGACATACAACTATGTGAAGAGATCTCCATTACTATTTCTGCTTTCTTTTACTTTTCACCATGAGAACACCGTAATAGAATTGCATGAAACTTGAACGAAATCACTCACAGAGAAACCACACAGGTTTTTTCATGTCCCTGAAAGCCAAATTTGATGTCACGCGTCAAGGAAAACACCCACTGAGAAACTAGCATGGTATCGCACTGAAGAATTACACAGCCACGTTCTCCTATGAATCTCTCCACTGTGGGAGCTAAACTGACAAACAGTTCCACAAACAGGAATAACGTTAGTGCTTAGCGCAGCCCCGTGCAGCAAAAGTGCAAGTGACTCTGAAGAAGTGAAGAGCACAGCAGATATAGCAAAGTTACAGTCACAGCCATGCAGCCAAGAACTGTAATACATCCACAAGCATAAGCTGTGCTGTAACCAGTTCATTCTCTTCTAGACCCAGCGGCAGTGGCTGAACAGGATAGCTACCCCTCACAGATGTTCAGCACCGGGTACCACCAGGACATTACCACCCCTATTGCTCTAATCCTTTCAGTGCAAAGCCAGCCAGGTTAGCACAAACTGCCTTAAATCACCAGTTTCCACTCAGCTCTCAGATTTCACACTAACGCACACTAAGGACTTTCACACATTCATCTCCACTACCTGCTGGCATGGGGCAACCATCTTCAGCAAGACGGCAGGCGTGAGCGGGCGTCTGCCACCCGCAGAGCAGGCAGCGGCGAGCGACGACCCACACCACAGGCAGAGTCGCTGCAGCTGAAACCAGTCACCTCGCTTCCTTTCTGCCTTTCGCCCCTCTGCTACTCTAGGACATGCTTGATCCTGCTGAGCCAATTTAATGCAGTAGAACAACAAAAACTCCTATTCTTCCCCCCTCCCCATCTTTTTTTTTAACGCTCTGATTAGTTTTCTACTGGTTTAGTGATATGAATCACCAGCACTCAAGCCTCGCAAGAGGGTATGTTGCTGCAAGCATCGGCAATGGCTAAGCTTTACCCTATAGCAATACTTTGCATAAGTCATAGAGACATAAATTATGCTGTAAATGGGTAAAAAAGATTCTTTTGCATTGGTTCTGGATGAGAGCAATTCATTTGTCAGCTCTTTTCACTGTCAATCCACTTTAGAGTGATAACTGTACATGCAGCTCACAGCATGCTTTCTGAACACTTTAAGCAGACACAACCTCGTGCTTCTGGGCTACGGTTTATCATCTTGGGGTTTTTTTCTGCTTAATGCAATTATTTCTTTGAGAGGATGGAACAGAGTGAATGGGGATAAATCAGAGAAATAAACAGGAGCCAAAATCCCTCACTGTCTACAACAAAAACACGTCACTAGCAACCACAAAGGATATTAAAATCAACAGATAAAGGTCAGATAAAGCACAAGATAAGGTAGTGCGTACATTAATATCTCAAAGATGCTATTACAAGGTTAATCAGTTACGGTGGCAAGATTTAGGTTTGAGTTATTTGGTGCTTAAGAAACAAAATCAAAACAATTTATTTTTACCTTATAAGCAAAATGTAGATCAGCCTTGAAAATATAACTCTACAGAACAAAAAGAATATAATGCAATAAAATCTAAGTCTTTGAGGCACAGCTATCCTGAGGGATTTTTATACTAGTGAGGCTATACACAATACAGGTAAGGGTGATTTGCCTTAATTCAGCCCAGGTTCCACCACCGTGCTGCCTTTTTTACAGGCAGGACATCAATCACGGAAAGTCACACAGAGAGTTTGCATCAGAATTTAGCTACTCACGCAAAAAAAGAAACCCACATTTTTAACACAGATAAGCCCCGTGCCAGCTGACTGCAAATAGAAGAGTGCTTGGTTTATTACATTTCTGCCCTCATTTAGTTACCTAGAAGGGGATCTTTCCTTGCTTGTTTTTGGGAATGCTACCAGATACCATGAACTAGAGATTTCTTTACTTTTTTTGTCTGACAAAAATCAGAAGTTCAGGATTTGCATTACGAGTATTTCTGCAATCTCTCTTCGTTCTTGATCCTACTATATTTGTATATTTGACTGAAACTTAAAGTCGTGAAGAAAATAACAGCTGCCTGTTTCGCCGAGGGGTTGGCTCCAGATTCCCACTGACTGTTCAACTCAAGGGTGGCTGATTCTTGAACTGAGAGGGAATTATTTAGGTTCATGCCATTACAACACAACAAAGAAGAAAAGCAACGGGCAGTATTTGTTCAGACCATCTTATTTTTAAAATTGAAGCTTTCACAGAAATAAACGCTGAGGAAGATATGCATGCACAAACCAAAACACGATGCTTTTCCCAGGGCCTGCCTGCACTCTCGGCAGTGTTTGCTCTTGAGCCCGCTCAGCTTAGCGAGGAGATAAGTCACAATGACAGGATTAAGTCTATGTCTTCAGCTGGATACATCAAAGGGAAAGTTACCGTGAGTACAACGTAAGTCATATTTTAGTATGTAAGGGCCCAGAGAATTTTAACCCCACCTTTACCAAACTATTACCTCTGCTATATATTATTCACACAGCAAGAGTCTTAACTGCCCAGACGCTCTGCCAACTCTTTCCTCCCTGTTGAAATCAACCACACAAATCCAAAATGCCTGATTTCAACAAAAGTCTTCTGAAATGCACACTAGAGGTATTACTCTCCAAATGTTAAGCATAAAGTTTCACATTTCACTAATTATACATTTATATGGCTCCATGAGCCGGTCAGTATTGGTGGATCTTGGCGATATCAATCCCTCCTTTTCCAGCCTCCAAGAGAAACGCCTTCACCAGTCCATCGCTTTGTTGATTGTAGACGTATGTGGGTGTATTGGCCTCAGACAAAGAAAGTGCTAAGGAAACTGAGGTAAAGCTAAACTGAAATAAGGACTTTCACATTTAGGACTGAAAACATTTACTAGCTCCAACGCTTTCACTTAACTCACTGTAATAAAAAATGCTGCAGTGCAGCTCAGGAACTGCGTTTCCAAAGTGCAATAATCTTGTATTGCAGCGATTCGTTTTGCAACAATGTTTTAAGAAAGTAACGGACAATTGAACGCCAAAATCTTGTATCTCATGCTATTAAACAGTTTGGTTTTTTTTTGCTCATCGGTGTTACTGCTCCACAGTAGCTGATAAGCCACAGAAAATCAGGGAACAAGAGGTTGTTTTAAGCGAGTCCTGCAGATTTTAAGAGGGCAATCGTGCTTGGTGTCGATCCAAAACAGAAAGCGGAACGTCAGTGACTTCTCTGAACCTCTGTTGAACAGAGAGATTTGCTGAACCAATCGAACATTTTTCTAAGCATGTAGCTTCAGTCCTCAGAACAAGAAAGAGCTACTGCCATGAGGACTAGAAACCCAGCATGGGTAGCTCTGTATCCGACTGCAGGATGTCTCCTCTACTGAAAAAGGCACTTTATAAAATTAGAACTGTTACTGCATCAACATCTAGAGATGCAGTTGGAAAGCAATACCTAGTTCTTTAATAGCACCTTTTCCTTGAAGATTTCAGAGTATTGCACAAAAATTAAAAAGCTCACACAACAGTTTTAATAAACAGGTATAACTCCTGCTATAATAAAGTTTTTCTCCTTTCATCTTATAGAATGAGAAATTAAGGTAGAGAGGATGGTAACTTGTCTAAAGCAACACAGAAAAGGAAGCTCTGGCTTCACAATACCATCTCCCTGTGGTCCACCCCCCACCCCTCATTTAGGCTGATGTACGTGTCTGTGGGTTGTGCTGCAAACCAGATCAGCAACTCATCCAACTTGAGAAACAAAGTAAATGAAAACCCCTGCCTTCATAAAAAAAAAAAAGAAAAAAAAAAGAAAATCTTATAGCTGGAGCAGTCCTCTTGGTCAGATCCAGGTCCCAGCAAAGCCCCGTCATCGTTACGCTGGCAGAAGTGAGGTCTGCCATAGTGCAGGGGCAGGAATGAGCGGGAAGGGTCGGAGAAGGCTGGAACAGCCGAGGCGAGGGTGTACCATGGGCCTCGGCCTCAGGCGTCAGAGCGCCTGGCTCCCTGCAAAATGAAATCCTCTAACGTATCATCCTCTACCTACTCCTTACCACCTTAAAAACCCCCACACCAATGAATACATTCAAAAGCCAACTTCCAAAGGAAACATGCTCTTCAAAGCTTATGCTAATTGTGACTTGTTCCTTTGCAGTTGCGGTACACAGCCAGGAACTGCCGGTGTGTGCAATAGCCACTCCTATCATTGCTCTTTTAAGTAACCTTGTTCCTGCCAAATCCGAAGCACCAAATGGTTCCAATCCCAAGGCAGCAAAAGTCAAAAAAGTAAGGTAGCACAAACACTAAAACTGCAATCTAAATACTTTTCTCAAACTGTTCTGCCTAATCTCATGTCAGTGCAAATCATTCACGATTTATCCAGAGTTAATTTCAGTGTTCTTACAGCAAGGATTTGCACTCTCTTTTCTTTAAAATAGAGCTCATTATAAGGAAGCTGGTCATTACACCCAAGGCAGCACTCCAAACCGTTCAGCAATTCCTTTCAAGTGCCTGGTGGGTGACAGAGAAGATGAAGATATTTACTCTATGGTACAATGTGAGTGATCATGTCAAGAGTTTGATGGCCTCTTAGCAGATCGTGTTCAGGATTTTTGGTTACCAAAAAAAAAAGAAAAAAAAAAAAGAAGACAACAGAAACCTTTGCCACAGAATTGGCGTCATTTCTAATACCAGTGTTTTGACACCAGCCTGGCAGAGACACATGTAAGCAAAGCCCTGCTGTTTGCTCTAATCATCACAGACAGCTTCTTGCAGGTAGCCAGCTCAGAATTAGCTAGTTACGCACCTGTGAGGTATAATAAAAATAAACAGTCCCAATCATAATATGCAGTATAGACAACAAAGCTTGAGAAAGAAAGAAGAAAAATAATGCACACCAAACCACAAAAGAATAAAGTAGGTGAAACGTTCTACGGCTAATGCATTACGAAAGTGTAAGGGGATGGTGCTGTCCAGAAGCAGGAAAAAATGCTTACAAAAAATCAAGAAATCGAGATGCTAAGTTTCAAACAGTAAAATATAATAAAATTGAAACTGACAGGACTTGCACAGAAATGGTTCTGCTTGTCATTGAGATGCTCCTTTAAATCACCTACAGAATAGACTGCACACAGATGCACACAGTATGTTACCTCAACGTCTAACAGAATCCCATTTACTCTTTTGTTTTAAAGAGCTTTTTTAATTTAACTTGTGAAACCAAAAAAACCCAAATGCAAGGAGGAGGCCAACTGAGACTACAGGCAGGAAATTACCTTTTTTTTTTTTTTTTTTGCTAAGCTTTTATGACGGTTCTTTAGCCAGAATTACCACTAGAGACGGAAGCAAAATGGGTGCTCTCCTTACTATATCCTTTACCACTGCCAATATGTAAAGAGAGCTGAATCACCAATTAATGGTAAAACCTAAGTTGTCCAAGCAGAAGAAAAACCTCCTTTCATTATGGGAGTCAGAAATGGTTAGAAATTAGTGTGGACTGACAAGGTGTATTATCTGGATCGCAAGGAAATCAAAGTAGCTGAAGTTCTTCATATCAGCTAAAACTTGAGCTTTATGGGGGATACTCATCTTTGGTATACACATCTTTGAGTCAGCAAATTGCCTTCAATTTTCAAAAAAACTGTCAGGGTTTATCTGCTGAAGAATCCCCTTTTTTATTTAACTCAAGGAATTAAGAAGTAATTACATTACGTTTACACATTTATCAATGATGGGTTGCCTTTTGTTATGGGTACTGGATCCCTTAATCCTCCCTTAATCTAATCAAATAAGTTGACAATAAATAAAGCACAAAGAGATGCGGCAGCCCAAGGGAGAAGTTGCAAGGAAAACGAAGCAAACTTCAGACTGCTCCTCAAACTAACGATTGCGGCCAGACAAAAGGCAATCAATCAGTCAACTCCAGTGGAAACAGGGGAGTAAAGGGTGCAAGACAAATACTGCTGGTTTAGATTCGAAGTTGCAATAGTATAACTTACACTGTTGTCATTAAGTCCATATACAGTGAGCACATTTATTTCCACTAGGATAATTACCCCACATACAGGTACGATCATTTATCCTTCTAAGCTGTCACTTAACACTGAAATTCATGATTTAACACTGTAATTCATGATAACATGATGCCTCAAGCTCCAGTATCAGGCAGTGAGATACCTACAAAATATCTGGATTTTAAAAAGACCTTATTTTTTTAAAGGTCTGAGAGCACATAGTTACCACTGGAATTGATCTTACACCTCTAGTAGCGCTCGGTGTCCTTTTGGAGCCAAGTGTTCAATAAATGCTGAACAAACTCCAAAATGTTTGGGTCAGGAAAAAAAAAAATAAAATCCCTCCCTCCATAACATGAGGAAAAAAGGACAGAATAGTGAAATTGTTGAAGTAGGTTCACACTGCAACTGTTTCAGTTTGGGCTACTGACAGTTCATTACGCAAACTTTTCCATCGGCTTCCTAGCAGAAGAACTTACTAAATGTAAAGAGGCTTTATGCCTTGGAGAAAAGACACAAGAACAGATTTTTCTCAAGCTGCCTTCGAGGTGGAGGAATGAACCATGGCATTGCACACCTCACAAGCAAAGTTGTCTATTACAGAGTCTAAGCTTTCAAGGGAGAGTAGGGAAGTGCTATGTCACAAGAGGGACTTCTGTTCTGGAACCGAAGAGCCTGGTTTCCCAAAACCTTCAGCCAGAAGCATCAGGACTGAGCAAACCCCACCTCTCTCTGAGCAAGCACCCGCAACTCTGCCGAGGTTGGCACGTATTAGCCCCATATTAGGACTTGCTAAAGCTCATAAGGATTTCAGTTCCTTTTTTTCCCCTCAGCAGAAATCTTATTTGCCGGGGCCAAATCCGCATACAGCCAAAGACAGCTCTGACAACTGAGCTTTTCTACTTAAAACAAAGCTGAACATATACTTCACATTTTGTTGGGCTTTTTTTCCAGACAAAACTCCCAAGAGAGCAGACCAAGATAAAATGCAACGCTTTGTAAATCAGAAAGGTTTATCTTTACTTGGAATTGGGTCAATTACAATGGTTTAAAGCTATTTCTTCATTTCACTGTCATCCAGCCACCGGCTTTGAACTCCTTAGTTCGAAACAAAGATGTTAAGGAAGGAAGCGCCTTTCACGGTAACAGCGAAAAATCCAGCAAGAGCAAAAATTGCTAGGCATGTGCTTGGTTGGTAGCAGGCAACAGGAACTTTAATCATATAACAGATAAGTATTCGCTTTTAAAAATTTAAATGAAAAATGAATATAAACACGATCTCAGTGTTATAATCCTTGATCACGCAAGATTCCCAGAAATGTGATGATGTTTTGCTTTAATGGTAACCATAAACCAAACAAAAATTCCAAGATTCTGTGATCAGCCTACGCAGACTCTTTTTTTAACTATATTTTACTATTTTGTGATTAAACCTTTCCCTCTGAGTCCTGATCTTTATGATATGCTTTTATTTCTACTTAAACTCAGATACAGTTTCCCAAACACAAGATAAAAAATTCAGCTTTCCAACATGTAGAAACAAAATCCGCCTGTTGGAATACAACCTCCTAAATCACTTATTTAAAAGTGTATGGCCACAAAGAAAAACAAGCAGCGATTGAATTCCTTTCTTCTTTACTTAGTTGTTACAAAGTGGAGAAATTTATAATTTCCCCACTGAAATTTTAACACTTTGGCAGAAAACAAGCATTTTTTGTGTGCAAAAGGAACACATTGCTTCTAAATTAAGAAACAGTGGTGAAAAATTATTTACAGTCTCCATTTTACCTAGACTCTAGTAACTAGAATGCTGAGTCATAAATTAAACTGGTGCTCTGACCTTTAAGGAACAACTGAGATCATAATAAACACGTCTCATATTTTCAGTTGAGTCTAAGCAGAGAGAAGTCCCACAGCCCTTTGGAAAGTCTCAGGACATGCAGTTTCTTAAAGCATGCATAAAATCAATTAGCATTCAAAGTAACTAAAAACATGTGAAGAACAGAACAGACTTCATTTATTTTGAATTTTCACTCTTCCACACCTCTTATATATGCTCCCAATTAGAAAAGAACTGATACCGAAAATTAACCATGCATATGGAGAACCATCAAAAACATGGAAAAAAACAACCTGCGAGAAGAGTAGATCAGACAATACAACAGTTATGTGCAGCCACGCAAGACCTGGAATTCAATTTTTGTTTGGGAAACTAGGGAGATGTTTTACCCAGAAACAATCATTTTAGTGATGTACGTCCCCTGAAGGTATCCTTGAACATAAAAAATCATGAGGACAGAAAAGTTAGGAACTACCTCACTTCCCCAGACTTGCATATGGAAACTTTTTCCCCATCGTGTGTCTTACTGCTGGTTTTCTCCTCTCAGCTCCATCTTCCCTCAGTCCAAACAAAACGAATCTCTTTCTCCAGAAGTCCCTCAAATCCACTATGGACCTCCTAAGACCTGAGTGCATGAACAAGTGCTCTATCTATACTGAGGCTCAATATACTTGTATAGGCGCCTCTGTTCATGAATGCCATTCAACCCCTTACCTGTCGACATGAATTTGCACTTCTTTGCCTTTACCAGTTCAGTTACCATTGTTGCATTTCACTACACAGACATAGTTATATCAGTATAAGTATGCTTATTATTCTAATGCAATTTATTCTTAAACAGGGTGTACTACAAGCCACAGTCTTTATAAGTATAAGGCTGCTATGCTACTAGACAACATATTTTGTAACAAGGACTTCTTTTTTGGCTTGGTTGACGTTAAGCCATGTTAAGAGGTTAGTACTGTGACTGTGTGTCACCCAGTTGTCACAGGTTACAGTCAACTTTCAGTCAAAAGGATGTAAGTCAATTCAGAAAAGAAGACACAAATGTTGTCTTGAATCCCTTTCTGCATCCAGAAAAAACTTCTGGTATAAGGCTACGTGATTCAGCTAAGGGTATCTAAGGGCTGGTTAACCCTAAAAAGGGGAGGAGGCCCCCAGAGCTGGTTCAGTTCGCCGACCCAGGAAAACACTGGTGCAGAGCTGGTGAATGGAAACTGCTCCCAGAGGGGTGTGATGTGTGCTGGAGACAGCACAGGCGAAATGGCAAGAGCACACGCTCCACTTCAGGGTAGCAGCCAGGGCTCTTTGCTCAGGAATGGAGTTAAGCAGCACCGTAGAAGAATCCAGTTTCAAAGGCAAAAAAAAAGCGTCCAAGCCGATGTCACAGCACAAGATGAACACCAACGTAGCTCTTTTGAGGTGCTTCTCATTGTCCTTTCCACCTAGCTAAGTCATCAGCTAGACCCTAAGACTCCCAGGAACACAGATCATTAAGACAGGAATGAGAACAAGTATATTAAATACTTCAAGCATTAATAGTAATAACAAGAACAGGAACAAAACAATAAACACCAAACATTGCCACAGCTCTCTGTTTTACTAAATGCAAACCAAGTTATTCATGTTACGTAATTAAATTATAAAGCACTTTCACTCTTGCTTGTGAGTAAGAAACTTCAGACTTGGATCTCTGCAGTCTGAAATGCCTCTCAACAGCTTTAGCAAGTTCACCAAAAAGGTTCACTACTGTATCACGTGTTGAACCATGTGCTGGCCCTGGCACGGTATGTAAATGAACTCACTCACCTCCTTGGGTTTTCCCCTTTCTTTTCCCTGATCTTTAATGAGGATATCGAGCTCACAGGGAGTAGCAGGCAGGAGTTTGCTCTGTACTTTCACAGTGGGAAAGATGCCAAAATACAGACACAATGACTGGATTCAGCTTTTTGAGGCAAACACGGTAGAACAGCATACATCCTCCTCCGGGAAGAACGCTTTCCACCACCGCTTTAACAGGAAACCTAGCTCAAAACCAAGGGTGGGCTATCCCCTCATTCATTTTTCACACCTGGCCATTAATGCTATTCTCCCACAAGAAAGGTTTTCCTGTTAAAGAAGCTTCAAAAAAATTGCTTAAGAGCTTTTTTTGTTTGTTTGTTCTGATGATTTCATGTGGTAATATTCAGAATATTACACACGGTCTTAAATATTTGGCTTTTACATTGAAGATTTTGGCAAAAACATGGTTAATGGTACGTACTCGGAAAATAATAGAGAAAGAAAATGAATGCAGCATTAGCCAGTAAAACATATATTTATACAAGAAAATGTCTCAAAGTTCACAGTGTATTAATTTTCTGCTTTAAAATGTATCCCGTTTGACACAGACTGTACATGCTAAATTCCAATTTTCTTTATGTTCCACCTACCCTTTCCTTAATTAGTGTCTCTTTAGCTGCTTACAACACAGACAAATTATTTGGTCTGAGTTGAAGTTCTCTTTCCTCTCAAATCCAAAGTGAATTTCTCTGGCTAGTTGGCAGTAAATAAAATGAGATGTGTTCTATATTCTCATATTCCATATGAACAAATGAGGAAGAGTCTGCACATGCCTCTAGAGAGAAGCAGCACAAGATTCAGAGCTCATAAAAAAGTACCCAGAAGCATCTTTAAGCCTCTGTCGATGTGTTGTTGCTCTTGGGAACTACAGCAGCCTCTGACATAGCTCATCCAAACACCCTAAGAAAAAGGGATTCCCCCCCCCCCCCCCCCCCCCCGCCTTTCTGGCCTTCCCTCAAACCCAGTAGGCCAGTGTTTCACTAACATTAATTTTATTTACTGATAATTCAGTGAAACTGAGAAGTACCGTTATTTTCATTTTTTTATATGCCAAATCAAGGCTCACAACAGATGACTTGCTGGAGGCTTTATGGGAAGCCTGTGGCATAAGCCGAATGAAATCAGAATGTAGAGTATTTTGAATAAAAAGTCTGTTTTTCCTCATCTAGTAGTCTTGATTATGCTCCTTCCTTACATTACGAGACATTCAAGCGTGTGTCAGGTGAAGATCCAGCAGAGAAGGGGATGAGCATTTTGACCATGTGCCTGGCATACATCCAGCTGTATGACACGGACTACCATGACACGGAGGTAGCATACAAGGTCACGGCATATGATCCTCCTCTGTCCCTGGACAAACTGTGAACCCAGGAGGGCTTTGGCAGAGTTGAGGTTACATGCACTGGCTTAAATTTAGGTTTGCCTAAAGAGAAAACTGTGACCCCCTGCTGTTACAGTTAGGTATCCAGGCTAGCTGGCATCTCCCTTCTCGACCCCAAAATCGGGTTTCCAGTATCTTAAAAATTTTTACATATATTTGCCAGACCATGGAATTGTCCATTTGCAATGTTACATTGTTAAGAAATTTGAGGTTATCACCCAAAAATCTCTGTTCCAGGCCACGCTTTCTTACCAGTTCAGAGAGGTTCCATAAAAGGTGTATCAATTCAGATAGCAATTATTTCTATGCAGGTTAAAACAAAACAAGTATGATTAAGACAAAAGGGACATTCTTCCTCACAGAAACTAGTAGTTCTTAGTCAGAAAAGAATAAACTTGCATTTTATTACTCTTCCTCAAAACAGGGAGAGGGAAAGAGGAGATGGAGGATAGGGAAAGGATTAATCAAGATAATATTTCCTGATGTTTATATTCTGAAACAGAGGGAAATAAAAATACAAGAAGATGCATTACATGACTAAGATAGGAAGTAACTTGCTACATAGCAGAATTACTGGAGCCACATCCCAGCCATAAGAGACATGGATACAAACACAGAGATTATCTCAAATGAGGTTACCAGCGTTTCACTGTCAGGGAAATAGGGGAAGCTAAGAAGGAAGGAAAACTAAAAACATTGTTTGTTTTGAAGATACTATACTTTGACCAGTCTGAGGGAATGCTGTCAAAAGAGGAAAGTTGTATATCCTGATAATTGACTCCATAAATACTCCCTTACAGATGAGCAGATTCTGATCATGTTTGTTTTTATAGGAGGCAAAACCTAATTTGCTGCTCATATTGCCCTAGTTTGAAGTTGCTTCTATAAAAACAAATATGACACAATGAAAAACTGCTAAAAGATTCACTGAGCTACGGAATGTCCTTCCTGCTCACCCTGGCTCACTTTTCACTTCGAAACGTAAAAGGAATGTCACGCATTTCTAAACTATGTCTGGGAGTGAAGCCTCAAGTATCATGAATAAAAACACTCAAGTTCTTCACGATACCAATAAAAACGCTACGTGACTTGTATTCAAGCACAAGCAAGATGTTTCTAAATACAGCCGGTATCCATCACATGAAGGAAGAACATTAATTACTGTATTTGACATCTTTCTTGGGAACTGCACCCCTCCTCACTGAGCAGAACAAGGTCTCTGGTATACTAGAAGTTGCCAAAACTTTCTGTATCTCTGTCCTCAATGCAATGTGTACTCTCTATGGGAAGAGGAAAACTTCGTAAAGCAACCATCCATTCTGTATGGTACACCAATTGTTTTCTCAGACCAGTTTTCATTACCTAAGCTTACTGCAACCCTGTCTCCAGGCAATTACATATTGAGGCACTTATTGACAGCTCAGTTTTTCACTTGTATAAAATAAATGTTTGTAAAAACCTCCTACTTGCAAGTTGGTCATTTGTAGTTTCTATTCTAAAAAGTAAGCTGTAACAGCGTGCCAAAAGATGCCCAAACTTGACTGGGTCTGACTGGCCCGTTGCTCTGACCTACTTATACTAACCTCACCCTGTAAAGGAACAAGGGGAAAGTCCACACAAGGCTGCTTACTTCTCCTGGAAGGAAACCTCTGCACCTGAGCTGGATGCTGGGGAGACCAAGAGTCTGCAATTGCTGCGGTGTGTGCGCTTTATTCTATCTAGGCGATACCGCTATCCTATCACGTCACCAAAATTAAGCCTGAAAGAACCAGAAATTCTTTATTTACATTAACAGGGTAAAGGACCACCATCTTACATTCCTTACCTAACATATACACTTTTCTACTAGGTGTCCGTGTCGCGGTAAGCTCTGAACTTCTTCCTCTATAAAAATATACAGTGTTTAAGACTGGTTTCCCTACTTATCATTCCAAGTATCTGTTTGCTGTACCATCAAGTATATAGTACGGCACAGGTTGTCAGCAATTTCCGGGGTAGCCATGGGAATGAAAACTTACTTCTTTTCAAGTTAATACATACCAGCTACAAGGGAACAATGTCAGTATTTTAGCACAGTTTTAGAGACTCCAGAAGAGAAAGGATGCAGTAGGACAAGGTTCAGAACTTTGTCAACTGCAGTCGTGGCTACTCAGTCACCATGCCCAGATTGAGCAACACCCAGGTATTTAAAAGCTGAACACCCACTTTTTTTTTTCCTTCTTCTTCTTCTTCTTTGTGTTAAAAAAGCAGCTTATTGTCTGGGCTTTATCTGTTTACGACTGTGCATCTGTGTATATGTATGACAATCGGAATTCTCAGAGCAAGCCAAACTGAGAAAGATGGATTGGTCTGATGTCTGGTCATCCGTGGGTGTGTCCAGGCCAGTCCTGCAGTTCAGATCAGTGGTGTGCTTTTGAAGCAAATCTCTCAATCTTCCCCGTGTTTTGGTTCAGATTGTAGAGCAGCCTTCTGAGCTCACAAAATGGGATTCCTTTGGGATGAAACTAAACCTGAAGATGTACTCCAACTGCTAAAAGGCATTCGGTCCGCCATGACTAGCCTACAGCCCATCTTGAGTAAAACCCCACAATGCATACAGCAGCACCGAATCTTCCAGACCAACTGTTACTCCACAGAGCTGCTCCTACCACATCATATTACTTGCTAGTGCAGACATGTCTGTGTCAAAACCATGTTCCTGTTCCTTGGGAAGTTTGTCTTCTGTACACACAATCCCACCTGCATCCTTTGATAGCTTCATTATTTCAGAAGGACATACTACCGTGGAAGGCCAGGAGTGCAGAAAGACAGACAAATTTTCCCAGCTATACAGCAGCACATACATTTTGAAATGGACTCTGGAATCAATGGCACAGTAAGGAAATCGCCAAAATACGATGTTCATGGTACCGAGCAGTGCTAGACACACGGATGATGAGATTTTGATATGCACCGAAGCTCCATGCTCCACAAAGCAAATATAATAGAATCATAGAATGGTTTAGGTTGGAAAGGACCTTGAAGATCATCAAGTTCCCAACGCCCTGCCATAGACAGGGACACCTCCCACTGGACCAGGTTGCCCAAGGCCACGTCCAGCCTGGCCTTGAGCACCTCCAGGGATGGGGCCTCAACAACCTCTCTGGGCAACCTGTGCCAGTGCCTTACCACCCTCAAAGTGAAAAACTTCTTCCTAATGTTTAATCTGAACCTGCCTTCTTCCAGTTTAAAGCCACTCCCCCTCGTCCTATCACTACATGCCCCAGTAAAAAGTCCTTCCCCAGCTCTCCTGTAGGCCCCCTTTAGGTACTGGAAGGCCACAATAAGATCTCCCTGCAGCCTTCTCTCCTCCAGGCTGAACAGCCCCAACTTTTTCAGTCTCTCCTAATAGGAGAGGTGCTCCAGCCCTCGGATCATCCTCGTGACACGCTCCAGCAGGTCCATTACGTTGGGGACACCAGAGCTGGTGTAAATATGTATTAATAATGAAGCCCTTACCAGCCTACAACCAGCAATGTTGGCACAAGTCTTCTTGACAGCCGCAGATGCATTCATTTTTTGACATATTGATTAGTGTGGCCACAACAGACGTATGGGAATACCAAAGCAGACTGACATCACATTTGACCCACTGCTACCTTGGAAGAGGAAAACTTTGATTTAATTTAAGTTTTAAATGATAGTTTGTGACCCAGCTTTGAATTTTGATTGCACCATGGAATCAAGATGGTAATCAAAAGAAAATAAAGGAAAAAGATTAAAACTCAAAGAGGAGACACAAAAACAGGAGAACTGAAAAGATGACTGAAGAGGCTTACTAGGAGCTGAGATGAGGCTGAGAGAGCTAGAGGCACTCACAAAATAATGGTAAGCTATTTTTTCCTTAACCACCTGTTCCATATTTCTATTCTCAGTCTCTCTGTATTATTTATTGGTTCAAACAAAATGTGACTGATTTCTATTCGCTGCTTCAAACTTCTTATAAGAATCAGTCTACATTCTTGAAATTTATCATTCATATATCCAGACACACACATACATGCATCTACTGTGCATATTCTTTAAAATGTCTCACAAAGGGTTCCTCACTAAAACAGTCAGATTGGATTAATTGCACTACTTACGATACTCAAATTCCGACTACTAATTTTTAAAATGTTTTCTTTTTTACCACCACAAGCTCCGCTTTACATAGAAATCAATGTATGATCCACCCTGCCTAGCAGACAGTAAAGTAATACGCAATGCAGTTCTTGAACTGAGTTGTTCTGAACGCCAACAGAGACTACTATGGACAAACAGAGCAAGAGACAAATAATGATAATGCTGTCACGTAAGTGATGATAATGATAAAGCAGCTGATTGCTCCAGGTTTACCATTAAGCTGGCTTTCTTGCTCTTTTTGGGCACCCACTATAATCACTAAGAAATAGTTTGTCATGATGACCCTAAGCGAAGCTACAAGAAATAGGAAATTCTTCAAGATGAACACTGAAAATTATTTAAAACAATGACAAAATAACAAAAGGTAGCATGACAACTGAAGCATAGACATGAATTGCTGAGATTTCACACAGCTCCCAAGACTGTAGTGCAACTAGCAGCAAAACATATCAAATAGTGGAGAGATCAGAAAGATATGCAAGAACAGGTAGCACGAGGAGAGCAAGATATCTGAGAAGGCACAAGCTTACATTGCCACAAGCAGAAAGCTCTTCGCGGGGCATGTCTGTATTAAAGACAGGAACCAGACTGTGAAGTATGATATTACTAGAAAGGACTCCTGGATTCTCCAAAGGCTGATTCAATTACAAAAAGCTGACCGTAAAATGAGTAGATGTTCTTACTACGCTGATACATGTCGTACCAACATGTTTCCTGGAAAGCTGGACAACATCCATGTATCATTTTTTTTCTAAAAAAGTTTGGGGACAGAATCTTTGCAAAAAGGTACATTCTGTGCCTCATCCAAACTAGAAAAGGATCAAGCAGTAGTGGACTGTAAAGGGGTTATCTGAAGTCAGGCTATCCAGTTGAGGCATGTCCACCCAGGTCGGATGACACATCTATCTAAAGGGGGCACAAGCAAGGCTATTAGTTCATGGCTCTTGGCCTGAATTTACTGACAGGTGGCTAGAAATAATGTAAGGCCTGTATTATTTTTCCCAGTATAGTGGTGGGTGCCAGGACACAACCAAAGAAAAGTTGCTTATGCAACTCTTACAAGAGATTATGCAGCTGCTATAAAATCTTGGAGGGAACTGGCAGATATATGGGTAGGAGAACAGCTTTCTCATGGAGACAGGTAGCTGGCAAGGTTAGAGCCACTAGTAAAAGTGGATTTGATTGGGAAATTTTGTGATGTACGTGCAGCCTACAATTATTTCTGCCTGCATATATCAGCAGCTGCTCATATGCAAGGACTGTGTTTCCATTAAAGTGACTAAGACTGGGACTTTTTCACAGTGGTGAGCTAATAAATGAGCTTGCTGCACATCATGGAAACAGCCTCGTCCTATGTTCCTCTACATCCTGCACACAAGTATCCTTTTCCTCTTTGTTGTTGTTGGATGCGGACCCTGCTGGACACGTACCATCGCTCAGTCTCAGGGCAAAAACTGGAGAGGAGAGCAGTTAAACATGATCCACCTACAAGAGGGAAATGTACTTCCTCAGGGAAGCTGCACACGGGTTATTCTCAAGCCAAACACTGTAGGGGTGCTATAAGAGGTGTGGGTTTTGTTTTGGGGGGGGGTGTGCGCGTACAAAATGTGCTGGTTTATGCTACAGATTCAAAAATTATTGGCACTGTGGTTAGAAGTAGTCCGCAGATCTTTCATTGTAACATAGTTCACTAGTGAGATGTAAAAAAGGGCTCCAAGCAGCTCTATATGCAGAGATACAGAGCTCTGAATGAAGAATAGTTGATACCAAATTTAAGAAATTAGAAGCAAGTGTAAAAGAGCTTTTACAAATTTGTATTTATGATACTCTGTGGGACAGCGCATACATTGGAGAGCATCCCAAAGTACTCAGTGTTTGTTCAACAGAAAAACAATATGCACACACAAGAACATGTTAAAAAATGTACTGAATGTAAAACAAAAAAAAAAAAAATTTGAACTTTGCCCCTGCAGTCTCATCACCAATATTTTATTCTGAGAGGTGGTACAGCTTGAAATGACTCCTCCCTCACTCTAGTCTCTAGCTAACATTGGCAGAAAATAGTACAGGACATTTTCTGTTCAGAAAGAGAGAAAGAAAGAAAATGCACAGCCAATTACTTGCGAAGTGACTGCTAAAAACAAGGGAGGACGAAACCCAAGCACCAAGCTTTTACAGTGATCTCGTAATAGCAGCAATCAAATACCTGGCTACATTTCAGCTCTAACAATTGGAGCTGCAGTCCCACCTCAGCAGAAGTGAGAATACACGCAAGTAGGTGCCAACTGAGTTTCAGTCTCAAATACTTTAGTATCTCCTACCCTGACGGACATTTTGAGCTGCAGTGGTGGTAAAAGCCTTCCTGCATGAACTCCTTAAGCCTCCTTTACAACAACCCATTTACTGGAGAAACAGAGAAGTGTCTGTATTTTAGCAAAACAACCTGTTTTCCAAGTTCTAAAAATAGAAAAGGAAAAAAAAATATTAAGACTGTCTGTCATTTTGAAACCACTCGCAAGCATTTCATCCTAAGCAACGCAGCCTCCCCCCCTTGCTAAAAATAAAACAGTACATCACAGCAACATTTTTTGCTGGCTTCAGCCAAGGACTTGAAAACCTCCCCTCAGCCCAGCCGGGGCCGTAAGCTGTGAGTCAGCACTTCTCAGCATTTCTGGAAATTCCTCAGTAGAGCATCCACCCTGTAGCAGGAAGCCGCCTGTCCACTTCAGCTGGTACCAGGAAACAGCAGGGCGGTCACGGGCCTCACCTGAACTGGGGACACAGCTCAAGAAAACTTCACTGAAACTACCAAACACTCCCTTGTCCCGCCAGCTTCCCGCATTATGCCCCCCCCTCCCCCCCCAGAATACACTGCCCCAGGAATAAGCTCGGCTCACTCCTCGGTCCGCAGGCAAACACAGCTTCATGTAGTGCTGATGAACAGGAACATAAAGGATTAATAATAATAATAATAATAATAATAATAATAATAATAATAATAATAATAATAATAATAAAATCATGTCGGACGAGGATGCTGGCAAGTCTCTACGGTGCCATTTAAATTGTACAGACTCTCCTACCCCGAATCCAGAAGCAGCTCCGTTCCATCAGCCCCAGGCAGGATCTGTTCCCTGCCTGAGGAAGTCTGAATTCTTAAAAACCAGAGCCGTACCCCAGCAGGTAAAAAGGGGGTTCTCCAGCGGGGTACAGAGAAAGTGATTACTTCCCCCTCTCAAGACGATGAAGAGACCACGTGTTTAGGGCACCTCCATGCCTGTGAGCTGAAAGGAGACATGACTGCAGCTCCCTCTCGCTCTCCAGCAGTCCTTGCTTTTACACAGAAAATCTTACAACCCGCACACAACGGAGCCTCGCAATGGGAGAAGGATGCACACCTGCCTGGGAGACACCCCAAATCTGCCTGCATCTGTACAGGCTATGGTGTTGTCAGGTATCTCATCCCCATGGAGGCACAAACCCCAAGTCCCCACAGAAGGTCTCGGTGCTCGATACTCCTAAATGTCTACAGCCACCGAGGTGGAGACGCTGCTCTTGAAACTGAGATCTGACATGCACTAAGGTCTGTCTTCAGGTATAATGCAGTTATTTCACAAGTTCTGCCTGTGGTGAACACAGTACGCATTTCAGACCGAGCATCTACTACTGTTCTTGTCCTTTAAACACACGCTTTGACAGGGACATTAAAGAGAGAGAGTTAAGGGAATAGGAAGTACTTTGTGAACAAGAGTAATTGCATGTTCTGACCTCTCCAGCTTACATCATACATGTTATCCAACAACCAGAAATCAAGAAGAAAACCAAATTTAAAGACACTAATTTTCAGCACAAAATGTATATTAAAACCAACAGCAGAACAAGACAAATGTTGACTGTTTTGCTGCTTGTTTCTTGCTTTCATATATGTAGCTATTCTCCCAGAAAAATCTTGTCTTTTTTCTTTTTTTTTTTTTAATTAACATTTGTATAAAGGAAGCTGCCTGAAGTTGGGTACAAAAAAAATAAATCTGTTTTTCTCAACTGTTTTTAAATACAGAGCAATGAGATTAAAGCGAGGCAGATAGCCAAATACCTCAGCCATCGCAGTCATTAATAGACGCATTTAACATTCGTGCAGCTTTCGAATGCAGAACATCTGGTTCCAATTCCCAATCTGGCTTTTAATAAAAGTGCCTCCCCCACAATACTTTTATTATAAAGTGTTCTTTTCCTCCTCGCGCGCTCACCCCCTCTCCCCCGTTTTTTTTGTTTGGGGTTTTTTTTTTTTTTTGGTTTTTTTTTTCGTTTTAGGTTTTGTTGGGGTTTTTTTGTTGGGTTGTTGGGTTGTTTTTTTTTTTCCTTTTTGGAAGCGGCTGTTCCTTCCTTCTTGCTGGAAGCCACCTGACCACTGCCAGGAAGAGGAATGCAAAACATTCCCAGGAGCAGCTCCTGACGTCAGGGCGGCAGCATTCCTCCTCCTCCTCCTCCTCCTCCCCCCCCCCCGCTCCCCTCCCGCCCCGTCCCAGCGGCGGGGCCCCGCCGGCAGCTGCCGCCTGCCCTCTGTCACCCCCCGCCCCGGGCAGCTCCTCGCCGGTAAAGTTAGTTCGAGGCGGCGAGGGCAGCCACAGAGCTTTCGGTGCTGCAAAACCGGCGTTTATTTAAGGGACTGCGTATCGCTGCTGGTGTTGACTCGCTCCCCCCGCCAACACGGAGGAAGGGGGGGGGGGGGCGGTGCCCCAGCCAGATCTCCCTTAGGGGGGCTCAAGCCGCCCCCCCGCCCCTTGCCCTTAAATAGGAGCTCCTGTTTCGGTAAAACTTCGGGTCCCAGGCAGGTTTAAGTCAGCTCACACACTTGACTTTAACGATTGTTACATTTTACTTCGCGTTTCTCGGCGCGCAGCAGAGGGGCGCCAAGGAAAACACTGACGCGCTGCGGCGGGGCGGTTTGGTTTTTTTTCACTTTTAAGACATTCCCGAGAGATCATGACGCGATAAGGGTAGCGAGGCGGGGTAGCGAGGCGGGGTAGCGAGGCGGGGTAGCGAGGCGGGCAGCCCGCACCAAACAGCTCGGGGACGCGCATCTCGGGTTGTTCTCTTCTCAAAGAGCATCTAGGCAGGGCAAAATGAGACAGACGGGGTGGGATTCCCACTACGCGCATCTCTAATTTCATTCATAAGAACTCATTAACAGTATTATTTTATTCTACTCTTTATTATTTTATTCTACTCTTCCTTATTTACTCTTCCTTATTTACTCTTCCTTATTTATATACTCTTGCTTATTTTATTCTACTCTTAAACTAACCGTTAGCTAAAATTGTACAAGAGAGATTCTCAGCGGAGCTGCAGTCAGTGAATTTACTCCTTTCAATATGTTTAGTGCAGTTAGTCTGATGTTTTGGGACATAAATTTTTAAAACTCTATAAAACTTCCTGCCTGGGAAAAAAAATAAAAATCTCTGCATATTTTAATAAACAACTGTAGCAAAGACAGAAAAAGTAAAAAGAAACAGTAGCTGTTACCAGATCCATGATGGAGCTGAAGGAGAGCTCCCTAATTCCACCACGCCAAGGGAGCAGGAAGGTAGGCTTGGGAGTATGAAAAAAAGAGAATATGGAAAACGCCTCATTTCCAGAGGATGTGAAGAAAGAGCTCTTCGAGAAACACTTTCCCATTTCATGTGTCTCTAATTGTATTAAGTTTAAAGTATATAATTTCATCACTCCAAAACCAACAAAATCCTAACGTGTGGATGTCAGTTTAATCATTATTTTCCAGGGAATACAAAAGAAGCCAAAACGTATCCTGAATAGCTAAGGAATATGACTGGTGGTAGTAAAGTGTTTGCGTATATCACTTCCCCCCCAAATATTTACATAATAAATATAAATTTCTCAATGTCGACTGCCCATAATGAAACAATAAAGTTCTGGAAACACTAAGCAAGACAGTTGTATCATTTTCAATATTAATTGTAATTAATCAGCTATGTGCTGTTAGGGTTATTCTACCTGTTCAGCTGTAGTCCTGTGCATCAAAACCCAGATGGCTCCAAAACCCGCAGGTTGTCTGTCAGTCCCGGTGCCCCAGCTTCTCAGGCAATTGAAGAAATAAAAAAAAAAATGTTTGGGTTTTCTTGGAATGCAGGGACTTGTTACTGAAAGGTCAAACAAATATGTCTACCCTCTGAGCAACCTCATGCCATCTATGACTTTTTTTAAGGAAACCTGCTCTCTGAAGAACCGCAGTGTAAGTAAACACATTGCTTTCCTGGTAAGAAGCCTGCAAGCATTAGTTACACCAGCTGGCCACATCTGACCAGCTAGAAAACCCAAAACCACCTTTTTTTGCCCTCTTCTCCAGAAGTCACAAATATTCAAATGATGTATCATATAAACAAATCGGCATTGTTGGAAAACGTGACAAGATGACTATTAATTTTGTTTTATAAAACTTGATGGGCACCTGGAAAAGCACTAGTCAGCTTCCTGCAGCCACTGCAGCCAGTGGTTACTGAAAAATACAGCGAATCTGTGCTTTTATATATATATACATATATATATAAATTTAACTGAAGTTCACTGATGTCAACAGACAACCATTAGTATACATGACTATTAAAAATAGTACCTTTTTTCATGTTTTGCAACAAAATGAGAGAAAAGGAAAGTGCAAAAATTTTCTGTCACTGAAAAACAGAAGTAGGAGGGAATATATGGAAAATATTCTATTACCTAAATAAAATAAAGTAGTGGCTCAGTAGAACTGGTCATTTTCCTAAGCTAAAAGGCACTTTCTTAGTGAAATATGTCCTCAGTATATTCTAAAATTAAGTGCAAGCTAAGGTGGCCTGCAGCCACTGAAGAATACTATATGTTTTTTTGTTCTTGACATTTTTTCTCCACTTTCTATTTTATGCTATATGCAGAGATAGGTATACATGGGTTTTTTTCAGCTACATATTAGGGATTTAAGTGTTTTCCTTTTTTTCTTCAGATTTTTTTTTAAATAAACTTCGCCTTATTAAAATGTAAATACAGGCAAATCATACTAGGTCACTTCTGAAGAACAGACTCTAGAATTTCTGAAAGATGAACAATTTAAAATGTTTGACTATTTAATCCCTAGCACTGAAGTCTAGATGGGGATTAGAACGGCCACAGCGTACACAAGTGATGAGAACCGGGGTGTGTTCTCAGCTTCCCTGAAGCTTAAATTGATTCTCTCCTCCTGTGTTTTAGCTGCTTATTCATTCTATTATTCTTTTATCACCAGGAATAACATTGGGATGCCAAAAGCATGAATGAAGCCACGGTGAGAACTTCCTTCTATGCGTGGTACACAGAATTAAGCTTCAGGTGTGTTTCAGGAGGCTGCCTCAGGAACCTGTGACTCACGAGCCTCGTACCAAGCACGCAATGCCGTACAGTCATGGCCAACTTTCTCCTGGCAAAACCCGGCAAGTGATTTGATCTCCACAGATGAAGTGGACACTAGATTGGGAACTCAGCCTCAGAAGACCACAGATACATTAACAAAAAGATTATTTTTCACCAGAAGAGTAACACAGAGTGCTACATATTTGCTACAAATTGGCAGAACCACAGCAGTTTCCTCGACTTCTAAAGGGAGAAGCATCTTTCTTTTCTTGAACTTATAGAAAAGGGATTCATTCATGAGTAACAAGGCTTAGAAAACAATGGGTGCAGAGAAAAAGAGACCAGAAAATTGAGTAATACCCAGGGATCAGTAAGAAAAATACATTGACTCTCTTCTCCTGGTTACTTTCCCATACCCTTCTTGCTTACCCTGCCGTTTGAGTGGATAACTTTTTCTCCAAGACTAAAATTTCAATTGATAACAGTATGTCCTGTAATACCTGAAATACTTTTAACTGCAAAGGATCAGAAGCAGGGAAAAAAAAAAAAAAACCCTGAATTTCATAGGTTGGCTTTTACATCTGGTAAGCGACCCAGCCCAGACACCAGCTGTTAGTGACGCACAGCCCTGCTTACACAGGGCTAAGAGCAGAGCGCCCTGAGAACCAAACTCCCCTTGAGGTTTTGGAAGGCTGTACTGGGAGAAGGTGGCAATTTCTTCACAGCTCCTCACCTTCAAGCACTACCTACACAAACTCTGTTTTGAAGCCTGTCCATACTTTTTTGAAGTACGCTCCCTCCTCTTCCCTCCGGTTTTTCTTTTCACACGTCAATCTGCTGCTGCTGGCTGGACCTGGCAGTGGAAGCGCTGAACAACAGGAGTGGATTCAGCCCTGTTCCTGACTCAGACCTGAGAGCCTGCGCTCATCAGATTTTGCTGCTGCATTCCAGATTTCGGTACCCCAAAAAATTCAGATAATTATGCAAACCAAACTTCCTGAGGGCAAACTATCCCTAGCACTAAGACACTTGGAGGGCCGATACATGCTTGAGCAAGAGCCCATCCGGGTGCAGTAGACAGTATGCCAAATGCGCTTAAAGCAATACCTACCTACAGAAAGTCAGTTCAGTCTGACTGGCTAAATTACCGAGTTAATTGCCTTGGTATTCATATTTACATTCAATAAAAGGATATGCAGATCTGAGGTCAAATCATTAAGCTGTTCCATTAAAAATTTTGTTTCAGGCAAATGAACTTCAGAAAACTTCTTTTGTAATGTAAAATGGAAATATGTACATAAAGTTGGGGAGTTATTTTGATGTTACATTTATTGATATAATTATGTCATTACTAAGCTGTTTAGTGTTTCAGGCTCCTAATGGCTATGACGGCTTGTTAACAATACTCTGAAATCACAGGGAAGTCTCTTCTTTCCCTTTGATTTGGAAAGAGAAAATAAAAATTCTAAGTGTGTTTATTTCTACGTTTTATATTTGCATGTAGCATCTACTTCCTTTAATGTGAAAGTTTTACGATCATGATGCTTTTGCCTCAATTTGTTTAGCTTTACTGCTTGGATAGCCGTATTATTATTAGCACAACAGTACGAGACCGCATTACTTAGCACTGTTTAAAGAAAGAAAAGTCCCAAGACGAAGTATTTATTCATATTCACTTTATTCTTAAAGCAATAAGAAGACCGATACGGCAATTACTACAAAAAGAAATAATTACAAAAATTGTGGTGGTAATAACCCACTGTATCTTAAATTGTTTCCTTTTTGGAGTTGGAGATTATTGGTTTTCCAGTTTCGATTTTGAAAAGGAAAAGTCTCCCACACAGTGCAGCAAAACAGATTTCTCAAAAGAAAGCTTTCACTGGCTTGTCATTTGTAGACAGAATATAGAAGATTCTGCCAGACAAACTGCTCAAAAACCCCAACTGTCTTCTGAAAGCCTTTAGTCTTTTGTAACAAGAAGGAGCTGTCATCCAGGGTTCCAGTTGGACAACTGCTGGACCATTTGCACCACAGAGCAAAGAACTGGGGGAGGCATAGTATCCATACAGCAACAGATTTTCTTACCCAGCAAATAATTTTTGTTTAACAGAGACCAAAGCAGTACCAGAAGCCTTCAGTGCATTATTTAATGCAGTGAGTAGCATCTCCAAGAAATACACCGATCAGGAAGGGGACACGCTCACAACTTTACAGATCGATTATTCAAACTCCTAGAAATTGTATGGCATTAGGCACCTAAACTCTGCTTTTCTTCCTTATGAAAAACAAGTAACTAGATAAGAAGTCCAACAAAAAATTGTCATCTGTGTTGCAAATGAAGTTAAGTAGGAGGGTGGGGGCTTACAAGGTAATGTCATCCTATTTGCTCTCTGCTTACTGTAAAGTACATGAAGAATTTGTATTTTTGCCTCATTTGACCTCCTAAATGGATGAAATCCATTACATCTTGTCAAGAGAGGCTTGGTAAGGAACGAAGAGTGAGAGGTGAACCCAGTAATTAAATATGTTGAAAGGTTCCATGATAATTTAAAATCAATGATGGATTTACCACAGCAGAATGAAGAGATGAGAGTCAAGAGGAAAGGAATGGGATAACATAAACCAAGAATTAGCATTAGACAGAATAAAATGCTAAAGATCACAAGACACAAAAGTCTTGGAGAAGATCGTGTGAAATAGTTAAAAAGATTCAAGAAGTTACTTGAAATATGAAAAGAAAAAAAAACAAACATCCCCACCAAACGGTCTGTTAGGCTTTCAACAGGTTAAAAGCCTGTCATAGCCAGGAGGTAGCTCTTAACAAAACTCGTGGCATGCAGGGAAGTTCTCAGTTTCTCCCCTGGCAAGCTCACTTCAAAGCAAAGTTTGTAAACATCTTGGGGGAGGGGGGGGGCCAGAAAATTACAGTGGGTTTCAGAAACATTTACAAGTGTTTTGCAGAAATGAAACTTCAGTTAAGGAGCTCAGTTTCGCTCTCCGAGTGGAGGATGGTCTGTCAGTCTGCAAGGTCAATGACAGCTAATACGGAGAAGTCTTTAAGAGTGTTAAACTAAATGGCACCCGGCCTTCTTCAGCATTGTGGAGGAGAAAGTTGTGTAAACAGTGTGGTGACTGTCTCACGCACATCCCTGCACACAGTAACGTTATTAAAAGTTGTGCAAAAGTAATGGCGTGCAACCCCCCCTTTGCAGCCTCTGGCTTCACTGACACGAAACTCTGACGCCAGAAAAAGTTCTGGACAAATAAGCGCTGAGGCTATCTCGGAGAGATCAGCCACCCGAGACCAGTTCTACCTGGGCTTCTGCTGACAACATTGCCACCTTCCGCAGCCGGCGGGAAGGGCAGGGCGGCGGGCGCTGCCGGCCCCGGAGGCACCGAGCCCCGACCGGGGAACCGGCGACCCAGGGGGGAACTCGGCCAGCCTGCCACCGCCCCTGGGAATTACTATGGAAATGCTACTTAGAAGAGCGTTTTCCCGCTGCTGCGCTGTGGAAAACGATTCCTGTTGACAGGGATTTCTCAGAGAGAAATATATGTCTTCATATAGCGTTTCAGGCAGCGCTGTGAACATTCCCATCCCACAGGTGCAGACTGGCCGGTGTCCCGCTGCGCGCCTGTGCAGGTGGGTCTTTGGTGCCGTGGCAAGACCGCACTGTAAACCACACTGCTCAACATCCCTAACCTAAAATATTTTTTTTTTTCAAAGCAAATGATTTAATCGATTCAGTGTACAGCACAGTCCCAAGAACAACTGGTCTGTGTACATGCAAGGGACGATGAGCGCAGCACACAGAAGGGAAATAACAGGAAAGCATTCTTCACCACATAGTAAAATAAACATAGTATTGAACTATTGAATCTGACAAATTTGGTGGCCTTCTATAAAGGGGTTACAGCAGCAGTGGATAAGGGAAGAGCAACCGATGTCATCTACCTGGACTTGTGCAAAGCGTTCGACACTGTCCCACAGGATATCTTGGTCTCTAAATTGGAGAGACATGGATTCGACAAATGGACCACTTGGTGGATAAAGAACTGGCTGGACGGTCGCACTCAAAGAGTTGCGGTCAACAGTTTGATGTCCAAGTGGAGAGCAGTGATGAGTGGCGTTCCTCAGGGGTCAGTACTGGGGCCTGTACTGTTCAACATCTTTGTTCGCGACATGGACGGTGGGGTCGAGTGCACCCTCAGCAAGTTTGTCAATGATACCAAGCTCTTTGGTGAGGTAGACATGCTGGAGGGGAGGGATGCCATCCAGAGGGACCTGGACAGGCTGCAGAGGTGGGCCCAAGCCAACCTCATGCGGTTCAACAAGGCCAAGTGCAAGGTCCTACATCTGGGTCGGGGCAATCCCAAGCACAAATACAGGCTTGGTGGGGAATGGCTGGAGAGCAGCCCTGAGGAGAAGGACCTGGGGGTGCTGATTGACAAGGAGCTCAAGGTCAGCCAGCAGTGTGCGATCACAACCCAGAAGGCCAACCATATCCTGGGCTGCATCAGAAGAAGTGTGGCCAACAGGTCAAAGGAGGTGATTCTGCCCCTCTAATCCACTCTTGTGAGACCCCACCTGGAATACTGCATCCAGCTCTGGAGTCTCCAACATAAGAAGGACATGGACCTGCTGGAGTGTGCCCAGAGGAGAGCCACAAGGATGATCCGAGGGCTGGAGCACCTCTCCTATGAGGAGAGACTGAGAGAGTTGGGGCTGTTCAGCCTGGAGAAGAGAAGGCTCTGGGGAGATCTTATTGTGGCCTTCCAGTACCTAAAGGGGGCCTACAGGAGAGCTGGGGAAGGACTTTTTACTAGGGCATGTAGCAATAGGACGAGGGGGAAGGGCTTTAAACTGGAAGAAGGCAGGTTCAGATTAAACATTAGGAAGAAATATTTCACTTTGAGGGTGGTGAGGCACTGGCACAGGTTGCCCAGAGAGGCTGTTGAGGCCCCATCCCTGGAGGTGTTTAAGGCCAGACTGGACGTGGCCTTGGGCAACCTGGTGTAGTGGGAGGTGTCCCTGTCTATGGCAGGGGGGTTGGAACTTGATGATCTTCAAGGTCCTTTCCAACCTAAACCATTCTATGATTCTATGAATGCATTGACAATGTGACTGCTTGTGTCACTTCCAAAATAGCTTAGGAAGCTGAGGAAAACCAAAGCAGAAGGTATGGGGAGGAGAGTCACGCTCTCTCTGTTCCCAGACTGAGGACCTCTCATTCCAGACTCCAGCCCCAACGCATTTGATTACCATCACGCCCAGTTTCAGTCAAGAGTGATAACAAACCACTGGCTTCTATGTTTTCATAATTTAGGATTTACACATGTCAATATATGCATTTTATATAAGTTTTTACATCTGAAGAGGTCTTAGAGTAAGGCTGTATTTTGTCTTGCTAGCTTGCAGGGAGTATTTTGCTCCGAATTGTCCACAATACACATATAGTTAATAAAGCAGTAGCATCATGACAGCAGTTAAATAAAGAAACTACAGCTAACAATAAATTTGATAGATTAACTAATAAATACAGTCCACATTCTGGATGGAAAAATCGTCCTACCTAGACATAGCCAAAGTACATCTACACAGCTGATAACGTGGGATAAGAAATTACTTCAAAGAAAAGCTTAAAAAAAGAATCAACACTAACTATATTAATTTGGAAAATGAGTGTTGGGAGTTTAATCTAAATGGACATAGAGGGGCTTTATATGTAAGATTACGCATATTTCCGAATCTTGGATCTCTTCCATGAAGGCAATCTTCATCGTGTAGGGTTTGCCTAAGAACAAGATTCCTCATCACAGGTAAGGATCCTGACCAGTTAACAACTGGGAGACACAGGAAGAGAATACTTTTATATGCAGTCTAACCTGAAAAAATGGATGTAAAAGTTGGTGTGTGTCCCCCCTTTTTTTTTCCTGAAAAGACACTATTTATATTGAGGTTGTAGAAATAATTCCTCCCCCTCGCCCCCTTGTTTTCTCCTCTAAACTGAGCTGGTGCTAAGGGCAATTTCAGGGTAACCAGTAAACCTTATGGGATTCCATTCCTTCCTAAGCAGCAGTCCTCAAAAATCAGGAAATAACAGCCATATCTGAAATGACCAGCAACCAAAGGCAATTCTCAAGGCTTAGGTGGACTGTTCTAGAAGTTGATGTGGTACGTTGATGTTTGTTTTAAAATGGGTTTGGTTTTGAGTACAGCTAGCAAATGCCTCCCTGCTATACAGCAAGATTGGAAAGTGAACTCCTGGAGTCAAATATCTCCCAGAAAAATTAAACAATCACCTTACGCACAACTTCTCAAACAGCAAGCCATGAGTGTCAGCCAAAGGATGTTGCAAAAAGACAAAGAAAATACTGGGTAGCTTATTTATTTTTGCATGAGAGATGGAAGGAAAGAAATATTTGGGAAGATAATAAAGAACTATGCTATTCTATATAAAAAGTCTTCAAATAATTTGAAGTCAACTATGATATACATAAACTGTAAATCTGGGCTCCTTTAAGCCTACAAACCCTCTACGTTCCAGCAACAGCCCATATCAATAAAATTTATCTCTTCCTCAATCTCTACATTCACAATGCATAAAATAGTACCAGCCCTATTAAATTAAACTTTATGACAAGCTCAGGGAACCAGAAGACAAGCAGTACTTGCTAAGGCACAAATGCAACGTAAAAGTCTCACACAGTTGCATTGCCCACCTTTCTCAAAAATAAACCTCAGCTTGGAGGAGTAATTTGTTTCCAGGGAGCACACAAGGTTGACATGCTGTGGCATGCTGGGAAGACAAATGAAAACACAAATACAATCAATGCAATTCATAGTTTTACACAGAATCTAAAGTGTTCTCAAGTTAGTGCTTTCAGTGTGTCGTAGCACGTGGCATTCTAGTAGATATTCTGCCATTTTTGTCAAAGTAGTTAAGTTATGAGCTACAACGTATGCCCCAACAATACTTTGGAGGTGGCAAAAGGGAGTATTTCTTCACAGCCTCTGTTCAAATTACAAGGTATTAGCTGAAGATGCTGACAGACTTGGGTTTGCACTAACAGATGTACTGTGAACAGCAGCAGCTTCAAGGTGGACATTCAGTCCTCTCTTTTACACCAGCCAAGGACCATGGAGACTGACTATGGACAACGATTCCCAGCAACATTATGCAAAGCTCATCATGATCTGCTCTACAACCAACATGCCCCACTTACCAAAAAAAATAAGAATCCAAGACTTAAGAAAGGGGAAGATAAAGAAACATCAAAACCAGAAACATCCACAGAAAAGTTCACTAGGCTTCTTAACTCTTTTATCAAGGAGAGAGACAACAGATATCACTTCAGGAGTCCAAAGAGGTTAAAAAGAAGGAAAAAAACAAACCCCAAAACAAAAAAAAACCACAACACAAAAAAACCCTTCCCACATACTGCCAAGTATGATTTTTTTGGAGCCACAACAGTGATTTGGCTTTCAAAACACACAGTTAATCCCTCAAAGGTAAAATAAATGGTTGTACACCACTTCTAATGTCATGGATACTGTTCTGATACTTCTGCTGGGAGAAACTTGGTCAGCCAGAAGGCCGTACTGGGACAGTAATGAGAAGAATACTTTTTCAAGACATCTCAGGAAGCTGTCAAAGGAGCTTACCACTCAGGGAAAAGTAATACACTGCAATCTGCATGGTTAATGTTGACTCAGAAGATTGGTAGGCAGAGAAGCTTTATTGAACACAAAAGGCCGCACTGAATGTTTCACAGCTGAACTGCTTTATACACCAAAGTACGTTCTTGCTGCCAAAAATACATAAAACCACGGGCATTTTTTTCCATGAGCTTTTACTGACAGGAAAGCAATCTGCCTGGTAGAAGTAAGAAAAATTTTTCTCCTCCTCCCCCCTGGATCCCCGCCCCACAGGATAGCAGAGATGTTTTAAATACTGCATTTTGGGTAGCAACATTCCAAATTTTTCAAATATTTGAAAGCAACATTCCCCTTTTGAAATACTTGGGGGTTTAATTATTATATCTGCTAGGAGTATAGCAATTAACTTTTGCTTACCTACAGTTAAATGACATTAAGGAGGAGGAGTCTGAGAAAGCATACCTTCATGCTGAAGGGAATTGCCAGACATGACAATTTGGTAAACTCACACTTTATCCATCTCTCTTTGCCCATACAAAATTGTATAAGGACAGAAGCACGTTTAGTGTGAAAACCCACTGGGGTATAAAATATCCAGCATATTCAAAGCCCAACATAACTGCATAAAGAACTGCATATAAAAATCTTACCGTAATTACACACCTACCATTACAGTAGCAAATCACAGCTGCTAAAGAGAATGGCACTTGACTTTAAAATTGTTTCTCCGTGATGAGCTATGGAAATACACTGTGCTTCACAAAGTGAAAGTGCTGAACAGCAATCCAGCAAGAAGATATCATCATTTTTCAAAATGTAAATTTTAAAAAAAAAAAGATCAGCAGATTGCTGATAATCTCAAAACATTTAAACAAACCCATTCACATAGTCAAAACTTGCTTTTTAGTGGTTAAACTACTGCAAGAATTTTGGCACATAGTCTTTTTACAAATTAAGTATTGTTTTACACGTCCCAAATGTGTTAGTCATAAACATTACCAGAGGAATACAAATCACAACTTTTTAATAACCCTGCAATAATTCTGAACTTGTTCATCTGAACTTATTTAGCTTGTTTTCCTTCATGACTGGATAAAGCAGACTGCAGGATTTTATGCAGTGCCAGGTCTTGGCTCCATCAGTTGCTCATTAAACAAGATCTGGAATTTAGCATTGGATTGAATGCACATGGGAACTCATGTGAAGCTGCTCGTATATCATTGATAGCTCCGTTGCTAACACAGAGTTTATCCAAGACCGTACATTTTTCGTTGACTTGAACAAAGCTGTTCACCATCCTCTGTTTTTGACGTCAGTGGACAACTACCCACTAACAGTATCTGTCACTACAAAATGCTTGGAATTTCCTCACTTATAAAAGCTGGAAAGTTTCAAGTACAGACCTTTCATTTAAAAAAAAAAAAGTACACGTTATTAGATTTTCAGGATGAGAATATTTTGTGATTATTAAGATAGGACATTTTCATTCTCACTGAGTAATTTTTCCAGTAATTTAAGAATTCAAAAGTAAACAGCACCACTGACTGTAAGGAATGGATGTTTAAAAACATAGTTTTCCTCTTCTGTTCCTAAAAAACATGGACTCAAATGTACATTAATTCCTCAATGCATAAGCACCACAGTGAGGTGGTTAAGATTTTTCCCATTAACTGGACACTACAATCATTCCAGTAGGATCAATGATAGACAGTATCTAATATTTAACAAAAATGTAGAAAACCACCACCCCCCAGCATAAACCAGGCTATTTACATTCACAGCCTCTTTTCTACACTTCCTGTATTCTTACAAGTGAAACAGCCCATATTGAAGAAAGTCACCCAAGTGGAGGCTCCCTCCAGAGCGCCGCATTACCTCCTGAGAACAACAGACAATGCTGCTTCTAGGCCAGCTCTGTGCAGGCTGCCTGGGTAGCCCTCACTGCTCGCATGAGCTAGGAGTGTAACAACTGACTGCACGCACCCAATTCAGACATCCATCTGGACAGAGATGCATTCTAGCCTCGCTGGAGGTTTTTGTGCTGACAACAATGCATTTCAATCTTGATCTAACAACCAAGCTGCCGCTGCGCAAACACACCACTGGCTTCTGACCCCTCTGATTTGGCTGAAAGCAAACAAACGTATCAACAAAACCCAGCACTTCATTGGTACGATACATTGGAAAGTCCCCCTTTTTAGCGTGTCGAGATACCATCAGCCATTAGCCCAGAGACAGACAGTCATGTTTAAAAATCCAGTTTTAATCTTCTATAGAATTCTGGATCCACTATCTTGAAGCTCCCATCTTCCCCAAATGTGTTTCCGTTCTTTTCTCCATGGAAAACCCCTTTCATAGAGAGCAGTTTTTTCATCTTTGTTTTTCAAGGTACAAATATTCTATGTATGACATTCATATAATACATCTATCTATGCCACAGTTATAAAAATAAACAAGGCTATCTCACTGTAAAACTGTGATCATGTTTCTATGTTTATTAGACGTAGCCCACATCCAAAATACCAAGTATCTGTTGCTTCAGGTGGTTGTGAAAAATCACGGAAATAGCATAAATGACTTGTTCTCCTCTTGGAATCAAAGCTTTGTAATTCTGTATTTTTCCAATTTTGTCATCCACCTATGAACAAACATAATTATTCATTGATTTGATTACTAAGAAGAGTGTTATTTCTATTTTCTACAGCAAGGTGAACAAACACAAATAATCTCTTTAGTTCTAGAGACAAAATAGGATATACCTGAGCAGCTCTACAGATACAACTTTCTCCCTTTACATGAGGGGATGGATAAAAAAATAAAATTTATTTTCAAAAATAGAAAAATTAGTAAAATCCTAAGTACTAGTCTGTCAAAATGGATAAAGCAACAGAAGTATTGAAGAAATTATATTAAAAGCTTGTTATAGTCAACTTTCAATTCACAAAAAGTGTGTGTATTCCTATTCTCAAAAGACAACTCATCTCATTTGAAGTGATTGCACTAGGAAAGGTATATCCTAACAAAAAAAAAAAACAAAACCAAAACCACAAACACTTGCAAGAAACCTGCAGCTGCTTCAGCTCCTTCTGAAAGAAGCTTCAATTTTCACAACTGCATGATCTCTGAGAAGCAATTCCAAGTAGATGATATGATCTGATCTTTGGCTCCAAGGCCATTCCCATATGTACTTTAGAAATAGTGCCCACACTGGCTTTACAGCTCTGGAGTTTTGTAGAATTTTATCTTCTGAGTGAGCCTCGTCCCTCTTATCAGGGTTCTCCCACTCTGCTATTGTAACAACTTCAAAGAAAGAATGTAAAGGCAGAGCTAACATCTTTCTGATGGAAGGGATCTGGCTAGTGATCTCCTCCCCCCCTCCCCATCCATTTGAATATTTATGTATATGTGTATATATATATTTATAAATGCTAGATTTCATCAAAGGAAGATGGTGAACATAGATCAGTTTTGTCCAACTGATCAATCAAGCATTCAAAGAAGCTGCCTCTCTGTGGAGTAGGGAAACTGAATTTATGCAGAAGATGTTCCATATGTGTCTTTAATTCATATTTGTATTTTACCTTTGTGGAATGAGAAAATTTTAAAGGATATAGATGTTTTCCTTCTTACAGAGCAGCAGTAGGTTGCTTCTGCATTTCATTACTATATGAAGCCCAAGATCCTACTTTCACGTGATCCTTCTTGTGATAGGGAAGTATTCTGTAACAGTGTTCTTAAACACTTCCCTTGATGGTGAGAGCAACAGTGATAAAAAGTTTCTATCTTCATCAAATGGAAGGCAACCCCCCTTTAACACTAGTCACACTAGTTCAAAACATCTATTTCATGTTAGCTCCCTGTGTTGGTACTCTTATTGCTCACCATGATTATGTGAGACCATGCAATGTAAGACAGTGTATTTAAGTAAGACAATGCAAAAATCACAGTAACATATCCATTTACCATAAGTCCTGTTGTTGAGCCAATAAAACAGCCTACAGCATATCCAGGATAATTCTAAAGTAGAAGAATACATAAGTCCACAAAACTAGATTGCTTCCCGTCCATAAACTTCCTCAGAGCTTGATTGCTTATTTCTACAGCAACTTCCATCATTGGCCCACCTTAAATAAGGTTTCATCACTGTACATCAGCTGGTCTGCAGCAATGTTTTGTGTGAGCTCTTCTTGGCAGTAAATAATTCAAACTCTTCTAAACCTCTTTCATTAGGAAGAGAATTACTCCAGGGTAATGCAAGTAGAAATGAGAAGTCCACATTAAACACTTTCACCAGGCACTGGAACACTTTCAAAGCTGAGTAATTATGATTCCCCGTGGTTTCATAGGTTAAGAGAAACTAAAGAACAACTTTGAAGTTGCTTGTTGGTGTCAGTGTTAAGTGTTTTATATACTTACCATATTGAGTTCCTAAAATAAACTCTTTTTTTTTTTTTTTTTTTTTCTTTAAGCACAGAGAAGTTGCATAGGGAATAGTGGCTGTCCAGCCAAGGATCCTGTCTTCTGCAGTGCATAACAGTCAATGTTTATAGGCAATGTAAGAACAAAACACAAAGTGGTTCTGTTCCCTTCATACCGTCCCAACCCTCCCAGTTACCAGCAGCATGTGAACCTCCTGATCTAGAGGTTTCATACCAGACCATCACATTCAATAGGTACGGATCGATCTCTGAGCCTGTCTAAATCCGTGGCTTATATTGCTAGTGCCAACAACTGTATTAATATCAACATACTTCTAGTAACTTAACTTCAGAAACACATGAAAAACATTTCCAAGTTGCTCAATTTAATGGCAAGGAAAAGAATTCTAATCTGCCTGATTTTCTTTGGGTTAATTTATCTTGAATATTCAACAGCAGGCATATCTATGAGCAGGAGGCAGTAGTATCTGAAGGAAACAGTCTCCCCTCAAGCCCTGATGTCAGCAGAAAAATGAATCCTCAAGTCTCTAAAAATATCAACTCATACCTAACTTTGTTAGCTACAGTAAATTATTTCTATCATTTTTTACAATTAAACAAGAAAACCCACACCCCAGGTAAACTGAAGCCATAAAATCACCACTAGTGCAACTGGGAAGCCTTTGTTCCCATTCTCGCATGTCTTTGCAGTATTGAGCAGTCTTCACTTTTTGCTGGATACGTATTTCTGCAAAGTGAATAAAGACTTAGTAATCGATTTAATTACACTCAGTAGTAAGCTTTTCCTTTCTCAACTGTTAAAAACATTTAATGATTCAGATTCACTTTTAAAAATTATGAGGTGCTCATTTAAAATCTTAATCCAAGAAATTGCTCAGGTACTGCAAAGACAACTAAAGGCAAGCCTACGCAGGCAGGGGCAGGCAGGGCTGAGTTCTTTTGCCTGTTGTATTCCCAGCTGGCCAGACACAAACCAGCTCCAGCCCAAAACACGCAACTGTTTAAATGTGATGTGTCCAAGTTAATAGGCTTTATTTAAATACAACACTGCAATAACACTTCTATATAGCCTCAAGATCAGGGCAGGCTCCCATCAGACAGCTCAGAGGCCAAGCAGCTGAGCTCCTTCCTCCACCAGACACACTGGTTTGAAAAATGTTACTCAGCCTATCAGGGTTGCGTTCCCTATAGCAAGTAGCAATTCTCACCTGAAATCCCTTTCATTCAAGACTGTAAATACGTACCTTAAGACACTAGACATTGACCCAAATAAATCCATATGCAATTATAAAGAAATCGGGGCTCAGTCCTGCAAACTCTTACTCTGACACAAAGGTCCCCCTTAAGTCTGTGGGATCACTCATGAACCATGTCCAGGTTGACAAGATTCTCATAACCAGCCTCCTGTCAATAGTTTATTTTTTAAATTATATTGCTTGTATTCTAGTGCTGAAGTATCATGGGATTCTGTATGCAAACAAATACCAACAAATATATCAACAAATCTCTAAACACTGCTTCCCCAAAGTATTTATGCAAGTCTACGGCCAGAGACATTTCACATACCAAGCTGTGCACTGAGTTCACAATACATACAAATACAGCTACAAAAGCAAAGTCAAGTATTACAAAGGCTCCAAAATGATGCGTTCAAATTTTGCTTACAAATAGTCACATACAGAAGCCAGCAGCCTGTGTACTTGCATCTTACCTACTCACTCAGCTGCCTGGTCAGAAAGCAAAAAGCAAAGTCGGAAGACAATTCTGATTATCAGATATCAGGAAATTCTACTCTCAGGACATTACTTTACAGCAGCAGGAGCAGTTCACTTATAAATCACCCCACCTCATCCCATTCTGCCTTACCATACAAGTATCTCAAAATACAGGACAACGGTGCAGTGTGCTGCGTGCCCCAAGGACACACAGGTCACTCAAGGATTGTCTCCCTGTGCATCTACTACTTTTTTTTTGGTTCCTTTTTGTTTCTGACTGGTGATATCAATAAGATACGTAAATATGCTTATGTCACCATGTCAGGGTTAGATTAGTTAATTCATTTTTACACTATTCACACATTTGAATTGACAGGAAAGCATTTCAACACAAACAGTATTTGTTTTTAATGACAGAAGTACACATTCAATGCAGACTAATAGAAACTACATTTCAGCATTCAGAGCTCTCAAGTAAGAGTTTAACAGAATAGAAGCTTGGAAATGTAATAGAGGAAACTTCCATTAAATGTACAAGTCCAATTTCCAATTAATGTAAACTGAAAGTGCCAAATAATAATCTAAACCAAAAACATCCTTCATTCTTCTCCCTCCCCGCCTCCAGTAGGTTTAGTTTAACAGTATCCAGGCCAACTTCTTTTAACTTCTGGTTGAGTAAACAGAGACGACTGACATTAAGATAATTCTATACCAACAGAAAATAGGACTAGAGATGAGATACAATGCAGTTTTGCCACTACTGACTAATGTCTCTATAAAGTGCCTTGAGAGCCACATAAGTAAGGAGAGCAACTCTGACAACACAAACATATCCCCTGCCCAAACATTCTGGTTTTATGAAATAACCTTTTGCCTACATGAAAAGCACATCCTACTAAAATAAAAAACAAAACCAAATAAAAAGTGATATTTCTGGGAAGACAGACAGCTATGAAGTTTTCTCAAGAAATCTCAGTTTACATATATATATATACAGGAATGAGTTTTATGTCCAGAACATCTTAGAATTTAAACAAATGAGAAGACTACACTAGTACAGTTACAGACGCTTGTAGTCTGGAAAGGATCGAATCAGTGCAGAGTTACATCTTCCCAGAGCACACATGGAACAAGCTGGAGCAGTCTGGGACTTACACATGCTAAGCATACTGACAGTAACCATTCATGAAAAGAAAAAAGGAGGGGGAAAAAAAGTTTGAATCGTACCCTAACTAAAACAGTTTTGCTGGTACAAAAATTTTTGTGTAGGTTAAGGTCTATACAGAAAGATACAGCATAAATGCAATGCCTCGTGGTTTAAGAACATCAAAGGAAACCTGGAGAGAAAAACGGAACTAAGATGAAAGTTTGTAAGACAGAGAAAGAAGAAAACTGGGGGAAACAAAAGCAACTGCAAAACACGAAAAGAAGCTTGTTGAAGGAAAAGATAAACAAGAACAAACATTGTTGTACCTTGAAGGGTGGGGATGAAGGGGGAGGGGGCAAGCAGTGACTTCTTTCATATCAGACTAGGACTTAATTAATGTTCAACTGTATTTCCCTTAGCTACCGATCTACTTACATCTGAACTATCAATAGTTGTGTCTGTAGCCATAATCAAGCACAGATTAAGATTCTTCTGTTAATTTTTCAATCACCTCAAAAAAGAGTTAAACAACATTTTAGAAGCAAAAGATTACCAATTGTGGAATCCAAAAAAGATTTGCAGCTGTCAATGAAGATAAAAACCAGATACGGACCTTTGCAAAACAGGAAAAAGTATTTTGCAAAAGGATATGGTCAAACACTAGAGGCAGAATTCTCCGGCAGCTGGAGGCTAAAACTCAGGTAATGAATGCTTAAATACATAAAAAGAAAAATATTTCCTCTGTTATAATTTGGGTGGAGAAGAGTGAAAAGAGGAGTAATATTCCCACTTCAGAGCTCTCTTAAATTTTTATGAAAGCCAGACCTTCCAACCTATAGCCACCCACAGCCAGCTGATTTACTAGAAATCTCATCACTTTATGCTACCTCTTAAAATTGGGAAATTAATCCAATTCAGAAAAAAAATCACAGATCTAGACCAAACATTTTGAAGAGTTCCAGAAAGGGTTGGGCTGAAGAGGGATTTGGGCAACTGAAGACAGTGACAGCAGCAGCAATGTGGAACTACCAAAAGGAATCAGTACACACCTTTACAAACAGTGTGAATCTCTCATTTCTTGTGTGTGTGTGTGTGTGTGTCCCGTCCCCCCCCCATTTTTTTAGCTGCACGTTGTTTTTGCTGAATGCTATACAGTTAATACAGACTTTTCCACTGAAACATTATACCCATACTCACAGCAACAGATGAGCATTCCTGAACTACTTTGCTACCAGAAAGTATGCACTTTATTGGCCTTATCATTGATAAGACATTGCTCAGGCCTTTCTATCTCTCTAAACATGAAAATATTAAGTGAAAACAAAACTGAAGCCCTGAGCAACACTAGAGGCATTATGCTACACATTCAGTTATCTGAGCTATCTTTAAGGTATATGTCAAAGTCTCTCCAGTCGCCAGAGACAGATGACCACAAGACTCCTGGTTCTTCCCCTACCCACAAGGTCCTTCCTACAACAATGCAACCAGCATTCTACCAGACCCCCTTGTTCTGCAGTGCTACAGCAAACGTGGCCAGTTCTCTCTACTCACCATGGAGGGTAGATGTGGATGACATCCTGTGGCCTGCTCTTCAGGTGAGCTGCTGTCTCTCTTGCAAAGAGGACTTTGAGTATTGGTTCTCCTACATTGATGATAGCATCCTCGGATGAAAGCGTAGCAGGAGACTGTTCCAGCTGCTGGCAGATGGCAACTTGTATTGTACATTCCTCAAACATTTCTAAGATCTTCACAATTAAGACACCAGATTTATCTGGAAAGTAAATTAAAATAAAAAATAAAAATGCAAAGTCTGCATGAGGAGAAAGAAATTCTGGTATTCTGAAGATGTGCATCCCTCTGCTCTCTGCAAATCTGTCTGACTGCAAAAAATCCACATATGAGTAGAATACATTGCCCCACCAAAAGACTTACGTTCAGGTTTTCTGGCCATTTTTCTTTTCTTTATAGATACTATTAACTGTGGAGACAAAAGCCTATCTGTACTTCTTCCAAACATCAATGAAATCACAAACTCCTTACAAGAAGCTCTTTCATATGACTTTTAAATCTTTCAACTCATTCACTTTTTTCAGTCTTTTTTATTAGTTACTGCACCAAAGAAATTTATTTAGCAACAGAATAATCACACCGTATTAAAAGCGAAGCTGTGTTTGCCCTTCTTGACTTTTCTCAAAGCAACAGTTGTCAGGGACCAAGTCAGAAGAGTACCTGTTAGGTACAAAGCATCTAAAAGCTGATGAATCACATTTAGAGATTAATGTGGAGAAAGAGGGAGTAAGATAGATGCACTGCCCAAAAATAGTTATTGCAAAACTGATCATCCATTTTATCAGCAGGCAATCAGGATACAGAAGGCTCTCTTGTTTTAAAGCAACATGAACAGATACCAGCATCCCCACAGTTTGATGCTAAGCACTTTTGGCTACGCTGAACAAGAAACAACTTTGCACTGAAATGAAATTAGTTCTAGCTCTCCTTCAGTCTGCACAGGGCAACAGCTACTCAGACAGACCTGGGTCTGTTCTGTAAGACTATGTAAGATTTATTCTTTCTCACCTAGTCCCGCTCAGATTTGCACTTAAGCCACTGAGGGGAGAATTGTCGTTATCTACCTGTTGAATGCTATGAGCAGTTAGTGGGGAAAGACAGGGCGCCAGAGGCAGAAGAGCCCCAATACTACCCATTTTGATTCACAAGTTGCATTGGGAAAAACACAGCATCCCGAGAAAAACAGCTGATAGAAATTACTGTCTTCCCACAGCAAAGAAGAAGCAGGGAAGGAACTGTGAACGTGATACTGGGACTTAACAGCAGAGCTGTACTAGTTATTTGTTTGTTTATTTTAAGGCCCATTTCACAATTGTGAATGCCTTTCCTTTGGAAAATAAATCAAAATATTTTAGTTTCAGTTTATGAGAAACTTCAAAAAAATTTAACCCAACCCTCCAGAAACCCAAACCAAAGAAAGTGGGCCCTAAACCCCTTCAGGTTTATTAAATAAAGTTAACTTTTACAAAAAAAAAAAAAAGAAAAAAGAAAAAAATATTTGTCCCTGTTTTGTATTCCCCAGTCTTTATTACATTTTATACTGAAACTGAAATAATGTAATTTTAAAATATAAAACTGAGATGTTCTCAAGACCACTTTTATGTTAACCAAGTTTTCATCACGTGCAACATGCTTCTGAAAGTGTTCTGTTTCCCATGAACTGGTATTTTCCAGCAGGATAAAGGGTTCCACCAGAAAGTACACTAGCCATTTCTGTCCAAGCCATAACAGCTCGACCTCCTTTTCCAGATCTGAGAAGCAGGAATAAGAGAACCAATCCTTTCTGCCAAGTCCTTTGAGATTGGCTGATGGTTGCCACCACTATTACTCCTCACCACTGTCACCTTCTCAGGAAAAGCTGTAAGATTGCAGTGCCACTCCAAACACTCACTGCACTATGTTAAGGTCTGCTTATGTGCAAACTTCTGCTAAGTGTGAGCGCGGACTAGTTTTCTATGCCTAAAGGCAAGGACTTAGAATATTCACACTTGAATTCTGTTTTGCCTGACTAGCTGCAGTTGTGGTCCTCTGTCAACCCCAAGTCATCTGGCACGCATAAACAAATTCTCCCAACCGCAAAAATTCTTGGCCTTCAAAGTAACTGAGCTTTTACCTCTCCCCTCTAGACATACTGCACAATTTGCATTTTCATCCACTTAAAAAAACAAGTCACAAAAAAATCAACTTCAATTTTGAAACACACTCACAGTTTATTTAAAAAAAAGTATTAAGACAGCTCATGAGAGACTGTTCATCACTTCCAAACTACGCATTTACTACGTGCAGAATTTTATGACAGTTCTTACTGGTCAGCAGCGCATATGTTACTCAGCTGATAAAGCAGGTTGAGACAATGCATGACAACCTAAAAACATTTTTCTTTTAAATACCTCTGACTATAAACCAGTTAAAAATACCAGGTAAATCAAGAACTATATCTCTACGAAAACTTCTAAAAGACATTGGAGGAAAAAACAGAACCAAGGTGCCAGAGTCTCTTGCAAGCCAGTATTAAAGTTGGTGCAAACACTGGGAGTTGATGCTAAATGAAGCTGAATGCTTCTATGTTAAAAGCAGCAAAATTTCAACAACTAGCCAAGTCTCACAGTTGGCACACACACATTCTACAGAACCACAATCTATTTGTTTATTTAGATGCACAGAGATAATTTAATTTAATTACTCAGAAATTATTATTACTGCTGATGATAGAATGCTCTCTCAAACAACATGGCAAAGCACTTCGGATTCCTGGCACATGATGAAACACCAAAATTCAGAATGTAGCTTCGTTTTTAATTCATTTGGCTCTTGTATTGTTATGTCAATCAAAAATAAATCAAACATATGTGGCTGCACATTGAAGGGAGAATTTGTGGGTGCGGAGATGGGCTGGATCACTGCAATTTCTACAGTTTCCAGAGAAGTTTACTTGTTTGTTCATCCGTGTGAAAAGCTTACTTTCAGGTTTTGCAATGTTCTCTTTCACCCTTGGATAATTCACAGAAGTTCTCGCTTGCTTGCTGAAGTCCTCATTCACTTAATTTCACTAGCAAAGCAGAATTGCTGCCCAAAAAATTCAAACCTGCAGAAGTACAGGTTTCATGGCAATACCTAGTAATCTTAAACAAGGAAAAATACCTTACAATAACATGTATTAAAAAAGGTGCAAGCAATAACTGTGCTGCAAACCTGCCCATTCCTACACTGCATATTCCTTCATTTCCTATTCTGCTGTCTAGAGCACTCATTAATTTCTTTCTTCAGGATCGGTTAGTTTTTAACAAAATCAATGAGCTAATCCAGCTAACTGCAAAGCCACCAAAGCACAGGAGCAGATACTAGGGAGAGGAAGGAACAAGTGACAGAAAGGGCAGAGGTGGGACAAGAAGGGACTGAGGGAAGATGATTCTTTTCAGTGACAGCCCAATCAGGCTGGATTAAGCCAATTCCAAATGCTATCCAGTTGCTTCTTTTCCCCTACTGTGCCCAGGTTGGACTGTGCTCGAGAAGCTCCTTCAGCATGCAGGAAGGACAGGCAAGATGACATCACTGAACAGAGATAACAGCTGTTCCAGGTGCATGGTCCACAGGCACATTTGATACCATAAATGTCCATATGCTGTACAACTCCTGGACAGACTCTGACCTTTTTTGAGCCTCAGTGTCCACAACAGAAAGACATCACGCTACGGTAATGGGTAAGATGGGTGAGAGCATACCTAGCCTTATCTTTCAACCACCAACTCTAGGCATAACACTATATAGTGGAGAGACCCTGAAAAAGAGAGAAGGAATAAGAACTGCAGGTGCCTATGGAATGCCCATTAAAAAAACCCTTCCGTTTAGTTAATTGAAGGTAACCATTCTTCTCCCATTGAGAGACAAGTCCACATGCACACTCACAGAGAGTAAGCATACAGCTGCCTGGATGTGTTTAAAAATCTTCCACTCAAGCAGCAATTTGAGGACTGCTTCACAAAGCTCTTTGGTGCCAGGTGCCTCTGCAACACTTCGGTGCTTGAGGGAGATAAAGATAGAAACTCAGATAGCTGCCTGATCAGTGTCAGACATAGGTGCATTTCTCATCAAAGCCCTGGACACTCTGAGCTCCTGGTGACAGAGGGCTGCTGCAGCTTGGTGGTCCTGGAACACAGCCTAGCACAGATAGCTGCCCCTTCCAGCACCTCTCCACAGCCTTCATACAGAGTCAGCTGCAAAGTCAGAGAAAACATCCACTGACACAGGCTCAAGGATCATTTGAAAGATCTGGCACCATGAATATAAACAGAGATCTTGTTCATCCCAGGGGCATGAAGTATAAACCCCTGATACACAAGGCTTGAGGTGCCACGAAGACAGATAGAAAGGCACTGATAAATCTGGTCGAGTGTGAATTTTGAAGAGGTATTTGGGATATACAACATGCCTTCTCTAAAGAGCACCATTTAAAGGAAGGGAAATCAGCAACCAGGGCCTGTAACGCTCCCTCACTTCTAACAGAATTCTCCACAAGAAGAAAAATCTTAACAAAGACATGCAGCAAGGTGCTGGCTACTAGTGATTCAAAATGTTGGTCACAGAAGGGCCAGAGTACAACAAAAATCAGGTACCAGTGATGAGCTGGCTTAGTTTCCAGCTGCAAAGGTCACATCAGCCCTTTGCAGAACACTGCTGTGCTAAGTGCCACCCACTGGAAGGCAACAGACAGAAATCATTGCTAGATGGACCGTCATCAAACAAATTAATTATTCCAGACCTCACAAGTTGTCCAGAATGAGTGAAACCAGCAGGAGTGACTGACTGGTGGGAGGAACAAGCTATTTAAGCAGGGAAATATCTCTGGTGAAGCCTCTCTATGATTGACAAGAACCTCCCTCACCTCCCAGCCAAGAAAAAAGAAGCTCTGACAAAAGCCATCTGGCATCCCTGCCATGAGGGGGCTGGACAGGCAGGTTCAGCACTCCCCCACCAGCACACACAGGAGCCACATCTTCAGGCTCCTCAGAGACAGATGAAGAAATCCCAATCCAAACCTAGGCAAATGGGACATCAACCTCTCACTGCTACAGTTAACAGAACCTTTGAATCACAGGGAAAGGTAATTTTGGCAACAGCAGTAATGGAACAAACCTGGCAAAGACCTTGGGCATAATTTCCAAAAAAGCCTGATGTTTCACAATTGTGTGATCAAAACAGGTCTATATTGTATGCATGGGTTCAGAAAAACAACATTAACTTCTTGGTAGGAGGAAAAGAAAGTATTTAGAACTACTAAGAACACAGACACCAGTTGTGGTTCAGAAAGTCCCTGAGTCAGAGATCTTTGGGAGATCATTGTTAGAATACCTTGGGGAAATACCATCAAGTGTTAGCCCTGTTGTAATTTTTCCTAGGCATTTTGGTAGCTCTTGTCACTGCCAGAAACAGGATCCTAAGCTAGAGGAACTTTTGGGTTGACCAACTAGCAGATCTGCTCTTACATCCATAGTTAATTATTTAATTCCAGATGTCGGTCTCTCACTCCAATTTGCAACCTGGACATGAAGTAGCTCGATTAATCCACAAAGATGTTTCAAGTGCGTGGGAGATGAACAAACAAATTTCATGCTGAATGCATCAGTTTCCCTGGTTACTTCCTTTCATTTCTGTTTATTATTTCAGTACACACAGTGATGCCATCCTTCAGTCATATATCATGATATCAAAACATGTTTTGATGCAGTACTTTGCAGATGTTCTGCATTACTCTGAACTTCCAGGAGGGTTAAAAAAAAAAAAAAAAAAGAAAAAAGAAAAAAAACCCCATTCTTTTGGAGATCATGGACCCAGAGATCTTGAGCCTTTTGAAAATTTCAGTGTGACTCTCCAGTCTCTTTTAGACTGAAGGCCTTTAAATTTCAGACCTAAAAGTGGCTTCACAGCAGATGCATATATTTAAGCCACATCAACACTGTATGTACATGGTCATGGATGATGCACTGGCCGTGCCAAGGGCAGCCTAGGAGACAAGCTAGGAGAAAAGCCAGCCCGCTTTGACTTTTAACAACCAAAAATCAGACTGGAGAGAAGAAAAGGAAAAACATCGAGGAGCACGATTTAAAAAAGAAAAAAAAATAATAAATTATTCAGACATTCTGGCTTCAGTGCCTGAAATACAACTCTGAAGTTTGTTTTAATAACTCCGTAACGAGCAATAAGGAAGACAAATGAGGTGAAAATTATAGAAATTATGATCTCTTGGGGACTGCATATTTTACATTTCTCTTGCTACACAGTGACAGGAAGCTGACCACGCTGCAGGGAGAGCATCCATGGGACTGTGCGTATGGAAATGCATCAGATGTAGACATCAGTAAGACTCCACACAGTTTTACCTCGCTCAAGTGAATTTTGCTAAAATGTAACTGTTCAAACGTCCCACAAGAGCACTTGTAACCTTGAATGGAAAGCTCTCAAGGAGACCAAACTCTCTTTAGAGTCAGTTGATAGAGACTGTTCTGCTGCTGGAGTTCTATGAGACCTACAGGGTGAGGAAAAGTGCTTCAGGACAACAAACTGAGGTATGCGACACTTCGCAGGCCCTGAAGCGGAAGCTGGAGTAGAGGGTAATTTATCACATTCTGCATGATTTGAATGGGTTAGCTGGGATAACCAGTGCACCTCCATGCAGATCAGCTCAGCAGAAGTAACAGTAACACCATGACCACCACATCAACCACAGCAATCCAAAGACAGGCTGACTCTATGACAGTGGGTACTCCTGAGTTTTTCAATTTTCCATTCTTCCATGAGAATGTAAAAATCTTGCAATGTTGAGGGTATGTGTCTTACCCACAGGGTTGAAGGACACGATAAGCTCACCTGAATATAACTGAATGTGACAACTGGACATGACACAAGGTAGAAATAAATTTTCATAAAGCCAATAGTACCAATGCAGAAAACAGTGAACTACAAGCACACAGAACAGATTGTACAAAACAAAAGAAAACTGGAGTTTAGTAAAATGCAAAGCAGTGTACAGCTTTGTTCCACTGAGCATTCTGGAAGAAAAAAATATACTCAATATGCAAGCACGAAGAAGAGCAGAGTGGAAATTATTATTGTGACAGTAATAAAATTGTCTCCAGTAATAAAGGATACACATACCTACCAGTAAATACATATGTGGACTACCGTGCAAAGCAAGAACGACAAAATAACAGAGAAACTCCTCAGCCACATGACTTACCCCATAAGTCACATGGATGAAAGAAACCAAGCAAGCGGGGCAAGAGGCAAAAGGAAGAGTACTTCAACACCTTCCTTTCAAATCAATAAAAAAAAAAATGATACTTATGCAAGTAGAATTTTCTGAAAAAACAAAACAAAACAAAACAAAAAACAAGACAAACTCTTAAAAAAAACATAGGTATTAGGAGGAAGATGAGATTGCTTCAAGTCAAGTTAATCTTTGAAAAACCGCTAACAAATATTTATTTCATATAAAGGCCATCAGGACAACCTGTATTTGTTCTTACCAGCTCAACAGTCACAATGCACAATTTGTGATCTTGAAACCTAAATGATATGGGACAAAGACAGATGCTTTTAAGAAAAACAAATTACTGTTACTTTTGCTCAAAGAGCTATCAAACAAATCATATATACGAACTGCAGCTTATAAGCAAATTTGTACTGTTCCTGACATAGTTAGTTGACATTTCTAAAGATCATGGCTGAAAAGTTAAATTATGCTTTTACTTAACTGGCAAATTCTTTAGAAATATGAACTACAAGAAATACAGGTGTTATGCTCAAGTCACATTTCTACTAATCCTAGCTAAAAGCTTTTATAAAATAACCACTGAAAGTACAAAAAATCTTGGACAATTAATGTTGGGAATACTAAGAATGAAAGTCAATTTCTGCATTTCGTTCTGATGGATGGATCCAAACACACATTATGGGAAATATGAAGTAAGCAAAGAAAACCCCACTTTATGCCTTAATAAAGCAAACTAATAACACACTTCCAAATCTGTGTCCCTTAGTTATTTTTTTCAAAGGCATTATTTCATCCCAACGTCATTTAACTTGTAATTGTCTAATGTGGGTTCCAAAACTGTAGTTGCTAGACACCCTCCTGGGACAGCACTTACTATCTGCCGTGGAAGAATAGCCAAGCCTACATTTTCTGGTACAGGCCACAAAGTTTTACTTTCATTCTCAAGTGTCAAAGGTATAAAATGTCAAACTACAGGCATAAATGAAAAGAAAAACATTCGTTTGCTTGGCATCCCATCACTGCTCCTAGTCCTCCCTCATGTAAAAGGTTGCAGTTGCAGGCATAACATACTCGCCAAGCAGGTAGACACCAAGCAGACCCTTGCAATCCAAAGGCAACGTTGAAAACCAGGTAGAGATTCCAACATTTTCAGTCTGTACAAAAACATCTGCTTGCTATTCTGATCTATACATGTTGTTATTCTTCCTGGGCTGGTAACTTCTGAAGCCATTCAAAAAGATTTTTCTCAAAAACACACCAAGTCTTGCAGGCATGATGGCTTCTTGCCACATCTATATTCATTTTTAAAAGGCTGCTGAATTTGGCTGTGCTTTAAACATTCTTTATAAGAACATATGTAAGTTACTTAAAGCGACTGTGGATGTCATTATTGTTTCTTATAAGAAAACAAGAACAAAAAGAAGAATTCTTTTTTGAAAAAGACAAGTTTACATTTGATTTTTTCTTTCCCAATGCTGCAACAAATTCAGACAGTTGGCTAGCAAAAAAAAAAAAAACAAACAAATTGGGCCACTTGCCATGTCTCTAATTTACAGTATTAACTCTTCAGTAATAAAACAAACTATCAAGAACTAAGAAAATAAGCAACAACTAGCAAAGCTCAGACTTTGGTGTTTTTAGAAGAATTTTGCATGGCAAAAGGAAACCCTGTTAAGGACTACCCTTGTTTTCTTCATCCACAGAGATAAATTTTTGTGCAAGTGTCACGGCATTCAAGCTGCTAAAATCCTTTCTTCCCATCACTTTAACCAGTCAGTGAAACTGGAAGGGTGAGGAATGATTGCTTATGTCCTCTTCTGTAAGCCTTTCCACCTTCCTGAAAACATGGTGCTACATGTGAAACCCTGTCCTCATCTCCAGGGCTTCAGCCTCCTCCCCTCAAGTGTATGTTCTACTTGCCTCAGCAAAATGAAGAATTGTTGCCCCTTTAAGGTTACTTCCCCCTGAGGAAGGAACACTTTAGAACTAAACATCAATAGTTTGGGTTTATTATCAGTTTATTACTCAAATTCCATTGTAATCCAATCCCAAATCTTAATCTCAGGCCAACAAAAATACCAAATATCTTGTATCAGATTACAAATGCAAGAGAATAATATGCTTCTGTGTTTTAGATAAAGAACTGCTCTAGCCGAAACTGATGATAACTGCAAAGAAAAGAAAAACAATAGAAAATAAAACATATAGAAAGTAAAATTTCAGAAACTCTAGAAGGAATCTACATGACTTTGCTTCAAGTATTGTTAGTGTCCTTTCCTATAGACAGGAAAGTCATCTGAATGTAACACAGAAAAGCACTATTTTTTCTTCTGCGTCATGCAATCCCCATATAACCAGCAGATGTTGACAGGAAAAAGGTTTGGGTTTTGTTGGTGTTTTTTTTGTTGTTGGTTTTTTTTTTTTTTTCTCTCTCTATATCTCCTCTTTCAACTGTCCAGATCTCCTCTTTGCCCAAACAGGAAACTTCACAGGGAAGTTGCAACACTGCATACAGGAAAAAAAAAGCTTGCAAATGGTCTAAAAGCCCTTGCACGTAGTACTTTCAAACCATCAGCTTGACTGATCAGAGACTTGCCGTTATGGGGACTGCACACCTCTCAGCCTCCCTTTTACATCTTGTGAAGAGAAAAAATTTCTGGATTTGTGGTGAAGAGCCTAACATTTGTCTCCATTAGAACTAAACCACAGCAAGCATTCAATTAACCCTGTGTAGCATGGGCAAACTTTGGTCTTCTCTCCTTTCAGGCCTCTGCCTGATATGGTTAGCCTGATTACAGAAGTGGAACTACAAATGACCTTGCAAAAACGCACACCCTTAGTGAGTGCCTATCCCAACACAGGGACAGGCTGCTGAACACCATTTTGACCCCAAATTGCCAAATTGGAGAAAGACAAAGACTTCTTCTACCCTGCAGAGTGAATCAGCCAAAAGTAAAATCCCCATGCACCATATAAAAACCAGAAAGTGCATGCTGAAAGGAGGCGCTCTTTACTGGGGTAGTGATTCATCCCAGTGACCAAGAGGCAGCCAAACCACAATGGTTACTTGGAGAATGGGGTCAGGGGAGCAAACAGAAAGGAATTTTTAAAAAATAAAGCCAAAACAAAACAATGGTTTTTTGGATAACGTGGATGTTGATACAACATAAAAGTAAACAACAGCAAAACAAATTCTGTAACATGAAATGCCTAATGGGACTTCAAACTCATCTCATTTGAAATTGCTCCCCTTTGCTTTAGCAATGAACTTCTGGTCTACATGTCTCTGGGATATCCAAATGACGTGACAGCTCTCCCAGCGACTAAGTTACTTCAATCCTCTGCATTAATCTTCAGGCTCCTTTGATAACACATTTGAGTTTGTCATTTGAGAAGTTCTTTCCTCTACTTCTGTTGCTGAAGTCAGAAACTGTCCTGGAAACCGTGTGGTTTAGAAATATTACTGGGCAAAACAGAGGGGAAACAAAATCCAAGAAGAATCTCAGATTAGTGAGACACCCTTAGTATGAACTTAAAAAGATGAAAGCTGAAAGTGGTATGCATTTGCTTTGCTGACACTTCACATTTCCAGACTACAAGCAATTAGAAAGTTATCTAGTTGAATTAGTAAAACGTCAACCATTCCGACTGACATTTTCCAAACCAAACACCAATTTTATTTTGGTGATGTGAAACAGCATGGCCATTCTAAGAAAAATACTATCAAAAATAAATTTTGCCCTAGATGAAAAAATATCCCCAAAATATTATCACAGCTATTTTACTGATCATTTTATCATCCTCATGCTTTGGAATAAGACTGGGAATTGGAAGTGAAATTTAGGCTGTGAAGTTGAAGTATATTCCTAAATCATGGCATGTTCAGCATCTTTCAGAAATTTTAGCAAATGCTTGCAGTGTAAAGGAAACAGTAGTTTGCCCTAAATACTTCTAACTTGCCCAAGTTCTTGTAGATTTTCCCCATGATGAAAAAAGACATATCCCAGAAATGGCTCATCTTCTGCCAAAACTAAATCATCTTGAAGACACTCATAAGAATTTTTTAAATGTACTTTAGAATAGAGCAAGGTATTTTCCCATAGCCTTTTTCTCATAAAACGCTAACTAATTCTGACTCATTTTCTGAAAGAAAGCAGAATAATCAAAGAAAGGAATTCAGCCAGAGGCAGAGGTTTAGCATGGAATGTTTCAGCCTAGGAGTTAAAGTCTAATAAACTGGTGAGCAGCCAAACACAAGGTTTTGTAATGACACATGTACAGCTAGGACAAAAAGAATATTGGCATATCAGCCATTGCTCCAGAGAACACTAAAAATATTCATTTTAATAAAAAGACAGACCTATTCAATATCAATTTCTGTTCCATATTTCAGAAGAAGTGAGAGGATGTCCTCATACCATGTAAGAATGATAAAGTAACCTCCTATTCATTAGTAAGTCGGGCAGAGGATAAACAACATGCAAAAGACTTGATTGGTTTTAAGTAAGCATGCCTGTATTATTTTCAGCATAGTAGTTCTGAAAAGAGTTGGCTAAAGTCATTTCTGGTTCCCTGATGTTACTTTCTAGTGAATCTTCAAATACTGGGGAAATTCCAGAAGACTGAAAGGATGATGATATTGTGCTAGTATTCAGGAAGGGCAAAAAAAGTGACCTACAATAACCAGAGACCAGCTAGCTGACATCAGATCTAGGCAAAGGGACTGGAAAAATAAGTAAGGAATTAAGGTCAGAAATATAACTTGTGCCATTCCACATGGGTGGCATTTTGAACACATAGCATGCAAGTGACACAGGATGTAAGCCATCTAAACCTCCAGTGAGAAACTGAGAGACTAGCTTAAATCAAATCCAAACTGTTGGCCCTAAAACTTGTATAACTTTTATATGAAAAAAAGGCCATTTTCACCATCAGTAATGTACCCTTTAAGTGGAATGAAAAAAAAATATTTCAGAGAACTAACTGTGAATTACAGTTAGAGGTTTTTAACAGTTAAGAATCATAATTGAGTCTGAGCAGTTCCAGTAGGACTTGAAAGTAAACACTGATACTATTAAATGGTTTCATCAATGACACAAAAACAAGTTAAAAAATAATATAAGAAATTGTGTGGATACCACAAATTCAATCAAATTTGCGACTAAAAGGGGACAGGCTTGACATACAGAATGATCTGAACTGCACGGTTAGCTGAGCATACTCAAATGAAGCAGACCTGGATACAGCACAAATACTTCCCTGTGTTTAGGCAGAAGAAACACAAATGGTAGGTGGAGAGTGGGAAACTGGATCTCAGAAAACAACAGCTAAAGAAGTTATGAAATCATACTGGACAATCAACTGAATGTGAAGTTCCAGCATCGCACTGTGACCAAAGCCAAACCAGACTCAAACACTTATTAAAGGCCTTGAACATACAGGAGGCTGAGTAGTGAACCGGAGCTGGCCAATGGTTTTGATGAGACTAAAACTGGAAGAATACATACAGAGTAGCTGTTCTTGTTCTTAAGACCATGCTGAAAAGTTTGAGAGGGTGCAGTAAAAAGCCATGTAAATCACTTGAAGACTGGAGAAAATGGTTTAGAGAGCCTTAAAGAGCTCAGTCTGTTTAGTTTATGAAAATTGTGAGGCGGCGTAATTTTGCTATGCAAGTGCCAGAGAGGGAAAATGCCACATACTACAGAACTTTTTAATCTAATGGAGAAAGGCTTTACAAGAAACAAAAGAGGGGAACTTAAGCCAGACAAACTGAGATTTGGAAGAAAACCCACTTTTAAAAATTTGGGAGTGGAATTAAGGACAAACTCTCAAGGCAAGTGATAGATTCGCTCATCCACATGTTTTCAAATTAAGACCAGAGGACTTTCTGAAAAATAAACGGAAGTTATTATGTGCTCAGAAACAAGCAGTCAGCTTAACAGAGCAAAAATGCTATCTTACAGTCAACACAAGTTGATTAAAAAACCTAACCATTTCTTTACACTTAAACTCTATGAATGCATTCTCTCTCAAGAAACACTACTGAAAGGTGTTTTGAGTCACTTGTAACTGATTTGCATAACTCTCCCCCCTTCTTTTTAAGTGAATGTAGTCATGCTTCACACCCATTTCACAGTCGTGTTCTATTTATTCATTTTAGCTGTCATCCACAACTTCAGCACTTATAGATGAATACAGCTGACTTCAAACCAAAGAAAAATGAACAAAGAAAGAGGAAAAGGTGGTTACAAAGAAGCAACAAAAACTAAAAACCCATCTGCACACCCATAAAATAAACCTTGAATTGTCCTACAGCCTGCTGGAAAGACCGTTTTCCCAGGTGATGCTGGAAATCAAGGAGTTGGGAAGAGTCTAGATGGAGGCTATTTAAAACAAGTTCTTTATGCCTTACATTCAAACACTTTGATGACTGAGACATTATAAGCCATCATATTTAGCTGAAATGTGATATGAGTTCAGAAGACAATCAAGAGAGCATTAAACCCATGTCAGGCAACAAACACAGAGAATATAAACTTCAGTTGTACCCCTATACGGGACATATCTACCCACATGTAAGTATATACTTTCACAGAGCAGTATATGTATATGCTTCTTACCTGAGGGGATTTTAGCATCTGAAATACACTGATGCCTCCAAAAGCTAATGGCAGATCTTTCTCTGTTCTGCAGTCGACATAACCTCTCAGCTAGCCCACCCCTGCAGAGAATAAAAGAATGCTCAATTTTGCCAAGAATCAGTATTCTGGTTTGCCAAGTGACAAGCCATAGGACAGATGGAACATGTATGCTTTGACCCTTAGAGACAGAAATATACAGTAAAATTACATTCTGCAGATTATTTCTCCTAACTTTGATTTTCTGATGGATATACTCCCAATAAAACATACATTTACAGTCAATATACACACTAAACCATTTTCACTATCTGGGTGTCCAAAATTTTCATGTTTTCAACCCTGTCTCCAACACAAGGATTGTAACAAAAGGTTTCCAACTTTTCTTTGCACTTATGCACATATACTTATAGATACTAAAGACAAACGTGTATTCAAAACAAACCAGTATAACCACCAGTTATAACAGGTTAGGGTTTTTTTTTTCCCCTCACAGATTTGTTTGTCTGTTGGCAAGGAGTGATCACAAAAATATTCTTTTACCCATACTTGACCCTATGATTCATTTCACAAGCTGGGTCAAGTGTGCAGTTTCAGTGGTCTGAACGCTCTCCAAGATGGAATTAATTTAGCATTCCCAAGGTGAGGAGCAGAGGAGTGGCATCTAGCACAAATACATTTAAGGTAACACTAAAGCAATTCCTACCCCTGGATTCAAAGCCAGAAGACAGAATATCTCACTTTAAGAACAAAAAGACGCATGTGCTGGAAACTGTCTTTGGGCTACTACAAAGAGCTTTGGGCTACTAAGGGAGTACTTCACCATTTTTCTTTAGCTTCAGAGAAGTTATTTGCATAAAAACCTACTTCATTCTTTCCTTATCGTGTAAGTTTTTCTACAACAAGTACTATCCAGTATATCAATAAAGATTTCTACTAAGGTGAAATGTGTCTTTGGGTGAAATTGGTTTAGGAATCAGTGGAGATAACATACAACCACCTTACGATTATTTGTGCACATGAATACATTTTTTTTGTTTGTTTTAGGAAAAAAAAAGCCAAATAGCTTGGTAAACCTCACATTACAAATGTGAAACTGGGAGGACTCACACCTGTGGAAACCAAGACAGAGCTAAAACAGCTCAGCAGCACTTCAGGTAGGCAGTAAAAATCTCTCTTTGGTTAGCAGTTACTAAGCCATTTCACCTGCAGACAAGTAAACAGGTTATATGAAAAGTAGTTAGCAGTCTCAGCTGACTTTCTAGTAACTATGTACTTTGAAAAATCATAACTATCACAAGAATTATTAGATGGCATGGCTAAACATCTTAGTAATAAACAACATCTTCGTAGTAAAGATCACAAAATAAAAGTGCTGAAATACAAGGGCTACATTTGACCCAGAATGATCCATAAAGGTTTTGTAGCTTACATTACTGCAATCTCTTCTACGGCTGGTGTGGTTCAGGCAGAGAAGAGAGAACCTCAGACCCTAAATTACCATCTTTTGGGGGAAGAAAAAAATCCCTAAACCCCCAAAATAAAGAATCCATACTTAACAAGCTATAAAACATGCTATATTAAGGAGGAAAACAAACAGAAATATTTAGGAAATTTTGGGCTCCGGCAAACTTCCAGGTAAGCTTAACAACCTTATTTAATCCTGCTTTCAACACAGACTTTAAGACACAGAGAAGTGCAATGGAAGCTTTGGTACCAAAAGCAGCACAGTAAAGCACAGAACTTCATGCAGGATCATTTATTTTGCTGATAACACTCTGCTCAACCACATATTGCCCAAAACTTGAGCACTCAAGCATTACTGCATCACAACACTTGTGGGCAAGACAGTTCCTACCCTTCTGTGAGCCCACTACTGTTTCACCTATGGCAGGAACACCCTGCAGCATGAAGGAAGGCAAGTTCCTGGTTTCATGGCTACTGCACATAACAGTAACACACCATTCCTGTTTCAGGCCTGATATGCCTACCAGGGAGGGTCTCACTGACACTTACAACTTCATTACTAATTTGCTAACTATGTTTGTATTAGGATAATAGTTACCACAAAGGTCCATGAGCAGTAAAACTGCCTTTCCTCAGCAGCCCTCTGTGCTAATAAGATTCATTGATGTTTATTAATCGTCACCCTTCCATTCACATTCCAAGTGTAGTTAAAAATAGTTTAAACAGAAAACATCATAAAGCATTTTGCATCTGCTTGGTTCCAGAATATAAAATACAACCAAGAATACATTTATGAGAGGTTCTCAGCTGGTCATTGGAAATGTTTTTGGTTGTTGTTTTTTCTTTTTAAATGTCTGTTTCATACATTGTGAAATTGGAAAATACAATTCAAGGACACGCCATGCACAAAAGGAATTTCTATGGCAAAAGAGTTAGTTGGTAGTTTATGGTCTGTTTCAAAAGGTAGAAACAAAGAAATTTAAACACCACCCCAAACCCAGGAGGATCAACCCTCTTTTTAACTCAAACACATAAAACAAACAAAGAAAAAGGTGCTTTCTGTTATATATATTTTCTAACAGACTTGATGACAACAGCATTTGAAAACTACTAATACTTTCTCATACAGTACAGGTGCCCACACTGCTGAAACTGCTTGGGTACGTGCTGTGAGATACTGTGAACTACACAGAGTCACTCATGGCTGTGCAGATGAGCGATAAGACAGAATTACACAGAGCTTACGCAATGCACAGCATAGCATCAAGCAGGTGCCAGCTTCAGTGTAAGAACCAACTCCATGTTTTGAAAAAAGCTAAAATGTTAAAGTTACTATTATTTTATTACCAGTTGCACATCTGTGGATTGTTAAATACCTCATGAACTTTTACATTCAGTCTTTGGGAGTTAACTGGGTTTACTGGGACTAACAGTCATTTTTTGGCATGGATTCTATCATAGAACGGTCAGAGTTGGAAGAGACCTTAAAGATCATCTAGTTCCAGCCCCCATGCCATGGCCAGGGACACCTCCCACTAGATCAGGTTGCTCAAAGCCCCATCCAACCTGGCCTTAAACACCTCCAGGGACAGAGCTTCCACAGCTTCTCTGGACAATTTGTTCCAGGACCTCATCACCCTCACAGTAAAGAATTTCTTCCTAATATCTATTCTATCCTCTTCCAGTTTAAAGCTGTTACCCCTCATCCTATCACTACACTCCCTGATCAAGAGTCCCTCCCCATCTTTTCTGTAGGCCCCCTTTAAGTACTGGAAGGCCATTATAAGGTCTCCCTTGAGCCTTCTCTTCTCCAGGCTGAACAACCCCAACTCTCTCAGCCTGTCCTCATAGGAGAGGTATTCATCCCTCTGATCATTTTTGTGGTCCTCCTCTGGACTTCCTCCAACAGGTCCAGGTCTTTCCTGTGCTGAGGGCCCCAGAGCTGGACCTGGGGTAGGGTCTCACCAGAGTGGAGTAGAGGGGCAGAATCACCACCCGCTGGCCATGCTTCTTTTGATGCAGCCCAGGATGTGGTTGGCTGTCAGGGCTGTGAGCGCACATTGCTGGGTCATGTTGAGTTTCTCATCAACCAACACCCCCAAGACCTTCTCCTCAGGGCTGCTCTCAATCCATTCTCTGCCCAGCCTGTATTTGCACTGGGTTTGCCCCAGCCCACGTGCAGGACCTTGCACTTGGCCTTGTTGAACTTCATGAGGTTTGCACAGGCCCACCTCTCCAGCCTGTCCAGGTCCCTCTGGATGGTATCCCTTCTCTCCAGCCTGTCGACTGCTCCACACAGCTTGGTGTTGTTGGCAAACTTGCTGAGAGTGCACTCAATCCCACTGTCCATATGGAAGTATCTTTTTTGCTTATTTTGGTAATACAAGGTAGAGATTAATCATATTCACTTTTCACTGTCCACACATTATCCCTCTGAAAAATCCCCTAGCTTTCCTGGCTTTTCAGGCTGCAGAAACTGTTTGGATTAATTTTGCCAGATATGAGAGTTTTTGTTGGCATCAAGAGTGGAGACTAGATTCTACAGTACCAGGTCTTGGTTAATCTGCAGTCTGTGTTTATTTATCCATCTAGTGGCTTCAAGAAGTTTAGAGAAAGATATTCAGTTCCTTCTTTTACACAGATCTAGCCCTTATGATGCATTTAATTGTCCTCAGTGACAAACCCAACATCTGGGGTGTGTGTATATATAATTGGCAAATATATTTTGATTACTAATGTATGATTTCTGTAATCAAGGGAATGGACAAACTGTATTTAAGTAACAAAAAGCTGTAATTTGAGATGCATACTTTACTGACCAGCACTTCAAATTTGCCCCCAAAATGTTTTAATATGAGCAAATTGAACACATTTGGCAAATTGTTAATGCAAAGGCTATTCAGTGCAGCCAAACTTCTCAGATACAATCTCCACTGCCCACAACCTTTCTATTTTTAATCATGAAACCTTCAGTACAACTGTTTTGCTCCTTTAAATCCCTGAAGGCAGACAGATGTAACAAGCAGAAATCCATGTCCTATTTCCGTACTAAATCTGAGTTTGTTGAAATACTGTATTTAAAACAACACATTGCCATTACTGTTCATGTCCAACAATATCCACATGAAAGACAGCTTTGATGACCATGAGAAAGCTCCACATCTAGTACAAAAGCTCTATTTCTGCTGGTTGCCGCTTTCCACAAGCTTCAACAGCAAGCCTGAAGAGTTTTGGGCCACCATCTGACAAGCATCACCAAAAGATAACACTGAGCCTGATCTGTGACTCTCAGGCTGCCAGTCCCTAGCTTCCAACTCCAATGAGGCTAATAGAAGAAGAAAAAAAAAAAAAAAAAGAAAGTAAGTAGGCTGTATTTTGAAAAGTCATTTTCAATCTGTCTGAAGTGCTGGCGATCTCTCTGTGTTTATTTATTAAGGTTTTCATTCAGTGGGGCACTTACCAAAAATAACCCCACATTCATCCAAGTTTACTCCTTTCCAGACTTCATTTGAATTTAAGCACAGTGAACACTTAAGCGTCTCATTATTGAGTTCTCTCCTCACACACACTATGCTCAGGACTCCGTGTATTTCAAACCACTATAGGTTACACAAATATATATCCGCATCTCAGGAGTGGGCAACTTCCATCCTTCTCTGTTTTCAAATCAAGGACAGAACTCCTGTCATATTTCCAAGTTAACTGGTGAAGTAACTGACTGCAACACTCAGCTATCCATTTCCACTCCATGGGGTGCTTGCTAAAGAAGAAAAAAGGACTCCTAAGCATGCTGGCATTTAATTTGTCAACGCTGCAAACCCATCAGCTATTATCAGCTAGTTTACAACTTGCAAAATAATAAGCAACACTGAATGCTGACAGTCACTACCAAGTGTTCCTTTAGTGCACAAACTAGCATGGGTACGTATGAAAGACATGATTGAAGAAAATGTTGGCCATACAAGCGCAAGTCTCTTCTGCAGAGGCCCAAGTCCTCTCCAGCACAGAAGAAAAGCTGTTGACTTCGTGAAGTAATAAGGGATCAGAAAGAATAATTTTAGCTTTACAGATCAGCTCTACTCAAGCTCTGACTCAACAGCTAGGTTTATAAACTTTCACCTTGGATGAACCACCATTACCATGATCGCTGGCATTGTTCTGTTTGTTAAACATGGGCTACTTTTCTGGAATCAAAGCATAACACCATTGCTGTTCCTATGTGATAGAACAAGCGAAGACCAAAGTAGACAGCGGTAACTTTAAGTCCCTATAAAACTTGCCACGTAATTATACTTTGCTACAAGTCCTGGGGTCTTTCCCTTGGAAAGGAATCAGTGTTTCTCCCAACCCACAATTTACATGTCAAATCAACAGTAACTTGAGGTACACACCTAAAATGAAAGGAAAATGGAAGATCTGCTCTGTAACACAAATCATAATTTCTAACACACTGCTATGAAGCACCAGTTGCGTCTGCCAACACAAAAACAGCATTAATTTCACATTTATTTGGAAAAAATAAAAACTGAGTAGACAGGCAATGCAGTGATTTAGTAAACTGCACTGGATGCTGGATTTTCTTGCACACCAGTTGCTCACACTTCACCACTCTGATCTACTGTATTCATCCAGAGATTTATTTCTTTTTTAACACTAGCCAAATCAGGCAGACACTCTGAAAGCATCTTCTAGGGAGTATTAAGGATTCAAGGATTTGGAGCCTCTCTTAAAAGAGTTCAATAAGCCAAAAATCTTTGAGTCCACATAGTCTGTCAGCACAAAGGAGGTCACCTCCACAAAACACACGTGGAACAAAGATACCATTCTCATGAGTCCCCAGAGCACAGCGAGAACCAGAGATATCTTTGAGCAACTGCATTAGACAGAAGTGACCATCTAGAGAATTTACAGTGTCTTCAGCTGTAAGTTCCAACCAGCACATACTAAAGACATCCTCAATACCACCTTTAACAATTAAACTTTTGCAAGTAGTGTCTGGACATTATACCACAATTACTCCTGCAAATCAAAAATAGTTCTTTGTCATAGACACCAAAGCTTCACCATTCTTGTGCGGTGAGATTTGGTTTCCAGGTCCTAGTTGCCTTGGACAGTGTAGAGGAAGAGATGTAAGCCGGATCAGGGTCATAACTGAGAACAGGGTGGGTCAGCACTTTCTACACCCCATACAGCCTCCAGTGAAAGTTTTTAAGCGAAATTTTATAGGCAGTTGATTTTCCCATGCCTCTACTTAGCCAAGTTCTCTCACCAAAAAAAAAAAAAAAAAAAATCTGAAAGAATTTAGGAACATCTTTGGAAATTGGTAAGTTTTCAAAACATTGATCACCCCTTCCTACCAGCCACTGAACTCCCCCCTACCCCCCAGCTGAAAAGTTTATCAGAGCTCTCTGGCTCTTCTGACTCCTTAATAGAAAAAATTACAGATTGTCCTACCTCTCCTACAGCAGAGGCTCTCAGCAGAAGTAAGATGATTTAATAAGGAGATTCTTCCCAGAAACAAGTTATCCCTTTTTTGGCCAGTATAAAAAAATAATAAAAAAACCAAGTGCCAGATTCACATGTACAATTTCTCATGGAATAGAGTAACAAAGTTAAAAAGAAGAGTCTGCAGTAACCAGTTTTGATGGGGGAAGACCCATGTCCCGTGAGATAAGGGAAGCCCTTCCCTTCAGTTCTGAAGATTTGCTTGAGAAAAATCTTGAGATCTTGCATAGAAAAGCAAGCTCCATGGTTAAACAAGCCAAAGGCACCAAAATGACTTCTCTCAGATGGGGAACAACTGTACCCTGCTAAACCATTCCAATCAGTAAACCACTACATGTGAAACTAGAGAAATCTGTCACTTTAAGGAAAGTGAGAGTTTTTTTTAATAAATGTGGGGTTTTTTTCCTGTTAACACCAAACATCCAGCTTAGTGAAACTATCCATACTTTCTAAAAAAGAAAAGACATTTTAACTTTCAGTAAATGAAAAATAATTTGCCTGTGTATATTGTCACTGACTACAAGTGGTGTATCTGTAGTACAGCCATGACATTCTTCAGTTATATTCTCCTAATCCAACAAGAAATTCACTAGCCAGGAAAACTTAGTCCAATAGTTAAAATCAGCATAAGACCATGACAGTCTGTTGCTGTTACACCCTCATGCTACTTGTGGATGCATGTAAGAAAGAACAGACCCAATTTTAGAGTAAAAGCCTGCTTCATTTGTGCCAGCTCCTTCCTTCCTTGGCAATTTCCTTTATTTTCAGGAGCTCAGTTGGCTTCACGTGACAACCGGGTTTCATTTTACTGCACATAGTACTAGGACATTCTGTAATTTTCTCCTATTTTGATAACAAAAGTTATCTTTAGCAGATCAGATCTGTAAGTGGTCTGTACACAAGTGGATATAAGATAATTAAACAGAATTTCCCAAGATGTTATTTTACTGTTAAACTAAAAATGACCACTCAAATATTAAAAAAAAAAAACAACAAACAAAAAGCTAAAGCAGCTATTCTTCACAACTAAAGCTCTTGCAACGTGACAGATTTAAAAATAGGGTTAACATTATATAACTCAAGATATCCATTTCCTGCACTGAAACCCACACTTTTTTTTTTTCCTGATGGAAATAAAATCTTACTAGACAAAGCAAACGATTCATAAAACCTTTAAGAAAGGTTTACTCATAGACAAGAAAAGCTGAGTGCGTGCATTTTGAGTTTTCTTCTTCATAAATACTGAGTGAAGCCAGTTATTGGCTTAATCTGTGTTACAAACTTTGAGACTCCCTTCTTTGAGAAGAGAGCTTCGAGAGACTTGGAACTAGTACAGTTTAGACATTTCACCCTGTAGCATTAACAAGAATTCCGAATCTAAAAAGAGCAGCTTCCTGAAAACTGTTTGCAGTATATACTCTCTCCCCTCAGGTCTGCAAATCTCCTGCATTATTTTCCCCATGCAGTGTTGACTCAAGATGATAAACTGAAACTTTGTGGTGGAATAAAAGGGCAGGAACATCTAAATCCAACATCTCTTGCCCTGATCACCAGAACAATTTTGAAAACAAAAACTAACATTACAGGGGATACATAAAGACACATGAGAATTTGGCAAGAGGGCACAGAATAGACCAGTCAGTAGGCATGGTGGGGGAGGAACCATTTCTGTCACGCCTTTCCTGTCTGCAGACGCTAATCATTTTCTGAAACCCCACTTAACTCCTAATAGAGGAGGATTGCGATGTGCCCCTTCAAATTTCACTCATCATAGCAACATTGTATATCGTGCACTTTTTTTGGGGGCAAAGACGTGTTTCTCATTTTATTTCCACTCAAAGCTGTTGAATTTACGCTCAAATTTCTAACACTAGGATCAGCAGAATTTATGTTAATAATCCATAATCAGCTTACTTCTGAAGACTTCTGTCATGGTTTCAGCTGGGATGGAGTTAACTTTCTTGCTAGCAGCTGCTATAGTGCTATGTTTTGGATTTGTGATGAGAGCACTGATGTTTTTGTTGTTGCTATGAAGTCAAGGCCTTTTCTGCTCCTCATACTGCCCTGCCAGCAAGTAGGCTGGCAGTGCACAAAAAGTTAGGCGGAGACACAGCTGGGACAGCTGACCCAAACTCCCAAAAGGATGCTCCATACCATGTGATGGCATGCTCAGCATAGAAAGCTGAGTGAAGAAGAAGGAAGGGGGTACGTTCAGAGTGATGGCATTTGTTCTCCCAAGTAACTGTTATGTGTGATGGAGCCCTGCAGATGGCTGAACACCTGCCAGCTGATGGAGAGCAGTGAATGAATTCCTTGTTTTGCTTTGCTTCTGTGCATGGCTTTTACTCTACCTATTAAACTATCTTTAGCTCAACCCATGAAGGTTTTTTCTCACTTTTACTCTTCCAATTCTCTTCCCCATCCCAACTGGGGAGAGTGAGCAAGTGGCTGCACAGGCTGGTTAAACCATGACAAGGTTACATCTTAATTTTTGTAGTGTATGACTATTACATCTGTAATAGGATCAAGCAAACAATACTCTTTCCTCCCATCCAGGCAACTATCCATTTTCATTTTAGCACCAAGAGGATTCCAGGAGGAGCGGACAGTAGAAAATAATTTATTTTAATTTTTTCCCCACAAACTGTTACAGCTCTGTTATTTGTTTGTTTTTTTTTTTTTTTGTTTATTTGTTTGGGGTTGTTTTTTTGGTTTTGTTTTTGGTTGGGGGGGGGGAATGTTAGGTGGTTTTCTTTGAGGTTGCATAGAAAAATGTAGCCATTGAGGTAATAGGAGCATAGCTGCTATCAGGTAATGCAAATATAAATGCAGATTGCAGGGTGCCTAAAGAATTTGGAAGAGAATGTTACACATGGTATAAGATTTTTTTCAGAAAATATAAGCTAAATTTTTAAAAAATATTCTCTCTATTTTTGAAGATAGCTTTAGTCATCTCAAACAGCAAAGAGATGAAAATAGAAATAATTTCTATTTTCTTAAAAGTGGAAACAAAATCAGAAGAGGCCTATTCTACCTACAACAGGCCACTTCCATAAAGTAAGCATACTTAATACAGTCTGGATTTGGAGTAGAACCTCTTGCACAGGAACTCGTATAGGTAGACAGCAGCTCTACCACCTGCACCATCTCCGCTCAAACCATGCTTCCCTAGTTGTCAGCCTGGAAAAAGAGAGCGCAGCTAAGCAGATGCTCTGGTCTCTCTTTCACCTACTGCAAAGTTCCAAATGGTCCGAGTGGGAGCCCGTGGACCAGATCCAGCTTGCAAGATGATTTCACCTGCTCGCTGCTTTTTCTGCTGTGGCTTCCATCTACAGCAGATATGGAAAGGAAGGAGAAAGGACAAGCTAGCAACTGCTATGTAACCAGAAAGAAGTCGTTGTCACTTCATGAATCAAGAAGCTGACAAACATTTCCCCGAACTGGCCTTCAATCCACAGCAACAAAACCCTGAGCTCTCCTATCGAGGATGTAGACTTGTATATCCACTGTTAGCACACCACTGAAACAAGAATGGGAAGAGAGACATGTGGAATTAATGTCCTGAACAGGAAGAGCGAAAAGATGACAATTACCTGGACAAGCAAAATAACAAGATAAACAAATCTCATAACTGAGGAATTTCCTGCCTGCGTCCTTGTTCCCAAAGGAACCCAAGGTGGAACCACAGGATGGAAGAGTGAAAAACCCTGCAAGCTCTGATCCTCTGGCCACTCGAGACAGATTACATTCTATATCATTGTGGTTTCTTTGGTTTGGTTTGTTTATTGTTAAAGCTATTTATTCTCTTATACACTTGTTTTAGAGTATCTTTGCTGTAAAATGTATTTTTGATCGAGGTCATCAAATGAAGCCAGAAGGTGCAGATTCAAGTCACGTTTAAGCTACAGAACTCCTAACCCTGGGATGTTATTGCAGCAGCCAAAAGTTTTTATTGTTTCAGAAAACTACTGGGCAAACTCATGAAAAGACAAACCCACTGACGGTAACAAACAGCCCCTGAGCAGTAAACTGCTGAAAGCTGGAAGTGCATCTGGGCAAAATGCCGCTATATGCTTGTCCTGTTCTTATTACCTTCACACATACTTGCTTCTGGCCACTAACAAGTATTTTGGAGGGGTTACAGCTGTGGCCTGACCTAGTACAGTTGTGTCTATGTTTTTAAAGTAACAAGAAATAAAGTTTGACTGCACAAGCAAAACACTTTTAAGTGTAGAGATCGTCAGTAATTAGGACTTTCAAATATGCTCCCTCTGTCAGCATTTTGAAATAGCCAGGAACATTTTTAGAGAAAAATAAGGTATGGCTATTTAACCAAAGTGAACATTTACTTTTTAAGTAGTTGATTGATTGGTTACTGTACATAGAATCAGCTGTAAAAAAAAAAGTAAGAATGAATGACATTGTTAAAAATACAATAGATACCTACAGCTGCACCATTTGTAACTGTAGTCTCCATACCTTGAGGCATACCTTCACATATATCATTTAAGTTAAAGCAACTTTCTTTAATTCAGTACAGGAAGTGACCATTTTTGCATTGTGATTAGCTAGAGAAATAGCGAATTGTGAACATCAGGCTTCCACTGCTCAGGCTCCGGCTGTTTTCTTTCAGCAGTTAGATATCATTTTACTGTATTTAATTTAGTCACAGAGATTTAAATTTCAGATTAACAAATACACCCCACCTTTGCCTAACTATCACTGTCTTGCACTACTCAGCACTATTGCTCATCCACGCCTTTCCTACAGTTTTTTGGATAATTTTACGCTTGTTAATCCGGAGAGGACAAAAAAAAAAATAATAATGAGAGCTACAGCATTTTTGCAGACTATCTGGAGAGGCACAAAGCAATGGAATTATTACAAGCTAAAACAGAAGTATGTCAACTTACGCATCTGTAAGGCACTGTGTAAAGCATTATTAGAAGTGCAAAAACCATATCTATTTGTACACAGGAGTTCAAGATGGAGAGCCTTCACCACAGATTTTAAAAATGAACTGAGTTCTTTCTTGCCTTGTTTGCTTGTTTACAGATAAGTTACATTCTTTAAGTTTTTGGAATTTGCATCTCCAAAATATTTATCCATGTGTCCTGGTTTCAGCTGAGGCAGAATTAGCTTTCTTTCCAGTAGCTGCTGTGTTTTGGATTTAGTATGAGAATAATGCTGATAGCAACAACTAAAACAATATGGGTTAAGTAATGCTTACATTAGTCAAGGACTTTTTCATGTTCCCATAGAAGCTGAGAGAGAACATAGACAAGGCAGGCTGGCCAGAGGAATATTCCATACCATAGATGTCATCCTCAGTATCTAAATGGGGGTTGGCCAGCAGGCTGGAATTCACAATAGTTGTTTAGGATGAGCTGGGCAACCAATCATCAGGTGGCGAGAGCGACTTGTGTTGTATCACTTTATTTTTTTACAATCTTTTACCATTATTATCACTATTATTATTATTTTCCTCTTGTGTTACTGTTCTATTAAGTTGTCTTTATCTCAATCTGTGAGCTGTTTTTTTTCCTTCCCCGCTCCCTTTTCTCCCTCTACTCCCTACTCTACTGGGAGTGGGGAGGGTAGTCAGTGAGTGGCTGCGTCCTCCTAGTTGCTGGCTGGGGTTAAACCACAACACCTTGAAATGCATTCCTACTCTTCTGTAAGTATTCTGTTAATTACAATTAAAAAAAAAAAATTCCTTACGGCGGACAGCACATTTACCTCAGCAGCTTCCTCTTCTTCGCGGACTCGGCAGGGGCTCGGGAGGTCTTGCCCACCTGCTTCCCGGGGGTGCGGAGAAGGGCCTGCGCAGACTTCAGCCACTCACTGGCCGGTCGTGCTGTAACATCCCTTGTGTCCACTCCTGACCTTGACCATAATCTCTTAGCAGATCCTGGAGTAGTGGTTGCCAGGCCTGTCTCTCCTTCTCCCACACTGTCATTATCGGATGAATACTCAGAAATTTCTGTTGAAGTTGTCTAAGCAAATAAAAACATAAAGCTACTTAAACAGAATGCTAATGAGATAGTACAGGTTTATGTAGGCAGTTATTTATGTTCCCTAGTAACCCATAAATTGAATGCAAATTTATTGATTAATATAACCTGGACAACTTCACTGTAAATGCACATTAATCTTTTGTAAGTCAACATGAACTCCTGAATGTAAGGACCCTCTCTTGAGGGACAATTGGGATCAGCAGCATTTATTTTTTCAAACAACTAAATCCAGAGAATTTATCAAAACAATAAGCCAATGCTTATCTCTATCAGGAGAAGTTTCCAGACAAGTGTCAAGATTAAAGCAAGTTTTCAGGAAAGCAGAAAGAGGCTAACGAGTGACAGGGATTGTGGCTGGCAGGAGAGCTGAGAGAAAGGGAGCTTTCCCATTGGGATTCAAGTAAGTAGGAAGGCTGCCTTCCATAGCCTGAATGGAGGGAAGAAACACATGCCTCTATTGAGACCTCATAGCTGGCAAAAAGTACGTCAGCTTTTATTAAAACAAGATTTTGACCACGAAAGCTGGCCTTCACCCATGTCCAGCAGACCTCTAGCTTCCCAGGAAGTTTTCAGAAGTTGAGCATAAGCTATCAGGCTGCATGCAGGTAGCTCCAGGGAGGATTGATCACTGGTCAGCAGCCAGGGCTGTGAGCAAGCAGGGCTGGGGTTCAGACTCATAAAACCCCACTGAAGCTTTTCTCCCAGAAACTCACAGGACACACTCATCCCACCAAATGAGGGATGAGAGGAGAGGATGAGAAGGCCCAAAAACAAGCCTGGAAAGAGATGTGGAAGGCTGAGGAGAGGGCTGGCAGGGAAAATCCACCTGCTTTGGGTCAGCTTGTTTTACTCTCCTCTAGGGCTCCTGCACAAGCAGGGCAAGGCAGCTGGGTTGGAACAGTTATGTATGTTATGTTCTCCTGACCCTGTATTTCTTGAAGTACTGAGCATTAAGCAAAAATACTGTGAAAGTGACATTTTACCTAGTACAGAACAAAATGATCTAAAACTCTGAAATAGGCAGAAGACTAAGAAACATGAGCTGGGCTTAGTCTTCAGGAGCTAGCTGGGAAAAAAAAAAAAAAAAACCTACTGTGAAGGTTCTGGTGGGGTGAGCACAGCAACAGTCCCATCACTGGGACCACCAACACTAGCCCAGCTCAAGGAGGCTTGCACAAAACTGTTGTTCTGTAGAAGCAGCAAGTAATTCAGCCTGACCCTTGAAAGAACCAAAATCCAATGCAAAACATTAGGTTCACATTATCAATGGGGAACCAGAAAACCCCCAAAACTGACTTTGCTCCAGATCATGCTGCCCCGATCGCAGAATAGGTCCTGAAAGAAATTAGCCTGTTCCTCTGGTCTGATGCAGCAAACAGCTCTCCACACAGGTTGTCTGACAACTGGCTCAGATAGACTTTAAAGATAAAAGAGGAAAGGGAGGGAAAACACTGCATTTACTAATGCTTTGTATGTTATTAATTAGTGTAATCATCTGATACCAACGTTTCTCAACTGTGCACAACAATGAGTTCAGCTCTTGCCAGTTCTTTAATACATTCTTCACGTAAATGATGAGACACTGCGTTCATGTTCTGAGAGCTTACCTAAGTATTCTGGAAATTGGAAGGACCCTTTAAAGTTATCCAGAGAAGGAGAATAGCTAAAAGAATGTAATTAATATCAGCCTGTTTTAAACACAACACAGTCAACATTCGTCCCTTGGCAACAATATTTCTCTGAAAACAAACTCCTTCCACATTGGAAAAGAGCCAGAAATAAAAGGTTTCTAGCACTACGAAAGCAGTGACCAAGCACTTCATTCTTAAAACACCATTCCAAGGCACACTTTTGCTTTAGGAATGCTTTAATTTTGCTCAAATTGTTACGATATACACTGCACCTAAATAAAGGATGCAAACTTGAAGTTCTTTGAGCAAGGAGAATGCAAAGGAGGAAAGCCCTTGGGATGTGCTTCAAGTTGAGCACATGCTTTAATCCCACTGACTGTTGTAAGAGTTAAGAAGCTTTCCTAAGTAAAGACTGTCTAATAAATCACTTAATTCTTCTGCTAATATTTATTATTGTATACTTGTTTAGATTTGACTTCCCCAAGGAAACCATACTTTGGGGTTTTTGTTTTGGTTTGTTTGCTTGTTAGAGTTTTAGTTGGTGTTTTTTTTTTTTTAATTGGTCAGTTGGAAATTTTTCTTAAAAGAGGAAGCTATAAAAATGGAGAAGAAAAACAAAGAACAAAAACTCAGCCTTCCAATTCCGTATATTATTTAACTGTAGCCACCATCACAAACACGGTCTGAAGAGAAAAATATTTTAAAAACATACAAACATGATTTTTCAAGTATCCGGTAAACAAGCTGACATGTCTACCAACTTTATGGTAGTGGACTGCTGGCAAAAAAAAAAAAAAAAAAAATTCTCAGGCTCACTTTAAAACAATCATTGATAAATAGTGAAGAAATTATTTACTGATTACAATATATCTTAAACATCACAAAGCTGAATTTTCAAGAGGTTTTTTTTTTTTAATTTAAATACTATCCCCAGTAATACCACTGAGAGGTTCTGAAGGACTTCACTGCTAAGCACAGAGAAGTGTCAAATTAAGAGTAGTTGACTTTTCCACATTGCTTGTTACTCAAAATGTAGTCATTTTCCGTTATGGTGGCTGAAGGTACACTGCTCCCCACCACACACAGGCTCTGTTTCCCCAACTCAATCCCTTCCTTCAACCTGAGCCCAATCTAATCATCCCCATCCTGAGGTTTTCCATGACTGTCTCCCATATATCCCAATCACTCCAAATACTTGGTAGTAGACTGTTCACTAAGATTTACCTATCACTTCCAATGATGGCCTTGCCACAACACTCTCTTTTGTATCATGCTAACCACTCTTCCATGTGCAAGGGATGAATGGAAAAAAATATGCAGGGGCTGACTTCAATCCCTCCCACCAAGACAACAAACATGGCTCATTTTGTTCACTTTTAGAACAAACAGATTTACTCTGAGACTAGTTTAATTTGAAAGGTTCTAAATGCTTTCAGTTTGAGGGTGGTAAGGCACTGGAACAGGTTGCCCAGAGAGGTTGTTGAGGCCCCATCCCTGGAGGTGTTCAAGGCCAGGCTGGACGTGGCCTTGGGCAACTTGGTCTGGTGGGAGGTGTCCCTGACTATGGCAGGGGGGTTGGAACTCTATGATCTTCAAGGTCCTTTCCAACCTAAACCATTCTATGATTCATGGTTCTTTCTTTTAAGGAAAACTGTCTTTAGTATAAATGCACGGAATACTGCCATTTTTTCTGATAATATTTAGCTACAGGAAAACAAAGAAGTCGGTGAGTACTGTAGCTGAGCGTCCAGGACCCTATAATTTTCAAGATAAGCATGTTTAAATCAAAATGCATCAAAAGAGAACTCTCAAGATGAATTAATTTATGATGTATTTTTGACAGCACTCACCGGTACTAGCTAATGTAGATGGTACAAATGTAAAAATAGAAACCAGAATGAGTTAAACAGTTAAGATTGCTGAAGAATGTATGATTACCTGTATCAATTTAAAATCTTAAAAAAAAAAAAATCACCAAAAAACGAACCACAGAAATGGTAAAATCCTGGCCCAAATTGTTCAAAGACAAAACTCTTGACTTCAGTGAAATTAAGATAGCATTCCATATGCACTTAGATTTTGCACGCAGGCAACACAGAAGATACTATGCTGTTACTTCTGTGACCAAGTACTCCCTCCCTCCCCCTCCAGAGATTTGTTTCAGCTATTTGTTGCTTCACCTTGAACACTTTATGAGTCCTTTGGGAGTACCTTTGCAATCTACACAGCATTTGCCTCTAAAGGATCTGAAAAAAAACCAAACCTTTTCACTTCAGTAATGATGGAAGCAAGAAATATCTTTATTTGATCACTTTAATAAGCACTCAATATTTCTTATCAATAAAATAGCAGTAACTTAATATAAGTGTGACATTTCCATTTGAGTTTCCAGCTTCAGCACAGAAAGCAGAACTGTACAAAACTTTCCGTACAAAAAAGCTAACATATCAATCCTATTAAAAAAATACTACATCTGTATTTTTTAAAATACGCACTCTCATACAGTGATTGCTAATTAGAGGAGCAGTTGGGAGAGTTTCTCATCCCCCTTGGCTATCCTCCCAAGATACATCACTCAGTGAAACTTTCCTGTGGAAAAATGTCAGCATATGCACCTATTGGTTAAACACCTTCACTTGTTCAGTCATTCCCCATTCAGAAAATGTTGTAAATCTTTTCCAGTTGATATGAAGATATCTTGCAGGCACGAAGCTCAACAAGAGCTCACAGATATTCTGAACAAGTTCATCAGCTGAAACTAAGATGCTCCAGCATGCTGCAGTGTGTCTGAATGTCCTCTTACAAAAAAATGGTAATCAAATTCTATATAGACACCAAAATAACTTTTTGCAGGTGGCGGTCACTTAGTCTGTCATTTCTTTCCCTAAAAGTAATAAATTTCTTCCCTCCTATTACGTTACTATAGCTTAGCTCAAATGGCAGAAGAACTAACAGGGTTTCTCAGATGGCACCCTTAGGGAATCCGGCTTTCTCAAGGTCACAGAGCCAAGTTATGTCAGAAATGGAAATAGTATTTGAGAGTTTCAGACTTTGATCACTGTACTTACAGAGGAAAATTAATCTTGTGGCATTTCCTTTCCTACTTGTTCTTTCACATATCTTTGCTTCTAACTGGAATTATTTTCTATTATGCCCTGCCTGTTCCCTCATGGACTATCTTTTTCTCTTTCCTGATTCCCTTACTCTTTTCAGAGTTAATTTGTATTTCTCCTAACGGCCCTCTCATAACAGCTCTCAAGACGGGTGGAAGCTGACTGTTATTAACAAACCACACAGTGAACTTAGGCAACTATCCTACCACCTCTGCTTTTATACAGTCTTCCCTTCTGACAAGCAATGCTGCATTTGCACTACTGGTACTCTTTGCTGTCATGCATGCAAAGGGATTCAAACGCGGCAAACTTCTACCCCAGGGGGTTAGTTACAGGTTGCAAGGAGATTTTATACCTTGCGTGGTACTCTCCAAAAAAAAAAAAAAAAAAAAACCCAGAAAAGCCACTGGATTTGCTACAATGAATATTCACAAGCATAAATCAACAATGGAGTATGTCAAAGGCTCAGGCTATGCTAATGAATGCTTGAAGCTAACTCCACCAGAAGCTGGCTTGCAAGATTATAGGGAGTAGGGTAAAGGTAAAAGGAAATAAGTTTCCCCTTAATTAATCAACACAAAATTCAAGCATTGTGCACACAGATAGTACAGAATATTATTCAACTCTATAAAGATAATTAAAGACACAAAGGATTTAAAGCTTGCAGTTCTCTTCAAAGCTTTGCGTTTTCTGAAGCTTTAACTGAAGCACTGAAGTCTATGCCAAATATTTTCCTAGTAGCTTGAGGAAGAATTTGTTTCTTGGTAAACTAGCTATTTTCACTCTAGAGAGATAAAATTCAGATATACCTTCACACAAGAAGCTTAATGTTGAAGTGCAGAGCTAGGTGTGTGCCTCTCTGTGGGTGACACCAAGCTTTCTTCTCACGGAATAACCACAGGAACAACACGCAAAACGTACAAGATTAGGTAGCAGTGCGTGGGCAGAGATAACCGTATGACAGAAAAGAACAACAGTGAAAGACATAAATCACTAATAAGATATTTTTGGACTTGCAAGCCCAAACTGACACAGCAGATTAACTGAAATTTTGTATCTGTAACAACCACCCAGTGTTATTACACAGACAGCATATATTTAAAATGGATCTCAGATAATGCCTAGTTATTTAGCTAAGTACAGCATTCCTCCCCAGCACAGGCACTCAGACCATCTGATCTGTCCTAAGTATTTATCAGTGGGGTTGGTTCAGCACGCTGGGAAATGACATGTCCTGCTCCACACACATTAGCATTTTGTGGCTGCCATTACAGGAAACAGAGCCATACGCTCTTCAAGGGCACAAGAACGACCACCTCGAGCATCTCAGACTCTCCAAGAGCAACTAGCACTGAGCTGACAAAGGGTTTGCTTCATTCTTACTGCTCGGCCACCGCTAAGTTTGAGCAACATCTTCCTTCACACGGAGATGGGAATGAATTTTTGCTATCTCCTAGATGCCACCACCCCTAGGCTGGAATGCAGTAGTTATTAGCACACAAAATCATTTAAGCCAAGTAGCAAAGAAGAATGCTGTATCTACTTGAATATGGAGAAGTGTAGGCAGTAACACTGTAATTATTCAAAGCAGAATTTGGTCACAGGCTGCACCCTCATCTCCTCTTAATGGTGTTGTGAGACCTTTAAACAAGTGGTTAGGACTTCTCTTCTATGACTAATTTAAAAGGATTCATTGCATCCAGCAGCCAAGTGCTTCTTATCATAAAGGAAATTGATTCATGATTATCTCTAGAGGAAGAAGGCCAGCTACTAAACCTGAAGCACCACTGCTTACACTGCTGGGCTTCCCTTTGGAGAGCTCCTGGGGAAGTCTTACCCATGTTTGACTCCATTTATTCTGCAAGCTCTGTCAAAAATTACACTGGCATTAGCTACTGCCTTAAAAGGTTACCCCAAGTATGATTCAATTAAAAGGAAAAATACCAACAGCTGTTATCAAATGAAAAGCAAATGGGACAGTTTCAGAGATGCCTTCGTGGACTGAAGAAGTTGAAAAGGCTTTGACATAACTGCAGGAATTAATGGAACAATACAGCTGCTGTTGAGTCCAACCACCAGCTACCCCCTGATGCTGGGCTTCCTGCAGGATTTCTGAAACCAAGAAAAGGTGTGGGGCACGACACGGACAGGTTAACTCGCTCTTACACTTCAAAGAGTGAGGAAGTTGAAGTACAGTACACAAGACCACAAAATGGTGTTTTATATCACACACGAAATAACAATTAACGAAATAAGTAACTTGTATCATCAGTCATCATCTCCCATATCTTGTGTAGATCATACTGCCTTGAAGTGGAAAATGAGGTGATGATTAGGATTACATGCAGTATGTTTAGTTGTGCATTCTTTTTTGTAAGGGAGAGGTGCATGTTTTTGTTTGGTTTGAGCTCTCTCACATATAATCCTGTATACATACACCATTGGCAGGCAATAGCCTGCACGCAGTACTAATCATTTCAGAAAACAAGAATGGAAAAAATAATAATATTAGAATAAGATTTTGCACACACACACAAAAATATTTTAAAAATAAAAACTTTGGAGCAGAGTGATTTATTCACAACAAAATGGACTTTTTATAGACCTAATGAAAACATGGTATTTTAGTGACTTTTTTTTTTAAAGCCAGGTAAAGAATACACAAGTGGCAAGGATGATGAAATCAAAGCTGTAACTTCTAATCCTGAGCAGAAACCTCAGCTTTTACAAGGCAAACAGGTTTAGCAGGCTATACCTCTGGAGATACATCCACAAGCTGTTCCAGCCTGTCTCTCCCAGAACAGGTTGTTCTAAGGCATAGATCAGCCAACCGAAACAGGTGAGGCTGTCTTTTCAGCCCAAGTACCTTTTTATACAAAATAAGTCAGTAAAGCAAGAAGCACTGCATTTATTTTTAAGTGTACTCTTTAGATATAGAATTAAACAGTGATTCTGAAGGTTAAGATAGAACAAAATAGCTGTCTGCTGGGCACAAGGGCAGAATAGTAGGGGACAGTGAGCTATTAAGGTACAAAATGGGCATGAAGCAGTTCACCCAACAGCAGTTAAGGGATACCAATTTGTACTGTATGGAGTGTAAGCAAAACCCTGCTGCAATCTTGGCATCTGTAGCATTTATGCTGTAACTGCAGCTCTTAAAAGCATCATTTTAGTAGTTCCAAAGCTTTAGCATTAAGAAGTCAATTTATCACTTCCTAATATTCTGCATTACCACTGATCTCTCCACCAGTGTGTGATCAGAGTAATAGTCAACTTCTAATAGACCCAACAATGCTGAAAAATGTCAATACACAGACAACATACAAGTGCTTATTCTGCTTTGTCTAACCTTTTTTTCCATCATATGAGAACAACTTCAGTTTCTTCCAGGGAAAATGACTGGCTGATAAAGGCAATTTGGATGAATTTATCCATTCTGTTAGCCAACATTCAAGTGAATTACCATAACCCTTGCTCTCCATTCCTTCCTTAAAAAAAAGAGGGGAGGGGGGAAAAAAGAGGGGAGGAGGGAGACACCACTTCACATGTTGCATCTTGCAAACTATTCAGGGACAGAACCAGGTCTCCTCTCATGCAACTACATATTATCCCACGCAGTTGAGCTCTCATCTTGATAAGGATCCTCCAGATGATAGAGACCCAGGTTTTCAAATATAAATACCTGACTCTGATAGGGCACACAGATAATTACACCATTTTGCACAAACCCCTCAACATTATGCACCGAAGTTTGGGCACACAAGAAAATTGTAGTCAGCTTATAATACCACTTAAACAGAAATAGTTACTTTCATGTTTCCAAGGAACAGATGTTATCACATGGTTTGATAACCTACTTTCACATTCTTTGTTTATAGTTATTCACTCAGTTTCATTTATTTAAGTTAGTGGATTCAGGCTGTGAAACCTCAGTTTTATTGTGTCTATTCTAGGTGATGCTGTGGTAATTGTCCAGGTTAAGGCTTGGATGTAACGAGAGGACTCAACTGAAAGGCATGACTAAAAGCCAAATTATTATTTATGAGCTAAATCCTATAGCACCTAAACACCTGCAGGATTCAGTGGGAACTGTTAAAGGAGGAAATACATGTCCATCTTCCAGAAACTCTTTTGTTTTGTTCCAAGTCTTCAGAGAGAATAAATACTTGTAATAAGAGCTAATATCTTTTACTAGATAAACTATGGGAAAACAGACAAGCTTTCAGGATTTCGCCCTTCTATAAGTCCCAAAAGTTTGTCAAGTTTGTTTGTTTGTTTTTTTTTTTGTTTGTTTGTTTTTTTTTTTTTTTTACTCCAAATAGATAATTTCATTTAAATAAATTAAATCTTTGCTTATAAAATTGCTTCTCTTGTATCTTTAGCCTATACAGTTATGAACAGCGATCCTGCAAGCTTTTAAAAAAAAATTTTCTAAAAAAGAAACCATGACAAAATACCTCCTGCAATAATGTTATTGTTTAGACCAAACAGGGAACAGTTGAAGACTTTAAAACATCTTTCATATTACGTATTCACTTTCAAAAAGTAGGTGGTAAGTGCAAGCATGTTATTTCTGAGACAAAAAGAAGCAATTCCAGAATAACTAACTAAATGAGAGATTGCACACAGATATTCAGTGAAGTACAAATTATGCACACCAACTTCTCATCTTTGGTTGATCTGCCTGCAGTTTCCTGTGAAACCCCTTAGAAAAGCACTTATCGAAAAAGGAAAAAAAAAAAAAAGAAAATGAGGGAGAGAAAACAACTGGTACAGTGTTGTATAACACACAAATGCAATACAAGCATCATTTCTGCAATAATGCTCAGCACTTAGTGGAAATTTTTTGTTCATAATTTCCACAGGGGTACACAGAAACATCTTGAAATTCAGACTCTGTGCTTCCAGCTCCAGCAGTGCCGGTGTTCACAGCTACAGCACTGGCAGCTTAAGGAGACACCGGGCTGCCAGGCAGTGCAGTGCATTACATTCATTTTCTTCTACTCCCACTCACTCCACATTCTTCTCATTTGACTGTTCTCCCCTTTGCCCCATTTATTGCTTCACAGTGCCTGCAGTACTGCCCCCAAAGCCTAAAATAGTCGCTTCATTTCTTCCCTCTTCTTCATTTCTAACTTCTTCTGACCCTTTCCCTCCTCTCCAGAAATGCTTCCACAGCTTACCTTTTCTAGAACATTGTTTCATGTTTTTGCACTGTTAAAAGTATTTTAAACAGCAAACATTTCAGGGCAGGAAATGTCTTACCACTGCTGTGTTAGCGATGACAGTGCACGTACACACACACAAAAGCACAACCTTCACCTAAGCTGATTTTTAACGATGATGAGAGCACCTCTGTGCAGACTGAAGAAACAGGAGACCCATTCAATTGCTTTCCCAAGTAAGCCAAAGAATACCAAACAAGAAAAGTAGTTAAAAAAATACATTAAACATACTCTGCTGAAATTAATTCTGTTTGGAGAAAAAAACAAAGAAAAAGGAGCCCAACACAAGTTTACAGATTTTCTTTCACATCATGTGCCTAAACTTTGGATTAGCAGAAGGAAAATAAAGTAACCATTAGTAGGGTAAGGCATTGTAATTGAAAATTGTAATGTTGTTCTAAATACACATTTTATAGAGAGATTCAGAGGTGGTAACCTCTGCAATAATGCCTTAAGTTTGACACATTTGCACCGACTGTTCACAGTACATGAAAAGATTTCAAAGTGAAGACCAATTAAAACTCCTTTGAGATCTAGATTAGAATAAAAACATGTGTGTGCTGTAATACATATGTGTTACATTACATATTTAATACGATTGCCATAATACGGTGTCCTGGTTTGAGGTAAGACAGAACATATGGGTATAATATACATTACAGGACACACAGAGACAATCACAGATATTTGAAAGTTTATGTGGTATGCTTATTTACTAATAAAGCATACCAGGAAAAACACACTTGAAATGTCCCAGTAAGGCAGTAATCGAATGCAATCCTTGAACAATTAAACTCAATGGACTGCAAGTCTGTAAGAACTGGCTAGCAACTGGCATGCAGAAACTGCAAAGAAAAGAGCCTGAAATAAAAACATTAGTTAATTTGTACCAAGCAATTCCTTATAAGGATTATAAAGCTTGCATAAAGTACGAAGAATAAAAAGAATTAATATAATGCTTCTCAATTACAGGCAAAAAGAATAAGAGCCTCAGTGCATGTCTGCACACTTTAACACACTTTAAAAAGCAATAGTTGACTTGTTTCCACAGTGGTCACCAGTATCTTTTGGCTTCATGCCTCCACTATCTCAAATCAGATCAAGAGATTGTGATGGCTCAATTTCACTTCCATTCTTAAGTCAATGCTTGCTTTACTTCAGGAAGGGAAAGGAGAAAAATCACATAGAACTGTCATTTTCTTTTCTGTTAGGTTAGCATATGTCAATATGTATTTACACATGGAAACTGCAACCTCTCCTAGATTCAGAGGGTGGTGTGTGTGTCCCTTTTCCTTTTTTTAAAAATATAAGAGAAGCTCAATGCTGACAAGATAATGCTAAAATAATACAAGTTAATTCAGCTTCTAGGAAGAGCATTCAAAAATAAAATGCGTCCTTCAAAATACTATCAAACATTCTCTGCTTATTTTCCCCTTCCCAAAGTAAAGATACTTGTGTGATATTTGTCCTTCACATTGAACTCCACAGCTAGCAGGATTTTTTAAAAAGTGTTGCAAACCTTTTTTTCTTGAACTTGTAAGTGACCTATTAGCATTCTGATCAAAAACTTACATGTTATGTATGAAACAACTAAAAATACTGAGCAAGTTGCAATTTCCCAAAACATTTGGGGCCACAAACCCTGGCCCAAATTTTGTTCTAAAAGTAAATGGAAGAAAACACAGCAGTTAACTCTCAAACACCAGCAGTTGGAGGTCTTGCTCTGGGGGCTGTGCTCAGCATTCAGAAGTTGTGGTAAGTGGAGAGGAAAAAAGACAAGTTGAGAAAGGAGAGGGACAGTAACAGCAGCTTTGAAGAAAGTGTTCAAGCAGTCCTGGGCGTCCGGCTGCACCATTTTTAGGAAGTGTTTGATACCAGCAGCTTTACTGACTAAATGCAGAAGTGCAAATGTTGACATCCACTGTATCAATTATGTGCTCATCTTATTGGCAACTAGTTTAAATGGAGGTTTTTTTTTAGTGGTTAGACAGAAATGTAGCATGCAGTCATACTACTACAGTAGCAACAAATGGTCCCCAGAGTTTATTATAACTACCTAAACCACTGCAACACTTCCTATTCCCCACTCCAAATCACCAAAGGTATACTTGTTCATATAGTAACTTCAACTGCATCTGGATGATCTGCATTCCCCAGATCACAAGAACAGTAATTTCATTTTGGTCAGAAAGATGGGCAAGACATTGCAGCACAATTGGTTGGGGTGGGGGTTAGGGGGAAATCAGTCATTTAAAATCCAAAGAATTTAACGTGTTTCAAGGGTAATTTTTCAGGGTACAACATAGGGCAGGACTGCAGTGGAGCAAGATCTTGCTTTCTACTTGCCAGAAGCCAAATCAGTTTGTCTATATTGATAGTTTAAGGATTTAAACTCCAACTCATACAGTATTTTCTGTTCGGTGTGTAAGACAGTAACTACACAGATCTATCAATGTATTGTAACTTCTCAAATAAGGAGAGCCAAAGTTAAAGCAAGTTTATAGACAATGGCAGAATGGTAGGTACCATGAGGGTTTTTTCCTGAGAGTTATCAATTCATTAAAAGCAAACTACACACTAATTATAAACATTATTAAAATAAAGCAAAAAATGCAGTCCGTTAAGAAAATTCAGAATAAAACCAAATGCAGCTGTTTCATATAATGGTGCAAGATTATTTAGTCTAGGCATAGATGGGAATATAACTTCAGGATTCAGACAAGAATTTGAATATTCTCGTAGAAAATATTGTTTCTCAGTTTTAAACTCCTCCGTCAAAATAATGTAAAAATACACTCACAAGTGCATCATTTAAACCTGTGGTTTCCAAAACACTGACTTAAGATTTCCACTGGAGGTACTATAATTCAGAGCATTAATATAACTATAACACATACCGAGACTTCAGGATAAAAATCCTTTTGACATGTTTATTGACATCTACTACAGCCAAATTTACACTTGGAAATCTTAGACATTTTAAATGCATTTTCCCCCCAAATTGCCAAAAGCAAACAGATTCCGTTATGTACTAATCACTTAGGAAGGAGGAGGAGCTGAGTTTCTAGATCAAAAAGTGACCATTTGTGTCAATTTGCAAGAGTACCATCAAACAAGTGATTTTTTTTTTAGTTTTTTGTTTGTTTTGGGTTTTTTTGTTTGTGGTTTTGTTTGTTTGTTTTTAACAAAAATCCTGGAAAATTGCATCATTACAGCCAAATGTAAGTACTATTATTCCTGGAATGCACTTATAGAAGGAATGCAAAGCCTACCCTACGTAAAATAGCAAAAGCGTACAATTACATTTAGACTACCTGATGAGACAACCACTTCTTAAGGAAAAAACACTCATGACATCGAAAATTCAATTTAACAAATCACCCACACTCAAACACCGCAGTGAAAAAAGCATGTGTATATCCACACACCCTACTACAAACCTGTAATTTTCCATTTAGGAAATACAACATACTTTTCTCCCAGGTTTTAAATTTGTCTTTGTGTACTTTTATACACCTAACATTAACCTGTTAGCTTGTTCTGCCTAAACTATGAGCACTCCGGCTATAAAGGGGTGCCTGAATTCACTCTGCATTTTGCAGAATAGCAACTTCAGTTATCTTCACTAACTTCTTCTATGTAAGGCTGTAATATTTCAACATAAATTTTACTAAACAGAAAAGGAAGAACAGCATATGTAGAAAGCAGATGCATGAACCTACACATCCACTCTGTCTTGCCCCAAAACTGAACTCCTCATCACTCTGTAACCCACTACACACACATACCCACCCCAGAAATTGGTTTCAAATATAGAAAAATATTTGCAGGAATTTCATGGCAGCTAACTACATTTGAAGGATTACAGAAACATACTGAACAAAAATAGGGAGCAAAAGCAGCAGTGCTTTCTTATACTCAAAAACTCAAAACTTAAGCCAATATCCCAAGAGGTTCTAGAGTTTCAAGTGATGCTATACTGATAAAACTACTACTTTGATGACATTAAACCAATGCCTTATTCATGTCCTGAACAGAAAGTACAAAAGTCCAGACAAAACAGATCAGAAAAGCTCCTCTATTTCATTTAAAAAGCACAGTGTAGGGAGAAGATCCAGAAAGCATATTATAAATCAGGTTTTCTATGAAAGCAACATCACTGGATTTATCAGCATGGGTTTTCTAGATATTATGTTATATACGTTACATATAATGTTACCACATCTCATGGCCAAGACTGTGAAGACGGGGTGCACAAATGCGGCCTCTCTATAGATACAACCCTGGCAGAAAGAAGCACAGACAACATCTAAAGTAGTTTGACAGACAGCATATAAAACCACTTTGATGGAAGCAGAGGAACACTATTTGCTGTAGATGGCAAGCACCACCAAAAGAGTTTGCTTGTGACTGATGAAGTAAAATTGAACCAGAAGATTTCTAGGGAGAGAGCACAACCCAGAACTTACAAAAAAAAAAAAAATGCTCTTGGGAGAAATCTGGGGAATTCCCTGTTTCAGATACAGATGAGGAAACCATAGCTGTAATAGGAACACAAGGATCTACTTTAAAAAGCACATGATGTTCACTGCCTGAACACATGAACCTTCACAATAAAACGTGATTTAGTGGTGTAAGCACAGGACTGAGTCAGAAAACCTGACATTTAAGACTGGATCTAACATCAGTTCCTGTGGTTTGGGGAGACACTGTTTAAGACAAAATTTTCACAAGTAACTCTCAAGTGTATCTGGCAACTTGGCTCTCAAGCTTATTTTGCACAGGTGCTAGACACTGACTCCCATGTAAAAACACTGAGCACCACTGAGGCTTTGCATCAAGGGGTAAGGGAAGCAGAACTGCAAAGCATCTACATTTTAATTTAGCATAAGCAGACATTGAAATTTAAAAGACTTTTGAAAGTTCTCACTTAGTTGTTTCATTCTTCAAAATAGGAGACTATGATCAATTTGATAACTTCAGGGAGACTGCAAAATAAAAAACCATTAAAAGTGTTCTATACATGTAAATGCATGAGGTTATCTTCAGCTATAAAAGCTAAGACTTAGCCTCCAAGAGGCACTGTGATGGCATTTAGACATCAAAGTCCAAGAGGTCAGTCACAAAATCTTCCACTCCTGTCCCCAAAGCCTGCTGACAAACCCAGCTTTTTCAGAACCCGCTATTTCAAGAATTTCTTAAAGCACTCCTAGACATGCCCAGATGCAAAGCAATTCTGCAGGCTCATGGTTTATGTCACATTTAAGCCTGTGACTACAACGTTGGTACTTCTGTAACTCAGCCTGTTTAGGGGCTTGATTCAGTAGGTGTGGTTTTATGCTCTGCAGAGATTTCCACTAACAGCATCGCTTGCATTGAAAAGCACATCAACAACAGTAATTGTAACTCTTCTGTAACACTCCAGACTTTTCAGCCTAAGCAGTGAGAAACCCAAATTCTAGTGAGACAATCTTTAGCTTAAGAGAGTTTAAATCCCTCTGTCTCAGGAAGATGTTCAACCTGCCAAAGCCATAAGGAGGTCATTTCTACCTCTCCTTCGAAGGCCGGGCCACTGTGGAAAAAAACCACAAAATTCAAAGGGTCCTTAAGAGCTCCAGTCCCTGCTCCACATCAAACAGAAATTAGATAAAATGCAGGAACACCAGGGAGCTTAAGCGTTCCTTGGTCAGAAAGACAGTAGCTGGGAATCCTGGTATTTAGCACTTAAGCTCTTCTGTTCATTGTATACAGAACACAGGCATCTAAATCTAAGTTTAATGGCGATTTTGCAGGCCAGGACTTAGATTCCTGTAGTTCTGGCATGACGATCAGCTGCACTGCAGAAATCAGCCCATTTCTGTATCTGCCTCCAAATATGCTGCAGCATTTTTTGGAAATCCCAAAAAGGCAACAACTCCCAAAAGGCAAGTCTCCCAAAATCAATGCTGATCACAGCAAATATGCAACAATTCAGTCCTCTTTAGTTGCCTAACCAGATTTCAATTACTGCAGTTTGGAATTTTACAATGACATTGCATGACCAAGCACAATTTAATTGGATTTTCATTTGTTAGTTGGATGAGTTCCTATCCACTTCTATCCTTCCTCAATTCAGGCACTGCAGAAATTCAAGCTGTGAAGACAACACTGGATTTTGCAATGCATTCAGGACTTAAAAAAAATTTCAAATACATCAAAGTGGTCAGATAAGTTAGTACTCAATAGGAAGTTGTTTCTCGAAAGGAAATTGCAAATTTCAGTCAAAGAGGAAGATGGAGAGTTAGAATTAACTAACTGTTCCAAAAACTTCAGAAAGCAGGAAGGGTTTCTGAAGGTTGCGTGAAGAAACTGCATGCAACCACATAAACAAGCTTAGTTTAGGACTATGTAAATATCTTAAGATTATGTCTACAATTAAAAACCAAAAAAACAAAAAACAAACACACAAATAAAAAGCAACAAAACAAAAATCTCCCATCAAGTTGCACATATTTCTGAAAGGACATAACAGATATCTTTGCAGTTGTCACATTTGGACCTATTTATTTACCCATCGGACAGGGTAGATGCAAATGCTTAAAACTGGCTAATACAAAGAAACTTCTATTGTGCACCTTCTCAGTTATGGAATACGTAACATATATTTAAAACCAGAATACTTGCTATATTTTTTTGAAGATTCCCCTACCACTCACAACTTTCTAGCATTCAAATATCTAGTCTTCTCTGAAGATTGGGATTATTTTAATGCACATTCAACCAGCAGCAAAGCAGCTGGTATTATGATTTGGCCAATTAAACTATGTAGTTTAACTTACATTTATATTCAGTGTCCAAATTGCATCTGGCCACAAGCACAGAAAGGACAATGGGCTAGACAGATATTTGGTCTATCCTACGTAGCCATTCTTACATCATATCCGAAAATGTTCCTCTGCATCTGGGGAAGAGGTACACACTTGTAGGGTCATTTCATACAAGACAGAAAAGGTACCCACTAAAATTGTGTTCTCTAGTACTTGGCCAGCAAAAGAGACTAACTTTGCCTTTCATGCCCCAAAACACGCACTTCAAGCTGTAACTATACATATATAGCATTGGCAAAACCCTTCCAATTACCTTCTTACTGTACCTGAACATAACTGGGAATGTGCCCAGTTCACAGACACAGCTTTTGCTGTAATGCCATGATAGTGTAGGCTTGGCATGATTACATCATACACATTATCTTGGCAGTCATGCAGCAGCTGCTCCACCAAGTGAGCTCAAGGCCAAGCCATGAAAAGCTGTGCTGAATGCAGTTGTCCGCACGTTTTTTTTACAAAGGCTTTCCCATTTATTGTGTTTGTTTTAATTTACTGCCCTTATCTTAGTGCTGTACCAATATCCCTATGCAACGTTTGTATACCCAGTAAATTGTGAGAAAACATGCAGTAACAGGCAACAAATTCTAGCCTTGTCATGATCATTTTGCAAACATGACACTCAAAATTTTTCACTCCTGATGAAGTAAAATAGACCATGAATACATAATTAAGCCTGAAAACTCTGTTTCTTGGAACCACAGATCTGGCCCCTTCTAAACTCTGGGCCTTTCAGTGTGATACCAGTTGCTATGGCACAACCCTAAGATCTTTCTAACCTTCCTGAATAGTATTGTCATCCACTTTCAAGTCTTCTCCCAACAACATTTAACCTTTTAGCCCAAAACTAGCCCATATTAGTTTCAGAGATAACAAAAGTGAACGGTATGTGCCACCTTGTGAAATTCATGCATCTGTCTCTATTTGATAAAACTGCCACTCTGGTGTCCCTTCTTCACTATGTGACATCTGCCCCTTCCTTTCCTCTTCTATTCATCCTCTTTGCACAAAAAAAAAAAAAAAAAAAAAAGTAAAAGAAATATTTTGGACAAAACATGAAACAGCAGAAATAAATATTTGAAGTTACTGTATTTCAACTAGAGCAAAAGATTTCTTTTAAAAATAGCTGCTAGCATAATTAAGGTCTGCAAGAAACAGCACTTATAAGGCTTTATTAAAATTATAGGATTAACACTGAGGTGGAATGTGTAAATTACAAAACTGATACGTTAGTTGTAGCAGTACATTTTTCTTATTTTGAGGATGAATCCCAATATGCCAGAAATTAAAGACCTGCATTTAGATTGCAAAAAATGGGACAGACAGTAGCTGAGCTGGGTCTTTTGAAGAGCTGTGAGGATAAGTTCACCCAGCTCATTGTTTAGAGGAACAGAGACTTTCTGGAGGCCATGCCTCTGACCCACGTATTGAACAAGTTGCTTCCCACATACACCAGCCTCTCAAAAGCTTCAGTAGCCTAGACAGACTGAAAATTTCTCCCCACGTCTTCAGAGCCACATCCACCTTCAAACACAAGACAACAGTAGAAGAAATCCATTGAATGTTGGCCAAATGATGAGCAGAGGCAGTAAGAAGAGACACACAATAGCATCCTTGCAGAATAAGAGGCAGAAAAAGGAATTTAGAGTACCATCTCTCTTCCCTACTCTCACCCCCCAAAAGTAAATCACACAGCCATGTACACTCCTCCACAGTGGCTTTAATATGCTGAGTGATTAATGGTGACAATGATGACTACAGGCCATACTATGCATCTTTAGAGGGTTTTCAATTCAACACTGAGGGGCCAAATGGGGCTACCGTGTATCTAAAATATTTTACTCTGATTAAAGGTGTAATTATATAGTTAGTCATAATAGCTGCCATACTTTAAAAGAAACCCACCTTTCCTTCAGGGGAAGGGAAGGAAATTATGCTACTTTATTCATCCAAACACACTCTCAGTTAAATTCAAATACAACATGTGGACTAGATAAATACAGTGACACACAGCCACAAACACTTAGTAATCCAAGATAGAACAAGGAGATGAATCTTTTAACCTATAATCTTTGTAAAGGGAAACTAAATCTTATGATTAAGAGTTATGTCATATCTGTGCAGGTATCAGTGGAGGCTGTGTGTCTTCTCAACTGTCATAAGAAATTCATGCTGGTTTTAGGGCCTAAATATGAGCAAAGACATTGCAAATATGGGGTCTGACACAGAGCTCAAGAGATTTACTTGTTTATATGGTTAGTGTGTAACTTCTGTGGATATCCACATATATATTGCATGGAGGGGTAGGCTAGCACTAAGAATCTTACTCAACGTAAACAAAATAGAAATCCTTTCCTTCTCTTCTCACTGTATTTTCAACCCTGCAACAGATTTGCTCTGTTATTGCTACCCTCAGAAAATCATCACTTCAAGTCCACAGGAATAATGATTTTTGTCTAGGAGAGGTTTCTTTGGCTTAGGTCACCTTTCATAGAAATGTAGTTGATGTCAAATAGCCACTACCATTGATGTATAAGAAAAGATGAGGGAAGACAGTTTCTGTATGTAGCTATACCTTTTAAACCAACCCTTCTGGTTACATAGGAAAGAGGGCAAAAAAAAAAGAAAGAGCACAATAAACAAGCTTTAGTTTTTTACTTTTTTTTTTTTCTTTACTGACACTCTGAAAGTCCATGTTTAAGACCACCAAAGCCATTTAGAGATCCTTCCCGAGCGAGTGGTGCCTGGACACCCTCCAGGAGGCTGTCTCCTGAGGAGACAAACTCAGATGCAACGCAGACCTAGTTCACTTGAACCTGAAGGAGGGGAGGCAGGGTATACCCAATGTCTTGATCCACAGTAGTCCCAGCCCCCAAACTGAATTACAGAACCAGGTTGGATAAAAGACACGTCACATTTCAAGGGAAAAAAAGAAAGGGGAAGGGTGGGAGATACAGGACAAGAAAATCGTCGTCCTTGCCAATAGTTTCCAGTTATCCGCATGGACACTTGTACACTCTCCAGAAACTCTCCTTCTGGAATAAAATATTTAGAGCATTTGATGTGCATTTAAGTTCTAAACAAATCTATTGGGCTTTACTGCTTAACCTTCCTCCTCTCCCCCTTTCATTTTTTCAGCATTGGTGTTGGAATTTTGAAATATTCTACAGTTCAACAACTGAACATAAATTCCCCACACTAATCGCTTGACAAGGGAGATGGCTGACCAGGACCCAACCAAGGCAACACATGCCACATAATTCGTTAGATAACAGAAGTATAAGTCATTTTATATGTGCACAGTTCTTAATCACCATCCTTTGCCCAACAGAGCTCAGTGGTCAAGTCCCAAGAACAATTTTATGAGTCCTGTCATCTCTGTTTTTTTCCAAGCATTCTCTCAAGTGATCCCACAGTTCCATCGCTGCACCTCCCTTGAGCTAGATTTCTGTATCTTTTACAATGCTATCTGCTAGTCTTTAAGTTTTTACACACTTGATAATAGAGGGAAGAAAACATAATTGAAAATATAAAAGAAAAATTTATCTTGCATCAACAGAACTATACAAGAATAACAAAAATACAAATCAAGATATGCTACACAGCAATAAAATTACAAAACACCACATACAATAGTTTTATGGGAAAGAAGGATGAGAAAAAATTCTTTTCCAGATTTCACACCATTTCCTTCCCCCCCACACACACCCAGTCTGGGAGAGGTAGGAAGCAAGAGAGTTTTATTTGCTTCTTTTAATTTTGCTCTGAAACATACTTTAAGTAATTGCAAGTGAGTGACACCTAGTGATGAACACAAATCTGATCATCCTCCACTCTCCCACACAGAAGATAAGCCAGCAAGCACCGACAGGTAACTCAGGAGTGGGTGTCGAATCATGGGAACCTGACACTACTATGTTTCTCTCCCTTAAAAGCCAAACATCAAGTGAGCCAAGACCTAGAAACTTGGTGCACAACTAAAAAGAAAAAGAATTAAAAATAAAATAGCTAATCTATCCAAATAAGAGATGGTTAAAACAGATCTAAATCATGATGTGTAAATTCACTCTCCATTCTCTTTATAATGAACCACCTCTCTGGAAACATCAAGTTTTCCCAGAGATCTCATTCTTAATTTAAAAAAATATATCCCAGAAGCAAACGGGAAGAATGGGTTTCTCATCAAATACTAAAATATCAACAGTTGTCTTAGAGACCACTTAGTGATGTCTCCAGCATTATAACTGCTATCCTGTTGTAAGGATTTTATGAGCTTGTCAAAGACTCTTATTTTGCCAGTAGTTCCAAAATTATTGCTCACAGAGCAGTTACTGGAAGTGAAGGGGAGGGGAGGGGAGGGGATCTAGTGTGATTTGTGGTAGGGTTACAGGAAGGAAAAGTATGCTACTATGCAAAGTAGCAACAACACAGTCCCCTGAAAGGGAAGCTTGAATAAAGAGACCAAGAAAACTGGCCTGACTTTTAAACACCACGACATGGGACAATCCTGTACATGGGAACCTAACCCTGAAGAAGAGATTTCTTTACATAATGCGTTTAAGAGCCATCCAAAGCTCCAAGGCTACAAAACGCAAAATCCTGTAGGAAAGGGAAGTGATTATCCTAGTACAGCCACTGCCGCTTTCACACACTATGTGCCATTTCATCTATTTTTGTCATGAGCAGCATTTTGTTACTGGAACCATTTGTTACTGCTTTAAAGACACAAAGTATACACCATGATTAAAAGCCATCCCAAGGACAGGAGTAAATAAATAAATAAAGCAGGGGGCAGAGAAAGGAAAACACTTAAACACACACTGCAACTTGCAGACCTTGTTCTGCTTGGTAAACTCATGGCCATCCCCTTGTCTCTCCTCCCAGATTCATGTGAGGTTGGGGTTTTTTTGGTTTTGTTTGTTTTTTCTTTAATTCCTCAGCAAACATTAAATTTTACAGCCTTTTGAATTTTCTTTAAAGCCCTGAAAGCCCAAGTTCTTCGGGAAAACTAACGCAACAGAGCCACCTACCATGCAAAGGCAGGACTAACAGGGCTCAGGCAGCAAGAGCCGCCACTGAAACTTATTTGAATGAACTTGACCCAGGTTGGCGGCTGGCCAGCACCCTACGTCACCCCGTGACTTAACAGAACACAGTGTTCTTGGCACCCGCACAAAAATGTGTTGAAATCCACGCTGGAGAGAGAGAAAAAAAGTCAGTGTATGTTTCAAATTAATAAAGGAAAATGGTAATAAAAAGGTAATAGAAAGCAAAGGCGGCATTAGAAATTTTAAAATGCATCTGCTACATTTTTCCCCCGGCTTCTTCATCTCATTTGGTGTTCCCTCGTGTTCCAGAAGCTTGGCACAGTGGCAGTTCTCACCAGGACGAGCCCTTCCCTGTCCAAATCCCATCCCACGCGCTCTCCCTCTCACCTCTCCCTGTGCCCTACCTGGAAAATTCCAGTGCAGCGCTCAGCGAGGTGATGAGAGCAGACACTGGCTGCTGCACCAGGGCTGCCCCTGACTCACTTCCTTGCCCAGCCCTCCCACAGAGGCGACATGGCAGGCACCTCGTGCAATACTTCTATAGGGGATGATCGGTTATACAGTTATGTCACTCACAAGTGGATGATGCTAATGCTCTGCCATGAGATGAAAAGCAAACAAGTAGAAGGAGGACAGGCAAAATGAACTTAATGAACCATGAACTTTATGTACTTCCTCCATATACCATACTGCTTTTACCTCCATTTTCCGTATTTCCTCCCTCCAGGAGTTCTTTCTCTCCAAAGCCTAGACTCAAGTCCCATTTCCTCCTGTCTGTCACCCCTTCTCTCTCTGATGTCCTATCCTCCTCTTCAGTGACTGATCAAGACATTTGACACCCGTAGGGCAGGATCAAAACCAGCTCAGACACCTGCTGAGGGCTTTCCCTAGTCAACTGTTCAAGGTCCATACCCACCACCCCAACCCCACCAGCATCCTGACAGCACAAGCCTCCAGCAACACCTTCCAGCCAGGTCATCAGCCACGATGACAGAAAGATGGATCCAGTTTCATCCTCGTTACCTTCTGCACACACATCCTCAGCCTAGCATGCAGTCAAGGCAGTTAGAGGGATATACAGGAGACGGTAAGGCAAACGTGCTCCCTACCTGGACAGACCACTGAAGCCGCTTCCACCCATTTCAGTGTGCAAACCTGAAGCTGCATCAGTTAATAGCTGATCCAGCATTCCACCATCCTTCATACATCAGATGAAACACGACAATATTTTTGTTTAGTTACAGATTCTCTAATAAGACATGCAATGCATGTATCTAGGATATGATCCATGTCTCTGGTCAGTCCTTCCAACATCAGGAGCCTGTGTTATATGTAAAAGATGTAGTTTGCAGTGTGTAATAGTCAAGGTGAAAAATAAGTAGTACTATTATGGCTATAGAAATAAACTATCTGCTAACCAAAGAGACAATAAAACTTGTAGAGGAAGCAGTTAGGCCCTTTTAGTAGTCCCTGTTTAGTATCACAGAAAATCCTTCCAAAAGTCCTTTTCTTCCAACCAGAACCCTGCCTATGTCTTTCAAAGTAACATAGTATTACCTCCATTACTATAGCAGTGGGGAAAATAAGTCTACTTTAATGCTCCAAGGATAAAAAAAAAAGTTAATGAGAAAGAAGTCATGTTTTGAGGATATATTTTCCTGATGCTCAAAATGCCATTTTCTGAATAACTGCATCCTAAAGTGAAAAAAATGTAGAGAGATACGGCAAACAATTCTTACACCGTTTTCTTTTGCCTCCCTGTGGGATACACCAAGGACACATTTGCATATGGAAAAAAACAAACAAATGTTGATCACGACAAAGTAGAGAATGGGACTACTTGAAGAATGAATACTTTAAAAGCTCTCTATAAACAATTAATGAACATTTGACAGAATCAAGTATAAGTAAAAATTTTCACAGAGCAAGAGAAACAAACAGTGGAGATAATTTCTAATCTCTTCTTTCTGTAGTCAGGCTCCAGATCAAGGAGGGCACCTAAATAAGTAGGAGAGACAAAGTGAATTCAGAGTTAGGTAAGTTATAGGAAGGAAAGGCATTCAAATAAGAAAAACACAGATTGCTTATGACACAGATGACAGGGAATTCATATCAAGACATGTACATTTCCAATGACATGCCTTGGCTTGATAGGTTATCTTTAAGAATTCCTATAGAAGGAGCAGTTCGTATTTATTTACAAAAGATGCATTCACACCATATACATCTAACATCAAAGCAGTTACCTGCCCATTCCCCTCCAAGCACATACAGAAACACTACTCCTGCAGTGGAGATGGGGGGAAGATTTCCACAGAAAAGGGAAGTTCTTCCGTAGTCTCATGTTTACAAAGGAGTTTACTGGGTTGTCAAGGAGAAAAAAAAAAAAAACACAGTGATCCCCATACAACATACTTTGAATACACACAATTAAACTTGTCACAAAATTACAGATGAGTTCTCCGCCAAACTCTGAAAGCCTACCCCAGTACCCTTGTCTCTTTCCTAATTGGGTTTGGCAAGGAGCACCAAGATACTGTTAAGTCTGAAAGTTTGCTCGAGAACCAGATCCACAGGTTAGAGAAGTTTTCTTGAGCCACTCCCAGCTGGCTAGTGGGCAAACCACAGGGAAACTGCTAGAGCCTTCAAGGAGGGCAAAGTTGATGGCAGGATGTGACACACTTACCGCAATCATGCAGGCTACTTGTCTTCCTAACACACAGCGTGGCTTACAGCCTCTAAGCCAATGCACGGGACTACTAGCTCAAAAAGGGTGAGACTAATTTTTTATTGTATTGTTAAAGTATGTATTTGATACGATCATTTGTTCTTACACCCTTCAAGACTGTGAATGGAATGTTTTTAAGAGGAAAAAAAAGAGTTGGGATCTCTTACAATTAAGAGATAAAGCAACCAGCCCTCACAATTTGCAACTGAACACAAAAGCCAGCAAGGCTTTTGCCCTTCTCCTAAACCACCTCATCTCTCTGGAACATGCAGTATTTCAGTTTGTTAAATCCTGGAATATTTTCATTTGCGGTTTAGGGAATCTCAAGTGATTGGATGCAGTTAGCTGCACCAGGACCAAAACCAGAGTAACACATGCTCTGACTTTAGTACACACCGTTTGAATTAAAAGTTTCAATTGCAGCATGTTATGTTTTTAATTAACATACAAAAGAAAACAGCACCTATCCACCAATAATTTTAATGGAAAAGCCCCATTTTCAAAGCACAGTTGAATCCTGAGCCATGAATGCATCTCTAACCATCTTCAGCTATATACATATGAAAGCAACCTCAACACATACAACTACAGCTAGTTACATACCTGCAAAGTAGGAAAAAAAAACAAAACAAACAAACTAGGTGAGAAGAATACTTTTATTTTCTTAAATAGAACACCGTTTGTCAATTTAAAAGAAGGAAGATTATACCAGATGGGTCACCCTCTTAAAAACAACTGTAAACAAGACTCAAATACTGAAGAACGGCAATACCTTGTAGCTCCGTTAACATTCTCATTTGAGATTTGGGTCATTTGCTAATAAAGTAAAGAGCACTTACTGGACATGTCAGTAATGTTGCAGAACCTGACAATCTAACACAATTGCCTACTTTCTCCTCCCCCATTTTTAAACATAGTTATAATATCCGTCTAGAGGGTTAGAGAAAAGAATCTAGGACAGATCCATAACAAGACTGAGTCCTAAGTGCAGAAGCAACATAAAAACATGACTTCAGAGGAGCAGGAAGTGCAACAGCACATGAAAGATACAATTACATCCATAGGTGAGTAAAACCAGGATCATGCCAGAACTAGGTTAGCATTGCATTTGAGCTTCTGGAATATTCAAAGTTGAAGCATTTTAATTCTATTACTGTTTTATAACACCCGATTTGTCAAACATTTTGGTTTGGAAATAACTTGTTACCAGATGAAAAGCACAGAAAATAGGTGACAGGAAAAAATATACAGCTATGGGGCAACACAACAGGAGTTACGTGATCTGTGGTTACAATAAATGCAGACAGAGGCAGACAAATTGCGCCTATCTGACTATGCATACAAAACTCAAGACCTTTCAATTTATTAAATATAAGTTATTACTGTTTGCAGTGAAGGAGATAATATTCTTTGCCAGCTGCATATGGGAACATATTTCTAGATATATGTTTTTATTTTTACCAATTCCAGCTTAGGGCTGGGGGTTGTATGTGTGTGCTTTCTATTTCAAAGGCTAGTGCAGATTGATGTATTTTTCTAAAAACAAATGCACACACTTGTAGTACTGACCACATTTTAACCACAGTAACAATGTCATACAACCCATCAGGCTTCTGGATTCCAGAGTTTCACAGTGTTAAAACAGATTTGTAGCCACATCTTATTTAAATAAAATTTCAAGATGGTTTCTTCAGTCTTAATTTTACTCTCACTTTTTATTAACTCCTTTATATCTGTACCTATCACTTTCTTCACTTTATTTTTATGCTTCTATTTCGTTATGCACTAGTTTGCCTTCGTTTGTCCTCTGTGTGGTTTTTAAGGAGTTTTAGCAAGTATTGATTTTCCACAGTACGATTTCCTGTCTTCACAAGACTACATAGTTAAGCTCATAAAACCAAACAAAATAATTGCTTTCTAACTTTTTTCCAGCATTGTTTGTTTAGATTTCTATGCATGCAATTAGTCTAGTTTTATCAAGCAAAAATTAAAGTATTATTCTTTTAAGAAACTGAACATACTGGAATTAATGTCTGCCAGAGAGACTGAGGCACCAGGTATGAAGTTGCAGTTTCACTAAATAAAAGTAACCTATCAGATTCACTCTGCGTTTTAGATATAAGCAGCAAACCAGAACTTCCTTTTGCTTTAATCCCATAAACGCTGGCATAATGCCATATAAGATATCATGCTAACCAGACTCTGGAAGCCGAGGACTTAAACGCACAATAAAGCGGCAATTAGAAAATTGTGGAGAGCAAAGGAAACAAAGTAAGAGCAGCAAGACCAAGTCAGGCCAGAGACTTGTTGAACTCAGCATCCTACCTGGGACAGTGGCCTATATGAGATGCATAAAGCAAAGAAGAAGTACAAAGCAAGTGAATACTTCTTCCCTTATATACTTGTCCACAGTGGAGTGATTTGCAACTCCAGCACTTCCCAAGGGAGCATCATTTGACTTATTAGTTTAATGGATTTTTCCCCAGAAAAAAAACTGTCCAATCACTTTTAAACCAAACTCCACAGAAGTCTGGTAATACTGTACAACTGCTTAATATTTTTAATGTCAGAAAAGAAAGTAATTGGAAGGGACCACAGGTGGTCACCAGCCATAGGTTTCTGATCCAGTCATTGTGGCTCATTATTGCTGCAACACCTAAAGAACCTCAGAAGAGTTAAGGAGTGCTATGCTGAGACCTGTACCCAAAAAATGCAAAAAGTGGTGATCTCTGTTCAATGACTTTGTGCCAGCTAAAGAGCTTGAGCAATGAAGTGCATTTTAAAAAATTCATATTTGTGGAGAAAAAATACATTGAAAGATACTTTTCTTGCAGTTAAACCCTACAATACCACCAACACTTGGGTATTTCCTTTAGAACATTTAATTCATTCATTCATTCCAGTTCAGGAAAACACATAACCTACATTATCATCTTCTTTCTTCGTTTTAAAACTGGAGCATAGTGCTGCTAACAAACAGATGGAGAATTTTTACAATCTACTGGCTGCAAATATCAAAAATTAAATCCATTTGCTGTTCTTCCATTTAAAATATGCGTGGTAACAAAGCAACAGAAAATAGTATTCAGTGGTCTCTTAAATCATCCCTCCCTGCTAAAAATGTGAAAATAAACCATCATACATTGTATCACCAGTAGTCTTACTTTTTCAGCTCTGTGATGACGACAAGGATCATGACTGTGTCAAAGTTGAACGATTATTGTCTATATTATTATTTCTGACTGTTCAGAGTGTCTGGAGCATGCAAGATAGAAACCTTCCACCACCACCTTCCAAAATGCTTACAAATTAACTAATGGCAATTAAGTAACAGCTGAGTTGCATTAAAAAAACCACACAATTCACATACAGAGAATTTAAGAAGTTTTGCTTATTCACAACCAAATATTTTGAAGTCACAATCCACAGGCAACTGCTGCATTAAACATGAAAAACGCTAACCTGAGAATACTCAAAGTAGTTGTGAAGTTATACACGCAACAAAAAAATAGGTAGACTACTTTATAATAACATAGTACAACTTTTGGCTTTTTTTTTTCCCCTTAAATCTCAATCTGACTGCCATTCTTGTCTTTAAAAAGTGACTTGCACTGCACAAGTGTGGCATAGAAGTTATGTTGCCTTCCAATACTATGTAAAATTATGTTCTAACTTTCCTTTCCATCATTTCTCCAATTATTTCTTCCACTTAGCTCCCAACACAATGAACTGTGCTATGATGATGTTAACTAACTTAAATATTTATACTTAGCATCCACAATGGGAACAGAGGTGACATGTGCAATATTATTCACTTAGACTCATATACGAAAATGACAAATCAACTCAGCGTCTTCATTATCAACAAAAGGGATGCATTCAATTGTTAGTTACGTGTTTGTGGTTTGGGTTTTGTGTTTTGTTTTTGGTTTTTTTAAACACAGGTAACTTCCCAGACCTAGTTTCTCCTCTGAGCTCATTAGATTTAAGAAGCAATCAATAAGTACAAGAACCATTTATTTAAAATTGTAAAGCCATGTAAGAAAAGAATTGTGCCCTGTTCTGATGCCCACTTAACTACTTTTTACCTCTACAACTCCAGTAGTTAGTAAATTTTAAAAAATTAAATGCCCTTATGGAAAAGAAAAGCAATCACAGAATCTTTAAGTTGTGAGGAATGTAAGCCACAAATCAAAACTAATGTAAGATCTACATGTACTGTCTGCATGGGAAAAAAAATGTGGAAAATGAGACTCAAGTACATCTAAAGGTTAAAAAGTAGATGGGAATAATCACCCTCCTGCATTTTTTTTTCCAGATTTGTTTCTTGTAAAAACATTCATTTTGTTGTTGTTTAAGATGACAATCTTATAATCTGCTGTCCGGCTCATTGCTTTTTAGGCATAGGAGAGTGGCAATTATGTCCTATTTTATTTCCTTGACCTAAGTTTGTACTATCATTCTAACCCTTTGAAAAGCCTATATAACCTGATATTTTTTAATCCAACCTTCCCTCACAAACTATGTAAGAGAACAATACATCCCCTTCCCTCCTGACCTCCTCCTTCAATAACTACAGGCTGAGGCTGATGACAAAGTTTCTTAGTGTAAAGAGCTGTCTTGACCCTTCCTTTCTAAGCCACTAAGTAAATGCCATACAAAACCTCTTATATCCTCCCAACACACAAGTATTTCACATCATAAGGATGATCCTGTTGAGTCTTGTAAAGGAGGAACACACTAGCCAAAGCTCACCATTGGTGAAGTTTACTGGTATGCAGCTATATAATCTGGTTTCACAAGCAACTCTGTAAAACTGTTACATTACTGTCTGTAATGTTGTCAATTCTTTTCTCTGCACATGTCTGCAAAGAACAGAGTAAAAGGAAATATGATGCTTTATCTACAGTTGCCTCAACTAAAAGCTATTTTTTCTAATCCTGTCTTAAACACACAATGCGTTATGGGGTATCCATTCTCCCCAGATGTTTGCAGACCATGTACTTAAATTGTCTCAGAAAGGGACTGAGCTAGCTACTGAAGGATAAAACTCACAATGTCTCTCAGACTTAATCTCAATGCAACTTCTGGCTCAGAAAGCACCTAAACTGCAACAGAGATCCTCCTTCTCCCACTGCACAATGTTCAACAGAGTCTTACACTTTTCACCCAATACTATTATAATTCAGGACCCAAGCTAGATGAACCTTCAATATAATAATCCTATATCACCAGTTTATGAATAACATGTTATTTATTACTTTAGCATTATGCACCTATTTCCAACTTTAGCCCACACCATTACGTACCCATGCATTCACACATACGCTCCAAAAGGGAGCTGCAATTACCCTGCTTACCCCAGAAAGAAAGTTCAGTATTGTGGATTTATACTATTTATTCTTTTTATACTGCTAGTTATATTGTTGTCCCATTCCAAAAGATCCTAAAGTGCTTCATATCCTAGACAAATCACTTTATTACTGGAACATACCAGATTCACAGTGAAACTCAGCAATACCAACTTTTTTTTTTTTTAATTTCATGATGCTTAAATGCACTTCAACAAATCACAGAATGCGTATGTTTAAAAACAGAAAGCCATAGTGCTTTTCCAATTAGTCATAAAATGAAAGATTTCAATTAAAAAAAAAAGAGAAACAAAAAACCCCAAACTTACCTTCACACTTCTCCCTCACCCAATCAAGCAAGTTAAAGCAGCTTAGTCTGTGACACCAGCTCACTCCAGGGAAGCTAAATGCTTCCCTCCACTTGCCTTCCTTGTCAAGTCTGGCTACAGCCATCAACCTCTACAAAATCTGTGCTGTCCCAAAGGCCCCTCTCCATCCCTATGTCAGCTCTGAAAGCTTTATTAAAACATTGAGGTAAGCATAAACTAGACTATGTGACAAAACACCCTGCAGAAGCCGCATAGAGCAGCGGATGGTAGAGAACTAGAGCTACAAAGGGTATACACTGCATTGCACCAAGTGAAGATCCATTTGCAACATCGTCTTTTAGTATGTGGCTTCTCAATTGCTCTGCAGAGAATGCACTGAGGGTGGCAACGGAAAGAGGACAAAATTCATACATGCTGAAAAGTCCACAGCACACAAACATGGGAATAGCTGTAGGGGAATCTACCAAGGATCATTTTAGCCCCTTACTTTGTCTCCAACAATAATTAATGTCAGATGTTTAAGGAAGAGTTTAAAACAAGACAAGCATGTGGCAATGCTGTCACAGAACAGTCTCCCTTATTCCAGTTGGTGGCTTCAACTGAAGGCAAGATCTTTGTGTTTAATCCTTAAAAGATCTGTCTTCCATGAGTTTGTCCAATTAATTTTGAACCCATGTAATCTTTCAGAAGCCACATCATCCTGTGACAAGGAGCTCTGCAGCTCATATGGTGGGATGGATAAACTCCCTTTTAATGTTGAGGATAAATTCCCTTTTAACATTGAATCAACCTGCTAGTTTCACCTGATGTCTCCTAGTTCTATACAGTACCTAGTCATTTTGTTTACTTCTTCCTATCTATTTGTGATTCATGGGTTTCTTTCATGTCCTCTCCACAGCAATTTCTTTTTGAGGCTGAAGATTTCTATTCTACAGAATTTTTCTCATGCAGAAAACATCCCATATCCCTGATCACTTTTACCAACTTGCTCTGAAGCTTTACTAGTTCCACTGAAACTTTCTTTTTGTGAAAAAAAGGTTAGGGTTAGGGGGTTAGAAGTTAAGGGTTAGGTTAGAGGACCAAAACTACTATCCACAAGTTGATGTGCAAACTTAAAGGATTTTTAAAATTACAGTGTTTTTAGCAGCTTTTCAGAGTACTTAAACACCAACACAGACCTCAATTCTTCTCATTCATGACTATTTTATATCAGGATGAAGCTGCTCTGCCCATCATGTTTGCTTTCACAACCAGACAGTTCCAGTCCGCTTTTCTCACTTAGCTTCACTGGTCCCTTTCCTATGCACAGGAAGGTGTCAAGGTGTCTCCAAAATACCAACAAGTCACTTCCTCTCACAAGCAAACTTCCCAGCAGCCACACGGGGATTCCTACAAAGGGAGAACAGGGCTTTCCTCCACTGGTGTAATGATGAGAAAAATAGACCTAGAGAAACAGAAGTTGTGTACAGAGCACTGGAGGCTGCCACAGCAGCACTGCGCTGGCAACACACCCGATGTGAGGAGCTGCAGCAGCCACCATTTCTGAAGAGTTGCAACCAGATGAGAGTATTTGGTGGCATGGAACTAAGCAGTTGTGTTAGGCAAGAGAGAACCGGTGACCTGAGACCAAGCAATGACCAGGTGAGGGTGAATGGGGACAAGTGAGTGAAATAGTGACCGTGCAGGGAAGAGGAGACGGAGTGGGAGGACAATGACTGGGACAGAGTCAAAAAGTATGCCACTGTGCTAGGACTGAGCAGTGAATCAACAGCCAGGTGCAACAGCTTCTTCATGTGTCCAGGAAGTGGGAATAATAAAGCTGGGCTGAAGTTGTGAGTAGTGGGATAGATATCACATGAAGTAACAATTTATGATCATATTTCCTGAAAGACCGAGGACAGACAAAGACAAAACCATCAAGTAGTCAAGGCTTCTGCCCTGGTCTGAAAGCAAATAGTGATATGCTAAAGGGGGAAAGAAAAAAAAAAAAAAAAAAAAGCATGGAAGCAGGGTTGTATGCAGCTGGCATATACATGAGCCTACTAACAGATTCCTGCAGAGCAGGCAAAATTCTCTTTAACATGTTACAGTTATGGAGTGATGGTCCATCACTACAGACCGTCTCCACAGAAAGGGTTAATCAGTCACCACAGTTATTAGTCTGGAATGTAAATGTCCTGATAACAAGAGAACTGTAAATCTGGATTGCCATCTATGGATGATTCAGACATTTGTATAGACACTGTTTATTACAAAGCAAGAGCAACAGAACATGACACAGACCCTGCCAAACTGGATATGAGAGACATTAGGATTTCACCCCACCCCAGTCCCATCTCATTGTCCCCAAGAAAGTCAACCCCCTGCCAAACAAAAGTTCCTACCTCCAAATTTCTTAAGTTTTGCTATAAACATTCTCAGTTTTATTCCATTTGTTCTGCCCCCATTTTCTCCTCTTGTCTATCCAACACTTCCACAATGTGATGAGAGCCAGGAACAAATGTCCTGTTCCCCATACCATACCACCACCAAACCACATTCTTTCCAAGCAAAAGATACAGTGGCATGACTTAAAAAAAACACCACACACCACAAAACAAAACACCCCCATAGCTGCCTTCTTCCATGCAAGATAAAAACACACACAGATACACAAGAGCTTCATCCATTAAAGAGAGGGAGAAACACACTGGAAAAGCCTCAGGTATTTTTAATAATCCCAAGGTTATCATAGAATAGTTTCTAAAATTTGGGTTTCCTGTGTTTTCTAATGTATTTTAAATGTATTTCCAGATCTTCACAATTCAGTAGACCCTACAAAGAGCTGGTATAAACTAACCCTTACCACCAAAGCAAGAGTTCTGTTTTGGTGAAAAGCGACAAGAAACTTGTAAGAAGATGAAGCCTAAATATAGGGATAGTTGGATGATTTTGGTACACCTCATGCTGAACTTGTTCTACCAGGAAATGGATGACCTTGACCATTTAAATCTTATTTTCACTTAATAGCCGTTCTATAAGCAGTGTTACACGTGCATTTCTTTTCCAAGATAGCCGTCTGTCTTGTGCTGCTGCCACAAACCCCTAGAGCAGTAAGGTTCACACGTGAAAATATGCAAGCTGCAACTGCACTAGGTACCTTAAAAGGACAAGCAATGTTTTCTTCACTACTGGATACAACAAAATGCCTGGTAGTAAAAGAGCATTTTACTCTCCCTGATATATTAGGCCCTTTGCCTGATGCAATGAACTGGCATGATGGATGACAGAACCAGCCACTGAAAGATCACGGAATCACAGAGTTTCAGAGTTGGAAGGGACCTCTAGAGATCATCTAGTCCAACTCCCCTGCTAAAGCAGGATTGCCCAGAGCACATTACTCAGGACTGCATCCAGGCAGGTCTTGACAATCTCCAGAGAAGGGGACTCCACAACCTCCCTGGGCGGCCTGTTCCACTGCTCTGTCACCCTCAGCGTAAAGAAATTTTTCCGTGTATTTGAACGGAACTTCCTGTGTTCTAACTTGTGCCCATTGCCCCTCGTCCTGTCACTGGGAACCATTGGAAAGAGCCTGGCTCCATCCTCCTTCAACCCACCCTTTAGATACTTGTACGCCATAATAAGGTCACCCCTCAGCCTTCTCTTCTCCAGGCTAAAAAGTCCCAGCTCTCTCAGCCTTTCCTCATAAGGGAGATGCTCCAATCCCTTAATCATCTTAGTTGCCCTTCATAAAAATATTTTCAAAACAAAGTGACAACCCACAGGAAAGACTGAACCAAAGGCTTTTAGAGAATTCAAGCCATTAGCCAATCACCTACTCCGTTCAGGTCTCCTTCCAGAACCACAGTATTTAGAAAGCACATTTATGAGAAAAGAAATTAAGACTGATCCTATGCATTCCCCTAGAACTTATCTTTCACCATTTCCTTCAAAATGAATTTCAAACAAATTTAAATCAAACTCTCTTCCAATTTGGCCTGAGGAGTCCTGAGACAGTTTGGAAGACAAAGTTAGACAAATCAAAACCCAGCAGCTTTCTCACTGTCCCCACGACTCTTTGCAAAACAAAAAACTTTTAGTAAATTATCTATAATGGCAAACAACAGAGAGCCTTGTCAGAGCTGGGGAAACAAGCAAGACAAAAGCTTTCAACTTCCTACTAATGTTGTTAACTCCTCTGGCTTTATCCTTTCTTTCCTCAGATGACAGCACTTCACTCCCAGCAGTGCATGCTCTGCTCCTTCCTGTAGCCCCTTCTGTAGCACCAGGCAAGCTACTAATAGGAGACAGACAAGCCCCTCTTTCTTTGCTTCACCTCCTGAAATGGAGGTCAGGGCCCTGCAAGTGCAAACACATACCACTTTGCTTCTCCCTAATACTCCTGAAGACCCTCTGCGGGGCTGTGAAGAGAGCCACACTGCCAAGAGGTGCCAGACCTGAGGAAATGCAGATGCCTCCTGGAGCATGCAGCCACAGGAAAACTAACACAGGCCACTTAGTTCTTGTTTAAAACACTAAGCAAACGGGGGGGTTGGGGAGACAGTAGAGAGGGGGGCATTCGATATGTGGATGCCAAGATAGCAATGCTGTCAACTGCACTTAAAGTTGTTGCTTTCCAGAACTGTGCACGAAAGAATATGGGGCTCAGCTGAAGCCTTAAGTTAAACAAAGCAGAGGGGCTGGATTAGTGTGCACAAACAGCCCAGTGCTTCAAACAACATAAAAATAAAGTCTGGGAATGACAGCACAAAGCAGCAAGGTCTGAAGTCTGTTTATGTCACTGTGATAGCTCCTGCGACTCATCAGATTTTGTACACCCAGAATGTGGTACACAGGAGCCTGTTACACTTAGTCAATACATCCAGGGAATTTCACAAACTAGGCACAAAGAAGTACAGCTACGTCAGTGACATTCTGGATCACATACAAGAGCATACATACATGCAAGCAAGCACATGTATGTACGACAACTGTAATCAAAGAAACTTCCTTCAAAATGGGCACCATGGACTTTCAACATTTTTACACCATTAAAAGGACACTAAACAAGTGTCAAGACACTCATATCTCTGACTTGAGAAGGATAATGAGTCAATTCAGCTACACAGATTTGAACTTCCATCTCAGAATTACCAAGAAAAGTCTTCCCAAGATACTTTAAACCACCAAAGCAAGGAGCATCTGAGCCAGTTAGGTATTAGCTGAGCTAATATCTTCAATCCTGATTTAAAACTAATGGGTTCATTGTTTAACTGGAGCCTTAAGAGAAGATAGTTTTAATACAGCTAGCCACAGTTTACCCAGAAACATGCTGTTTCCTTTTCTGATAATCTGAGCAAATCATGGAAACAAAGTTGAGAGGGGAACTATTGCCTGTGACTAAGGAAAAAAGCTTCAAGGCTTCATTTCTGGATCAGAAGATGCTGAGACATCCCTGCAGATGGGATGTAGCAGAAAGCAGCTGGTGCACAAGCTCAGTTTTGTTAGTAGTTCAGGTACACATCACTCCACCTTGCTGATATGAACACAGAAGGCATCTGTTTCTGTACCACTATTGACTTGTAGTCTTTTGCTTAAAAAGCCCACTTGAAGAGCCCTGCTATAAAAGGCCAGTTCTACCCAGAAAAGTAAGGTTCCAGTTTTTGAGGAGACAGGGAGGAGAGAGGCAGGGAAGGAAGAAAGATGTTGCCCAGACTGGTTATGCTGTCTCCATCCTTAGAGTTTTCCAACGTCCACCCGGATAAAGCCCTAAGCAACCTTGTTTGACCTTGCACCTGAGCCTGCTTTGTGCAGATTGAACTGGAGACATTCTGAAGTCCCTTCCAACTGGAATTATTCCATGAAATACACATTTAGAAATAATACTAAGCTTGTGGGTATTCTTGTATATATTCTACTAAGTTTCCTTTGGTAGTGGGCTGATAAAGATAATTGCTTTCAATAACGTGATCATATCATCATCCTTTATCAGTGTTAAGTCATCAGTCTGACAGGATGACACAAATTCCATTTGCCATAATAATGATTCCCTACCTTGAGATACCCTATTTTAAATTGTTACACAACAATAGTTCTAGAATCAATTCTAATTACCAAGGCAATGATAGTTATAATTACCATTGTAGTAGATCAAGACAGCAAGGACATAAAAGCAGGCCCAAAAATAACACCAAGATCTTGGCCTAATCACTTTTTAAGTGATGTCTTCAGGATTGCATTCGGTATGTTCAATCCCCCTACATGTAATACCACAGAAGGACAGATTTTTGTTTTTGTTTTTTTTTTTTGTTTGTTTGTTTGTTTGTTTTTTTTAAAAGCAAAGTTAAGACAGCAATAAATCCATGAACTAACTAAGCAACTATGTAAACCTTTTTTTGACAGATGAGAAGGCCTCAGATAAAAGACATACACCTACATACATCCATATGCAGGAAGGACTTCTCAAATAATGTGTTCTTCCTTCAGAAGAAAATCCCAAAATTAACCTTTGGCACAACGTTACAATGATTTTTGCACAAGACTCAACACCATCACATCAGATTGCCCACTGTCAGCACACACAGACTGCAGCACAGTAGAAAGCTGAGAACACAGTGGTGATCCATTTAACAGAATTTTTAAATGTATAAAATATAGCAATTGTCTTTTTCAGTTGTATATCATCATCCAGCAAGATACTCTGGGGGTATTACCATTCTATATGTATTTAAAGGAAAAGCTCTTAACTGTGTGGCTTTTTGATGAATTTTCAGCCAAATTGGAAGTTAAAATCAGCAGACAAGCTTATTAGTGTGTTCTGCAATAAAAAGTGCTATACTATAACCAGTTAAGCTTTATTAATGCCACATGGCAAGTACAGATGACTATCTAATTTCTACACATTAACAATATAAAGGGCAAAAGTTATCCTCACACCATTCTGGGATAAATCTCACTTGCCTTGCATATAAAGCAAGCAAATCTGGCTACACATCAGAAATTGGTAAGTAGATTTAACACATGGGACAACAAGAAAAGACCATACTCTGTAAAATACCAAAATTACATAATCCATAAAAAAACCTAGCCTACTTTGAGGGATTAAGTTACAGAAAGTGTTTTAAGGCAGGATCAGAGTATGGAAGTTGATGCCACTTCATGCACAGGGCCAGAGAAATTTCTCCGTTTATGAGGAGGCAGGAGACATGAATTCACATACAAGAACACTAGATTTCATTGAATCCCTAGCTTTAAAATATTTAGAAATTGAAAATAATTCAGAGATGAACAATTCTTATAAAACATGGAACTTCAGCTAATGAGAAAGGTGTCTGCACAAGTCAGGCAAAAAGTAGTCATTACCAATGCATAAAAATACCTTAGATCAATTTTGAGGTGATTATATGTATGCTGAAAAATTAACATTAATGGTTAATCTTTATTTTAGCACCATGGTCTCCAAGAAAAAGGTCAACTAGGCATCTACCACAGGCAACTGAAAGCAGAAGGAACTCTCAGAATAAAACCATCTGGGATCAGGCCTTGCCAGATCATTGTCCTGCATCACCTTAAGCAAAAATCCAACCAGTTATAGGTCAAAGGAAAATTGACAATTAAAAAAATAACTCTACCATCCACTAAAAATATACAAAGGAAAGTAAAGCATGACCATGTCATATCTTGGATGTTTTCTTCAAAAAATGTGAATTGAACCGAAACCAAAAATTAGCTAACAGCTGCTTTCCACAAAACCAGCTTCAACTTGCCTTCCTCATTATCCACTATCAAGCAGCTTCACGCATCAGAGGTGGCTAGTTGATAAGAAAGACACAGCACAGGGACTTGGAACAAACTGAATCAGGACTGTAGTTTTACACCCTACAGATAAAACTCTTGCTTATCTTCATACCAAAACAATACATGAAGTCTTTCTACGTAGTTAGTTATCGCTGAATAGAAGTAATTTTCAAATTAGATCTGTTGGTATAAGGGGGGAGGGGAGCTGTGAAGTTATTAATCTTTTGAGATTTCCCATTAGAAACTTAGTGCACTCCTCTACCATGGGTAAATACTACCATGAAGATATTTTGGCAGCAATCCTAAACCTCCAGAACCTCTTGGTATTTGGCACATTTTGAAGTGGGGTAAAATAAATTTCATGGTCTTTTGATTATCCACACACTCCATTAGGTTCCAGAGATTTAGTAAATACCACAAAAATGATGATATATCAACATTTGGCTTTTTTCCTTCCCCCACCATGAACTAGGCCACAAAATTAACAAGCCTTTTTAAAGAATACTTGTACAGCAAATGACCTCCTATAGTGAACACTGCTTTTCTATTCTCCCTTGGAAACCTCTCAAACAGCTTGCCTGCAATTTTTTCTAGGAAAAAAAAACATATCCCAAGTAAAGCAAAACAACGACTGCAACAGACACAGTGATTGATCACTGGGGATTTACCCTCCTGCATACACCAGATTCCCAGAAGAAAGTTTACTGGTGAGGCTGACCACCCATGAAAGTTACCACTGCATGGCACTCCAACTGGTAAGGGAGAAAGGGAAATCTGCAGAGGCATCCTCAGATTCCCAATGGTACATCTTTTTGTAGCATAACTATTCTGTTTAGGATTAAAATCTTTTTATTATAGTAAGATTGAATCCGAAAAAACCCTCTCATGAGCACCATTTACTAATGTGGATGTGTCTCATAACACCTATCCAACTCTCCACCTACATCGGGGTAAGTCATGCTGGTATAACAAAAGCAGAACAACTTTTACTGCTTGCATAAATCCCAGTTCTGTTTTCCCACGTTTATGCAGACCATGTGGTCTCTTCTGACGCTGCTGCTCAGGACTTTTAAATCAAGTCTCCAAGAATCTGAAAGATACTTGGCTAAACCTTGCTGAACCCCAAGGTACAGATGCTAAACTTCTATGGACACCCATGTGCTGTGTCCAGACCCACTTTTTTCACCCTCCAGCTGTAGCAAAGCAGCAGAACCTTGCTTCACTGGGAAACTGGAGATGGTTCTTCCTCTGTGAGCAGAACTCACTATCATACTCCATCCATACCCTCTCACGGTGATTTTAATAAAGAATCGATACTAAAACTCATTGAAATTTATGTAGGACTTTAATCCGCTTGGGTAGCGGCCTTCCCCGTCCCCATCTCTCCTGCCGGCCGAAGCCCGGCCCGTTTCCCTCCTTGGTCCGCAGGCGGTACCACAGCTCCGGCCTGCGTGCCGGGGCCGAGCCCGGGACCGGGCCCGGGCCCGGCGCTCCCCGCCGCGCCGCCACAGCGGCCGCCGGAGGGCCGCGCCCGCGGAAGGCGGCGGCCGGAGCTGTATGCGGGGCCGGTGCCACGCAGCCCGGGCCTGCGGCGCCCTCTGCCGGGAACCCGCCGACTCCTCCGAGACGGGTCCGAGCGCTCCCGGGCCGGCTGCGGACCAGGCGAACCCCCCCGCCCTCTCCGCCTGTGCCAGTCCCGGCCGGGCGGGCAGCCCCGGCTGTCGGCCGCTCCCTCCCCTACTGCGGGGCTGGGGGAGGGTGAGGGTGAGGCGCTGGGGAGGATGCAGCCCCGGAGCACGGGCGGTTAAATGTTAACTTTGTCTGGGATCGCATCAAATCTAGAGACTTTTAATACAAGTCATTCTGCTGTAAGACACTAAGAGATCAGAATTTCTGCCACCTATTCGATACTTGATACAGCATGCCTTCTTTATCAATAATATTGTATTTTCTACAGGTTGTTTTTTTTTTTTTAAAAAAAAAAAAAAAAAAACAAAAACAACAACAACACAACAACCACCAAACACAAAACCCCCACCAAAACTTAGCTGGTATGATTCAGTATTTACTGCTGTCTTTTCTGAGCCCTTCAGTCCTCATCACTTCTCAGCAGTATAGGGAGTCCTGTAATTAGTCCCTTATCTCATCATCGCTCTCAGAACACGCTCTAGTCACAATACCTGGATTTTATGTAGTCAAGCTCTCCAAGTACTAAAAAGAAACAGATCATTGTCTCACCCACCACATTACAGGGAATTTGGACATCAACTTGCATCAGGCAGCCAGGGGCTGTAGAGAATCCAGATCATCATATCTCTGGTGAGAAACCTACCCACTTGATCACCTTTTTGCACACACATTGAAATACAAGAAATTCCATTTAAATGTAAGAACAAACTTCCATACTGTGAAGGTGACCGAACATTGGCACAGGTTGCCCAGAGAGGTTGTGGAGTCTCCATCCTTGGATATACTCAAAACCCCACTGGACATATCCCTGAGCAACCGGCTCCATCTGACCCTGCTTTGCACAGAGGCATTTGACTAGATGATCTCCAGGGGTATCTTCCTGCCCCAGTCATCCCTGTGATTCAGTGACCACACTACCAAGCTCTGCATGTGGGGCGATGCTTGGTTTTGAGGTTTGGCAGTCAGGGAAAATGCCTTGAAATTCTTGTGTAGAGAACTCCTTCTGGAGAGATGAGGTAAGCAAAAACCTCACATTCCTCCAAATTAAACGCAATCAAATAAGAATACACTCCATAATTATAGTAGAAGCTTTTTTCAAACTTGAAACAGTTTCTTACTTTACAAAGGTCATCATTCTTCTCTTTGACAGGCAGAGAATTAAGATTTGTGCAAGAGTCCGAGTCCGATATCTCCAGTGAGCTGTCATCTTTTTCTGATCCATTACACCTATCAGTAGAATCACTATCCTTCTCCCAATCAATGAACTCTGACTCATCTAAAATAAAAAAAAATTGTAAAAAGAATTTTTCTTAATCACCATATATTAGTCATAAGTATGAAGTCAAATAGAGTAATACTACAATTATCCCTCACTTGGGAAAAGTGCGAAGTTATTTTTTACATATGTTCAACTGCTCTTTACATTTGCCTATTTTGCGATCCTGTCTCTCATAAAAGCTAAATCCCACCAGCAGACAATAGAAGCTTCTGTGAAGAAAGATATAAAAATTACATTTAAAAAAGATTTCAAAGTACTGTCCATAAGGAGGCAGTATATTTAACTGCTTAGGTATGTCTTTTTTTCAATTTAGTTATTACTAGTTTTTCTAGGGTTTTGTTAGAGGGTTTTTTTCCCCCCCAATTGCACTGGATTTTCCAAGTGCACTTGTTCAGAACTGTTCTAAGCAAATACCTCAGTGACCTGGAAAAGCTGAAAATTTGGTGTAAGTTAATATCTGCTTTAAGTGGTAATCCCCACAGAGAAATGAAAAAGCTTGTTGAAAGAGTCACCTCCTAAAACACCAAGCCTAAATACAGGTCTGCAAATCAAACCTCTAAGTACATCAGAGTTGTTTAGGATAAATTAATAGAAACAGGCACAAGAAGAGACAAGAGTTTTTTCAAAAGAACCCACAACAAAATGGCAATAAACAAAGACAGATTCAGAACACTCCTTCCACCATCCTCATGACCAGGTGGTGTTTAATGCAACTCCAGAAGTCCACTCATACCTTTGAGGATCTCCTGAAGGCAGTGGAAGCCTGAGCTGCTCTAGCAGCCCCACCACCCTTCAGGTCCAAGTGCCAGAAGGTACTGAGAGGAAGAATCTGATTGTATTTTGCATAAATTAGCATGTTTGGAAAAGGGATGAGAGCTTTTTTGGGCTTGCTTTTTTGCTTTTGTAAATGTCACATTTCTAACACCAGAAGAGTCATGTACAGGAGAGAGGCAGCAGAGAAAGGAGGCACCTGCAGAACGCTCCAGGCATCTGTACAGATCCATGGAACTGTGGCAGTACCTTCTGGACTTGGCGGTGCGACTATAGTCTAAATCACTGGTTTCTTCACGGAACTTCCAAGCTCTGAAGGTATATAAACACACAGCTCTGGTGTTGCCTGTTTTTTCCATGCACATGAATGCATTTCTGTTTGTAACTATGAGAAAGCTTCATCAGAAATTTTAAACAGACACTGGTGACCAGGTAGCTCTTGAAGCTACATGGCAAGCTGCATGCAATTTGTGACAGCAGTATAAATTCCTTAATAAAATACAAGAATCAGTTTTATCTTGTCATGATCAAGTACTGACACTGCCTCTGAAGGTGAATTTCACATGAAAGGACAAGTCACTTAAAAATACTTTCTTGGCTATTATCCCCATACTTACAACTGTACCTATATATGCACGCATATACATGTGTACAATACTGTAGCTAGTGTATAATATGATGGTTACTTGAAAAAACATGGAAATGACAGTTCTTTTATTCGCCACTGCTTTCAATAACTGTTTTCAATATATTTTTGGGTTTAGAAGAAAAACAGGAAATGGTTGCATTTCCTCAGTACCTTCAAGCAGATACATAATGCATCAGGGTTTCTTCATTTACACAGAGAAACCAAATTTTGCTATCTTACAAGAGTAAAAATAAATCTGTGTATTGTTTCTTAAAAAAGACAGAATTAGAGATCAAAACCTGCAGGATATACTTGCAGGAGACAAGTGCAACAGAATGATTTAATGGCAGGTTAGAAAGATTCCTGGTGAGTATTATATTGCAGTCTAGAAAGTAAGACAGTCCTTCCATTTCAAAAGTAAGAAAAGAAAATTACTAGGAATTACAAAAGATGACCATCAGATATATCAATGACAGTGTTAAATCAGTGACAGAAACATGCACGAGAGAATCAACTCAGTTGTGTTTGAACGCTTTGCCAGATATCCAGGATGTGAAGTCTAGTTTTAATACTTCAGATCTAGTTGAAGTATTACAAAGCCAATTTGATTTATTTTTCCTGGAAGTAGTCACATTGAAAATACCACCTAAAAAGTTCTAATGCAAATTAAACATTATCCTAATTAAGGTTTACGTAATGAAGCACACAAGTAAAGATTTTTCTGCCTTCAGCTGCACTTTTTAATCAATTTCTCCCCCCTCTGTCATGCCGTGGCTCCATGAATTAGAAAGCGAGTCCTAAGAACAAAACTCATGGTTGTCTGCACAATACAGCTAACAGGGGGAACAAGGAATACTGTGTACCGAAATGAAAACTCATGCCACAGAACACGATGCTATCTGCAGCTGCAAAGTCTGCCACTTCTAGTCAGTAGATGCAGACAGCAGTATCAACAGTAGAACACGGCCGGCAGAGAAAGCTGCTCACAACCAGCACAGAGAAGGAGATAGTACAGTATTACAGCACAGAGAAGGAGATAGTACAAATAAACTATAATATATTGAAATGAACTGACATACTTTACCCAACATATAACCTACCCAACTATGCTACTTTACTCCAACGTTTAAAATTTTCATACAGAATTTATACTAAAAGTTTATTCCATACTCAGATTAAATTGATAAAAAAACACCGACGTAACCGAAATAGAATTAGATCATGTCATTTTGTCAATATGACCTCAAAGAATTTTCATTACAGCACTTGAAGTTGACAGGTTTCTTGACAAATCTGCTTGCCTTTGAACTTACCTTGACTACTGCTGTCCTCTAACAATAAATCATCTCTGCTAGGTGATTCTTCTGTTTTAGAAGCATGACTTTTTTTGCTGTGTAACCTTGGAATCAATGTTTTATTTTCATGATCTGAAAAATCACTGCCACTAGAGGTCCATATTATGTCCTCAGCTTCCTTAGGGCTTTCAGCAGCAGCAGATCCTATGAAAAAAGAATTATAAAGTGTTAGATTGTTACACAAATGTGATAGTGTTAAATTTAAAATTCTTAAATTAAACTATATTATTTTTGAACTGGAAAAAAATTATCAGCTCTGTCACCAGATACCAGAGATCAATGCTGGAGCATTAACTCACAAATATTTCTTACACATACATGCATTATTTTCATTTTGGTTCTCCACAATAAGTGCTAACACTTCATTTTATTCAATGAGGCTATCAATCAGCCCTTCAGCAGAGTGAGGACAAGTAATGACTGTCTGACATAGTTCTCTACACACAGTCCTAATGCTCCTGCATGTGCCCTTTCAAAATAGCAAGTAGTTTAAATAAAGAATCATAGAATCACCTAGGTTGGAAGGGACCATCAAGTCCAACCATTAACCTAACACTGCCAAAACCACCACTAAACCATGTCCCTAAGCACCACATCTACCCATCTTTTAAATACCTCTAGGGATGGTGATTCAATCACTTCCCAGTGTAGCCTCTTCCAATGTTTGATAACCCTTTGGGTGAAGAAATTTTTCCTAATATGCATCCTAAACCTACACTGGCACAACTGGAGGCCTTTTCCTCTTGTTCTATAACTTGTTACTTGGGAGAAGAGACTGACCCTCACCTCTCTACTACCTCCTTTCAGGTAGCTGTAGAGAGTGACAAGGTCTCCCCCCAGCCTCCTTTTCTCCAGGCTGGAGAACCCCAGTTCCCTCAGCCACTCCTCATAAGACTTGTGCTCCAGACCCTTCACCAGCTTTTTTGCCCTCCTCTGGACACATTCCAGCACCTCAATGTCTTTTCCGTAGTGAGGGGCGCAAAACTGAACACAGTACTCGAGGTGGGGCCTCACCAGTGCTGAGTACAGTGGAACGATCACTTCTGTAGTCTTGCTCACCATGCTATTCCCAATACAGGCCGGGATGCTGTTGGCCTTCTTGGCCACCTGGGCACACTGCTGGCTCATATTCAGATGGCTGTCAACCAACACCCCCAGGTCCTTTTCCACCAAGCACCAGCCACTCTTCCCCAAGCCTGTAACGCTTCATGGGGTTGTTGTGACCCAAGTGCAGGACCCGGCACTTTGCCTCGTTGAACCTCATACCATTGGTCTCAGCCCATCAATCCAGCCTGTCCAGGATCTGTCCTTCAAATTCCAAGTTTGTGATTTCTCTAACTTTATACAATGAATAACAAATGAATAGAAGTATGCTATCAGTAGAGAGGACTTTCCAGTTTTGTCCCAAGAGAAAGAAATTTTAAACTTTTCAGGAGTAATGAAGAATAGCTGTTGTGTTTTTGAAGTAAGACATTTAAATTCAAAGTACCATTCTCCATCATTTTTAATAACAAAAGCAAGGAGAAAAGGATTAATGCTTAGCACTGGAACATGGCGAATTAGCAATCGTAGGAAGGCAGAGTTTTCCACTTCCTACAACTACTAAATTTTTTAGGTAAATGGGAAGTTAACAATTACTGGGAGAGTAAGAGAGAAACACAACCATATGTCCTCCTGCAACACACAGAGGTTCTTTCCAGTAACCTGGAAAAGCATGATTTTGAACACCAAAAGGTAGACATAAGGTACCCAGTAGGTCACTCACTTTAGTCCAACAGAGGCAGCACAGCTGCTGGAGGAAGAAGAAATACAAAGACTGAAGAAGTCACTGCCCCCTTTTTCCTTCCTTTCCTCTGGACTCCAAAAGGAAAGAACTGGAGGGAGTCAATAAGTCCTTCTCCACTCTATTATGCCTAGAGTTCTTTTTTTATCACAATATTAAACAAACTCCAGTACATATAGAAGACTGTAAAAGCAGAAGGTTGACAAAATTCTGTTTTTCTATCTATTGCTTATACTTAGAAAATATGTTTTCTCTCATGCCCACTTAGTTCTCTCTTTTGCTAGAGACAGACATTTCACCTTCTATCTAGACAGCTAAGCATTGTTTTTCATTCCCTCCTCTTAAAAATGTGAAGAATTTAAATATCCTGCCCCAGCTAGAACACACACTATAAACAGCATTAGTGATGCTTCTTTCATCTCTTCAAGGGCAATAGCTGAAGTGCCTGCAGCTTTGCAGAATATATTTCTGGCACTCTAGGTGAATAAAGGAGCCCAATCACAATAGCATCACAACTGTGTCTCTCATCAAAATTAGTTTCTGATTACAAAAACAGAAGAAAAAAAAGCAACCAGTACTTTGGCAAAACAAAGTATTTTGGAGTATTTTGGAGTCCCCTTCCCTGGAGATTGTCAAGACCCGCCTGGATGCAGTCCTGAGTAATGTGCTCTAGGCAATCCTGCTTTAGCAGGGGAGTTGGACTAGATGATCTCTAGAGGTCCCTTCCAACTCTGATAATTCTGTGATTCTGTGAAAGTGACAATCTTAGAATCATAGAATGGTTTGGGTTGGAAGGGACCTTGAAGATCGAGTTCCAACCCCCCTGCCATAGGCAGGGACACCTCCCACCAGACCAAGTTGCCCAAGGCCACATCCAGTCTGGCCTTAAACACCTCCAGGGATGGGGCCTCAACAACCTCTCTGGGCAACCTGTGCCAGTGCCTTACCACCCTCAAAGTGAAATATTTCTTCCTAAGGTTTAACCTAAACCTGCCCTCTTCCAGTTTAAAGCCATTCCCCTTCATCCTATCGCTACATGCCCTAGTAAAAAGTCCTTCCCCAGCTCTCCTGTAGGCCCCCTGTAGGTACTGGAAGGCCACAATAAGATCTCCCCAGAGCCTTCTCTTCTCCAGGCTGAACAGCCCCAGCTCTCTCAGTCTCTCCTCATAGGAGAGGTGCTCCAGCCCTCGGATCATCCTTATGGCTCTCCTCTGGGCACACTCCAGCAGGTCCATGTCCTTCTTATGTTGGAGACTCCAGAGCTGGATGCAGTATTCCAGGTGGGGTCTCACAAAAGTGGATTAGAGGGGCAGAATCACCTCCTTTGACCTGCTGGCCACACTTCTTTTGATGCAGCCCAGGATACGGTTGGCCTTCTGGGCTGCGATCGCACATTGCTGGCTCACCTTGAGCTTCTTGTCAATTAACACACCCAGGTCCTTCTCCTCAGGGCTGCTCTCCAGCCATTCCCCGCCGAGCCTGTATTTGTGCTTGGAATTGCCCCGACCCAGATGTAGGACCTTGCACTTGGCCTTGTTGAACTGCATGAGGTTGGCTTGGGCCCACCTCTGCAGCCTGTCCAGGTCCCTCTGGATGGCATCCCTCCCCTCCAGCATGTCTACCTCACCAAAGAGCTTGGTATCATCGACAAACTTGCTGAGGGTGCACTTGACCCCACTGTCCATGTCACCGACAAAGATGTTGAACAGTACAGACCCCAGTACCGACCCCTGAGGAACACCACTCGTCACTGTTCTCCACTTGGACATCGAGCCATTGACCGCAACTCTTTGAGTGCGACCAGCCAGCCAGTTCTTTATCCACCAAGTGGTCCATTTGTCAAATCCGTGTCTCTTCAATTTAGAGACCATGATATCTTCTGACAATGCTAACATGAAATAGTTACAACATACCTGCTGCACCTTCAGCAGATGTTAACAGTGGTCCAAGATGCTTCTTAATCCTGGATTTCTTATCAGTAGGTCTCAAAGGCTATATTAAAAAGAGACAGAGAGATATTTAATCACCAATGCATTAAAGACAATTTTAACATGTAGTAATATACTCAAAACTGTTATTGTTCACCCAGCCACAAGTTAGTGGCACAATTTCAAGTTAGTTTTTCTATCTTCTACTAGGCTGCAATATAAAGAGTGAGGGAATAAAGCATGAGAACAGTAACACAAAAACTGAATTTTCATTGTTTTGGAAAACAGACTCTTACTGTGACTATGACAGGAATCACATCTGACCTTGTGAAGAAAAACAGCCAGCATTTTCTGCAGTAAAATGTCAAAAGTGGGCAGGAAGAGCATGCCTGATAAAGCATGTGCCCTATTCAAAGGTTACAGAAAGAAGTATTCAGTGGCCCTGACTCTGATTTTATTAAATCCCACAAGCTACGTGACACTGACTGCTCAGTAGCAGAAGAAACAGAAAATAAACTGGGATGAAGGTGATTTTCAGCACACAGCACTTGTCACTCAGAGCTGGCTGAACATCTCAGTTCAAGACCAACACACACAAAAAAATTAAGCATAATTGGATATATCATCCAAAAGAGCATCTGCACCAAAATCCACATCTGCAGGGTCATCGTAAAGCACAATTTTCTACAGTGAATTCATTATTGCAAACATACTCTTTAGATCTAGCAAAAAAATCTTCAATGCAATCTAGAGTCTTTTTGTTCCATGTCTTTTAGGAAATGCAGTACTCCATCCAAAATGTCAAATTACTTTTGTATCCTTCAGTGTATTATTGAAATTTTCCAAGTGATAAGTGCTATCTAGAACATAACATATTAACATATGCTCAGAAAATTACACTAACAAGTTAAGACAATGCCCTTAAGTAACCTTGCTTTCCGTTTTGTCTACTTTGACAGTTAAAACAGTATGCTGTTAATTGGGAAACAACACAAAAAAGGCCAACATCTTATAATTCAGTCAAGCATGGAAATTGGTTTAACTGTCAATTTGCATCTCTTTCTTACTCCATTAAATGAGCCAGCATTTTACCTCCAGCACTGAAGTGCTCTGAAAACCATCCCCACACCTAAGCCATGCATTGGAAATCGAAGTAGCAGCCACTGATGTCCTGACATTTGATTTTTTCAGCTGTAGGGGTGGCTCATCTGGGAAGTGTGTGCATTCTGCATTCCAAAATCGCTTCCGCTATGAGGAAAAACAAACCCATTAAAAACACTGTGTACAAATAATTCTTCTCAAGTGAACCGTACTTAATCTAGACTGCCCCTTTTTCTGAATACTTAAATATAAATTCCAATTTTTAATGAGCTGGGGGGAAAAAAAAAAAACAAGTCTTGAACACTTGCAGCTATTTTCTGTGCAACACCATCCCAAATGTCATGGGTAAATTTAATTTTTGATAAGTACACTACTTTCTGTTGATCTAAGTTACATTCATAGTACCTGTTAGTTGTCCAGTGAAGCTGCAAATATTATCCTAAACAGGAACAGCTCAGTAAAATACATTTTAACTAGATAATCCCTTCAAACTCATATTTAATCTGATCAAATTCTGTGTTACAGAGGAGGTCAAACTAGATAACCAGTATCCAGCTCTCCATTAAAAACCAATCAACCAAACAAAAACCCCCAGACTTTCAGCTTTAAGAATTACATTTGTTTTCACAACCATTTCCCAAAAAATGGTTGACAAAGTGCTGTATTCCCCTTACATGGAATGCTAGAAGTCATTTAGACTATTAGATAAATCACGAAACAGGATGCTGATTAGCATCCAGTGCTGATTTCATGCAATAGATTTTTAACGTCTGAAAATAGCTGAAGCTGAGAGAATTTGCCTGTTATCACATCCAAAGTTATCTTTAAGATTTGACACCAGTTTATACATATAAATTGGTCTTAAGCATGATAAGCATCTTAGCCCACTCTGCTACTGAAACTTATAACATTTTAACTACATTATCTGCCTTAATATATCTTTCTTCTTTTGATATACTTTCTCTCAAGCAACTACAGTTCCTACCTATATTTAAGAATTACTCCAAAGTTATATTAACTAGCACATATATTTTCAGCCAGGCCGGCCAATCAGAACTGTAACATACACTTTGAACTAAGAAACATCTGGGAAAAAAAACATCATCTTTGGGAACTTTTGTCCATTTTGTAACTGATAATGCGTATTTGTTTCCTCTAGGTCTTTTGAGCGCATCCCAAGAACAGAATGAGTACTTTCCAAAAGCATACAGTGAGCAGCATCTTGCTTCACCCCTCTGGTCAGCTAGTCCTATTGTCACACAGTGACAAGACAGAGTAAAACAAGTGGGCAGTTTCCTCTCATTGCAGCTGACCTTGCTAAGAGCCTCCTCTAAAATCACTGGGGTTATTTACACTGCAAAGCAGCTACTACAAGAGGTCATTAATCACCAAAGTCAAACCGTCCCTATAACTGCTCCCACTGATATATAAATAAGAAGTACAACCTTGAATCTGATGTGGTATTAAATAAGGACTCAAAAGCACTTTAATAATGATGTGATGTCAAATAAGGAGGCTATGGCTGTCTAAACAAGAAGGGTTAACATTATTACACAAAGAATTGAAATCCTCCCAGTGAAGATGCTGGCCCAAGTGTCCATTTCCAGAGAGCTCAGGCACAAACCTCTACATTGTGCTGTCCTCTTGGTACGTACTCCTGCCTCCGCACAGAGGAAAGCATGAATGGGGAAAAATACTAATAACCGAAACATGTCAAGACCCGTGTTTTGGTTCTGTGGCAGAATGTCACAGCAAGGCCTCACTCCAGTTGAAGACATTCACTTCCCCTCCACGTCTCCCAGAGTGGATGACTTCTGCCAGGCTCAGAGTTAACAGTACAGCTAGAGGTGCACCAACGCTCAAAGCCATGCCATGGCTCTAGTTTGCTTTTTTGATTTGGGGAATTTTATTTTTTTTTTTTTTTTTAAACCTTAGCCAGTGCTGGAAGCCTTGCTTATACAAAAGTTTTCATAGCTTCAAGATGATTTTGCAAGATACATTTTGCAGACAAAAATTTAAGTGTAAAATGTAGTTCATCTAAGATTATGTCTTAAATGAGATGCTCCACTTTTAAAGAGTGTGTATCTGTGCCAGTAACAGCACTATGACTTGCACATGGGTTTAAAATACACTGCTTTTGATGGTGAATTAAAAGCAGAAACAGTTGCAAACAAGTGAAAAAAACACACAAATGCATGCAAAGAGTTACATAAGACAGGCTTCATAATAGATTTCAATTGTTAGGAAGCCGAATAAACAGAGTAATTCTCGTTTGATGTTAAGTTTCTCATCCACATTATTCTTAAAATCATTAAACACTCTGACAAACAGAATCCCTCTGTTTCTCCATGCTGTGAAATATCAAGTGAGCAAAGAAAGAGCACAGCATAAGAGGCAGGAGACAAACAGCAGAACGTGGCAGCTGAGGTATGGCCAGTGGTGCACAACTGTCAAGATTTGGGAAGGGAATGCCATATAAAAATAGGCAGGAAAAAAGTGACATGCAAACTCCCTCTCCCTAGGTAAGAAGGGTTAGGGTGCATTTAGAAAGGGCATGCTTACAGTTGACAAGAGTAAAAAAAATGCTAATGCAAGTAGAACAAATAGCTGTTTTTACACTTAGATGGTGTAGATGGTTGTGCTTGTATTTAGAGTGTTAGAGTGCAGTGTGAAGTGGCACTGGGAGTGACTTTTAAACAGCTGGGAATATTCCTTCAGAAGCACTAGACAATCATGGCTGTGACAGGCAAAAAGAGAGTTTTAATAGTTAATGATGGTTAACGACAGAAAAAATGTTATTTAATCCTCCACTTCGCTAGCGTGGATAAGGGCAGGGCTGCTTAGGTTTTCAGAGCAGCGCTACAGGGATGTCTCGGTGCAGGTGGTCTCATGACAAACCAAGAGGAAAAAAAATAAAAATAAATGGAGTCCCCTCTCACCCTTCTTCCCCAGAGCTTGGCACTTGCCACACTCGATTCAGACATAGTGACAAAGAACCAAACCAGCAGAAAACTTCTTTGGGAAGAAGCACTAGTTATCTACAGCTGGCAGAGCAGCGGAAGAAAGGATACCAAGACCAGTGGGACCACTACAGCAGCTGCTTGACACCGTATCAGCTTAATTACAACCTGAAGAACTGCCAGTACTGCTGACGGTTCTGGTTAATTACCTCTTTGTCTCACCACGCATCCTGCTCCCCAGATAGAGAAAAATCTGAGAGTTTCTGCTACCAGCACACAGAAATGTATAGCCACTATAGGCACTGAGAAAAACCAAAAACTGTTCCTGAAGTCCCAGAACAAGAGTGTAAAGACATACACCCTCTACATAAGATGTTCTTCAGCAAGAAGAACATCCAGCTTGACACTCTGGAGGGAAGAGAAAGGGAAGGACTTGATTGCTGATGTTGACGGGAAGGACTTACAGCTCCATGCCTTTAATGCAGATACCTTGCCATCATTTCCCACATCCTACACCACCTTAAAAAAACTGAAAAAACCCCAAACCCTAAAGACAACTCTCTCCATCCCAAACTCCTTGACAATTTAAATCTCTCCATATAAATATGTGATGTGAACTCGGGAAATTGGACTGACAACTTCAATCCACACTTACTGAGGGGGAAGTTTGTCATAGTAGCACTGCATGCATGCATATATACGTATGGATGTACATATACACATTGATACACCAAACATTTCTTTTTTAAAAAAATATGCCATGTAAAAAGTATATCATGTCAACATGCATAAAATAATGTTCATGTGCAGATATAAAGGTAAAGCACAAAAATGTATTTTTACTAAAAATCTGTATTATGAACATTGTGTGCAACAGATAAGTTTCAGATATACGTAGATATGAAGTTACAAGACATGCAAGTCAGAAGAAAAATTCTCAAGGACACTAAGGACACCAGAGGGTTCCCTCTGGATGAGGACTAAAACCCAAAGAATAGGAGGGAAACACAGCGACCGCACTTTCCACAGGCAGCCAGTGTTGCCACGCTTCAAATCACAAATGCACTACAGTAGCAGGGCAGTCAGCTGTGCAGCAGTGTGGCCGCAGCCCAGGAATGGGTGCGAGCAAGCTGGGAGCAGCCCTGTGGGGCCTCTGTTCAGCTCTTGGTCTTTGGGCACAGTGGGACAGTGCCCATGCCAAGGAGGACACCATCACCCTTCCCCTGTCGAGATGCCAGGGCTGCTGCTTCCCAACACCCTGGCACAGAGGTTTCATGTCCAAGGACCTCTGCCACAGGAATAGTCAGCTGTCATGCAGAAATGGGAAGTTTTAAAGGCTCTTTGCTTCCGCTCCAGCCTGCTTCAAGGCAGAGAAACTTATATTTTAAGAAACTTGCTTCTCAGGAGTAAATATTTATAGTGAAGCTAATCTGAAGGCCCTGCTGTTCCCAAAGAAATGGAACAACAGTGAGTTCTCTTAACCTTGAGCCACAAGGTTAATCATCATCTTTTCCCTCTGGCATAAAAATCGGGCACATAAAAAATATCTTGTGTAATTTATTTATGTTATGCATGAAGTGTCTAGAAACAAGATAGTGGTATTAAAAATACAGATCACTGAATCAGGCTCAAAAGAGCTAGAGCACATAAAGCTGGCGTACCTCATAAAAATCAAGATTTACTACAAAACAAAGTCAGACAAAGAATCTCGTGAATTGCGTAGAGCGTCTAAAGACAAATATGACCTCTGAAATTTTGAGTTAAAAAAGGAAGGCTAGGATGGCTACGTCACGTAGAAATTGTCTGTTCACAGAAGCATTGCGTTTTGTCTCTGGAACGGATCCTTCTAAAGGAGTGAAAAAAATTAAATTACTCCTGCTGGTGTCAGTGGAATTCGGATCAAGCCCTCCACATAAGAGGCATGGAATCAATACTTCCCCCATTACTCCTTTAGTTATTTCCAGTGAGATAAAGGTAAGTCAACCTACATGACTGTAGATGCAAGGAAAAGGGAGACACACTCTGAAAATTCAATACATATACATAGCGATTGTGCAACAGACTACTAAAAGTATGTGGCTGGAGGGTTGATTTGATTTTTAAATAGATGGTCTTACCTAGGACATCTCCACTCAACTAATCTATATTGTTACTTATGCTGAATACTTGTTACCCAGAAGCACCCTAAATGAAGTCACTGGGACTATATGTTCAAAGACTACTCACTACACAGTCTTTTACACTCCAGACAATCCCACTTTCTTGGGGCTGCTCCAAAAAATCACAGAATGAACCCCTGAGAAAACATGACCCAATATATTATCTATCTCATATGCAAGTGACATTTCTTTGACACTTCAGCTTCTCTAACACAAAATGCAGCATAAGCTGAAGGACAAAAATAATAATAAAAGGTTTCACTACACAAACAACACCTGCTACTGACATGCAAATCCAGAAGTTAGTCATGTCACTTAAACATCACTCAAAAGTTTAAAGAGGAGCATCTTGGGCTTCAAAAGCCCAATTTTAAGACAGCACAAAACCAAATTTGACAGCAGGCATCTCATTTTCAGCAAAACTCAGTATTCATGCTACTGAGCTCCTGAAAGTGTAATTACTGTTTTTAGAGCCCGGATAAAATGCAAAGTTTTAATTTAACATTAAAACATACTTGCATTTTAAACCCTCAAGTGAGGATTTAAATAAAGGTTGCAGAATTAAAACCATAGTCTGTATTTTTTTTTTTAAAGCCAAGATTATTTTGGGGGGGGGGGGGCTACAGTAGAGCTTGGGAAGGACTTTTTGCTAGGGCATGTAGTGATAGGACGAAAGGGAATGGCTTTAAACTGAAGGGCGGGTTTAGATCAAATATTAGGAAGAAATTTTTTACTTTAAGGGTTGTAATGCACTGGAACAGGTTGCCCAGGGAAGTTGTGGATGCCCCAGCCCCAGAGGGCCTTGGGCAACCTGGTCTAGTGGAAGGTGTCCCTGCCTATGGCAGGGGGGTTGGAACTTGATGATCTTCAAGGTCTCTTCCAACCTAAACCACTCTATGATTTTTTTTTTATTCTTTTGAAAAACAGTATGCATATTTTCCAAAGATGATTCACACAAATACTTATGAACCTGAGAAAAGACCTCATCAAATTGTAATCATTTGTGAAAAAAAATCTAAACTATGACCACAGTCACAATGACCTGGCATACCTGCTTCCACACTGTCAGCATGCAAGTGAGAAAAAAAAAATAAAGAAAATCTCAAAATATTTTCCTATTGATATGGATGTGAAAGACTGATATTTTTAAAACAGGGTTTTAAAACCTTTCTTTGTGTTCACGATTTTTACTACTCTTAATGAAAGGCTATTCTCATTGATTGATTTATAAATATAGATGTATATAATATTACCATTTGAATGTCAGGATTTTTTAACCTATACATGTTCATTTAAGCAAGAGTATAAGTTATTATATGCTTACATTGAGAAAAAAAAGCTTCATGGAATAAGAATACTATTGAAATGTTCTTTGTGTTAATAACTTGCGCCAAGCAGTTAGTTCAACAGAAATCTGTACTCTATCAAAATAGTTATTTTAAAATAGTTATTTTAAAAAAGCTTTCACAAGATTAAATTACCCAAAATGTTAAGGATGCAATAACAGTATCGTACCTTTTTTTTTTTGTACCAGGTTGGTTGGTTTTTTAAATGCTTTAATTAAAAGTCAGCAAGTGGAGAGGACTGCTGTCTTTTCACTTGACCAGTATAGTTTTCATTGATACAGTAATGAGGAACATTGTCTGCAAAAGAAACTGCTATTATCAAAAGCTGTCACCACATTGCAACAAGAGGTGATTGAACCTTGGCAGTTGAGGTGTGCAGTTTTTCCCTAGTCAAGAACTTGAAAACTTTTCGAAGAAAATATGTAGTGTCAGCATTACAAGGTAATTTAAATGAAGTATAGTAGGTTATTGTAAGTTTGTTCTTGACATTTTCTTCCATTAAAATTGATTTTAAATGTGGTTATATTTGAAAATTGATGTAGAATATTCACACCATCTTATCCGTATGCTGAATGGAAAATGAAAAGCTTTAGAATCCAGATCTGTCATTTGAACTCTATTTGTACTTATATAGCAAATGACGCTTGTACTCTCTGACGCTTGTACTGTCTTTCAGCAGTACCTCCATATTAGCATTAAAACTGCCAAATCAGAGACAGCATCCCGATTACTATCCAGCAGGCATCATCAAATGCACCAAGCAAACTATCAAAGTAAGGAGCCAAAAAAAAAAGTACAGGGTGCTTCGCCTCCCTCTGCTCCCACTCACGCCCAAAGTTCAGCTACTCGAAAGAAGAATCTTAAGCCTGGCCATTTTGACAAGTCTCTTTCCCTCTCAGACTTCTACTTTTCCCTGTGATTTTTTTCCCCCGACTGTCATCTAATAAAAAGGCTGAATTACACTTTCCTCTCGGTACAACTGCGCCTTTCACTGAAGTAATGAAAAGGTCAACGTTGCGCAAGCGAGCACACCACGACGGCGGCGGCGGACCCCTTTCCCCACCCCCCGCGGCGGAGTTGCCCCTCCACAAGCCTTGCCTGGGAACAGGCCGGAGCCAGCCCTCCTTCTCCGGCAGCCCCCGGGGGCGCAGCGGGGGCGGGCAGAGCCCAGCAACGGCCCCCGCTGGGCCGCTTCCCGGCCGCCGCTGGCTCACAGGGAGCTGCGGGACTACCCTACCCCGGGGAGCCGGTCAGCTCTCCTTCTCACCCCCCCCCGCCCCGGGGGAGCGGGTTTGGCTCTGCGGTGGTAGCGGGGTTGCTCCTCTGCCGCCACCGCTTGCCGCTACCACCCGCCCCTCACACCGGAACCACGGCGGGGCGAGGCCGCCGGGGGTGGAGGGCGCAGGGAGCACCGCCGACGGGGCGGCAGCCTGAGGGAAAGCCGGAGCGGCTGTTGCCCGCCTCAGCCACCGGAGCGCGAGCTTCCCTCCCTTCCCGCCCTGCGCGCCGCAGCCCCCCCTCCCCGCATCCCGCGCGCATGAAGATACCTTCCTACTGGGCATCGCCCCCTGACAAGGCAGCCACGTCCTCTTGTCACGTGGCGGGGGAGCCCCAGGGGGCGGGGCAAATGGGGAACCCCCGGCCCTCTCTGCCGCGCGGGAAGGGCGGGACACCGCCTTCCACAAAGGCAGCGGCCACACCCCCGCCCTTTCTAGCTTTGGCGCCGCCAGAGCCGCGGCTCCTGATTGGCCGGGGGCGGCGGAGGTGGGGTGACGTCGTGGGGAAGGCAGAGATTCCTGAGGGGTTGGTGTGCGCATGCGCTCTCTGGGGACCGGGCCTGTTGGTGGCGGTAGCGGGAAGCGGGCCGTTGTAGGGGTGTGGTTGCTACTGCCCCCTTCTCTCGCCTTTCCCTACAGCCGCCGTGGCGGTGCGGGGCCTTGGCCGCTCCCCTCCCCTCCCCGTGTGGTTCTGAGGCCTTGAGGCCGAGGGGGGCCGCGCTCCCCGCCCACCCCCCCCAACGCCGGGCAGGTCTCCTCAGAGCGCGGCGGTTGTAAAGGAAGCGCGGTGGAGGGGCGCCACTCGGCTCGGCGGGGTGGCGGGGCAGGCATAGGGAGCTGTCGAGGTTTTCTCCGGGTTGGAGTGTAACGCCATTGCTGGCACCGCGTCCCTCCGGCCTGGGTGGGTTTGGCCTCGCGGCCCCTTCCCCCGCCGAGCTGCCGCCGCGGCTTCCGGGGGGCTGGGAGCGGGCGCGGGGTTGTGTCTGCTGCCGTTGTGCCCTCTTTGCCTTTACCCCGGCACTGCCTGAGGTGGCAGCCCTGATTTCTAGAGGGGCAGCGGGGAGAGATCTGCATTGTATTTGTTCTGGAACGAGAAATTTCTTCAGCCTGTGTTCAGCCTCCGTATCCTTTGTGATATCCAAATGCGCTTAGAAGTAAACCTCAAAAGAATGGTGCTGCTTAACCCCACAAGGAAATAAGCAAAGCACTGCGTTCTCAACACTGGCTAGGTGTCCAAGCAACTAATGCCTAAACATAAGGCAAGACACTTTATGAAAAATACGTTTGCTGTTAAGCCGTTAAGATTTGTAATTCCCTAAACCACAAATAAGCTGATAAATTGATGAGCAAAAAGGGTAATGTCAGTGCCAAGATGTAGGGGTTTGGAATTGAAACTGTTTTGAACGGACCGTCTCTTCCATAAAATGATAATTGCAACAAATGGAAGGGAAAAAAAGGCTGATGATCTTTGAAAACGTTTTTCTGATACAAGTGGGAACACTGGCAGAAAAAGGACAGATAGGTTATTTTTTTTATTCTTCGTATGTTCTTGAGAAGCTCACTTAGGCTGTCAGTGCTGCTGTTAAGCAGTTAAGAATAATAGTCTTTGTAAAATGAGATAATTGTATTTATAGCTTAATTTGTAAAGCACATTTTGGTAGAAGGTACTGCATAGCTGCCTTTTTTATTATTAAACCCTAATTACCTATATCTATGTCTATAGTTTACAGTTTGTATTTTTTCCAAGGCACCCTGTGGCCAATACCCATCTCACATTCCCGTTATAGAAGTGCCACTAATTAAAGCGGATTTTGCAAAGAGAGGAGAGCCAGAAACATCATCATCCAAACCCCATACTGCCTTTGATTGTTATGTTCAAAACAGAGTTAAAAGCACTGTGTTCTCGTCCTTCCAAAAAATTTGCAATATTTCTTCTGAAATTACCAGACTGACAAATGAATTCTATTATATATCATCAAAGTAGTTTTCTTTGATATTTGAAGAAGTATGTTATTGCACTGTTCAGTTAAATAGGCTGTGTTAAAGCTTAACCGCAGAGAAATAAGTGGACCGCAGAAGTCTGGTCTGCTTAGTGAGTCTGTATTGTTTTTTTTTCTGTACATAAACTCCTTCCAAGGATTCCAAGGTGCTCGCACCTGGGAGGAACTTCTATAGAATCCGAAGAAGGTGACCCAATCAATAGATTTCCTTTATTTGTTTTAATGTTCTTCACAAAGAAGTACTGAAATGACATGGAAATAGAGGAAATGGGTCAGAAAACAACCCTATATATTAGGAATGAAAATAGAGCTGTGATTGTTTTCTAAAATAATGTTGCTGCAGAGAAAGAATAATGGATGTGAAGCTTCTTCACAAAAGCTTAAGTTTCATAATAGCAATACATTATTTTTCAAGTCTGTTAAAAATTTCTGTGCATTATACTTTTGGAAGTCATAATTAATGCAATTGGCTATATAAGTTTTTAAGAACTTTTTTTTCCATGTACATGTGCAAATATATCTGTGTTCTTGCAGGCTTAAATAACAGTTTGAGTCTGCTGTTTTATCTGATACACTGACTGCATTTGTGCTCAAGAGCAAAGTTGTTGCTGTGCAGGGAACATTAAGAAATTTTATACTTTTTGTATTTTTATTACCTGAAAATTCTACAAAAAATATAAAATTCCTGTTACCAATAAAACTGGATTTCTTTAGTGAAGTCCAGACAAAAGAGCACTTATTTGTCAGTTGATTGCATCAATGTTTCTCAGTCCACATGTAGAAAGAGCTTTTCTCTCAAAGAAACAAAATGTATTTTATACAAATGACCCAAAAGATAAGGAGGCTTAAATTACTGAAGTTTGGAGAACTTGTTTATATTGATTGAATGTGCCTGTCCTTCATTCTAACATGGGTTTATGGATTAATTTTCTCTTACAGAGTATTAAGTTACACCTCTAAAAGCTTTCTAGTGTATAAAGCCTGGCATGGACAATGTCAAATTCAAACGTAGAGAAAGGATTTTGGTTTGAATCATTTCCTTAGTAAAGTTTTTAAAGTCACAAAGATCCCAGCCACTTAATTGGGATGATGTAGATGAGGAAAAACTCATTAAGTGTTTAAAATCTGTCTTTCAGGGTCAGCTGGATTTTTATGAATCTGTCAGGCAAGAGGTGATCCCAAGGCCTGGGCTAGGTCCCAGGCAGATCCCCAGTCTAGCTCCAAAATAACGTTTTCTTCTGCAGACTGTTAGAGTTTGATGATTCCAGGCTTTCTAAGGTTTCCTAGGAAACAACATGAAACACTTCAGACTTTTTAATCCCAAAGCTGCAGTGTCAGTTCCGCTATAAATTAAATCGTACCATTTCACAGTACGATGCATGGCTATGCTGAGGCAAGCTGTAGACTTATGGAAAAAAAAGAAAAAATACCCTCAGGGGATGCCAGATTTTAGTGAAGCAAACAGAGTCAAGTTCTTACATTCATGCACATTAAAAATTCATAGCTGATCATTTAAGAATCAAAAGCAAAAATAGGTTTTAAATGAATCAACATGCCTGGGAAGCATCTTTTTACCAGCCCTTGCCCCTGGGCCATGAAGCCACGAGGGGCTCCATCCTCGGGGCCTTCCCGGCTGCCGTTACTGCGCACTGGGCCCAAGCCCAGTCATTTCAGCGTTCCACCACCAAGCACTGCCCATGGCATCTTACAATCGCTGACATTTTTATGTCTTCTCCTGCTACTTCTTTGTATTCTGTGCTATAAAAGGAATATGAGTACATAACCTTCTGACAGATGGTAACATTTGGGAAGCATATTTGCCTACTTTTTATGAGATGTCTCTGTAGTTTAACGAGATAAAAAGAAATAAGATTTTCCAAGCTGAAACTGAACATCTATCATCAAAGTACTCTGTTTTGGCTGTAACTGGTGAAAAAACATGCAGGCACATATTCAGACCTGGAGAAAAGTGGCACTTTTAAAACTTCAATCATTAGAGGAGTTTACTCCCACTAAAGTTCTTCCTGTTACTTTAATTCAACAAGATTTTAAACTTACTGAGGTACTGATAACACTGCGCTTCATATATCTTGGTAACTTCAGAAACTGAATTTCCTCTTTTTGGTCCAGTATTAATACTACTTTAGCATAATTGGTTTTATCATGACTATGGTGTACCCTTGTGTTGAGGACTTCACGAAGACTGTTCTTGAAAAACCTTAAGCAATGCCATGCCCAAGGAAGAATAATACGTTGAAAAGTGGATGGGGTCTGCTCTCTAGAGTCATGATCTTTTCAGTTTGAAAAGTTCATCTTAAGCATCACTTAAGCCCCGTGTATCTATACTGCTGTGGGAAAGAAGGCTGATTGGCACAGATTAATGTGCTTCCATACTGTTCGAGGCTAGCTGCTCCCTAGCAGCCTGAAGAAACCTGGTGTAATCCACAGCGGAGCTATGAAGAAGGTAAAACGCCTAAGCAGTGTGGACAGATGGGGCTGGTGCTCAGCAGGCTTTCCCACCAGCAAACTGGAGGGAGCCAAAGCACAGGCTTGCGTACTGTCCTGTGATTGTCCTTGCTGCTGAGTTGTCAGCAGGCTCCCTCAGCTGGCGTATTCCCAAACAGTGCCCCTGGCACTGTTTAGAAGATAGCACAAGCCTGGACTTGTTTTCAGTAGGCGGTATGGATGAGGCTGCCCTGACCTGGAAGAAGGCAGTTTAGTTATATGGCCACAAGACATACCATGCTGCTTGCCCTCAGAGCCTGAGAATGGACTGAAGCCTGATTTATTTATTAGTATAGTATATTGACCAGTGACACTTACATGATATTTTGTTGAAGACTTTTGTCACCATGACGATACAGAGCAAACTTCTAAGGAGCTGTGATCTGCAGCAGAGGAAACAAGGATTAGCTATCTGGGGTCATCTGCGATAATTGGTCCCACAGGCTCATCTCAGGAGTCGCTACCTTCCAATTCCAAAATTTGCCATAAAGCAGCTAAGAACCAAAAGGTGCAGCCTTGCCACTGCCTACATTTCCCCAAACCAAGACCCTACTTTTTTCCTGTTACTCTTTATGAGCCTGCTTTACTCTGAGAGTAAGTGTGCAAGGTCTGTTCAGTGCTGTGAACGGGCCAGAACTGGGAAGAGCTGCCTTGCTAAGGAGTAAGTTGCCATGCAGCAGTGCAGAGATGCTTGCTGCTGTTGCACAAGGCAACAACTTCTTTTCACTCTATTTTGATGCATATTCTTTTGAGAGCAAATGACTTTTCCTTTCCGGCTAGCAACTGGATAGGCATCCCGCAAATCCCCATACAGACTGCATCTGCTGGGATCATGGGAACCTGTACCTGCCCAGAATCACCCGTGCCTTTGCTGTAGGGTGGCACCCAGATGCATCCAATGCAACCAGTAACCTATGATACTTTACACCCCTTGTCCCTCAGCTGTTTCACTCTCCACACCATAATATCCATGGCTTTTAACTAACTCTAGCATCACAAAGACTAAAAACAGACTGTGGGGACCCGACCTGCTGCCATGGCCAGGCCACACTTCAGGTATCTGCAGAATGCTACGTGTTAAGGTCCTGTAGTGAACTCCCAGTATGAGTCAACCTTCATGGAGCTTATCTGCTCATGGGGCAAACTGAAACTGCAAACGGACAACTGGCTTTGGAACTGGTACAGCAATTTTTGAGGACAGATGTGGTCATTTCTAGAATAACCAATGCTAGGTTAAACAACCATGACTTATAAAACAGGTTAACAGACTGAGATAAGCTTACCGAAAGCCTGTAACAGATCAAGCTTCTAAACTGATTCTATCCGCCTTAGAAAAGCTTTCTTCTTTTGCAGCATAGACACCCTGAATATTGACAGATTTATGCTTGCCCTTGCAGTGATGGGGAGGGAAGCGCTGCCTGAGTTCTATGTGTTACACGTTCCAGGGAAATAGAAGGTATCCCACACTGCTCCCTCTTTGCCAATTCCTCCCAGTACATTAGTCCCTTCTTCGGCTGCTTTGGCAGCTAATCATTTGGGGTTTGCTGTCTGCATGATTTCTCTCTGCTTTTTCTTATCTTCTTGAAGTAGGCAGGAATGTACTATTAGATGCCTTCTAGATAAAGACTATTGCATAGCAGGCAGCTTTAATTTGGGGAATAAACAAGACTGTCATAAATTATTAAAAGTTGAAGTTGCCATACTAGGCAGTTTTCCCTATACAAGAAACACCATCATTATTAATTTATTAATATAACTTGTAGCAGAGAGTGAAAACTGAAAGCCAAGGATTCATTCTAAGCTATCGTGAGCCCTCATCTCTTTTCCTACGATTTTGATAAATGAAGAATATAACTTGTCTTGATGTTTGGTTTTTTCCTTTTTTTTTTTTTTTAAATACCATTCATATCTGTGGAACAGTTACTCTTTTCAACTTTTTCTTGCATGTACCAGTGGTACGATGTGTCCTGTCTTTAAAAATAATAAATCACTTCTTTCCTCTCGGTACTACACATAATTAGTAAACAGCACTGAAGACCTGAGAATTCTCCTACTGTTTTCACTGGATTCAAATCTAGCCTTGGATTATTTCCCCCAGAGCTGCAGAAATCCATGTTTGAGTCATTTACTTAGTAAAGTCTGAACTGTCACAAACATTCCAGCCACGGTGTTAAAAACCTTAAGCTTTTCCTATAGTGGGAGTCAACTGTGCTCTGATTTGGCTTTTGTCTTAATGCTCATCTCATCCACACTCAAGGTCATGAAATGGAAGTTTGTTCAGGTTATAATACCCATGTGCTGGTGCCAGTTAGAGCTCGTCTTTACTCAGGCAACAACTCACACTCATTAATTGTCCAGAAAGGACACAAGGGAATGTGCTACAGTACTAAGGCTGCTTTCACTGCTCTTTCCACAGTCCTGCATGTAAGACAGACAGCTTGGATCCCAGCTCAAACAATTGTCCGGAAAAGAACTCCAAACCATAGGATAACCTCTAGATGTAAACACAGGTGTGCATGGAAACAGCGAGGACATCAGGTGTAGCAGTAAACCACGTGGCTGTGGGTTTTGCTCACAGCTGGACATGGCTAGCCTGCGTGCTTGGTCTTAAGGGCCAACGATTTGTATGAACCATGATGCCTAAACCAATTTCCACAGTATTGGCAAATGTCGCATTACTTGTGTCATACCTTGCTCTGTGATGTTCCATATCCGGTCACCAGTCTGTTTTCCTCTCTTCGGTATAGCTTATCTAATACTGCCTCCTTTGATGTGCTTATTAGCAGACACAGAACATGCTGCAGTATGAATTAATGAAATTGCGTTTTTACATATATGCAATCTTTTACATTCTCTGTTTAGTGGAGTATTTATGAGAGGCTTTTTTTGTTTCATTTATCACCGGGACAGTTTTGAGAAAAGAACAGGAAATAAAACTCGTGTTCTATATCTGCTACATCTATATATCTTCTATACCTCTATCTTCGTGACAGCACATCTTCTTTTAACATACAGTTAGAGGCCTGCAAAGAGAAAAAATACTTTGTGACTTTCTAGCTTTCAGAAAAGCAAGCACCTTTTCTACCGCTGTCCATCACACGGCTAACAGTTGTTCAGCCAAATTTCTGCATTTGTGTTTGAGGCTTATGAGTGTTGGAGTTAAGAAATGAAAGTAATAACTAGAAAATGATTTGGTCGGTTTTAGTAAGGTACTCACCTAAAAAAATTGCGCTGAGTACAGTAGTAGCCACAATTTTTTTCTTAGATACTCTTGTAGATTAATTACAAAGCATAATGCAACTTAAAAACATAGTAGTAACAATGAGAGGTGAAGGGGATCCCAAATCAGAATCCAAGGTATGAACACTAATTAAAATTAGAGTTGGCTCCTGAAAAATATGAGCTCCAAATACTTTAGCTTTCTTACCTGGAATCAGTAACCTGAAGCTGAGCGTTACAGTTCTGGATTGTTTTCAAGAGCAGAGATTCAGATGCTGCTGCTGGAAGCAGAATATAGGTGTCAGCACATATCAAGTGATGAATGTGTAATTAATAATAGAGAACAAGAACCACTGTATACAGTTTGCACTTAGTGATTTTAACTTGTATATAATTCCTATTAAGCCTGCACAGTTTGTAAAATAACACTGGCTCTCACAATGCATTAGGTGCCTGGAAGAGCTCATGGGGTGTGAGTAATGGATTTTAATTGATTTCCTTTCTGGATAGATTCCATTTGGTGAAAAAGATCTCAGACCCTGATGTGTATGATTTCAACTCTCCCTCTAATAGTGTACAACGAAGGTAACACAAGGTGTCATGCCATATGCTTTAATGCATTTGCAGCTGAAACATAACTCCTGATGTTTTCCAGTCTTTTGCCTGCACCAGTGCCTCGCTTCCCTGGAAATCAGAAGGTGCAAGACTTACTGGAGGCTGATGTGGTATGAAGGGCTCCGGTGCAGATGTTTTAATAAAGAGATGCAAGAGGCAGATTATTGCTGGAAAGAAATGCCAATAAAATCTTCAATCCTCAGTATCACCTGTTTCTAAAACACGTTACTTAAATCACAGAATGGTTTGGGTTGGAAGGGCCCTTAAAGATCATCTAGTTCCAACCCCCATGCCATGGCCAGGGACACCTTCCACTAGACCAAGTTGCCCCATCCTACCTGGCCTTGAACACTTCCAGGGATGGGGCATCCACAACTTCTCTGGGCAACCTGTTCCAGTGCCTCACCACCCTCACAGTAAAGAATTTCTTCCTAATACCTGTAAGAGATGACTTGTAAATTCCCTGAAACAAATGGTGAGAGACAAAAGATGGGGGAGGCCCTCTGAGCCTCCCTGAGGAATGTCTCAAACACTCCCAAGGACTTTGAGATATGGCTGTAGCCAAGGGGTGGATACTGTGGAGTCTGGACAATGTAGGCCTTGTGCTCAAAGAACTGACAAGGCTAACACCTTCTTATCTCTTGTGTGACCCAGGAGAGAAAACATCTGGACAGCACAGGATGCGTCTGTGGGGGGGGGGGAAGTCTTGTGAAGACAAGGTTTTCTGCTCAACTTGTGAAGCTTGTTAGTTTCTTTGTTTTCAGGGCCACTGTGTCCGATAATGACCTTTGCCTCATTATCCATGAAATGCATATTAAAGTTCACACCCCTGCATATGCTAATGAAGATTATCGAGATCATGCTAAACATACATGACTATAGGACTCGTCTCTCCACCCAAATCATGCTACACGTCACCTGGGGGGGAGAGAAACCTGAGCATCGTAGCAGCGGGGCGGGTCGTACTGATACCAAGAACATAAAAGGGGAAAATAAGTGCCCCTGGAGATGTCTTTTTTCCTGGAGAGAGACTTTTTTCCCTGGAGATTCACCGAGGAGTGCTCCTACGAACCAGAAACCCCCGTTGGCTGGACCAACGCTGGAACCAGGACCGGTGATATCTCTCTCTCTCTCTCTTTTTCTTTATCCCTCTGTTTCTCTTCCTTCTCTCTCCTTTTCTTTTAAAGTTAAGTACGTAATGCAAGGCATACCTTACCACTCGCTATAATTCATGGTATAATTTGTTGTGTATCTGTTGCGAAGTAACACAAGGTGTACTTTATCACTTGCCGTACTTTGTTTTACCGTTTGCCATAATTTGTTATATACCTAACCAATTATCGTGGACGTCATTAAGACATATATTAATCACTGTGGGAATCTAATAAATGTTTTTGTATGGACCTTGAGAGTTGTCTCACCTTAGTCCACACTGTTGGGGATTTGCGAATCTGAGTCACTTCCCCCCCTCTCTTGTGAGTGGGGCGTGACAATACCTAATCTAAATCTACCCTCTTTCAGCTTAAAACCATTAACCCTTGTCCTGCCACTACACTCCCTGATCAAGAGTCCCTCTCCATCTTTTCTGTAGGCCCCCTTTCAGTACTGGAAGGCCATTATAAGGTCTCCCCAGAGCCTTCTCTTCTCTTCTCTTCTCTTCTCTTCTCTTCTCTTCTCTTCTCTTCTCTTCTCTTCTCTTCTCTTCTCTTCTCTTCTCTTCTCTTCTCTCCTCTCCTCTCCTCTCCTCTCCTCTCCTCTCCTCTCCTCTCCTCTCCTCTCCTCTCCTCTCCTCTCCTCTCCTCTCCTCTCCTCTCCTCTCCTCTCCTCTCCTCTCCTCTCCTCTCCAGGGTGAACAACCCCAATTCTCTCAGCTTGTGCTCATAAGGGAGGTGCTCCAGCCCTCTGATCATCTTTGTGGCCCTTCTCTGGACCCACTCCAACAGGTCCATGTCCTTCTTATATTGGGGGTCCCAGAGCTGGATGCAGAGGCAGTACTCCAGGTGGGGTCTCACCAGAGCGGAGTAGAGAGGCAGAATCACCTCCCTTGCCCTGTTAGCCACACTTCTGATGCAGCCCAGGATGTGGTTGGCTTTCTGGTCTGCGAGCACACATTGCCAGCTCAAGTTGAGCTTCTCATGATAACACTGTTTTGTATACTGTCCTCAAAAGCACATCATCACACATACTATAAACACAGCATCTTTAATACAGCTTTAACCAGTAAAACAGTTTCGGGGCGTGATGCTGCACCGTTCCCTGGATTACGGCCCGCCGTGACCACGGGAGGCTGCTGCAGACCATCGCCAGCACCAAGAGGAAATTACAGGTTTATGAGACGCTAAGGGCAGGCTGGCACCGCGGCCGCGCGAACGTACTGGCGCCACGGGGAACACCTGGTCCCACGGGCGTGGGCGGAGGGACGGGCGGGAGCCGCCCGAGGAGAAGCCACCACCACCGCCGCCGGTCCCCCAACCCCGCGGGGCACCGCGGCCCCACGCACCCCCGGCCGCGCGGGGAGGCGAGTGCCGCCGTCGGTGCCCGGCAGCGGGGGCTGGCCTTAGCCCGCGGGGCGCGGCCGGGGAGCCGCCCTCCGCCCGCCCCGGCACCGGCTCCGGCTCCGGCTCCGCCGCCTCCCTCCCTCCCTCCATCCCTCCCTCCATCCCTCCTTCCATCCCTCCCCGCCTCCTCTCCCGGCGCGGCGCGGAGCACGGCGGGGCGATGTGGCGGTGGCGGTATGTCAGCGGACAGCAGCTGGAGGGCTTCCGCCGGTACAAGGTAAAGGACAGACCCCCGGGGAGTCGGTTTGGGGGGAGGCGGGGAAGCGTTGTGCGGCCGCCCGGGCACGGCGGTTTCCGCCGGTTTCGGTGTGTCCGGGCTCCCGAGGGCTCCGGGCTTTGCGGGCGCCGTTTGCTCTGTCTCCGCGGCGGCTGAGAGCCCAGCCCGGCTCTGTCTGCGGCCCCGGCCATCCCTCCGCCTCCGCCACCGGGGGGGCCACCGGGCTCCTACCTGTGCCCGAAGGGTGCACCGTAACTGGCTCGGGGGTCTCCCTCAAAGCAGGTGGGGAACTGGGTGTTTAGGAAGTGGCAGGTCTGGGTGGAAACAAAGTTAACAGGGTTTTAAGTGAGTAGCAACATCTTTTATAAAACCCTGCACGTTTTAAAGAAATACAGGTTAGGAGTAATTCAGTATTTCGGTAAGAAAGTGTGCGTTGACGGCGCTTGTCTGGCTCCATACGAAGTCTTTGTACACAGGAATGCTGTGGCTTTGAGAAATAAATAAGAAAGCCAGGGGAAAAAACCCCTTACTTTAAATAATTTGAATGAAACCTCATGTTTGCAAATAACAGGCCTGCAGTATTCAAATGAATGGGTGGATCATTAGATATTTTGATTTACCAACATTATTTTGCAGACTTATGAGATACCTGGGTTTTGTTCCCATGATGTTGCAGGTGCACTGCAGGGGGTTATCCAGATTTGCTTTAGTTGAAGTGCAGGTGGCTGAGATGGGCCGTACCACCCTGTTCACTCCCCCTCACTCCGCTCCCTGTTAAAAGCACGGGGGGCACACCAGCTCCCACCAGCACAACGCCCAACCGCTTATTTTACGTTCTTTTTCCCAAAGCAGCCCCTACCCCGTGCTCCCCATGCTTCTTGCCTTCTTGCTTTTACCAAGATTTCTCCCAACCCGGCCTCTAACCAAGGCACTCAGCTTCTCCCGGCTCCGACCAAGCCCTTACCTTCTCCAGGCCAGCAGTTCTGCCTGCTCTCTGCAGGGTGGATGATGGTGGAGTAACTGTGGTTTCAGGAGCCTTCTCTGGGTCGCTTACCAGGAACTTGTTATGCGCAGCAGCTTGTTAAAATGTACCAACCTGTTTGTGCATCTCCAGTGTGAGTGGGATAAAATATGCTGCAAGCTGCGTCTGGCCACTGGGCGTAAGTTGCACAGGTCTGTGCTTGAACGGTGGAGCCACAGTCTTGACTGAGATCACCAGAGGAAAAATAAAAAGCTATTTTTAGCATAAATGGACATTATTATTTAAGCACCTTTCCTAAAATATTTGAGTTTGTAGTACAAATACAAGGAACACTTGTATTACATTCTTCCTTATCACTGGAGTGAAAGTAGCTGCAAACAAATGCAGATGGGGAAGAATCAAAATAAAGGTTTTTTAAAAACTTGTAATCATTGTGTACTACTTATGAATTACGGGGCAAATGATTACCAAAAACCAGAATCACATATGAAAACATTTCAATTGAGTATATTAAGATTATTTTGGTTTCTTGGGAGCATTGCAAAGGCCAGAAAATATGTTAGGTAGTTTTCTTAACTACAGGAATTAGCCAACACACTTGAGAAGTATCTGTTCAACTATGTTCTGGAAAACTATGGTAAGTACAGGTTTTAGAAAGGTGAAATCAAATAGTCAGTTCCCTATTATCCGAGGTGACTTGGGACTGGGGCATCCTGGAAATAAATAAATAAATAAATCCAAATGGCACAGGTCACACCCAGAGAAATACAGCTGCGTGAGGTCAGTGCTACTGAGCTGGTGGGCTATCTGCACCATCTTCCTGGTGCTCCAGGTTGCAGGTGATGGCAGCTCTGCCTATTCCTGAAGTGCTGCTCACAATGGGTTAAAGTACTCCAAAAATGCAAAGGGAGTGCAGTAAGGGGAGGCAAGGAGACACTAATCACTGCCACCATCTCTTCCCCGCCTCCTCACCTCACCCTCCCATGCCCAGGGCTGCTACCACAACCGAAGCTTTGTTCTAACCACCTCCCAGGCCTGAGACGTGCTCTTCAACATCTTAATGCCCTCTGGCTGCCATGTCCTTCGTTCTCCCCTTCAGCCAGGGGCCTTACCTTCTCCTGCTCCTCCAGCTTCCCAGCCCTGCTGAGGTGATTGCTGCTGCCTTTGCTGTCGAGTCGACAGGACTGGCACTAAACTCGGATTACTGTGTCCAGCAGACACAGGTTACCTCTTTTTACACCCTCCTGGCTATCTTTGTAGCGTGTTTCCTGGTGGACCCAGCTCTCGAGTGCGGTGGAGGGATACACAGGTTGGCCCTGTGAAAAACTAGATAATCTCTGGAAGGATTTATGAGCATACATTCAGTCTTGAACTGAAACAATGTATTGCTTCCAGACCTGAAGTGTGCCTAGGAAGCTAGGTAGGGGCCTCCATCTCTTCATTGCGCATCACATTGCGGCACTATATTTGCACTAGTACCAACAACTCAATATGCTCTGCACTTTGCACAATTTATCTGCAGATAACCAGGAGCTGTTTGTAACACAGCTTAAAAGATTAATTTGTGTAATCAACTCCATTTCATAAAGGTAAATTTTGCCTTGAAAAAAAAATACTGCTCGGTTTTCAAAATTTTCACACAGCTGAACTCATTTCTCTGCCATGAATGCCGCGATTGTATGTCTCGGGCACTGTCTGTCTCCTGTTCACAGTTGGAGGAGGGCCTTGGCAACAAAACCAGTGCAGTTCTGCGCAAAGGGAATGGCAGACCTAATGAATGCAAGGACTTCAGCCACTCTCTAGGATCGTCAGGTGCATGTGTGTTATGCTTTTGAAGCAAGTGTTCCCCAATTACCGAGCCTTGGTTTATAATATGTAGTGACCCCAGAGCACACAAAATGCATTCCCTTTGTAGGAACCTAAACCAGATGTACTAGGAATGTGCAAGTGCACCCAATAAGTACCATCCGTGGTATCATGCTGGGACCAGTTCAGTGTAAAACCTTCTGAAACCCTTATAGCATGGACATTAGATCCTTAGGGCTAGCTATTTCACTTTACAAATCTCTTCCTGTTCGTTCTGCATGTTAATGGAGATTCAGAGATTCAGTTTTCCTTTTTCTGGCTCAAAAACGCACTGAGAACAGGTGGGGATGTGTCGATGAGACACTTCAGACGCAAGCCGGGGTGTTGCTGCTATGATAATTCTGCTGTCTTCTTGCCTGTGGGGCAGGTGGGCAGGTACTGGTTTCAGGCCAGATGCATGCTCAGGTGATTTGCTGCAACTGTAGAGCAGAAGCAGCTGATAATTGGATTTTGTGCTGTTACCCAGGATCTGGAGTGACACAGCCAAAATGCTACAACCAACTGCAATTTTAGGACTTCGGTCATGTTGTTCCTACTTTTATCTTTCTGTTATCAGTATTTTGCAGTTCTAGAGGAGCACCCATGGAATTACGCAGCTGCCTTTTTCCACCTTTTTTTTCTGTTGGAAACTAGCAGCTCAGAGACAGTCAGGCGATGAGTACAGATAAAAGCACAATTTGGTTCTTCAGTTTTATCTTCCTCTTCTCACCAGAATGCAATAGTGTTAATGATGAGCTCTTGTTGCCATTACCTCGTCTCAGCACTGTGGTCTTAGGATTTCCCTTGCAAATCTGCCTTGAATCAGCTTTTCTACAGCACATATGCACAGAGGTTTTCCAAGCCAGAAAACTTTGATGCCTTATCCTCTTTCGGAATACAAGAGATCTAAGGACAAGCTATAGAGGCTTGACTCAAAGAACAGGCCTTGGAAAACATGATTTTAAAAAATCAGAGATAACATTAAAAATTAAGGTCTAATATTCCATATTTTCATCTTGGTATGTCCACACTGTTTCTAAGCCATTTTTTTAGAGGTTAAGTCCCTGTGCAGAGAAGGGAGGGGGCAGTAAATGAGGTATACGTGGTTTCATTTCAGTGAGACTTCTGGTATCGTCCCACATTCTCATAAGTAAACTAGGGAGAAGTAAGTAAGATTATATCAGTGTAAAACGGAAACGCATTACTCTAAAGAGTAATTTTAAGTCTTCAGTCAAAGTAGGAGGTTCTGTCAAATAGGATCCTACCTACAGAGCTGTCTCTCTGTCCCGCTCCATTGCTGTTCAATACTTTCATTAATTAACAGGAGGGAGTTTAGAATCTTGTAAAATTTTCATGTGATACTAAAGCACTTTGAAGAACAGGCTTATGATTTAAAATGTTCTTGAAAAAGGGATATAATGGCCAGAAATCAATATGAAGAAATTCAGTAAACAAAGTGCAATGTTTAGGGGAAAGGAAATCAACATTTAGAACATAAAATAAGAGACAACAGACTGCAAAAAAGATACCTGGCTATCGGAGTGTCAGCAGCATTGTGGCTGTTATAATAAAGAGAAAAAAGCTCTTAAGCATGAAGTGTCATAGATATGTCAAAGGGTTACGTATACTGCTGTAGTTGATGTGCTGATCGGGTGTCAGCTGGAATAATGTGTTCTGCTTTCTTTGGCATACAGTTTACAATCCACAGAATAGCACTAGGAATAACAAGAGGCTTAGAAAAGATGAACTGTGAGAAACAGTCTGAGTACTATGGGAGTAAGAGCCTAACAGCCAGTTTGTCTTCATGCATGCGCTTTTAAAGACAATACATAAGTTTTGGCTGCGCGAAGAGAAATTTAAGGTGGATGCTATGTCAGTCTTGTGTGGATATGGGTACTTAAGTACTGGAACAGGTATTAAGGGAGATTGTGCAATCGTTTTATCAGTCTTAAGAAGTGGTTCAATTTCTCTGAGGGAGGTTCTACAATCTAGCGTTAAATGTTAATAAACAGTTGCTTACACCTTTTTCAGCAAGGTTTTAGAAAATGTGGTCTATTTTAATCTGCCAACACGGTCATTTATCGCAAGCAATTGCCTCATTACCTCATGGTAACTTGATCTGCTTCCTGAACGTCTATTAAACATGATCCTGAATTAGGTGAATGCGCTGGACTAGAAGACCTCTCAAGTTACCTCCCAGCGCTCATTTTGGTAGGTTAGAGAAACAAGATCAGACGTATGATGATCATGTTTCAAGGCTTGATTGTTTCTCTCATACTGACTTATACCAAAAGAGCAAAGTGTGTTGAGTATACCCTACCGAATTACTTTCTGGAAGTTCAAGATCTGGAAGTCCAGATACAAGACTGGATTTCTATTAAGTCTTTATGCATTTCCAAGGTTACCTGTGTAACTATGAGATTTAGAAACATAATGGATTCTGCTCACATTATTCAACAGTTTTGCTTTCAACTCCAGTAACATAAGGATTTTACATGATTTTGAAAATTTAGGACAGGAGGCTTTCATTTGCATATTTATCTGGAACTTCTTAGGGTACAGTTAATACTGTTCATGACTGTACATGGACAATTTTATGTATCTTGAGTACATACATTACATGTTTATTATATAGTGGTTTTGCAGATGGTATTTTAAGGGGCTTTCCTGATTTTTAGTTCCAAATATTATTTAAAAGCAGTTTTCATCAGTTTTATCTGCTGCAGTTTTAGGGTTTTTTTCAAACCACCCCTGTTTAATAAAGCCCTTGAATATTTGAGGCAGTGAGAACTAACTTTTTCCACTTTCCATAAAACCAGTGAGTCAACAACCCACTCTTCTACAAATAAAACCTTGCAGTCTTCCTCATATTACTTTGATGGATTTGAAGACTGGGGTTGTAATTAAAAGTTGTTGAATAATATGCGAAATAAAACAAATCATTCATTACCCTTACATTTTCTGTCGCTGTATTCATATGTAGAAGAGTTGTGGGCCAACTGAATTACATAATTCTGAAAGACTGTCTTCATATGCACACTACCTCTTATTCCTCATCCTGTTGTAATGGTAGCTGACATAATGTAGTATTTCAAGAGCTCTGTAATAATTTTCCTTCTGTATATCATATGCTAATGAGGCAAAAACATAATGAAATCACATCACAGAGATGTTGCATCTGATGTTACTTGCTGCAGGACTTTTTTCCCAATGACAGTTTAATTGTACATGATTTTGAGTGCCACGTTATGCCCATGAATTTACAAAGCTTCATTAGATCACTTTTGGGACAAATACGTTGGATATGAAGAGTTGTATGCCTTGTTGAGTCTCATAAAAGTTCAAATACCGACAACATAATTTCATTTTATTGCTTTATCAAGAGATGTTAGTGTTCTGAAATGCCTGTTGGATTTCTAGGTGTAGGATATGCACATATACACATTTATGTATTCATATGTATTTATTTTTATTTATTCATCTGTATTTTAATAGAAGACTAGTTGCAAAGATGTATCTGTGATTTGGATGTGGATTATTTGTTATCAATCTGGGGGAACCATTTTTATAAGGGTTGTTTTGTAGAGAGAGGAACTGGGGTTTTGCATCTTTCTGTGAAATGCCTCCTCTCTTGTGCGTCAGGATACTAGATAACACAACTGTCTAGTGTATGCGGTACAGAAACCCACTCGAGCATCCCTCATGAAACCTGCAACCCACTTGTAATCTGTCTGCCCTTTTAGGCCTAGAGCAGTTTCTTTGGGTTCTCCAGAGATTTAGGTACACGCTCTGGCAGAGCTCCAGCTGCGTGGGAATTCGGTTTACTGTTTGATCTTTAAAGGGCTGCTGGCACCTCTGAAAACACAGGTTTGTACACACACCCTTATAGATGTAGCACAGAATCCTGCTGTCATTTCCTTTACCAACCTCAGAAGAACAGTCTACACAAAAAATACATAGAAATCAACTTCCTTTGCCACATTAGAGCTTCTTTGAATAGGGATGGTTGAGGATGTTTTTGTGCTGTTCCTTGAGAGTGTGCAGGTTTTGGTTTTTCGCAGGATTTGTACTTTTGCCAGTCTGGGCCAGCCTCTACCTTGGTCCCTTTACAGCAACAAATGTGCACCTGCCTTCTGTTATCCCTTGCTCAATATTTAGTTGTATTTCCGTGCTCTTTTCCATCATTTTGGCTTTGTTGTTAATGTTTGAACATGTCCCACTAAACAAAGCCTTTTCCTGAAGACAAGTTAGGCAGCATCCGTAATGTAACTACTGCTAATTGAAAAATGGTTGCTGACTTCCAATGTTATCCCCTCACGCCTCTCTCTGGTACGGGTTCTTACAGTCCTGTGACTAAAGAATCAGATCTATCTAGTCTCACATAGTGAGCGAGAACCTCACTGTTGGGGCCAGCACATTATGACTTCTTGCCCCAAAATGTGCTTCTCTCTCAGTTGTAGTGTGGCTCTGATGTCTCTCATAGATCCCACATTTCAAGCATAGCTAGTCAACAGATCTGTGATCCATCAGCCCTTTACTCATGACCAATGGGATTGTGGTAGGCCCAAAGCTGAACACCAGCCCTCAGTGTGCCCTGGCAGCAAAGAAGATCAACAGCATCCTGGGTTGTATTAACAGTAGCACAGCCCATTTTGTAAGGCAGCAGTAATTATCCCCCTTTACTAGGCCACATCTAGAATACTGTGTTCAGTTTTGGGTCCCCAATACAAGAAAGACATCAACATACTGGAGCAAGTTCAGCAGATGCCACCAGGGTAGTTGGGGAAGGAGCACTTGTCCTGTGAGGAGAGGCTGGAGGACTGGGGTTTGTTTGGCCTGGAGATGAGACATCTTCAGGGGCATCTAGCAGCAGCCTCCCACTACCTATGGGGAAGTCCTTGAGAAGATGGAGCCAGACTCCTAATAATGGTGCATGGTGGGAAGACAAGAGGGAACAGGCACAAGACATCTTCGCGCTGGATATAAGGAGAAAATTTTCCCTAGGAACACAGTGAGGCAGTGCCATAAGCTGCCCAGGGAGTTGTACAGTCACCATCCTTGGAGCTTTTCAATACCCAGCTGGATAAAGCACCAAGCACCTGGTTTAAGCTCATGTCTGAGTGTACGTAAAGAAGGAAGTAGGACTAGAGACCTGCTGAGGTCCTTCTGCCCTGAATTACCCTGTGATTCTAACCCATGATTCTGTGATCTTGAGGCAATGACACCTCAAGGGTACATAGGTGCCACTAGCAGGCATGACTCCCTAAAAGCAGCCTATCCCAACCCACAACTCCACTTGCCCCATGACCTCATGGACACGGGTTCATACATACCTCCATTAAGTGACAGGATGCGACATATGGCCCAATGCATGTGTCAGGATTCCTGAAAATGAGGAGGTCTGAATGATGAGTTTATGTCTACGAAGAAGCACCAACAGGACAGCAATTTATGATAAATAAAATAACCACTTCCTAGTGACTTGGTAACACCAGCCAGAATTGTTGAGTTGTCCAAACCATCATATTGGGTTTTGAATACTTTACTAGGAATAGTTTAGGATGGAAGGAAAATTTAACCATATTTCCTAGCCATAGGTATGCACAGGCTAATGGAATTGAAGGGGGCAAAGTCAGGGAGGAGAGAACTGCTTAGAAGCCCAACTCGAGCAGCCTCTTCCCTCACAGTCCAGCCACCTCCAGCCCTGCAACAGATGGCGCAACCATCAGGTAACAGAGTCCACAAGCTCAGACACCCAAATAGACAAGCATTTGCATCTGAGGATGCAATTACATGCCTACCACCACCTACTCTTTTCCAGACTAAATTACGAATGCTGTTCTTCAGTTTCTACTCATATGTTACATTTTTCATCCCTAGATGTCTCAGGGGCTTATAACTCTGCGACTTAGGTATCTATGATGTAATCAAAATATAGATATATGGACGGGGGAAAAGGCAGAGTAGTCCAAACTATGTAAGCAATAGGAAATACAAAATCCAAGCCATTATTTATGAATAATTAACTAAATGATGATACAACCTAGAGTAATTTTATTATTAGAAATAGCACGATTATGTTTTGGAATACATCAGCACTTTTAAACTGCTGAACATTTGGTATTCATTTGGCATCCACAATGTTGTATAGCTCTGTTGTTGTTTTATAGCATACTTCTCTTCTTTCCCTTTGTGAAGCTTTTCTTAAAACCCAAGACTGTGTCCCATATCGTCTACAACCCTGTAAAAACGTATATAAATTAGAATTAAAAAACGCTTATTTAATGTATTCTAGGAATCTGAAAGGTAGATCGAAAATTGTTAACAGATGTGTCACTGTTTCAGTATTTTATTTATTTTTTGTATAGTTCCAGAAGTGTAAGATACCCCAGAAGGAAAGTTCATGTTGTGTAAGTGTGAAATAACTTGCCTTTGGTGGGAGAGTTCCCACCAAGCTTTCTTAAATAGCGACTGGTTCATGCCCTGGATTGGGACGGTCATTTTGCAGCCTTCAAAACCACAAAAAACTTGTTTGATGCAAAAGAGAATATTCCTGGCCTGACCCATCGTCATTCCTCCTACCCCCTTTTCTGCAGGTTACAAAACATAGGTATTGTGAAATCATGTAATCAGAGAGGAGATGTGCTAAAAGAAGCCGTAGGAAGGTATTGGTAGCTGTCAGGGTGCCATGATAGCCGTGGGGCAGCGGGGGCCCAGGGGTGGCAGGGCAGGGCCTGGCAGTCCGTCCTGTCCCACCAGCAGAGGCTGAAAGCTCCCGGGAACCAGGGCTGGGACCTCGCCGCTGCCCTGAGCACCTAGGAGCCTCTGCCCATGGGCACCCAAGGAAGGGGCTGTCCACTCTGCACTGGCCCTGGGAGGGATAGTTGGGTCATACATGGTAGATGGTAAAACCTCATAACTTGCTGAAATCTTTTTTATTTTATTTCAAATATACGCTGTGAAACTTCAATTTTCCAAACCTTTTCCATCAGCAAATCCCTCAAAATTTTCCATCTGAGATGTAGATCCCCACGTGTAAGTATAGGCCAAATGATGGCGAGCTAACATTTATATATGCTGGAGAAGTGATCAGTATATGTCCAGGTGGCATTGTGGAAATATGCCTTCATGCAGATATTGTGGAAAACCATTCTGCAGAGTTATTATTTTCAGTAGATCACTTGTTTAAAGATCATAATTTTGCCTATTTTTAATTTGATGTATTGATTCTCAGCTGGTTTAGGCTGTCTTCAATTATCTTCATGAAAAGTTAATTTAGGAGGAGGAGAAAATTATTTGTTTCCCCCCTCCCCTTTATGTTAATTTTGTACAGACGTAAATGACTACAGGTTAAAGGTCCTTTATAACTTTGGTAGCACTTTAAAAGTTTGATAACACTTTGGACCAGTTTTAAAGTGATAAATTATGTGGAATAAGATGTGGGGAAAGTTACCGCATTTCAGCTGCTCTCATTTTGGCGCTTCCCCCACAGAAAATATGAAATACCTTATCCTTTTACATTTAGGCAAAACTTACCTCAATTCATCAAATACTTGTGATGAGGTAACGACATGCACAAGTACATCTGCTGTGGTGCGTTGCGAGGCAAACACTTGGTTATCTCTTAGTAACTTCTTTACATGTTCTCACCCTTTTCCATCGTTTGCTCTTTTGCCAGGTATCACTCACTAATAGATAGAGATTTTTTTTGCATGGGTAACAGAAATACAGCAACTTAATAGGAGGTTCCCCAAGCCTGCAGGACCATTGAGTTGACAGAACATCAGCGCATAGGTACAGCTGTGGCTCTTCCATACCCGGACCTGACCTGGCCGAGTTTGCTTGTGGGAAAAGGGCGGGTATCACAATATTTATGTACTTCATCCAAGTCCTTATGTTGTCGTTAGATGGTTCTCATGTTTTCTGCGTGGGAACAGCTAGTGTATTCTTCCATAACAGGCATCAAACCTTGCCTGAAATATTTGAGGGATCACAGAACCATATATTCAATATACTGCAACCTCAACCATAGAATCATAGAATGGTTTAGGTTGGAAAAGACCTCGAAGATTATCGAGTTCCAACCCCCCTGCCATAGGCAGGGACACCTCCCACTACACCAGGTTGCCCAAGGCCACATCCAGCCTGGCCTTGAACACCTCCAGGGATGGGGCCTCAACAACCTCTCTGGGCAACCTGTGCCAGTGCCTTACCACCTTCAAAGTGAAAAATGTCTTCCTAAGGTTTAACCTAAACCTGCCCTCTTCCAGTTTAAAACCATTCCCCCTCGTCCTATCACTACATGCCCTAGTAAAAAGTCCTTCCCCAGCTCTCCTGTAGGCCCCCTTTAGGTAGTGGAAGGCCGCAATACGATCTCCCTGGAGCCTTCTCTTCTCCAGGCTGAACAGCCCCAACTCTTTCAGCCTCTCCTCATAGGCGAGGTGCTCCAGCCCTCGGATCATCCTTGTGGCTCTCCTCTGGACATGCTCCAGCAAGTCTATGTCCTTCTTATGTTGGGGACCCCAGAGCTGGATGCAGTACTGATATATAGCTGTTTTAAACATTAATTTGTCTGGGAATGAAGCTTTTCAGCCTTTACATTTCTAATTGAGTTCTTTATTTACAGAATCACAGAATGATCAGGGTTGGAAGGGACCTCTGGAGATCATCTAGTCCAACCCCCCTGCCAGAGCAGGGTCACCTACAGCAGGTTGCATGGGACAGCATCCAGGCGGGTTTTGAATGTCTCCAGAGTGGGAGACTCCACAGCCTCTCTGGGCAGCCTGTGCCACTGCTCTGCCACCCTCAAAGTAAAGACGTTCCTCCTCATGTTTAGGTGGAACTTCCTATGTTCTAGTTTGTGCCCATTACCTCTTGTCCTATCACTGGGCACCAATGAAAAAAGACTGTTCCCATCCCCCTGGCACTCTCCCTTTAAGTATTTGTAAGCATTAATAAGATCCCCCCTCAATCTTCTTTGCTCTAGACTAAAAAGACCCGAGTCCCTCAGCCTTTCCTCTTAGGAGAGATGTTCTAATCCCCTCAGCATCTTTGTAGCCCTTTGCTGGACCCTCTCCAGCAGATCCCTGTCTTTCTTGAACTGGGGAGCCCAGAACTGGACACAGTACTCCAGCTGCGGCCTCACTAGGGCAGAGTAGAGGGGGAGGATGATCTCCCTCGATCTGCTGGCCACACTCTTCTTGATGCACCCCAGGATGCCATTCGCCTTCTTGGCCACAAGGGCACGTTGCTGGCTCATGGTCATCCTGTTGTCCACCAGGACTCCCATGTCCCTTTCCACAGAGCTGCTCTCCAAGAGGTCAGCCCCCAACCTGTACTGCTGCATGGGGTTATTCCTCCCCAGGTGCAGCACCCTACACTTGTCCTTGTTGAATTTCATAAGGTTTCTCTCTGCCCAACTCTCCAGCCTGTCCAGGTCACACTGTAAGGCAGCACAGCCTTCTGGCGTGTCAGCCACTCCTCCCAGTTTTGTGTCATCAGCAAACTTGCTGATGGTACACTCAATCCCTTCATCCATGTCATTGATAAATATATTGAACAGGACTGGACCCAGTACTGACCCCTGAGGGACACCACTTGTTACTGACCTCCAACCAGACTCTGCACCACTAACCACAACCCTCTGAGCTTTATCTGTCAGCCAGTTCTCAATCCACCCCACTGTCCGTTCATCTAACCCACACTTCCTAAGCTTGCCTATGAGGATGATGTGGGAGACAGTGTCGAAAGCCTTGCCAAAGTCAAGGTAGACAACATCCACTGCTCTCCCCTCATCCACCCATCCAGTCACCATTTCCTTTTGTAAAGGTGAACTCAAGTATAAAGTTGAGCTGATATAGGCAGACTTTATTTGAATAAACTGGTATTGCCTATACTTCAATTATGTATATAAATATGACAACTCTAACAATATTGTGGCTGTATCCTGACGAGGGGATAAATAGGAGGAGCCAGCAAATTAACCCCTGGCTCTGAGACTGGTGCATCCAGCAGAACTTTGGCTTCTTTGATCATGGGCTGATCTACGGGAAACAAGGCATGCTGGCAACAGGTGGGGAAAGCCTAACCCGAAGGGGAAGAAAGATCCTGGGACAAGAATTAGCAGGGCTCATTCATAGGGCTTTAAACTAGGTTTGAAGGGGATGGGGATGAAACCAGGATTACAAAAGCGGTGCCTGGGAGCAGCGTACCAGTGCTTCTGGGTAAAAGTGTTAGCAAGGTCTTGCAGTCTGTCTCAGTGATGGCGGGGGATGGTGATTTGTGTGGCAGCGAAGACATGAGGGGTAGTGATAATTTGGTAACTACAGAAGTGTCTGAGCATGATCAGGTGGGAATTAGGGCTTGTCCCCCAAGAAAGTGGCAGGACAATTAGCCCAGCTGAAGTGCATCTATACTAATGCACACAGTATGGGGAATAAACAGGAGGACCTGGAGGCCACTGTACAGTAAGGAAACTATGATATAGTTGCCATAACAGAGACATGGTGGGAAGACACATACAAGTGGAGTGCTGTGATCGATGGCTACCAACTTTTCAGAAGGGATAGGCAAGGAAGGAGAGGTGGTGGGTTGACCCTCTATGTTAGGGGCAGTTTTGAATGTCTGGAACTTAACAGTGTGAATGACAGTGTTGAGTGTGTATGGATAAGAGTTAAGGGGAAGGCCAACAAGGCATACATCGTGATGGGAGTTTGTTATAGACCCCCTAATCAGGATGTAGAAACTGATGAAATATTCTATAAGCAGTTGGCAGAGGTCTCACGATCACTTGCCCTTATTCTTGTGGGGGACTTCAACTTCCCAGACATCTGCTGGAAATACTATGCAGCAGAGAGGGAACAGTCATGGAGGTTCCTGGAGTGTGTGGAAGACAACTTCCTAACACAGCTGGTGAAGGAACCAACTAGGGGAAATGCCCTACTGGACCTACTGTTTGTTAACAGAAAAGGTCTTGTGGGGGATGTAAAAGTTGGAGATCGCCTTGGGCAGAATGATCACGAAATAGTAGAATTTTCAATTCTTGGTGAAGCAAGGCAGGGAGCCAGCAGAACTGCCACCTTGGACTTCCGAAGGGCAGACTTTGGCCCATTTAGGAGCATGGTCGAGAGTGTCCCTTGGGAGGCAGTTTTGAAGGGCAAAGGTGCCAAGGAAGGCAGGTCATAGTTCGAGCAGGTACTCTTAGAAGCACAGAAGACCATCCCCATGTCTTGAAAAATGAGCTGACGGGGAAGAAGACCAGCCTGGCTAAATAGAGAGCTTTGGCTGGACTTCAGGAAAAAAGGAAAGCTTACATTCTCTGGAAAAGGGGGTTGGCAACTTATGAGGATTACCAAGATATAACAAAGCTATGTAGGGGGAAAATGAGAAGGGCCAAAGCTCAATCAGAACTCAGCTTGGCCACTGCAGTTAAAGACAATAAGAAGAGATTCTTTCAGTATATCAATAGAAAAAGGAAGACTAGGGAAAATGTAGGACCACTGATGAACGAGACGGGTGCCCTAGTGGTGGAAGACACAGAGAAGGCAGAGTTACTGAATGCCTTCTTTTCTTCGGTCTTCACTGCTAAAGCTGTCCCTCATGAATCCCGTACCCTGGAGGCAAGGGGGAAGGTCTGGAGAGAGGAAGATTTTCCCTCAGTTGAGGAGGACCAGGTCAGAGACCACTTGGCCAAGCTGGACATCCATAAGTCCATAGGCCCTGACGGGATGCACCCGTGAGTGCTGAGAGAGCTGGCAGATATTATTGCTAGACCACTTTCCATCGTCTTTGAAAGGTCATGGAGAACAGGAGAGGTGCCTGAGGACTGGAGGAAGGCCGACATCACTCCTATCTTCAAAAAGGCAAGAAGGAGGACCCAGGGAACTACAGACTGGTTAGTCTCACCTCTGTCCCTGGGAAGGTAATGGAGCTACTCATTCTGGATGTCATCTCCAAACACCTTGAGGAACAGGAAGTTATTGGAAGTGGTCAACATGGATTTACCAAGGGTAAATCATGCTTGACCAATCTGATAGCCTTCTATGATGTTATAACTGGTTGGCTGGATGAGGGGAGAGTCGTAGATGTCATCTACCTTGACTTTAGCAAGGCTTTTGACACTGTCTCCCATAACATCCTCATTAGGAAGCTGAGGAAGTATGGGCTAGATGAGGCGACAGCAAGGTGGATTGAGAGTTGGCTGTGTGACAGAACTCAAAGGGCTGTGATCAGCGGCACAGAGTCTAGTTGGAGGCCTGTAATCAGTGGTGTCCCCCACAGGTCAATACTCGGTCCAATTTTATTCAATATATTCATTAATGACCTGGATGAGGGGACAGAGTGTATCCTCAGCAAGTTTGCTGATGATACCAAACTGAGAGGGGTGGCTGACACCCCAGAGGGCCGTGCTGCCATCCAGCGTGACCTGGACAGGCTGGAGAGCTGGGCAGAGAAGAACCTAATGAGGTTCAACAAAAGCAAGTGCAAGGTCCTGCACCTGGGGAGGAAGAAAGCAAAGCACCAGTAGAGGTTAGGGGTGGACCTGCTGGGAAGTAGTTCTGAGGAGAAGGATCTGGGAGTCGTGGTAGACAGTAAATTATCCATGACCCAGCAATGTGCCCTTGTTGCCAAAAAGGCCAATGGAATCCTGGGCTGCATAGGGAAGAGTATGGCCAGTAGGTCAAAGGAGGTCATTCTCCCCCTCTACTCTGCACTGGTGAGGCCACAACTGGAATACTGTGTCCAGTTTTGGGCTCCCCAGTTCAAGAGGGACAGGGAACTGCTGGAGCGAGTCCAGCGAAGGGCAACTAAGATGATTAAGGGCTTGGAGCATCTGCCTTATGAGGAAAGGCTGAGAGACCTGGGACTCTTTAGCCTGGAGAAGAGAAGGCTGAGGGGAGACCTTATTAATGCTTACAAGTATCTAAAGGGTGGGTTGAAGGAGGATGGAGCCAGGCTCTTTTCAATGGTTCCCAGTGACAGGACGAGGGGTAATGGGCACAAGTTAGAACACAGGAAGTTCCGTTCAAATACACGGAAACACTTCTTTACGGTGAGGGTGACAGAGCACTGGCACAGGCTGCCCAGGGAGGTTGTGGAGTCCCCTTCCCTGGAGATTGTCAAGACCCGCCTGGATGCAGTCCTGAGTAATGTGCTCTGGGCAATCCTGCTTTAGCAGGGGAGTTGGACTAGATGATCTCTAGAGGTCCCTTCCAACTCTGAAGATCCCGTGATTCTGTGATCCTTTGCTATATACTTTTAGGGTGAATCACAGCCCATCTGTGCCTCAGTCTTCCAGTGTATACAATCGAGATAATAAATCCTGTGCTGAATCATGAAGTTAATGAAAAATTAAAATTGGCTGATTTCTGGGCAGGAATGTGAAGTGTTGCGAATTTGTTGCTACTAATACAAAATTAAAACCTACGGAGTCATTTTGATGCCAACAATTCGAGTGTAAACGATTCACAAGAGTTTTACTCTGTATCTCTGGATTTATGTGGCTGTATGGCACAGTACAGTGCTACTTGGAATAAGATAATATAAATACAGGAAAGGAATAGTCCGTTAGCATAAGGACCGGCTTGAGTTAAAATAACTGTCTCCCAGCAGTTAATGGAACTGCGTTTCTTGCAACTTGCTTTCTCTCCTGACTCTGAAGTTTGTGTGGATGTGCTTTATATTCTTCTCTTCATTTCAAAGTTTTATTCTTGGGATACCTCCCCAGTGCAAGGCTGGAGAGGGCCAGGGAGCCCAGTGAAGATCCAGCTGTCTGCTCTGATTAATGGTTATCTCTCTCCCTGGTTCTTTTTTCTTTTCCAGAAGGTCTCTCCAAGACAATAGCTAGGCTTTGTTTTGGAAATAGTCCATTCTGAAGGTATTACACACCATTTTTTTGGCTTTCACTATCCTTCAGCACTCTCCCAACACGGGCTTTTGGATCTTTGAACATGCACAACACCCAGCTTTCACTTCCATGCTCTGAAAATGCATTATTGTTGGGTTACACAGTAGTCTCTGGAATGTTTTAGAAATTTTGAACTGAAACATACTCAACGCTAATAATGTGTTAGCTGTGCAGGGCCAGATAATGAGGCCCCAACCCCCTCCACCAAGTGCTATGAGGTGTGGATGTGACCAGTTTGCAATACGGGGAGGTGTTTCTGGGCTGTGTGGATGTGAGCCAGAAGGTACTGTTTGTCTTGTATTTAGCAGTGCAGACCTCAATCGCTGCGAGTGCTTTTGACCCACAGGTGGGTTGGCTTCGCTTGGCTCTGCTGATCCACAACAGTTGGCTTTCTTCTGTGTACCAAACCTTTGCTTTGGCTCATTTTTCTTTCTCTTGTTTTTCTCAATTACTTTTCTATCCTTACTCTTACTTTTCTTGGTGTTTGTACCTTTTTTCCCCCTTCACCTTAATTCCCTCACCTGTCTTCTTCCCTCTAACACAGCTGACTGGTACAGACTTGGTGCTGTGCTGGATCCCCTGGATGGAGATTAAGACGCAGGAACACAGAGTAAAAGTACATCTTACACCTGCCACCCGAATCAACATGTATGTGTGCACGTGTGTCTGCTCACATGTATTCTCATTTCTAGCTCTGCTAGAAGCCATTATTAACGCAGAGAGGGAAAGCAGATGGCTTTCAAGGAGATGGCAGCCATTAAAAAAAAACCAAAACAGCAGAGGCATTTTTGATCTTGAGAGTAAGATGGAGTTGCTTAATGCCATTTTTCCTATTCCCTCACTATTGCTGTTCCCTCCTAACTATTACAACTCATTTTAAAAATAATTAGGAGAAGCTTTCTCATTAATCCAAGCCCGTATTCTTTGTATAAAGACAATCAAGATCCCTTTTCTAGTACAGAAAGTGTTTGCTGGGGAGTGCTTAGCACTTGTATCAGACTTGTACTTAAAAACCTCCAACAGACTTACCCTCCACTTCTGTCTTTTAATGTAAGAGCCCTGAAAAGGACAGAATTAAGCAATAGCAAGTGGTAGTACTTTTGTTTTTTTAACATGAGGTTCAGTGTACTCTTGCATTCGTGTTTGTGTTATTCAGTAATTTGCTTTTCTGAGCAGCCATGAACATTAAACTCCTGTGGATTTCATGGTCTTGGGGTTAGTAGCTTCTTGGGAGCAGAGCAAAGCAGAGTGTTAAACTGTATAGCAGATTTTATTTGTCAAATTTTATTTTTGCCATGGCGGAAAACTAGCGGAATGCTTTTTCCATGGGTGTTTCCTTCGGTCTGGTGAAAACAGATTACTGACGAGGGAAGAGCAAACTTCCATTCTTCTGCACATCTGCTGAAGGCCCTTCCCTGCCTAGAGGACTATGGTTCAGCCACAGATGTAGGAATGAACAGCATGAAGTGCGATGGGTTTTGAAATGTCTTTAAGTAACAGAAGCTGGCTGTAATTCTACTTTTTTTTTTTTAAAATAAGGACTGTTTTGATTTTTGATGCTTGACTTTGGAAACCGTCAAGCAAACAAAAAGCTGACTGTGTCTTATGTTTGTGTCTATTATATAAAGATGTGTTGGAAAACTACATGATCTCTTATATTTTCCATTTAAGAAAATATAGAAATTATTTAATCCCTATATAATCTCTCATATTTTCTAATTAAGAAAAAAATCTTAAAGAAATGAAATAGTTTTTCCTTTTTTTCTCCTGGGAGCAAGTAATAGTTCTGGACAGCCAGTGAGTACTTTGGGTAGAGAGCCTCATTTTACTGTTGTTATTTAACTAGGATTTTGTGGTTTTATTCATGACTTTGAAGGCTTGGGGTGGAAGGGAGAATGAGATAGCCAAAGCAGGAGCAAAGGTCACATATTTTGACCTTCGTGTATTCTTATCCAGCTATGGCTGAATTCATTGAATTTGCTGGTCAGCAAATTATCACCTCACATAGTCTATGAAATACCAGTTGAGGTAAGGAAACGGGCAATAGCTACAGAGAAGTTTTGGGCAGATTCCTGATTACCTGGAGCCTCAATAGTGCTAATAGATACTTTGACTTTTCTTCATTTTCAGAGCATTTCCATAGTTCTCATGTGAATTAAGTACTAGTTGACTGTTCTATTGGCCTAGGTATTGTATGGCTCAGTAATACTGTTATTTTTGGCATCAATGTAAGCAAAGCCCATGGGAAGTTCAGACCGGGTTAACTTGCGTGCAAGCTGGAACATCAAAAGATCAATAATTTGTAACACTGTTTGAAAGATACAGTATAAAATACAGCATCTGGAGCTGCAAATACATACAGAATAGTGAAGACACTAGTTTTACCTGCAAATTCTTTTTTTCTGAGGTAATGTATTTAAAAATTCTCATATATATTCTGGCAGAAATGCTGTTGATGACAGAATTGTCTCATGTTTGAAACAGTAAGGGTGGCAGACAGAGAAAAATTATACACATAAGTGGCACTTCCAATATTTTTAGAAAAAACAAATCAGTGATGTCCACTTCACTAAACTGTACGTTTTATTCCCTGTGGAAAGTTAACCTGCCTGGACTGAGCAGTAAGCTGATAGGTAATTTCTTGGATATTTGCCAATGTGTATTCACAACGTGTAGCTGTGTTATAATAATTTTACAAGTATACCATTTGTGATTAAGACTTAACCACAAATTACAAAATAACTAAGCAAATGCTTTGTTTTGTCCAGAAAGTAATTAAAATGTATCCTTTGTATGCAGATAGAAAAAGGAAACGTGTGGAAGAGTTCTTAAGCACTCCGTAGCCTGATATCCTCAGAAAGATTAGATGAAGAGTCATAGACTGTGCGTTCAAAACCTGAGGCATGCTGCGTTCATCTTTTGTCCCGTTTGCAAATGCACTGAAAGCTCTTAGTTCGATGTGTGCAGGTTAAGTGTGTGTGTAAAAGCTTGGAGAATGGGGACACTGAAACTGATATTCATTTTTGCCAGACTTCAGTCACCTAAAAGGTGCCTAAGTTTAAGACAGGTGTCTGGGCTCCTCTGATAATTAATGACTTGAAACGGGTACTTCCAGAGTGTCATCTCACCCAAGGGGCAGTTGGCTAAGAGATGTCGATAAATTAACTATAGAGGGAACAATTAGCTGTTAGCTGAAGTTAGGTGAAGTGAAAGCCTCTCTGTCATCAGCTCTTCTGCACTTGAACAGCTTCGACAAATTGTGGTCTAACACATCCCTATCTTATTCCCATTGTCCGCACGCGATGTTTGGACAATGCTGTGTATAGATGTATCTGAATCTTTGTGAGTCGTAAGCATCACACTAACAACAGAAACCATATATGCACTTTCAAAATCCAACATTTTTGAAAGACTTATGTGTACCACCCCAATGATGACTAACTTCTTCCACCGTGGACCTGCCAGGGCTGAAGAATGTAGTTGTGAGTGGTGTTACCAGTTAAGGTCATTCTTCTGCAGATTGTTCTGAGCCTGTTCTGCAACCTCAAGGCAGGATAAAACTTGATACTGTCCTCTGAGGAGAAAGTAGACAACAGCAATTTGGGGTACGCTCAGATTTCTTAAATACTTTGTTTGCAAAAAATACAGATGCATACTTATTGGAATTTATAAAACACATGAAATATTTTTACAAGTCTGTGCAGTAGGGAAATTTTATTGTGGTAATGAACTGTGCTATTTTAGAACTTATTTTTATAATAACATCACCTTAAAATAATTAGCATAGTGCAAATGCAACTGTTTTACTGTGTCAAAAGCTGTGTATCTCTGCGAGATAATATTCCACTTATGTCCATATTCCATATGCACTACCTATTCCACATACTAGCAATGAACTGCTGCTCAGACTATGCATTACTGGTAGTGCAAATAAAGGTATTAAATCCAAAATACAGTAGAAATGTGGAGTCTTCTAGGATAACTTGTGAAATGAATAAGAATTTAAAAGTAAAATGTGACTACAGAACTGTTTGCTATTTCATCAGCCTAAACCTTTGTGTTAGTACATAGAGTTGCTAACAAGGTAATTGTAAACCAGGCCAGTGCTTTTAAATTAAATTAAAACTGTATGAATGGTCGTCAGAATACAATAAATTTGCACCAGTCATGCTCAGAGTGATTGTCCTTAGATGTTGAAGGATATACAGTGATGGAAAAATATGCATTGTTCAGTGCTTTGTTTAACATGTTTGCTTTTTTCCTCACAGTACAGTGCTGTGGATACAAATCCTTTATCTGTATATATTATGCAGCCCATCTGGAACAAAATTATTAAGGTAAGAATTTTATTTAATAGAAATATCACATGATAATGTAAGAATTTGTTTTAAATACAGTATGTATTTTCATTTAAAAATACGTAGTGATAAAGTTGAAATTAGGACATCTGTATAAAAGAAAACAAATGTTACAGGATATATAGCTATATTTAAGATGAGTATGGTTGGATTTTTAGGTGGGGTTTTTTTTAGAAAAACAAGGGTTGGGGTTTTTTTCTGATCTCTGTACAAAAGACATCCGTTTCTTTTTTACTTCTTTCATTACTACATGTTTCATTAAACAGATTTGCAGACGTTGAAGGGTTTACTTAGCACAAATTATTTTTGTGCAGCATATGCTGCCTAACAACAGCGTGTCTTTATCTCTGTGCTGTGCACATGATTTTATGCAAGTGCTGTCTCATTTTCTCCCAAGGGTACTTGCTCGAGGGAGTGAGGCATTTCTCTAAGAAGCTGAAAATGAGAGTGGTTACCATGATCACCATAATGATTGGAAGATGGCATCTCTTGAATCCATTATGATCTGCAGGTTTTAAAAATAAAACTGCTCACAATTAGTTTTGCTGTTGTTGGCAAAAAAAAAAAAAAAAAGACTGTATCTCAAATAAATTTGAACTTTATTGATCTCCAAAGTAGCAATGATTTCTGCATCTGCAGAAAATGGAAATCTTTAGATTGAAGCAGACTGGGAAACAGATCTTTATGCAAACAAAAGAGGATGAATGTGGTCAGAGTGTTATTGGATCTGCCATCTGTGGGTTCTATAATTCAGGTATTGCTTGTGCTTGATATAGCAGGAAAATAATAATCTCTCATTCATAACCTCAATGTAATTTCATGAGAGTGTTTATCATAGAACCATAGAATAGTTTGGGTTGGAAGGGACTCTTAAAGGTCATTTAGTCTAGTCCCCCTGCAATGAGCAGGGACATCTTCAACTAGATCTAACTTCAGAATTAAAAAAACAACCTGAACACGGTATGAGAAAAAAGCAGTTTGAAGATGGGAAACTGAATTCAGTAATTCAGTTCAGAAACTCTGTTTCGGTTCCCACCACAACATCGAGGAAAACAAGGAGGCAGAAAAGCCCCCCCAGCCCTCTGGAGTCCCGAGCGGGAGATGAGCAGAGGCTTTACTGTGCACTTGCACTTTGGTTTAGGAGGCCCATGGGTGTTCATCTGCAATCATTGAAGGGAGAGTATTATCAGCAAAAAAATTCCTTCAGAGAGAAGTTCTTCCATTTTTTTTTTCCTAATGATTTTTTAAATTAATGACATGTTTTAAACCTCCTTAAAATTTAGCTGAGCATGATTTTGTTCACTCCTTGCGGGAGGAGAACCCAAACCAGAGCACAGGACTGAAAACCTGTTCCAAAAACTGGGAGATCTGAGTGCAGAACCAAAGACAGTAGCAGGTGCTGTCTGTACTTCAGCATTTTGTTCAGTTTGAGCCCTGAAGATAGAGCAACAAATGCTCTGCATTGCCTTCTGGTGCAAGAGCATTACAGGGTAATTCTCAGTGATGCATCACAAGGAATTAAAGGGAAGTTATATTGCTCTTAGCTTTTGTAGAAGTAGTCATTCTAACGTTAAAAGATACTGCCAGGTAAAATCAGAGTCCTGCAGAGGAGCTGGGAATGCAGAGGTGAAAGCAATATGTATGTAACGGAGATTGCAGTAGAGTCCTCTTGGTTGCTCCCAGAGGTAAAAATGAGAACTGAGGGAGCGCCAAAATTCTTGGCCAAAATTTAACTGTTTGTAAAATATTAGTAGGAACTGAGGTTGCTGGAATGGTTGCGTTCCTGGCTAGGTGCTGAATCCAGGTGTTGCAGTAACTGTTGCCCCAGACTCAGTCCAAGAAGATTCTGCTCATATCTTCACCAAAAAATACTTTTTTTTTTTCTCTTGAATTGTGAGTAAAATAGTGTTATCATAATAAATGTGGTCAAATCTTATCGTTTGAAGGAGAAGCTTTGAATGCATTTACTCATAATTGATTTTTGTGTAGATTGTGCCTGTTATATGAATTATAACGGGGACATAGTAAAGCTGGGATAATTTTTTAAGAAGAAGAAATATTGCATCTAACCCGGTCATTCAAAATTGAGCAGTGCAAGTGTGCTTCTTGATGACAGGGAGAAGTAATTTCTCTCAGTTCAGACATCCTAATACATCAATTTGCATAAGATGGCAGACAGATATGAATCAATAATCTTTTAGTTTCTCATCTGGTGAAAATAAGCATTCCACATGGACTATTTTTAACAGATTCTAGAGGACTTTAAAAAAACCCAAATAACGCACAATTTCACAGAGCCAAGGAAATGGAAAAACCCTATGAGAACAGAGGCTTGGGATTTAGGTCTGACCTTTCATATGTCAATTTAGTCCTAATGGCAACACAAGTTCCTCTGTATTCTGTTCCTCTGTATTCTGTAACACAGAATTCATTGTAAGATGTGTTTCTTATGTTGTAAGAAATTAAGGAGAGCCTCACATTTGGGAATTTATGGGAATTTATGAGCTGGGATATGGACATACATAAGAACTGAAAACATATTGTCATAATCCAGCATATTTACCTATGATGGGGACATTAGGAAAGCAAAGAATTTGTGCATTTAGGTTAAAAATTCACCTGGGAATCCTGAGGATTACCTTCCTCTCTTTCCTCTTCCAAAGGTGTATTTCTTATGCACTGTATGTATCATGTGCTTGTGTCAGTTTGTGTGTGGTTTTGGGATGTATGTGCTTCAGAAACCTGTTGAAGCTGGTGCTAAAACAGAAGGGTAATGTTTCATGCCTGGATTCTATAATGGGCTTGAAGTACCCTAAGATACTCCTGTCCGTGGCAGCTTTTCCATGTTGCGTGTAACTATGGTAACACCAATATGAAACTATAGAGTAACAACTAACTTTCCATCTTATTTAAAAATATTCTGATTATGCAGCTCTATATATTTCTTCTTAAATAAGTAATTAATCCAATGCTCAGCCCTTCTGCCTTTAATTAAGATTTGTATTTTATAATAAAGCGCAATCGTGCTCTCTGACAGATAATAATGGATAGTATTGCTTAGCTACTACATGAACTGAATAGTCCTTCTCTATTTGTATTCATGAGAAATCGCATTTGTGCAGGACAATGAGAGGAAAAGGAGGAAATCCCACTGGGATACACAGGTGTATGCCAGCCCCACTGAAGTCAATTAACCCCCCCAGTTGCCTGTATGAACTTTGATTTTATCACTTGAATTGGACATGAGTAGAATTTTAGTGGTCTCAAGTGACTTAGTTAGGAACATTTCAAGTTTGAACAGAGCTTTAAATAAATATGTGTACGTTACTGTTTATTATCCAAATAGTTGATATATCAAAACATTGGCTGTTTGTATTAAGGCTTTTAGCATGTATGCCTGTAGACCCGTTAAAACAGAAATCAGTTAGTATTTTGCGGAACAAAAAGTTTTTTGAAAGGTTCAAGCATATGATCGTGTTGCCAGAGAGCAGACGTGATTCTCCCCAGTGTCACCTCCAGTTGTATTACTCATGCAGCACATTGGTGTATTGGACTTCTACTCTCTGTTGATTAGATAACAAAGATTGCAACGTGTCCTTCTATAGGATACTAGTAAATTTAGGCTGTGTTTTTCCAACGTGTGTAATAAGTTAATCTTTAACACCCTGTAATTTGTGAATTGTGAAATAGGGTGATGGTAGCGTAATACCAACCAAAAGAATAAGGGGCATTAAATATAACAAAAGGGATTTTGCAACTGGAATACTTTCCAAATACTGAGGCAGATTAGGTTTGGTAAGGATCTGTCCTGGTTTGAGTGACACAAGACTAGTTTCTCTTCTAATGCTTGGGAAGACTGCACTTTTAGAAGACTCCAGTGTCTGAATTTGTGAAAATATTTAGTATATAGCCAGCTGTGGTGCGTGGGTCTCAAGGTCTCAGTGTTTTCAAGCTCGCCAGGTGCAGGGATGAGGAGGAGTGAGACCCGGGCACTTGACCCAAGCTGGCCGACAGGGTTATTTATACTATCAACATCACATTCACTATAAATTAGAAGTTTGCTGCGAAGTTCTCTCTCTCCCAAGAACTTTGTGCCCTGGTGCTGGACTCCTGAGGCCTTCCCTTTCTCCCAAAGCTGTAGCGCTCACAGTGTCCGACATTTGCTGTCCACTGCTGGGAGTGCACAGCTTCCTAATGATAGAATGGGCTGAACATAATTTTTGCATATTCTGTATTGGTATTGGGAAAAATATTGGTTCTTTAGTGCTATTAATGTTAATTATCTAATCTTACTGTATTAAATCTGTTTATACTTCAACTCCCAGGTTTTCTTGTTTTTCCCGATTCCCTTTCCTGGGTGGGGAGGTGATAGAATGATTGTCTAAATAAAAATAAATTCTTATGGGTCTCTCAAACCATAACAGGATCAAAAGAGTATGCTTAGGGGTTTAACTGCAGGAGAGGCTGTTTTCCTGAGGATTGGTCTCCTGTAACTATTTTTCAAGGCGTGTCTGCTAGCCAAAGGGATTGCAAGTATAGCAATGTGCTTTGATGGTTTCCTTCTTGAAATACATGTTACCGAGAAAGTGAGTTAAAATAGTGTCTTCATTTTTGCACTGTATAGGCATAAATTATTTCCCGTAATAACTTAATAATGACATTATGACCATTGACAATGATGAACCTGATTAGAAAGCAGACATTTATTGCACCCCACTTTATTTAATAATCAACAATTATTATGAATCAGACAGGAGAAATCAGTCATTTTGAAACAATATGTTGGTTGGCATCTGTATATCCATGTAAACAATCCATCCGCAGGCTGTCTTAATGCACTATTTTGATCTATGTTTTAGATAGAAAGAGACCGATCTAGAATTTCTTCAGGTTCTGTCCTTCTTCTTTCATGTAAGGTTGTAGACATCAGACAAATTCCACAGCAGGCGATTAATACCAGGCCTCTGTCTTACTAAGTTTCTGCATCCCTGGGTAGCAAAATTAGGAGATGTGGCGCTGTCGCTGCATGCTGAGCCTGCCAGCAACTTAGCAAGAGGGGACCATGCAGAGAAGGGTTCCTCCTCAGGTGTTCTCCTAAAGGAGCTTCAGGGAATATTTGCTGTCACTTGTTCTCAGGGATTTAGAATCTATCATTCAGAATTATAGATATGTTAAATTTTTTTTATTGTAGCTGTATGTATTCCCTGATGTGTTTTAAGCACTATGAGAGCTGATGTACTGTATTTTAACATTGGTGATAAAATCCTGGTCATAAGGAAAGCAACCGTCAGATATTTTCCCCAATGTTATTAAAGAAAACATCTAAGAATTATAACTGAAAAATATTCAGGAATTTTCATCTGATTTTGAAAGTTTACAGTGTACACTCTACAACATCAGTTAATTTCTCCTGAATAGTATTAATTGTTCTATAGCAGAAAAAGAATATCTAGTCTGGATAATCAATGAGTCCAAGCATTCAAATTTGATATGCAAATTTTTCATGTAGTAATAGGATAGAGGAAATGTAAGGATGTATATACATTAATATGTATTTATCTGTCTGTCCATCTAACTAGTCCAAATAAATTAACAAAACACTTGATTTCAAAACTATTACTAATATCTGAAATTTTCTTCTTTTTCTTTAATATTGTTTTGTAATATTTTATAGTGTCGCAGTACTTTATGTACATTTTCAGTCCTTAAACACTCCAAAGAATTTGATTATAAGCCTCCGATATTTTTATATTTTGAGTATATTGATACTGTGTCTGAGTGATGGTAGTGGTTGATACTTAGTATTTCTGAAAATATATACTGTCTAAAAATCATGTAGAAAGCTGTGTATGCTATTTCTGAAAATATTCTGGAGAAACTATGTTACTTGGGAGGAGTCTTTGTAATTTATGTCTGAAGAGGGAGACCCTGCAGAAAGTTAATATCTAGAGAAGTAGGGAGATGCTTGTAACAGGGAGATCTTCTGAATCTATAAGTGTAATGCACTTGGTGTCTGATTTCGTTGATATTTTGAGTTGGAAATTATAGACATATTTTAGAAGAGGAAATTTCCTTGTTATAACTTGGGAATAGAATTCTTAAAAAGAACCTGCCACGTGGATGATGAATTACCACACTGGGGTGCTGCAGTCTTCTTTCAGTTGTGATACACACAATCATGAGAAGCTTTCCTTGGTGGCTGGGAAAATGAGGATAATGTATAACATAAGAAATACAAGATTTTTAAATTACATTTTTACTGCAATCACAAAGGTCAGGCAAAAAAATTACATTTGAAAATAAATTTCAGAAATGAAAATTGTATTGTAATTTGAAAATGGGAAAATATGCGCAAAACTGAACATTGCTGATGTTGTATGCAGGCTTCTACTTTCCTGATAAAAAATATAAACTATTTAATTAAAAGAGGACTTACAATTTGAAATATAATTTTTCTTAATTTTTTTTTCTTTCTTTTTTAACAGATAGTGCCTTTGTGGATTGCACCCAACCTGTTAACATTCTCTGGATTTGTCATGATTTTAGTTAATTATTTTCTAATATCTTTTTATGACTGGGACTACACTGCCTCAGGTAAATATCCTTATGTTGTAATTTTTCTGAATTAGTGAGCTGCTTATGTCATACTTCTGAATGATGCAGGGAGGTATCAGATACGTGAATCTTCTGCTCATTCCCTTAATGAGGCTTCATGTCCATATAGGAGGATCTGACCTCACACATGGCATTATAAATTTAGATCACTTTATTGAAAAACCTTGTTTAATTTCATCCCTAAGTAAGGGTTTCAGCATGTGCTGCTTGAATTCTGTGATAATATCTCATTTTAGTTAAAGCATATTCCAGGATTTAAATACACAGCCAAAACCCACCCTAATGTTCTCCATAAAATTTTCATTGGTTTCACATTTCCCAGTACCTAAATGAGTTAATTCCCCTTTCATTACTCCATACCCCCCCACATTCAAGACTGCTTCTAGACAAAGAAAAAATAGTTTTTAAACAAATGTGTCTTGAAATTATGACTTTCAAAGTCCAGGTCTGTATTTGCTCCTCATGGCAGACCAAGTCAAAAACTTTTTGGAGCTGATTGCTCCTCAACGTAGGGCACATTCTGTTCTGGACTTCTCAGACCAGCTGTTGGAGCCTACAGTAAGTAGTAAGCATCTCCCAGGTGATTAATATATAAAAAACGTTGCTTTTCTTTAAACTAGGCAATTTGGTGAAGGCTTAACACTTTTATTTCCTGAAACAATTAAGTTTGGGTTTTTTTGCTGACTTTAATTTCTTATGCCCATGGTTAGATTCAGAAGGTACCCTTTGGCATGACCTGTTTGTACATTTATCACGACAGTTCTAGGGGCAGGGATACTTGTTAGTGGTTTTCGTTCAAAAGTTGTCCCGTATGAGCATTTAAGTTTTCAGGACCAGCGTGTTATGTAGTTATCTGGCCTCATCCTTAAACACTTGTTTTTTATCAATGCAGCTGATGTTTACTAAGTTCTGTAATAAAAGAACATCGAGCACAGATCTTTTAATGGGGTAATTTTGTCTTGACACATTCCCAGTAGACAGGCATTGAACTTGAAGACATTTGAAATGGTGAAGTCTGTTAGAGTTGAGACCTCTACGAGTAGTTTGCAAGCCTCTTCTTGATTTCACACAAGAACAGTTCCCATCATTTCTCAATTGATTGAAAACGCTCATGCAACCTAACGAGCCTTTTGAGTATCATATATCAAGCCCATACCTAGGATCAGAAATAAAAGACTTAATTTCCTGGACAGCTGGTTTTCATTCTACAGTTTGAAAATTTGCAGCTAGGGGTCAGGAGTTGCCGTCTTTTCTTTCAGAGGGCCAAGATGAGGCATTGAGACAAAGGTGGTCAGGGCACTGCTTTAGGTACCAGCATCGCCCCGCTCAGCAAGGACATGCCTCTGTGTGCAGGTCTTCCCCGTGTTCCGTGCCAGACGCCAGAAACCTGAGAGGGCTTTGCATGTACAGTTCTTTAGTGCTGGTGTAGTCCTTATTGGATCATGTTTTAAGTTAAGTAGAATGCTCTTTGGAAAAAGGATTGATTTCTTTAAAAAAGGAACAGCAACCGTGGGTTATTGCCATCAGCAGAGCAATAACAGAACTCTGGGTTTTGCCCAATTCAGTTTTCTTTTCCTTTTTTCTTCAAGGAAAAAAAAAAAGAGTGCTAAGATCTGTCCTAGCCTAAGGACAAAAATTTCCTTTCAGATCTCTATGGTAAAAGTGCTATACAAACCCCATGTTGGCACTAATAACAATCATCATGCTTGAAAACATTTTTTTTGTCATTACATAAACGTTAACAAATTTGTTGATGGATAGTCTTCCCATGACCTGTGAAAATTTTTGCCCAGTTACTATCATTATCTTGTGCAATGCTAGAGTCATTTCAGGACCAAAACCCCTTTACCTTATCTTCTCTCTTTTATGGTATGAACACATTCAAACCTGCTTGTTGCTTCTCTGATAGGGCTCGCTGATGACTTACGGTCAAAATCAACTATTTCAATCTGTTTGATGTAAGTGGCTAATCAGTGGCAGCTTGTTCATATGTATATGCATATATGGGTGGATTTCTTTGATGTTAACCACTGTTACATTGACTCACTACCCGATTTATTTCAGGTACCAGTCCTGGACTTGTTCCCACCTGGGTGTGGCTATTCAGTGCTTTTACCACCTTTTGTGCTTACGCTTTAGGTAAAGTCCGATGAAATCATTTACATGTCTGACGTCTTCATATCTACTAGTTCACTAGTGCTGATATTGAGATGAAGAGACATCACGAATAAATTATTGATGTCTCGCCAAAACAGTTCTCTGAAATAAAAAAAAAAAAACACAAAAAAACGAAAAACATCCATAAGACTTAAAAAAACCCCAAACAGCAGCATTTTTAATTATATATTAGAGGTTCTATGACTGTAGCTTTTATCCCTCTTGAAAGTTCAAATTGTTTTAGAGGCACAATGGAAATCCTTACGTCATTGCCATTGGGTTTCATAAAAATCCTTGGCTCCCAGTGATGACATTCTGAGAAGCTCCCTGACACGGGCATTAGCAGAGGGTGCTTTCAAAGACAGGAAAAATAAAGGGCAGAGCAGAGAAAAAGGAAAAAGAGTGTACCATTGTGTTTTAAACTGTTAGGCGCTTCAGTGCTTATGGCGCGTGTCAGGAGAGATGGTGTGAATATGGTGACAGGCCTGAGCTACTTATGGAGACAAAATATCATTTTTTTTTTCTTTTCTGTTGTTTTTCTCCCGTAATACCTACACCTCAGTTTCAGTTTCATATTCCATTTTTACTTTTTATATCATACCATGACTGTATTTTTAGGTACCTTGCACCATGCTGTGCGGTGGTGTGAAGACATAGGCCTGAACTGATGCAGATCTGGGAGTGAGAGCCACATTAGCATGGCTTTTTTTTTTTTGCTTTCTCTTCCAAAGCTAACTCATTCCAAACTAGTCTGTCCGCAACGTGGTACAACAGAGTTAATTTGGGGGGGGGGACTCAAGGCAGTATATTTACAAGGACTGCATGGTGCTGTGTAAATGTGCACTCTCTTTGGAGCTGGCTCTTATGAGGCCCTGCATTGCAGAGTGCAGCCATGCATTTGTGTGCCATACTTAAGATACCCAGGCTGTACATAAATGTGTTCTAGATGTACGCTGCAGTGTCGTGCAAAGATGCTGCCCACTTTTGGTATCAGATCCATGTATGTAGAGCCATCTTGATTCACCTGGAGTTATCCCCTTGTGCAGACATCTCCCTCTGCACTGTAAATGCCTTGGCATTTGTACCATAAAAATCACTGGGACAACTGTCCCTTGAAGCTGACTACCAGTCAGATTTCCCTAACAGCTCTCTATAATCATTAGCAGAAGCAGCAGTTTCTTTTGTGAAAACCATTCTTTATGTAATTGCATAGAATTTAATGAAGTGGCTATTGTTTCATAAATAGGAATTACATATTGGAGCTGTTAGTGTATGACACCCCAGAAAGCTCATTGGAAATTCAGCTTCTGAGATTCTTAATGTAGATGTTATTTGGCAGTGAGACCTATACTTCCTAATACTTGGAAGACAATGAATATGATGTTGACAGGCTAAGCTATATGAACTGAGGTATATGTAGATTTTTGTGTGTGCTGTCCAAGCCACTTAATGAAATATTTAGTCTCAGATTTAATTCTGCATGGCCACAGTTTTCCCTTTGGAAGACTGCAAAGAGCCATAATAACTAACCAAATATGCAGCTTTACTCTCTCTCAGCTCCTTTTTAAAGATGCAGTTACTCTCTCCAAATTCCCTAGCCTGCTGCTCTTCCCCCCCGCCCCCCTCCCCGATTTGTTAAGGTGGTTTGGTGCCTTTTCCCTTTCTGTAAAACGGAATGCTCTTTGCTGTTATTTTGAATTCCACTATTTAAAAGTTACATAAACTTTGATATAACTGAAGATTTATGAACCTTCATGAGACAAAATTATAGTATAGCAATTCTAAAACAATGGAAGTGTGGGACAATGTATGTCCACTATTGAACATACACCATTGTTGATGTGAATGATTTCAAACTGAAACCTAAACCAGAAAATATTTTCCCTCTGTTAAAAAGCTAGGGAAACCACATGGAAAATGTGTGTGAAGATTTGTGAAAATCCAATTTTACGTATGTGTTATACAGTTCCTGTATTTTTCCCCATGCCCATTATAATTATAAGTACTGTATTTCGTGACTCCATTGTAAACCTAACTCTTTATAGTAAAACTAAACTTTCTGCAAAATGAAACCCACTCTTTCACTGTGATGTACATATTTTCGTATCTAATGTGAATACTCTTTTGTGACAACCTAAAATAATTTATAAATAGACCAATCTTCGTCTTTCTCATTTTTAAAAAGTATTACCCCTGTAACAGAGTTCTCTCTGATTTGTGATAGAAGTTCTTGAAATATAAAAGACCATAAACTGTTTAGGGATGTTTTCATACCTATGTGCTAGATAAGTTTCAAAAGCATCCTTTCACAGACTAAAGAATTTCTACATTTATAGCAACACTATTCAAGTAACCTCAAGGTTACGGAGTTTTCTTTCTGCACATTTTTGTAAGACGCTGACAATTCAGTGGTAACATTACTGGGGAGAGAATGTGGCTCTAGAAGGGGGCAAGACATATTTGAAATCCTCTATGAGATCTTTAGTTTTTTAGAGTTGTGAGAACTGTCTCAAGAGGTTTGTATTTGAGCAGAGGATATCTCACAGCTGTTTAGGTATTACAATAGGGAGATAGTCTAAAATCTGTACAAAATGAAATCCCACGTTTTCCTGGTTTAGATCCCTGAAGTATATTTACATTAAACAAAACTCAGAGTACTGCCAAATAATCTGGAGAAGTAAGTAGCATATGATCTATAGCAGCTGTGGAGTCTTTGGTCTCACTCTGCTGAATTGTCTCTTCAGTCAGTTTTGGGTTACTAATGCTATCAATGGCTAATAATTGTTAGCTATAGTACCATCCAAGTAACATTAAAAAAAAAATCCTTCTCCATGTTATTTTGAGAATCAGGATAACAATAAGTAATCTGTAAGGTTTTTTTCTGGGTATTTTTCCTGAGAGGTTCATCCTGCATATTTACACTTAACTTTAAGAGGAAAATATTCCTAAAAGCCTCACCAGCAGTCTCAGAGAAGAAACTGAGGGTATGGTTTGACAATACAGCGAAGAAAGGTTACAGCTGCTAGACCCCCTTCCTCCTCCTCCTCCCTGCATTCACCGCCCCTCCCTTGTGCCATCTCCCTTGCTTTTTGTACCATTCACAGCACCAATACTGTTCAGTGACCCAGAAGAAAACATAATGTTTGCTGTCTTTCCACCAGCTGAGCAGGCTGCAGGTCTTCCCCTGTTCAACAGCAGGGAACTCTCAGGTAGACTCAAACCATATTGTCCAACTGCATTCTCAGAGTGAGATCCAGTGCAGTGTCTGGGTATCTTTCGAGCACTTCAGTGTTAAAAGGGATGAACACATAACTCACCTTAACAGTAAGGTATTTTTGTCTCCTAAGATTTCAACCGAAAGACTTTAAAATATCTTATGTAGGCACACACACAAATAACTTTTGTGAAATTTGCTCCTTGAGGTTGGCATTTAACTGTTAGTCATTGAAGCAGTTAGTGTTAGGCAACCTAAATGCCTTTATGAATCTACCCCACAAGCAGTCTTTTTGAGTCTGAAGTCTCAGAGGGTCCACACCACCAATGGACGAGTGAGAAACCCTATGGACAATTTTCAGCACTTTCATTGAGAAAGTGGTTGCAGTAGTGTGTGTATGGCAGTAGTGAATTGTGTGTGAGGAAAGTGGCTCCTTTTATTGGGCTCTAATTCTTTGTTTCTTCTCCTCTCCCAATCCTTCTAGACTCCATAGATGGGAAACATGCTCGAAGGACTCAGTCCAGTACTCCTCTGGGAGAATTATTTGACCATGGGCTGGATAGCTGGGCTACCTCCATTTTTGTGCTTTCTTTTTTTTCTGTCTGTTCCCGTGACAATGGGAAGACTGGAGTTTCTGTATATACAATGTATATATATTTAAGCATTGTCTTGTTTAACTTTATGTGTTCACACTGGGAGAAATATAACACAGGAGTCCTTTTTCTTCCTTGGGGATACGATATAAGCCAAGTGGTAAGTATTTATCGTTCCTGTTTTGGTTTTATTTTTTTAGCTATGTTAGTGTTTTCATAATATTGCAGAAATAGAAAAATAGAGCTCAAGGCAAATGTATTTTGCCAAGAGTTTGAATGTGAAATAGCATAACCCTAAAAGTAATTCAGAAATATTTCCTGCATTTGCAAAAAAAGGACATTCTCGAGCAAATTGTCAGCATCAGAGATTCATTGCCTTGCAGGAAAAAAAAAAAAAAAGGCTTGCAACATGCCTCGCAGTCAGATAGTGCCTGTGAGAATGTCATTTAACAGCATTTGATTTGTGGTGTTAACAAAAATTGTTATGCTATCTGAAACCATAAGCAATTTTCCCACCAACACTAGTTTCTGAGGCACAAAGTGAATTATTCCAAGTAGTGTTTATTAACAATAATTATACAGTCATACCATACTAGACCTCAATTCTACCACCTCTTATATCAAATGTGGTAATGGAAATAGCATTGTACCTATATGGCGAGCATTAACTGTTGTCAAGTGAGTTTTACCTGTGAAAAAAAGTCCAAGTCATTCCATTAGAGGTTTCTTCTCTGGGAATGGCATTCAGTAACAAGAATTACGTATCAGCCAACAGGCAGTCCCCAGCTGAGTGCTTGACCAGCTTACAGTCCTGCCTTGAGGTGGACCTCTTCAGAAACATGCCCAGGGCACCACAGTGAGTGGTGGCCTCGGTGGACAAATGGGCAGCAGCAGTAACAAGCTCATTGCGCTGCCAAGGGCCCAGCGCTGGGATTTCTGGGCTGGCCTATCTATTTCTTAGATAGCCAGTCTTCTTGAGCTTCCTGTCACAGGCATGAGATGAAAGGTACAGCCAAATATACATAATTGAAAAGAAGTTTGACAAATATTCAAATATGTGTTTTAATGGAAATATAGTATTTGAATTAATGGCTGCAGATGTATTGCTGTAAACATAATCAGAATCCAGTGGTTTGAGAACAACTCGGAGACGGTGGTCCAGCTGTGGTGCATCTGTTTTGTCCCCTAGAAAATAGATTCTGGGAGAAGTTGTTGGCTCAGGACTAAGACATTAGGCAGCCAGCTGGTCTGCAAGTTTCAGCCATGTCTGTGTAAGGCTTCTTAGTGAAGTTCTTCCAGCAGGAGAGGGGTAGCTGTGTTCAAACCAATTTCACTTGTTGCTCAGATGATCACTGTAGATATACATGTGAACATTTAGAAAGCTCTTTTGGATCACTACAGCATCCAAACAGTATTGGTGGTTAAATCTGGGAGTTGGTATCAACTAGCAGAGCAGTACTGTTAACTCTGTCGGTGCCTTTTAGTGACCTGTGCTTCTGTCACTGCTTTCCCATCTGGGAACTGATGGTAATAACATTTCCCTGCCTGACAGATGTGGTGAAGCTGAATTTCAGTAGAGTTTGTAAACTGCTTTGATTAACTTGGATGCAAGGTGCTAACAAGTGCTGTTTCCTGTTCCCTTCTGATGCTGAATTGCTGTCCTGCATGCTTGCTTTCGAGTGACTTCTGTGATGATTTGCCTACAGTCAAAATGATAAGCATGTAAATGTAAGAAATTTTTGATGCTATATAGCTTAATTATCAACAGTGGTGTAAGACTATACTATTGAACTGTCTGTATGTCAGTTTTCCCATCTGTAAAACTTAGCTTTTGTAGTTGTGATTGCCTGTGAACAAAGACAAGACAGGATTTGTAGATCAAGGTAGTATTTTTTCCATTAGTGCAACCTACATTTCATGCACACCAGAAAGTATGTAACGTATTTTTTTTCCAGCTGTACTAACTAGTCTAGTAAAAGATCTTAATTCCCCTACAAACATTGCCTTGCTTGCGTTTTGTAAGCCCATTCGGCAAATTTTGTATCATGCGTGCACTATTAAAGGTAGCTTTTCATCTCCAGCTACTTGGAGGAGAGGATACTGATGACATTAGCAAGTGGCTGATGATGAATAAGAAAGGTAACGCTCCCCTTGCTTTTTTTTCCCCACCCCTTCTCTGCCAGATATTCCCACAGTCACAACCAGAGTCAGAGAGTGCAGAAGCACTCACAGGCTGCTTTGAAAATTATTCCTGGTGTTTAGTCCACGATTTCCTCCATGGCATTCCTAGCTGGATTGCTGCAGGAATGCGCCTCTCTGCTCTGCCTTCAATAATTTCACTGACAACATGATGCTGTTACGTTGGCATCTCAGACGTTCAGGTGGTCTAGTCCCCCGCTTCTGCTCTTAAAATTTATGGTAGCCAGGAATTTTGGACCTCGTTATCACCACAAAGCTCAGGAAATACAGTAATTAGTATAAGTGTGCAAATAGATAACTGTTGACCTTAATGAAAGCTGAACTGGCATGTAGCTCCCAGGACACTGCTGCTGAGTCAGCTCCGCTGTACGGAAACACAGACAGCCCTCTCACTGCCTCTCTGTTAACTGTGGTATAAAAAGAGCTGCTGTTCCTCATGAAAAAAATACCTCATTATAAATAGAGAAATTTGTGGGACTTATGCAGATCACATCTTTCTGCAACTTGATGACTCATCAGAATTGGTAACCTAATTACGCTAGCTGGGCTGTAATTGGCACTCCAATTAGCTTTGATTACAGCAGACAGCTGTTTATAGGAAGCTGTGGTTTGTAAACTTGAAAAATGGCTGTAATGTGTCTGAGAGATGCTTGGTCAGAGGACTCTTATGTTTGTGGATCCAGAATCAAGGGGGAGGCTTCTGCAGCACGGAAAACTCTTCCCCTCTCCTCTCCCTCCAGCACAAGGAGCTATCTCCTGCTGTGCAGAAAAAGATGCGGGAAGAGGAGCCTCTTTACACCATAGCATCTAGACAATGTCATACATTTTTGGGTAAGCACACCTATTAGAAACCCCAAAAGTCATGGGGCGAAGAGAAGGCTAAAAAAGAAATCTTTACTGTGTTCAGTGAGAAATTCTCTTGGATACATTTTGTGAAAACAAACCCTTTTGTTTTTGTCACAAGCCCAACCAAAGAAAGCTAATATCTGCCAATTAAGTTTCTTGGAGCACAAAAGACAAAGCTTTCCTGAGAAATTAAAATTTCAGGCTTCCTGCCATACATTAATTTCCACAGACATTCTCTTGATTTTTTTAAAAAATCTATTTTCCTCCTGAAACATTTAATATTCCCTTAATGAAATACTCCCTTAATCCTGCTGTTGCTTTTCATAAGCCACTGCAGTTGAGTTCATAGTAGGGGAACAAAATATTAATTTTTCCTTAATGTGGTGTAGTGATACCTCTGCTTACATCAGTGCTGCCTTAAGATTAACAGGGAGGTACCCGTTATATTCTTAAATAAAAGTTTAAAAGTGAAAATAAGAGCTGCGTGAGAGCTGGAGAGACCCAGATGATTCCATGCTCCTTCCTCCCACTCTCCCCGGCCAAGAGGGCAAGCTCCAAAAAAGCACAAAAGCACAAGCAGCAAATATGAAAGGCAACAGGCAGCTCTCTCTGGCCCTGCCCTAGCTCCGTAAGGAGGGGATGACCAGAGATCCTATATGGAGTCATGGCTGAAGGCATGGACGCTTGGACCTCAAGCCCCAGGTTTTCGGTTCGAGATGCTTTCCCAGCTGGTCCTGCCCGATAGCTTTGGAGGGTCCCACCTCAGTTCTCAGGGAGAACGCTCTACCTGCCTTGAAACTCTGAATAAATGAAGTGTAGGATGCAAGTAGCAACTGAAACATTGTAGAACTTACTTTTCTCTTTCCTTTCAGTCAAAACAGGGGAAGGGTTTTTTTTTGGATGCCATATACTAGTTTTTCTTTTGACAAGCAGTTTACAAAACTCATGCTGAAATATGTTTCATGTGCTCTTTTCCTGGGAAGTACTGTGGCAGACTGTGTTTTGGGAACCAGCAGAGAAATCCCGAGCAATGCAAATGCACAACACATCTTTAAAAAAACTTCTGTCTCTCCTGAGGGGCAAAAAAAGAGTCTCGATTAAAAAGAAAAATTAAGATGCAAATGTGTCATTCTTTGGTGACGTTACCAGGATTCAGAATCTTTTTTATTTTAGTTAAAAAGATATTCACTTTCAGAGTTTTTCTAAGAAAATTTGCAATGTGTGTGGAAAGCATAGCCTGTCTTGTGAAGAAATAATATTGATTATTATTTATTTCCAAAGGTAGGAGCGCACTGGAATTGTTGAAGTAAAAGAAGGGATAGGGGTGTGGAAGCAGTGCTGGCCAGGCCATGGTGTCTGCTTCCAGCTGCCTCCCAACACAGCTGGAAACCCAACTCAGTACTCACTTGTCTGAGGGAAACTCCATCGTGTATCCATGTCAAATTTGAACAGAAGAACCTGTGGTGCACAGGTTCTTTCTGCAGCAGGTCGCTTCATTCTTAACCACTTGATTATGATTATACTCAAACCTTTCTTGGTTAATTAATCTTCCACGTGCCTTTAGCTGTTTACCTATCACATACCGCATGTCTAAATGCAAAATGACCTTTTTAAGACATATCAAAAACTATTTTTATAGGCTAAATTTACCACCTTTAACTATTTATCGAAAGAAAAAATACTGAGAAAAAAATTGAAACAGAAGAATTCCACATCACACTAAAGCTAACTCCTATTGAAATGACAGGTTTTACTTTTTTAGGCAAGCATTGCATTTATTTTCAGAGGAAAAAGGTGACCTTGTGTTTTGAATTACTTTGCTCTCTAGATGTTCATTTTGAGCACTGTGTTAATGGAAAGTATTTCAACACATGAACAATTAATGCTATTGGAATATGCTAGTGAAATTGAATATTACAGTAAAATAAATGGCATTTTTGTAGAATCATAGAATCATAAAGAATTTAAAAACATAGACGGCATATTTAAAAAAAAGTACATCGTACAGCATACCCAATGTGCCTGTTTGTAAAACAGAAATGGTAAATTGTTAGAGAGAAGAAAAAAATATATGTACATACACACACAATCTAGAACATTTTAGTCACAAAACTTACACCTGCAGTAGTGGAAAGACATGAAAGAGATGGTAATTTTAAAAAATCAAGTATTTTAGAGAATAATTAAAAGGCTAGAAGCTAGGAGATTTCGAGGAGTTATACTGTGTTATGGCTATGTAGAATTCTCCCAATGCCATGTTAAAGAAGTAATATTCTGATTTTACAGGGGGAGAAAGGTGAGTGTTGTTTCGATTTACAAAGCTGTGACAATATAGGGAGCTACTGCTTAAAAGCCAGCTGTCCTGCTGTCCAGCCATAGGCTGCTGTATCAAAGGCTGCCATATCAATAGGCTGCCTACAAATTAACACCATGCTAGATTTTTGTCTGTGTTAGGTACTATTGAATCCTCATAGATAAAGCCTTGGCAAGCCAAAAGTTTTCCTGGTCAGATGCTGCAGTGAGTTGGAATCCAAGTTTGTAGACTTCTGACAATAACTTGCTATACAATCCTTACTTATTTAATTTGGACTTCTCATTTTACAGAAGGTTGTCATTTTTACTTGCTAAAGACTAGATTTATATCTGAAAAGTACTAAAGCCAATCAATGCCAGAGAGATGAATAAAAAATCTGGCTGTCTTTTCTTAAGTAGAATTATTCCTGTACTGCTGTACATTTTAATTATTACTTTTTTACTGCTGTACATTTTAATTATTACTTTTTTACCAGCAATGCCTTTGAAAACAGTCACAAGCTTATACAGCTGATTAACATACATAGCTTTTGTCTAATAATTTTGACAATCTTCAATTTTTTTCTAATATAGCTTAAATCAAGGGAAACAGCCATTTTCTTGTCCTCCCAGCTTTCTAAAGGAGGTCTTTGAGGCTGCTGCAGTGGAGTCAAAAGAGCTTGTTCTTACTGATTTCAGTGATACCAAGATCTCAGTTACGAGTGCTTAAAAAACAACGCACCAAAAATTTGAAGCCAAAGAGTGTTTTGCAAACAAAACACCTGTTAAATAAGAGTCAATCTTAACCTGTGAGTACTGCATCACCGAATCCCAGGGCAGGGGATTCCCTCGAGGGACCCCATTGCACCGACACTTCTGTTCCTAGAGGTGTGCTGACATCTGACAGTGATACGTACTCATGCTGCACCGCCAAAAACACTGACTCTATTAATGGATAATACTGAAGTTCCTCTTTTATCCCATGACAAAAAAAAGCCTGTTCAGAATCCAGCGTGCGAGGGTAAATTCAGGCTCCCTCAAAGCCAGTTGGAGTTTTGCCATCAACTTTGATGGGGCCAGGAGTCCATCCCTCATGTCTTATGGATAACATAATGTGATTTCTTCAGAAAGCCAAATGTTAGCTCTGTTGTAGTCGGTTGTAAAACCCATTATACCCGTCCTTCGTTTAGACCAAAATTTGACTCACTGTCTTCAATGGGCCAAGGTGTAACTCTCATACTAGTGCTGCTCTTCTCCGTTGCAGATCTGTTGTGCTGCCTGCTCTTACAGAGGCAGTTCAACCATCCTGTTCTGCAATGCCCCATTCAAGCAAAGGTCTTTAAAAGTTATGTACTGATAGGGCAAGAATCTTTAATTTGGGTACAGAGAACTAAGTGAAGTAAAATATAGCAATATTTAAGTGTAATAGGGAGTTTAATGGACATCAGTGTTCTGCTACTAACCTGTAATCTTAAGCAGCCAGCTCGGTATCTAGGAAAAAGATCTTCAGTGTACCTTTAAAGCAATTAATTTAATTTAGAAGACTGGAAATGTGTTTGCTGAAGTTAAAAATTAAGAAAACCCCAAATATAGTAAAAAATTAGTATTTAAAAAAACTAAACAAAAGTAGTAAGATCTATCACATGGGTAAAACTGTAAAATATTTGTCATCCCAGCATGCGAAGCTGTATTGAATGGAAAAAAAAAAGTTACTGAATGTTACCTGAAATAGGTATATGATTATACAGTCTTCAAAATGGCATTATAATTAACACAGTCAATAATTTAAAGCTGAAATAAGTGTTTGTTCAGTCATTGTTAATTCAAGTCTAGAATAGTTCAGGAGGTTGAGACGTGTAGAATGGAACACACAGCTCCTTATGAGTCCTGTAGCAAAACTAAACAGCTGAGAACAAAATAGCCAAGAGAAAGAGTGGGGCAGCAACCCCACTAGCTGGGTGCCAGCAGCAAAAGGGGTGGAGGGGGTGGGTGGCTTGTGCTAAGCCAGGAACCAGGTTTCAAAGGAGAAGGGCGTCCCTTGAGGAGGTGGGATCAAGGGTGCAAGGGCTTGGGAACTGCTGCAGCACGTTCAGTACTGCACTTGCATGTTACACACCAAAAATGGTAAAACTTCAACAACTGGTGCCGTAAACTGTCAGTAGGCAGTGCTGCTGCAAGCAATATGATGGCTGTGAAGGTTATAGCTATAGGAGCTATAGGGTTTTGGGTGCATTAAGATTTCTGACCTCAGCTGCGTCACAAATTTAACTCTGACCAGGGAGTAGAAACCACATTTACATTACTACTGACAGTGGTGGCACTTCAGCAAGTGACTCACGAGTGTTGAGTTCTTTCATTCTTAATGAAGTTTGACTACCTGTTTCTTTTTGTGTCCTGTAGTCATGTTATCCGTCAAAAAAATTAAAAATCAGGGAAGACTTCAGCTCCCTCTCCTTCTTTTTATTTCTTCATGTTCGCGTTCAGTTATTTTTTTTATTATTTCAGGTGAGCTTAGATTTTTTTCCCCACTCAGTTATTCTGATATGGTCAGTGCAGGGGGCTGAGCTGCAAAAATAACCACATTGCGAGTTCTGAAGTCTGTATGCAAATACAAGAAAGTGCTTGTGCAGTGGGGAGACCTGGCATTAAGAAGGGATTTAGAACGTAGGTGTTTTGAAAAGGTAAGTCAGTAATACCACAGACAAACAGAGGTACACGTTAGCAGGGAAGTTGCTTGCTTACCGTATTTCAGGCATTTTAAATAATTTTGTTGATGACCCTGGAAGCTGCTTCACTGCTTCAAAATAATTGTTTTGGGAAGCCAGCATAAAGTCTTGTAAAGTGGAGACAGGAGGAAAAGAACAGATTTTGTTTACTCTTTTATTTGTATTGAGATGGTAAGTGAAATTCTGTGCCTTTAGAAGTGAAGGATTAAAAATACATTATCCTTTTTCTATAGGTATTAATAGCAGCATATCTGCTCACTGGTGCTGTTGGTGTGGAAGTCTGGCAGAAGCCTTTCTTGTTTGGTTATTACATTACAGACGCATTAGTAATCTTGCTGATAGGTAAGTGTCCATATCCATGCAAAACTGTACTGCTTTTTAATTATTTTGATTAGGTATTTCTTATATTTTCTTCTTTTTTTTTTTTTTTTTTTTTTTGGCTTTCCTAAGTGTTGGCTAGTCCAAAACCCACATGGATAGAGCTGATTAAAAGGGCTAATGCTGGAAAACTTTAAAAAAGTAGCTAATTTTGGAAACACTTTTCCTCACTGAATTCCTGTCTGTTGCACACAAATAATACAGAAAGTGTTTGTTATCCGCACGCGCAGTTCAGTGCTGTGTGCTGGCTGGCTGGCTCTCAAAGTCTGAGGAACTCCTCATGTTGCTCAGGTGAAATGTTGCTCACATTTACATAGATTGTAACTTTAATGTTTTGGCCTGCAGCACACTATGCTCCAAAACATTATAGATAGAACGAATAAAAGCGTTATTTAAGTAATCTTAGGAGGTACGACTGTAAATCTGAAAAAGAGCCAGGTGGTTTCTAAGCTCCTCTTTAGAATTATTTCCAAACAGAAGTGATGCATTCTTCATACACAGCAAAGGTCTATTTGCTCACTCTTTGATACTTTCAGTGTAGTTTGAAATAAGCAGCAAACATTTTTCAGCTGCTATAGCTAGACTGAGAACAAGAGCAGTTACATTACACTGAGTTAAAAACATGGTAATCAGCTAAAAATATGCTTATGTGAAACATCTTTGATGTGTTGCTTGGAAGGTGAAGAAATCAGCGTATAAATTTTAGCATATAAATTTTTATATGAGCATACAAGTAATGAGAAGAGGGCACCAAAAGAAGTGTTTGACTCAGGCAGTCTAGACTTGCATCCCAAGTAATGTCTTCAGTCCTTGAGCCAAGAGGAGAGCTTGGTTATAGGTGCTCACCCAACGTTGACTCTGACTAGAAGCTATCTGAGCATTTGGGGGGGGGGGGGGGGGGCACTTTTGAATCCACTGCACTGACATGTGCTCTCACCACCCTTTCCCATGGGGAGGTCTTCAGCAGGTACCACCTCCAGCCTCAGCACTGCTTCCCAGAATTCCCACATTGGAAAGGACCCTGCGTCCAGGCTGTGCTTTCTATGAGAGGCATGTACAAGGACATGGTTTTGACAGTCCTTTGTGCTTTACCCAGAGTATAAAATTTACTGTGTGTGACCAAGGTTGTACAGTTTGGGGCTTTTTTTGGTGTGTGTGTGTGTGTGTGTTTGGTTTTTTTTTGTTTGTTTTGTTTTTATTTTTGTGGGTTTTTTTGTGTTTTTTTTTTGTTGTTGTTGTTTTTGGTTTATCAGATGCATTTTAGGCATTCTGAGGAAAAGAAAAAAAGGAAGAGGAAAAAATGGTTGCATTTTCAGTAGTGTCCGGATTATTCAGCGTGACAGAGGTGTAGCTATACCATGCCCTCTGGTGGCTGGCAGGGCACTAAGGGATAGGGAACGACTTGTGCACTGGAAGGAGCACCGCAAGTCCAGGAGAGATGGATGTTGGCTCGCCCAGATGTGACAGGTTAGGCCTGCGTTGACGTTAAGTGCCAGCATGGGGTGGTCCATTGAACATGCTCCTTCTGTGCTACCCACATCGCTGCTTTCATTCCTGTCACTAAGGCATGTGACAGCCCGTTCAGCGAGTACACTGATGGCTTCCCTTGTGCTTGGGAAGCCATGGATGAAGGTTTAATTCAAACTGTTCAACATATTAGCCAGGTTTGTGGTAGGGAAGCATGTCAATGCCATCAAATCTGCAGAAGCAAGCATCCTTTCTCATACTCTACCAAAAACAGCTGGAAAGCAAGGTTTGATGGACTATTCCATTAGCATTAGAAAGAAGTACTGCTTCTGCCTCATGTGGTACACTTGCATGAATGGATCTGTGAGCAGAGAATTGAGTACTTCTTCCATCATTGTCGCAAGCAGAGTAGGCATAAGTAAGAGCCAACAGATTTCTTTAAAAACATTGTCTCTTCCACACTATCCACAATGCCATTAATAGGGCAACTTTTGCATCTTAATTATAGTTAAATATGGGTTTAAAATATTCAAGAAATGATCTTGGTTGACTCTATATTACAAAGTTGTCACAGTGCTTAGTAAAGCTCTTAAAAACAGACACCAAACTTAAATATTAAAAAACCAGAATCCTTCCGCTCAGGATCACGCTGATCCAGAAAGCACTGCTGTTTTACCACAGGTTTGAATCTCAGCTCAGCAATAGTGATTGAGGTTGTTATCATTGGATAACCTGCGTGCACTGGATATGGATGTATAAAGTTTTCAGAAGCTTGCAGCAAATTGCAGGACCCCACTGTGACTGCAGAAAAAGTATCGGTCTGACCTACGCCAAGGGCCGAGCAGCCAGGAAGATTAAATTATTCTCTCCCTTAGAGAGGCTGCAGCAAGTGTGTCTTGCTCAGGCAGATCCATTTGTATCAGAGAGCCCACTCTCTGGCATGCTCAGTTAAATGCCTTTGTGGCTAGTTAAAAAGCAAAGGGTTGTAGTTGGCCTCTGTTTCTTTTTACAAGTTAGTTTCCCAGGACCCTGAGAGGAGCCATTAAACTGTAACTGGCTGTCCTTAACCATCTGATGGCATTTAGTAGTCACTAGTGGTCCATCTAAGAATGAACCTGTAGCTGCTCCATCAATACTTGGCAGCGGTTTTGCATGTCGTTTTGTGCTCTTACTGTTCTGTACACAACAGGAGTTCAGCTGCTGGGCCGTCACTTCTCTGAGAACAGCTGGGCTTTAGCTAGTACCTTCTGTAGTGGAAGAAATCCAAATGAGATGCAGAAGAGTGGAGTTTTTCAGATATTTTTCCTGCAATTTCGGGGGGGGGGGGGGGGGGAGTGGGGGGAGAAAAAAAGCCCACGTATAACCTAAGGATGAACTCTGCAAAAGCACCTCCTCATAGGAAGCTGTGGTATCACCAGGTGACACTCACTCGCTGAAAATAATGGAATTTTTATCAGGTGCCAGAACACACAAAGATATACATAAAAGTGCAGCAATACCAGTGTTTAGATTAGATGTTTCAGGAAAACCTCCAAAGAGAGGGCTTTACATATGTCCCTGGGAACTGTCTAGCACACTGTGAACACCTGTAGGAAGGCCAAGCCTTGGCCTGCTAAGCAGTGACCTCGGAGGACTCCCCTGTGAAGCGGAGAAAGTTTTGCATGGTATTTTATGGGATTTTTTCAGCCAGCCAGCAAACAGAAACCCACAGTTTTCACAGGCAGTGAATGCAATTCCATCCTGCAGCTCTAAAACACACACCGAGCTGAACACCAACCAAACGAAGGCGGCCATTTTCCCATTTCCAGAGTATCTTGTCCTGGCTTCTAGGCAGAAATGCTTTTTCTCTCCTAGCGTGATAGTAGCCAGACCTTTCTAAAATTATGTGCCTGTGTGCTCAGCTGGAACTAATTACTTCTGCTCTCAGCAAGGCTCCTGTGAATGACAGTCCCAAAGTTCTCTTGGGATTTAACCACAATTGTCCCATAGCTTTATCTGGCTAACTAGGGTCTCTTCAAAGGGCAGCACTGGGCTGAGAGCTATCATTTATTTTCACCCCTCTAGGGTATCTTGAATGTCTAGCGTTCCCTGTCACTGTGCTATCAGGTTGGGAACAATATAAAATATTTACAATAAGCATTTTAAAACTGTCAATTCCCCACATAAAGTCTAATACCACAAATGATGCTGTAGACTTCATAAGAAGATTTTCACTGACAGGTAAACATCAGTAATTCAGGGAGCAGCATTACTAATTGATGATGGTTTCTGTCTCACATTGAAATTAAATGACCTGTAATAGGTGCCTGTTCTGAATGAAGCATTTCCCATTCTTGGGACATTCATACTTGCTCTTTCTGAGGTGGACTTTGCAATGTCTAATAAAATTTGAGTTCAGGCTGCAACCCTCTCTTCACTGGAGACATTTATATGTCTGTTTTGCTCTACATGATTGTTCATTTCCATGCATCATACAGGAAATGTCTTTCGATCTATTTGTTCAGAATTGACCAGAGGGCCCAGAAGTTATGGTGGGATGCAGAGAAACAGGCAAAGCTTTATCACATCAGCTTCATTCTTTAGGAAGCCAGGTTGGAAAAATAACTTCTGGATGCACAGAAAGATTCCTGCTCCTCCTCCTCCTCAGTATTAATTGTAACCCCAAGAACAGGCTTTGTGGTTAAATGACCACTAATGGATGGAGGGGTTATGTTGTACTTCATCAGCGTATGGCACATGGGGCAGAGGGTTCTGTAATCCAGATGTGGTGGCACACTGGAGTCCGCTGTATCTGGTGAAGAGTGCCCAGATCTGGCTACTGAAGCTTGTGTCAAAGCTGGGACAAATTTTCAAAGTACAGGTTTGAACATGAAATGTGAATGGAGCACTAACATCTGTCAGAGATCTGAAACTTGGACTTTCTTTTCGAGATGGGGCCAAAGCATTCGGAATTTTTTCCTATGATGTGTGTTGGATTGGGTTCTGTGCTGACTTTTGTAGAGTGTGTGTTCCTTGAGGTTCACTCCTTCTCTGAGCTACTAAAGTATATAAAACAGGGAATAAATACATAAATGAAAACATAATAGCAGAAAAAAATCTAATGATGAGACCAAGCTGCAACTTTTGAAATGTACCAAGTATTTGAATTCTGTCATAGTGGGAAAGAACAGTTAAACATCTAAAACAGTGCCTTGTCCTTAAACTGTGTCCTGTATCCTATGTATCAAAGGAGGACAAAGAAGTCCATGTGGCGCATAATTATACAACAGTCTGCCCTTTTTTCAGTGTCACAAAATGTTTAGAAGGCCATGGTGAAACAGCCACGGTCTGACACTCACATTTCTTTGGTTAAGAATGGATTTTATTTTTTTTTGTCCCTATCTGTGTTAAAGTAGAAAAGTACCCATAATTTTATGTTTGAGTATCTCTGGAAGTCCTTAAGACTAATCCGTAGCAGGACATTTATGTCCTATAAATCCATGCGGCATATCTGCACCACAGCAGGCAGGCAGATTTCTTTTGGCTGGAGCAATCTGAACGTGGTCCTCAACCTTTGCTCCAGGGAGCTGCTGCTGCGTGAGCAGCCCGCTCTCTCATACTGGTCTTGGAAAACTTGTGATCCTGTGAGCCTCCGTAGCAAGATATCAGGGTCTTTTTACAGCAAAGCAAAACAGCAATCACAAAGTCAACTCAAGTGCATTTCTGACAGTGGAAGGAATTTTTCTTATTTGCATATATTACTTATAAATTGTTTCTGCCTCATAAGTCATTCTGTAGTGCTTTCCTATAGTTCCCATTGCAAAGTGGCTGATGGTTCTGCCTTGCTGATGGGCAGTGGAAAGATGAAACATTAAGTGATGTTTTCAAAATGTTATCACTCCTACAGGCCTTGACTAGCTTTGTTTGAAAAGGGTGGGTAATGTGAGTTGGCTTCTACATGTCTGTCAACCATTTAACATTTATTAAAGCATTGTTGTGACAGATTGTATGAGACTTCGTTGGAGTAAAGGGTGTGAAATACTCACCTGTCACTAGAGATATATATAAGAAGCCAATGAGTTCATGTTTGGAGTAAGTCGTCTGAACCAGTCAGAACAGTAACCCAGAAAACCAGAGCACTGAAGGCCAGAGGTAGAGCAGTGTCACGGGATGCTAATCGCAAGTGGGCCTGAGTTCAGTGGTGTTATCTGTAAGGAGTCATTTCATGGGCAGTGGGAGCCCCAGCAGAAAGTCTAACAAGGGAGCTCACCTGGCGGAGTCCTTCTGGGAGCCAGCCTGGGCTAGTCAAATAAAGGCACCTTTTCTCTGATTCTTGCTGTGCCCAGAAGAAGAGAATGATGAGGACATGCTGTGTGAACAGGACTACATGAAAGAAGCATCTACATCCATAAACTAATTTCACAGTCTACAATAAATCCCTCCAAATGCTAATTGTTAGCCTACAGCTCAGTTCAAGGGAGATAAATGCAGTGTGTACTTCCTTAGACACTGAAAATAAGCTATAAAGTCAACAAGCCTGATAAATGCATCCCTTTACCATCTTTGTACTCAAGAAGTATCTTAGATGCTAAACACCCAAAATGTACATCAACTTTGTGTGTGAAGACAGTGCTCATGTTTACACTGTGCTCTTAATCCCTGTTTCATACTGTGTAGATCTGTTTGGGTGTATTTTTCTTCCATCCTTAAATTGCTTAATGTATTCAGACTTTACAGGCTCAACTAAATCTGAAAATTATATACTAATTTTCTAAAGTTTTTTTCATTACTAAGGGGTTCTAAGTTTGCCATTTTATATAATAATAAAACATAATTTATAGTTAATGGACAGCTCAGTAGGCAATTATCTGTTTGCACAACCAATTAAAAGAGTTGTCTTCTCAAGGCATGCCTGAGAAAATCACACTCTTCTATAAAAAGCTGCTGTTCCAGTTACAAGTGCTTCTGCATGCTCACCTTTAGATGAAGCCTGCTTTCAGGCATTAATCAGTGTGCTAAACATTGACTGCGTTAAGATATTTTCATGTATCTAGCTGCTCTAAATGTGGAATAAATTTGGGAAAAAAACCCAACATGGAAAAAGTATTTAAAGATTTTTCCAAGCTAATATTGAGGCCTAAATATGTTTAATCCTAATTTTCTCATCTAGTGGCAAAGAAAGGTAAAAGATGTATTTGACATCCCATTTCTTCAAAGCAAGCATTGACTATGATGAACTATTAAGCTAGAGCTGGAAAGGCCAAGCAGTACACTGAAGAAGGCCATGTGGAGGTGTGGACAATTGAAGAATGAGAGGAGGGTGATCATATTTCATTGGTAGGCTGAAATGCAACTACAACTGCCTACTGTTAGAGAGTTGATTTTTACAGAGCTCGTCTTCTGCCGTATGCCCAGGAGAAGGTCTGCACAGACCCCCCTCACTGCCTCCCAAGTGGGAGGATGTTTCGCTGCTCCTGGGGAGTCTTGTTTCGGGGGAAGCACAGGGGGACGGAAGGGTACTTTCCTGACCATATTCCTACAGTTTCCAGTGCTGCGTTCACCTAAAATTGAATCCCTGTATTGCACTGTCTTATTTTTTAACTTTTAACTGTCAGGAAGAGTTTATTCTTAACAGGTAACATTTCAATGCTTTTCTTAGGACAGTGCACTTGCCAGGAACTTACCATCAAATGTGATTTATGGTAGCAAAGGTGGGGAGAAGATAAACAGCCAAGATAAACATTGTTCTTCCTCTGAAGCAGTATAATTCATTAAAAAATAGTAGTTTAGGTGTCTTAGCTACCTACTTGGAATTGCTTCTTTATTTAGCGGTGTTTACAGTCTGTGAAGTTTGATGTACTGAGGAACCTGGCTACCTGCAATAGGCTTTTTAGCTCTGTCTGCACACCAGCGTGGGGCTCTTCTGTTGGTTACTGAAATAGCGTTTTCCAGAACTGACAGTAGCATCAGCAGTTCTTTTCTGGCCGTAACCTCTCTTTCTCTACAACAAGCAAGTCTGCATTTTGCAGAAATGCCTAAATTAACTCAGGTACAGCAGCCACACTAAGTAACTGCAGTGTGTCACAGAAACATAACCTGGCTGTCTGCAGGTCTTCAGTAGTCTTTAGGGCGCAATTTACAATGCCCTCATGTAAACAAAACTAAGTACATTACTGTTAGTCTAGACTAACACAGGGGACAAATCTACTGTGGTATCCATCACTTGCTAGCTTTTTATTTTTAAAAAATAATCATTCAGCAATGTGACACAAGTAACATCATAGTGTTTTGGAACTGAATTTGAAGCACTGAATGAAATCTAAAGTTGTCACTCGAAGTGATTGGAATTATCCTTTTGATCCCTTTTACACACATGTATATATAAAAATATATATGCCTGTATGTGTATGTATCTGTATGTTTATATGTGTATGTGTGTATATATTTGGAAAAGAAGATGTACCTTCATTTCTGACATGTCTCTAATCCTGAATTCTTGAATTTATTGCTTTTTGTTTGTTTGTTTGTTTTTTAATATAGACAAAATAATTCCTGATAAAGAGCTTTGCAAATGCCTATTTCTCTGAAAAGGGAGTCAGGATAGTGCAAGGCAGAGGACTGACCATAGGATTGTACCTAAATCCGAGGATTTGGGCTTGATACCTTCAGCCTAGCGTGACACAAGAATTCCTCGTGCGTATCTGCGCCACCCATCTGTGCTTTAGTATTTCTGCCTTTAAGACTGGCCTGTGTTCTTACAGTTGGGTCTCAGAATTTAAATCAGCTGGAAAATGGGGGGAAATATTAAAGGAGAAATTAAAAACCACTGGAACGGCAGTCATACTTCTAAAAAACACTTGATGAGTTCTATTTTCTGCAACGCGTCAAAAATGTCTGGTACACTAAACTGGTTTTCTTGATGATTTTAAAATAAAATCTGTGCTTTTAGGACATAAATAAACAAATAAAGAAAGAAAGAAAAGCTCCATCATCATCACTTGGGCAGTGCCTGGGTGGCTGAGCGCCAGAGAGGAGAGGCAGCAGTGGCTTTGCTTTCCAGGCTGCACCTTTTGTTCCCCGGACCAGCAGGGAATGGCAGCTATGCGGAAGCAGTTTAGCTCCTGGGCACAAAGGGATCCTTAATGCCAATTAAAAAGCAGACTTAATGAGTACCAAAAGCAGCCCCCAAGCCAGGCCTCCTTAGCTAAAAAAAGATGGGAAAGCAACATATTGTAGGAAATGATGGAATTTTGAAAATCCCAGAAGAAACAGGGGAACACCCTTTGCCTTCCCTACCGCATCCTCAGCTCTCGCGCTGCTGAAGCTGTGTAAAAAGCTGTATAAAGATACAGATGAGTCACTGGTGTAACTGCCCCATTCGGAAGGTGGCTTTTAGCTAGCTGGGGGATTGTTTGTGGTCAGTGTGTTATTTCTAACTAAAATGGCACTTCATAAAAATAACAAATTGTTGGCAGCCATTGCTCTTTGAATTCTATTTCTAGTTCTAGTCTCTATTTCTGTTCCTCTCGGTTGCTTTTCTCCTAACAAATCAACCTTCAGGATTGCAGCAGGAAATTTAGATTTAACCTCAAGAGTCAATGTTTTGTCTCATGTCTGCTCTAATGTGATACAGATGTTGGAACTGCTGTACGTAACTCAAGATTTTATTGAACTAGCCCTCCCTGCCTAATAGAAAACATAGCTAACCGGAGCGCACATTAAACACAGATCATTCTGAAGGCACTAAGCTTGTGAATTTTAGAAATATATTTACAGAATAGTTGGGCTATTACTTCAATTGCACATCCTTCTGCTGTTTGATACAGATCTTCTGTTACGGTAAAGAAGCAGAGCCCTTTATCTTGTTTGTTTTAGAAAGCAAAACCAAGGAGTAAACATGTAAAAATGCAATACCTGAAATTATTTGCAAGCTGAATATTCTTTTTTTCCCAGTTCTTTGTTTCCTCCTCTTTAAAAGATAATCAGAAAGACAGAAGAAATAGATTATCCACTGCGTTCCTTTTTCCTTCTGTTTTCTAACAATCCTGATCTCCCTATTTCTGCTTTTTTAGTTTTCATTCTCTTGAGTTGCCACTCTGGCCAGAGCACGCTAAACACTTGAGTATGTCTTTGATGAGGACTGAAGGGTAAACACTGAAATTTCTTGAGAGTCTGCTGTGCCACATTAGTCCCAGTACAAAGTAATCTGAAATAAGTTCTTTCCTCTGCTCATTCTTATTTTTCCCCATTTCTAATAATGAGATTAAATTTTGCTACTCTTCTGTACAAACAGTACAGTGTGTTTTGTAAATGAGATGTTTTTTTGAAGGTAAAACCAGAAGGTTTACAACATCAAAGTGCTTTTCTTGCCCATAACAAAACAGGAATTATGTATGAATTTAGTGCATCAAAACTAATCCTCGTGCCTTATAATATAAAAGCTGGGCAGAAATATTCTGCCCAGAGCAATCTGCAAGCAGCAAACAGACCAGGGAAAAAAAAGCCCTTGATGCACAGAAAGCTGGGAAAAAACCCAAACCAAACCCAAAGAGCTCTGCAGGGAAATGCATGGCAAATGGGTGTCGCAGATTAAAAAATGATTATATATATTTTCACCAGTTAGGCTCACTAATACTCTTGCTTTTTTGTTTAAACTTTGAACTGCCACTTCTTGCTGGAGGTCTTCTTTGACCCTTGGGTGGGCCAACGTATTTGGGATGTGGGTGTTAGATGGGGTACAACTGAGCCTTCAGGCAGCTGGTAATGCCAGCAGCAATGCAGACAGAAGCATTAGCAAAGGCGAATTCCTTGTCCTTTGTGGGTTAAAGCTGAGCTCCAGAAAGGTCACAGCTGTATTTAAAAAAAAACAAAAAAAACACAGTAAAACCCCTCACTCATTCAAATGAGGGCCATAGAATGAAAATGAATTCATTTCAGCTGTTGTATCAGCAAAGCAGATCATTAGTTGGACCTTAGTATACTGAACTATAAACCTGTTATTTACCCAGCCATGGGGGCAGCGCTGGTTGAGTTTAATTGACTTTATATATTCCATTGCAAAGCTTTTGGTGTCAGACTTGGGTTTTTTCTACGTGAACAGAGAGCAGCTCATGCAAAATGGGGCCGTGATCTTTCCTGGGTCCAGCAGAGGAACCTGTATGGCAAATAACACATCCTACCTACTAACTACATTATCCTTTTTAAAAATCTTCCTGCTCTTCTCACTCATTGCACAAGAAAGTCTGTAACAGCAACTATTTCTAGCAGCTAACATTTCAAAGAATAAGGAAGGTTTTATTATTGCCTAAAGCCTCCCAACTCCGTTCGTATCCTGTAATGAGTAGAGGAATATCAAGTCATTTTTAAAATAGCACACCAGCTCTGTTATATGAGAAAACTCTGAGGTCATCAATGTAGCAGGACTGTAAATCATTACATATGAATCTTTTTCTCTTCCAGGCTTCAGTTTATTTCTTTCATTTCCACAAACACTGTACAACATTCACAGGTAAGTTAATTAATGTTAAATGAGTTCTATCCCCTCCCATTTAATTGTGTATATTTAACGGTTTCCTCACTTGAGATATAAATGTAATGCTTGAAGTCGCCTAGCTTCTTTCAGCCAGATGCTCTCCTGATAATGTAGTAAAAGGTTTTCCTGGTCAGTTTTGAGAATCTGACTGATTTCTTTTCCATGGTTACAACTGCTCTCCTTTTCCGTTCCCTTGCCTTTCTCCAGGCAGTCTCACACTGGTCCTGCATAGCAAATTAATGAAAGCTCTGTAGTTATAAACACTGCATTTTATTTGCAGTTGAATGTGATTTGTAACTTCTACCTGCGCGAGGTAAAATTCCGTAGCTGATCATCCCGCACGCCATGAAGTACTTCATTGTCTTCCAGATCCTTCTGTAAAACTCTCCTCTCTATGATGAAGTCTGCAGATAATTGCCATCAGATACAGGCTAGGCAGGTGCCAAGCTGTGATTACATCTAAGAGTTGGCTTACTCCACCTAGGAATTTTGTACACGGTTAGTTTATACTCTGACGGCCTATTTTTATGAATGCTGCCTGCCTTCCCCTACTATTTCCTAGCTCATTTCACTCTTCTGTCACATCAGGTCTCTCAGATCCTAAGTGTCCTGGAGGAGGGATTGTCACTGCCTGTCTTCAGGAATTAGTGGAAATTAGTATTAACATTTAAATTTTGGAGATACTATAAGACAATAACTCATCGCTCCCGCACAGCCCTTTTCATGTCACAGTACTCAGCATAGTTAATAAAAGCATGAATAGCCCTGAGTTTGGGGCAGGAAGAGCAGAGGGGCAGGAAGTGTGGGGCAGGAAAGGCTGAGGAGTCACAGAATCATAGAATAATTTAGGTTGGAAAAGACATTTATGATCATTGAGTCCAACCGTAAACCTAACACTACCATGTCTACCACTAAACCATGTCCCTCAGCAGTACATCTACCCATCTTTTAAATACCTCTGGGGATGGTGACTCCACCACTTCCCCGTGTAGCCTTTTCCAATGCTTGATAACCCTTTCAGTGAAGAAACTTTTCCTAATATCCACCCTAAACCTCCCCTGGCGCAGCTTGAGGCTTTTTCCTCTTGTCCTATCACTTCTTGCAAAGAAATGAACATTTCCTTACTACAATTCATGTACTCTGGAAAAGCAGACCCATGGAAAGGCTGGGCTTTGGGGCAGGGTGAGGGGAGCAGCAGCAGGAGAGGGCTGGGGACCAGTGGTGCAAGGGACTCTGGTTCGGGGAAGACTGGGAGAAGGAGGACAGCGCCTTGGGCACGTCAGTTCCTGGCAGTAGCATCATTGGCCCCAATGAACGTTTAGGTTTTTGCTTTCTTTTCTCTCACGTCAGGACTTCTGTTTAGTGTTTCCCTTTTCAAGTCACCATTTGATATAGTTTCTCTCAAGCCTTCCGGTGGGTTTATCGTTCCTCTGAACAGAAGAGCACAGTAGTTCTAAACATCCTGTCAGGGTTGCTTGAAGGATGCACACACAAGCTATTTGGTGATAAGGAATTTGAGTTTTCCAATAGTCTCCTCTCTTTCTTTATCCTGCTGCCTGTTCTCAGTTGTTATTTTATCAGGAGAAAATTATTTTTTGGAATGAGAAAGGTATTTATTGGATTTTTGTCTAGCTGTTTCTTTAAAAATAAATGTTCAGAGATTTAAACCAGGACATTTCCCACTCCACTTCAAACATAGAATTGCTCTTCTGAACTATTGGTACCAAGAAATGGTTTAATGATAGTGAATTTAGTAAATTAAACCTCCCACTCCTTTTATAACCTCTCAATTAGCTTTGTCCAAGTAAGAAAGATGCAAGATAGATGCAAAAGCTTTTGATCTTACAGTTACATTTTTCCTAGCTGACAGAAAATAGTCATTTACTACCTTTAATAGTACAACCTTTAAAAGACAGCTTAAAATATCCAAGAAAACACAATACATCATTAATTTTCCTGTTCTCTAATTAGCACAAAAAGTCCCCCTGTTAGGCTGTACTTTGGAAACGGTGCAGGACTGTCTAGCAGCATCACCTCTAAACCTAACCAACAGCAATGCCTGCCAGCCATGTGTTGCCACTGAAAACATGGGCTGTATTGGCTGAAGTAATTTCATGCCTCGTGTCAGAAGTCTCATCCTCTAAAAAATATATATTTTGAATTCACCGCAAGCCTGCGTGCTGTGCAGTTGGATGACAACTACAACAACAGAGCTACTGCAGCTTGCTCTGTGTGTAATGACGAGCTGGTGAAGTTGACCAGAAGCTATGTGAATAAAACTATGTAATTTTATCCCAGAAACAAATGTTACTTGGGTAGCCTACAATTGCTCATAAAATGTCTGGGTATCTAGCACATTTGCACAGGTAGTTGTGTTCCAAGATGAATTCTCGGGCTGTGTTTAGGCCGGAGTTTGAAGTTACTGTGCAGAAATAGAATGGATACATTTTCTTACTCTATAAAATTGTTGTATTTATTTACAGAGCACATTTAAAGAAAACACTGAAGAATGATTCTTTGTATGAAGGACTTCTACCTCTTGTGTCACCTCTGTTGCTGTTCATTCTTCTTACAGTCTGGGTGGTTTTATCTCCAGGCAACATATTAGCAAAGCAACCACGATTGTTTTTATGGATGGTTGGGGTTGCTTTCTCAAACGTTATTGTAAGTATGTTTGTGGTGGTGGTATTATTTAGCGATAGCTTTCTGTTTTTATGTGAATATACAGAAGGGAACAGAAACTGTAGTTAAAACAGCAGAATCACACTGCTCCTCTACCTCTGTGTAACCCTTTTGTGTATAGAAATACACCACAGCACTTGTCTGGACACTTACAGTACCGCAATACCTACTCTACTACAGAATCACATTTTTATGAGGGTCCTTTTTTTTTTTTTTTTTTTTTTTCCGGGGAGTTTTTGAACAGCCCTGGGGAGACCTTACTTCCAGAAAGATAACAGATATTCCCCAACGCATAGGCAGGACTGGGGGCATATCTAAAGTAAAAGAAAGCTCAACACAAGCATCTATTTACCAGCAAGAGTAGGGGGGCTGTAGCCTTTACTTGCTGTTGAGCCCATTAGTGTGGTACATGCATTCCTGTATCCTACAGCTCAGCCAATCCCACATTTTCCTATCCCTGTTCGGAATAAGCATTTTTTAGGAAAAGACATAAAGAGGAGCAGGGGCCTTGCGATGTCTCCCTGCCCACAGATTAGCTTCTCCTCTACCACATCATTATGATGAATTTACCCCTTTTAATGCCTGTGAGGCAACATAAACCTCGGTGAAGTAATAACAAGGGCAGCCAGACGGTAACACTGAGCACTGCAGCTAACCCAGGGCTTTCTTCTCTGGAGGAGGCCCTCTGCCTCTCTTTTTGCCAGGAGAGAGGCGGGGGAACTGCAGCCAAGTAGAGAGGCATTCCTCCAGTTAATGATAAAATACCCTAAAAGACAGCGACTAGTGTCATTTTAGGAAGATAGTCTCCAACGCCATCTAAAATTGCGTCACTGAGCAATGCTACATCCAGTTTAAAAAGTGGAAGTATTGAAGTGCCTTGCATTATGAGAGAGATCTTGGAAAATGCAGGATTTTAAAAGAGAAAGCATAACCCCGCTAGAAATTTGGATTCGGGAATGGAAAAGAAATCATAATTGTGATGTTTGTTAGATGTATCCTATCAATGTCTGTTTCTGAGGGTCACAAATCAAACAGTTCCACTGTAAGGACTTAATTTCACAAAAGTTACGTTCTTTTCAGATGTATAATTTTTGCTGTGTGCCTTTTTCATTAGCTAATCTACCCCTTATTCTTAAGAGAACAGTTTAGATTCCTAAATGAGGAATACAATTATTTCATACCAGTGGGGAAAGTTGCTTTCAGAGTTTGGCAGACGGCAGGTTCTGCACATACGTCTTAACCAACTGAGAGCAATTGTGGCAGGACGCTTGCAGAAGAAAAATAGTATGGCAAACCAGAAGTTTCTAGACTGCAGTTTATCAGGCATGGAGTGCAATGCGTATTCTTCAGGCCTTGTTTGTTCTTTTACCAAACATCTACTGCAGCGTTAGAGGCCCGCATGAATTAAAAATGTATGCACATTAGTTGAAATTTTTAACATTTTAAAAGCAAGCATTAAAAATGTATGAGTGTTAGTTGGAATTTATAACATTTTAAAAGTGAAAAACAAGCCTGTATTTCCCTTCACCTTCTCTGGTCCCTTATACACACGCATTTCCTCCAGCATCAGGGCAAGGCTTCTCAGGGCAATGCTTTTCTTCTCTGTGATAGTCTGACATGCTGGGTTTCCATTATCTGTTCTGTAAACCACAAACTGCAGCCCACATTTCTCTACCTGCCAGTATCTTGAACTTCTCATGCCTTTGACAACACATTTAGTTGCTCAGCAGATCCCTTGGACTAGCCGCCTGGTCTCTGACCTGGCCTCGTGCCCATTCAATGACAGGATGAGTAGGGAAGGCGATGGCCTCCTGGGACCAGACAGAAAGACAGGCCATTTCCAGCATTTTTGGCTAAACTAAGTAAAAAAGGCCTCTAAGGCCTAAAAAAGAAAAGTTGCTTGCTTAGCTGTGAGAGGAGGATTTCTCCTCAACCCCCACAGCTGGCAGCGGGACCACCTGTCTTGCCAAGAAGCTCAGACCTTGCTTTCTGGGTAGTTACCTTGCTTGTAGGGTAACTCTCAGAAATATCCAGTTCAGAGCAAATCACCATGGAGCACAACCATCACAAGTCCGACTTAGGAAGCCCTCAGAGACACATATTTGAGTGGAGGGTCCAGGTCTGGCAGAGGGGACCTTCATCCATCACCACTGTGGGATCGCAGTATCCGACATGGTGGCTGGCTGACGAGCAGGGGCAGCTCAGACTCAGGAGATGCTTCATGAGGAACCTCCCAGGGGAGATAGTAAGAGAGAAGACACTAAGGACCTGTCCTGGGGGACAAACCACAGCTGCTAGAGGTTTAAATTCAGGAGGGCTAGAGTAGCATTGCAAGGTGTGGGCGAGGGGGAGGGAGAAGCACAGGGCATAATCCCTTCTCTTTCCAGTCTGCCTCTCCAGACTCCAGCGCTTTCACCTCCTAAAGATGTTTTTGCCTTGCTTATAGCGTGAGTCAGTGCTTCAGGACGAGGGGGAATGAGGAATTGAGGGAGGAGCGCAGAGCATAGTCCATTTTGCAGTCCTGTGGAACACTGGAGGTGAATTGCTCCAGATGTTAATAAGCAATCTTTATGAAAAATCAAGTACCGTATTTAACGTGGTGTAATAATGGTTTAAAACAATGTGAAAGCCAACCTCTGGACAGGTGCAATTATTCAGCCAGAAATATTACAGCATATAGATTGCTTTAGCAATTTCTGATACCCTCTGGAATGATTCCCAAAGGACTCATAAAACTAGTGTTACTCAAAAAATTCATAATCAATACTGATAATGCATTATAAGCAAAAATATTTACATTAGGTACAAATGCTTACTTCTTGCATTATTGAAAGTTAATTATTTTTTCATGGTTTATTTTTGCGTTCTTCAGCTTCCATACCAGGCAGTAAAGCCGGTATTTTTTCCCTATGGTCAGACTCCTACTGCTGCTATCATAGGATTTCAGGCACTGCACAGGGAATGAAGGTTTCATTCTTCTACTGTTCTCAGGATACATAAAATCTATTTTTAACCACATTTAAATTTTGATAGAAACTTAAATCGAGAAAATATTTCAACTGTGCCTGAATTCCTTTTCTTATAAAGAGAATACTGTATATGAGACATTTCTTAAGGAGTATAAACCAGGTAAAACACTTTGGTGCACTTAACTGGTTTTAAAAATCTGAACTTCAACTCATTACATTTCAAGAACTCAGGAAAATTAAGCTAATTGCTTTCAGTTAAACAATGCACCACATATTCATTTTTTCTGCCGTTCTGCGTGGGATCCCTTTCCCTGGGCCCCCAGCTACATCTCCAGGGAGTCCACTGCCATAATCGAGCCAGGAAAATGGTGGTTTAGTACATGAAGGAGTGCTAGAAAAGAAAAACAGGATTTGGAAGTGGTGTACAGCACCTTGCCTGACTTCTATACAATGAACCAGAATATATTTCTGTCACACCATGTGATTAAACCACCAGTACGCTCTCCCAGTGATTAAGTGGTGGCACATTTGATTCAGGATCACAACTTCACGAGCCGTTGTGAAAGCATGAGGTGTCAAACACACTCCCCTTTTGCGAAGATGTGCTTCAGCTCGTAAAGTGGAGCGTGTCAAAACACCGTCTCCAGAAAAGAAGTGTGTAATTTAAATTACTTGTAATAAAGTCCTTTAAGACTCACAGACAATAAGGCAGAAAGGTGTATCTGTAGCAGCCATCTCACCAGGAACAAGCCTCATTTGGAACTCCAGCCTTGTTTTCCCTTCATCGAAAGCATCCTGCAGAACAAAATGGATGTACTTTTGCTTAGACCCCTGGGCTGACCCAGCACTTCTCACCTGGCGCCTTTTGCTCCGACAGTGCAAGGTGATCATCTGCCAGATGAGCAGTACCCGGCCGGAGCTTTTCCACTGGTTCCTCTTCCCACTGGCGCTGGTGGTCTACGCAGCCATCTCCGGGCTACTGGGCTGGACGGAAGAAGCTGTGCTGGCCGTGCTCACCGCCCTGGTCACGGCCGCCCACGTGCACTTCGGGGTCTGCGTGGTGAGTGGGCGCCTCCGAAGCAGCCACGGGAGGGGAGAGCTGCACTGGGGCGGGGAGTAGGATGGGGTCTGAGAACAGTTTCTACACTACCCAAGTTGGGGCAGTGCCTGGGAGGCTGAATGTTTAGTTATGGGGGTTTTTTTCTGTGTATTTTTTTATTTAGTCTAAATTTTTTTAAAAAAAGTTTACTGCAGGCAGTGCTTTTTTTGCACGTGCAGCAACTTCAGTGACTTGAATTATTCCAATGCAGCCGAGTGATATCATCTTCAAACCCATCACAATCAGAGTATGTATGGACTGTTTTTATATAGCAGTCAATCCATGTGGCATGAATTCTCCAACCCCTTTTACCTTTCTTCTTCCTGAGGTTACTTGACTGAAAAAATAGGAAGGTAAAATGAATAGAATTCATAAAATAAGATTAACTTTGCTTTCAATCTGCAAGAAAAATAGCTGTCCCAGTTTCTAATCTTGTCTTGGCCCTCTATTAACATTTCTCAAGCTGGAGACACGAATGGTTTTCCAGTTCATTCAGTCTTACCAGCGCATTTTTGTGTCTGCTAGATATCAGTTTTGTCATTTATTGTCATCTGAATTACTGCTTAAATTAATTTTATCTCAGTTAATGCTCTCTTTTCTAAAGAGCATTGTCAAATAATCCTCAGGAAAGTGTCTTAATGGGGGGTTGTTTTCAGATAAAACACCTCACATGGCTAAGATCTCATTTCACGGGGAAATGGTCAGCATTTTTTTATTTAAGATAGACCATTGGGATGTAAGGATATTTCTTCCTGCCTTTGAAAGAAGCTTTTTGCCAGCAGACACCAGCGTTGTAGTAGATTTTACCCCAGCGCCAATATGGGCCAGACAGCAGAGGTCAGAATGGAAGTATGTGGTCAAAATTCACAGTTGACCAAGGGGGCTCAGCTCCATCATGGTACGTCATCTGTGAATGTGGTACACAGCAACTTAACTTCCCATCAGTGGGCTGCAGGACCACAGCTCTCTTGCTTGAATACTTGTAGATGCCCAAGTACTAGTAGGTCCCCAAGTACATGAGGACTGTGGTTGGGTCCTCCCCTCTCTGAGCGGGAGAAGAGAGACGGTGAATTGTGAAGCACGTACAAAACTGGTTTCTTAATCTCCGTGATTTCTCTTTAGGGGAGGCAGCTGAGTGAGCACTTGAACATTTACATCTTTTCCCTGAAGAAACGCGTCCAGGAATGAACATCTGCCCTATGATCAGACTGTAACACTTGACGTGGAGATTCGCAACTCTTCTGATGTGATAAATAGTTGGAATTAATCTGATTTAAATAACCAAAGAATAGAATAGTCCAGATAGCCGAACCACTGCGACAATGAGCTATGCAGCAAGATGCTTCATCTCAAAGATCCCTGTCCAGCAGAGAAGTGTTTCCCAAGTTGTTCTGCTGCTAATATTTATTCTCTTCATTAATGCCGTGTTACCAGCCTCTCTGAGGCTTTTGTCTTCCTCCTTCTCACCACTGTGCCCAAAGGCCTGGATAAATCCATGCTGGGTTACATGACATTCTTGATGGTTTATAATCAGTACTGGTTTCACCCAGCCTAGTCACCAGTGAGACCCCGGCAATGCAAACCCTCCCTGCGCATCCTTCCCCCTCAGACATCTGGGCCTGCTTCATTTTCCATATTTATTTTCTGACAACTCATTCCTTCTGTACAACCTCCTGAAGGGCTTACGCACATTCAGTCTTTTCCTCACCTCAATTGAATGTGTGGAGAAAAGAGAATGAGCTCACAAAGCTATGGGCATAGCAAAGTGTTTTCAAAACCTATGATTTCAACTCCCCCCAGCATTAAGATGAGTCTCGGCTGACCTGTACGTGTCAGAAACGCAGGGTCTATACAGCAGAACTGGCCTTTACGCTTATTTTCTAGACGGTAACAAGCACGTTGTTGATATTTCAGTAGCAACAAGCAATATATCCTACAGAGGTAACCAGCTGAGAATTAATTTGGCCAACAAACCTTTGAAGATTGTCATATTTCACTGCAAAACTAGTCAAACCTCATCTATGAGCGCAGAAGGCTAAGCAAATCATTATTTTCCTGTGCACTTGAAACAAATTCTTGTGGTTTTAGATAATGACCAAAAAAAGAAAAAGAATTGAGACAAGAAAATCTTTTTCTAGACATTACACGTTTGCATGCAGATGTGAACTGCTCACTTCATCTATAATATATGTAGGTTTTCTGCGTGCCTTGGAGAAAGGAGTAGGAATTTGAGTTTCGTCCCTTTTCATATGCTGCCCTAGCCGGAGGGACTTTGTGGCCTTGAAGCACTAATGAAACAATCTGTCCGCTCTCCCCAAGGTAAGCTTTATATTACATTTCTTGCACAGAGGGACGTGATGGACTGCCTGGCATGTTTATTAACTAGTTAACTATCGTCTCACTTGCCAGAAACAGGGCAGAAGCGTAGTTGTTGAGCTGCTGAGCCTTAAGTTCACCCTTTTCAGTTCTTAGACCGTTTCTCTGGCTTTAACACTGGTCTGATCATTCTTTTTCACCAGTTAACGTACCCTTATATCAGCAACTCCTATTAATATTTTCAGCTGAGCATCGACCAGTCATATCGTCGTGAACAGCTGCAATTTAAGTTTGTAGAGCCTGTTACAGTAGTTGACCTACCACAACATCGATAGGGCAGATTTCCCCCGGCAGCCCTTACTGTTGGTACCAGGGGACAAGCCTGCGCATCTGCTTCCCCTCTTCACAAAGCAGAAGTACCATGCCAACTTGTAAAGTATCTCATGGTTTGAAAGTACATGCGTTCCACTTACTTACCCAACAATCACGCCAAAGGTCCCACCCCCCAAATGAACTTGACACTGCAGTCACAGTTCAAGCAGCTTGAGGCTCGAGTTAGGCAGAGGACACAGGCCATCCTGTCAATGCTGGTTTGGAGATTTTGCTGAGAGCCCTGCAGGGAAGGAAGTCTCCTGCACCCTCCGGCACCGCTGCGGTCCAGCTCCAGGGCAGCAGCTGGAGTGATGAGAAGGGTCTTCCAGCCTTCCTCCCTGCTGGCAGGGTGGCCATGCCCCTGCCCTACATGATGCCCAAGGAGCATGGGGTCTCCACGGAGATGCTCCCTAATCACCCAAGGACTCTCTGATGGCTGTTTATTTAAAAAAAAAAAGCACTCTCGCCTGTGTTTGAAGGGGAACGCAGAGTTTGATGTACATATGCACCCAGCAACCTCACTGATGAAGTTAAATATTACATCTGATACCAGATACACTGCCACAGAACTTTCACCTATTGCAACAGTTTGTATTTAACCCATCCATCAAAAGTATCTGGAGGGAGTCCCAATAAGAAAAGAATTAGAATAAAATGGATTGAATGAGGTTGTACTGGAGAAACTCTGTGGACAGGCTTCCCTTTTTCCTCTGTCTTGCACTTATTTATGAAACAGTTGGAAATAAGGGTCACAGAAGCGACACAATTTGATGCACTGTTATGGAGTATTTTGAAATATTTCATTAAATGAAGTTATAAAACTTGAACTGCCATAATCTGCCTGCACTTGTACCTTTCTAAAGGGAAATAGTGTCACTTTTAAAGGAAATAAAGCTCTGGCCAGCTTTTCACATTCTATATGAAGACATGGCAAATAACTTTCTTTTCCCTTTTCAAAGCAACTTGTCACCACAATCTCTATAAAGGCAAGCATAAAAACAGATCATGTGTTGCACAGTGTATATATCGAATTGTTAGCCATCTTAGATGGTAACTGGCTCAATGAATGGGAATAAAAATGCTTTTGTTCATAGAGTGGTATGATCACAGATTTATTTGTGAAGTCAGATAGTGGTATGAAGATGACCTAACAGTCTAACAACAATTATTTTTTTTTTGTCACAACATTGTAGCAGGAAAGTTTTCAACTATTTTAACTGGAAGATACATTACCACGTTTTTATGCTGTTGAGCATTCACACTAGCCCAAAGACATGCCTCCCCCTTAGTCTTACGAAAAGCAACTGAACTAGCACTGCTCTCCCTGCTTTGAGTGCCTGGGTTGGAAACGGACTCCTCTGGTCCCTGCTTCATCCTCCTCCCCTCTACCAGAAACCTTCCCTACGTGGGGCTGGGCAGTGGTTCAGCCTCAGCTCCAGAGATATGTGGAAGTTCATACTGACCTCTCGGTGGTGGCACACAACCGGGTAGCTTCAACCCACAGCAGAAAGAAGTCCTCAGACATAGTTCAAAGCCCTAGAGATTTAGCAGCAACTACTGCAGCAACACTGCTCATGCTGCAAAAGACCAGAGCTATGAGAATTACAATGAAGTTTCCCCTTTTTCTTCCAAAAAACTAGTATTTTAATCTGAAAAGTAGGTGGCTTTCAGGTACTGCGCTGAAGATTCATCCCTGCGTACGTGGCCATTGCAAGAAAAGGCCACTTGGAGCTTCAGTGCTCTCTTCACCTGGCTGCTGAGTTTCGGTCTCACTGTATCAAAACTGAGATACAACAAGAGATTTAATACTCTGAAATTGGAAAGCATTTACCATAAAGAAGAATGATCTGTTTACATGCAGATACATACATGCATTTTCTTTTTGATTTGTAGAAGGTGATAGAAGTTGCTGAGCTCTTGGGGAAACAGACACTACCTACTCCTACAGAGTAAGTGAGCTTTTTTTTTTTTAAAGCAGCTGCTGCCTCCTCCTGCTCCCATATGCAGTCACTAATGAAACAAAAATATGTATTTAAACCAGAAAAGTATTATTTTAGAATGTTTTGAATAGTCTCTAGAGCTACACACATTTTAACATATATTTTTTTATTAAATATGTAAAAAGATAAACGCAAGTCAAGTTATTCACATATTCAGACAAAAATCTACTCTACCATGCGACAACTTGTGGATAATGTAAAATGACTGATACATCTGAATAAGACTTTTTGTATCTATTATGCCATTACTTAACTATTTATAATTAACAATACATATGTTTACATTCCTTTCAGTTTACATTTAATATATAACCAAAGCTTTATGGTGTGCTATTTAGTAAAGGTAATTACAAATGCATATTAAAACCATAACGGAAGAATGGGTTACTCACAGGGGGTGGGGGGAGAAGGACAACTCTTTCCCCTTTCAGAGCATCACGCTCCCCTCAGCACAGCCAAATCTCTAGTGCCCAAGAGGTACCTTACTGCCCCGGCTCCCTACATCAGTCACTTCCCCCTTGACACAAGCAGTGAGAGGGCTGTGGTCCTCAGACCAGAAATAGGATATAAGGAATCTTCAGGAAATGAAGTTCAGCTTTTTTTAATTTTTTTTTTTTTTTTTTAAATGTGCTTCAAAGAGAGAAAAGTAGAGAGGCACAACAGCCTGGCTATGAACCCTCTGGGGAGCTCCACAACCCAACCATTTGCACACCTTTAGAAAAACATTTTCTCTTGAAGTGCTCTCCGTGCATCTGCTCAAGTATTAGCAGAAGGCCGAACTGCAGTGAGCAGAGCCTGGTGCCGATGAAATTAAGTTTATAGCCTGGATCCCAAAACTCCTTGCCCCATCAGAAATCCCATACAGGTTAAAGGACATTCTGGAGACTGGAAAAAATTAGTAACTGCTCTTCGGTTCAACAGTATTATGAAGAACTACCGTTTATTACAATGACAATTGTAATAAGTACATATGTTCTAATAAACACAAATACAACAAAAATGACAATTCCCCTATTTGTGGTGATTCTTGGAAACACTCATTTTGGAATATACACATTTTTATAAACCAGACCTTATTCATAACCAATCGAAATGGGAAAGGAAAGCGCTGGGCCACAGGTTGCAGTACTTTTGCTTCATCACGAAGTAGGACGTGAGGTCAATGCTGGAGGCAGGGCTGGGAAACCTTCAGCCCGCAGGGTCCAGAAACTCTTCCGCCGAGCAGGGGGAGCGATCAAGGAACCGGAAATACCTGTTCTAGTGCTTAAGAGTATTTTATATATTGTCTGTGGTGTAACACAACAGCAGGAATCTCACATTTAACTAAGCGCCACTTAGCTGCAAAAGATTGATTAGGAACAGAAAACTGCGCGTGCGTGTGTGTGTGCGAGCTGGGAACTTATGCTTTAGAAGCACATGAAGGTCTACGATGATTTAGCTGTTCAATAGGCTTTGGAGTTTTTCAGTGACTGCCGATTGGGATGGGACTTCCATGTTATGCTGATTTAGCAGGTACAATCCAGAATTAAGAAAATCAAGTGAGAGACCAAGATTACCAAGCATTAACTATCCAGAGAGACTACAAGGCGCAGTTTTATGAGAAAAATAAGGAATGCTTTATACACTTCAAGATATCTCTGTTTATAAAATACCGTCATTTAGAACAGGGCGATGGGACTGCACTGGAAGGAAACACTCTCACTGCAGACATCTCCAGGGCAGATGTGGCTCTGCACTGTGGCAGCCTCACCAGAGGAAGGTCAGCCAAGTGCAGAACCGGCTCTGTGCCCCTCAGTCACCTGGTCCCCCTCTGATGTGTGCTCTGTCTCCAGAAGGACTCCTCACTACCCTCTCTGCACTTCAGAAGAGGCGTCAACATCCATGAGGTGTCCACCACCCGCTCAAAGGGAGCTTAGGGGGGGTTCCGGGCTACCGCTGTTGCTGTTTTTTCCCCATGCCTTGCACTAGCGAGGAAATTTTCTGTCTTCCATACTTGTATGGCCAGGGCAGCACGAGGGGGGAAGGACAGCAAAAGAAATGGCTGGCCTACTTTGTCCTCTTCTGAGGGGTGGGAAGCCAAGAATGACAGCACAGATCATGTCCTGCAGCTACACTTGTGTCAAGGAGATTTCTCTCCTTCATCAGCACTGAGCTCTGCAGAGGCAGAGCTGCAGCTGGAGGCTGGGACCAGATTCCTCAGGAAGGAAGAAAAGCTGGGAAATGTCTATTGACTAGTCAGAAAACTGGGATGTTTTTCAAAAAACTTAAGTGGATGTCTGTTCCTCCCGAAATAAGCCAAAAAACATACCATGCAGCTTTCTAACAAGCTTTCTAACACAGGGGTTTAAATCTCTCCTAGTGAAACGGATGCTCTGCCTTCCATTTTGTGAAGGCAGGAAAGGAATAAACATGAGCAACATGAGCATTTTCCTCCACAACACACCTCATCGTTATGGCTTGAGTATGACTTCCACTGTATCCCTTTATTCCAATTGTTTGTCCGAATTTATGCCCCAATGCAGATGTACTAGAAAACGCGAAAGCACCACAAAGTGAGAGACACAGCTAGTGGTACGGTACTTCTTGCCACACAAAATGCCAATATAAATATGTTAGAACAAGTTACAAGTGTATCATACTTAAGACTAAAAAGAAAAAAAAAATAAATATATATATTTTTTTAAAGAGCAGAACAAATCTCAAGCAGCCAAGTGGTGAAGTTGCAGTGATGTACAGTAGGTGACGTAGCCCTACAACCTCTTGGGAAGATACACTGAAAGAAGACGTCTGCAAATGCATCTTGGCAAAGTATGGGTACAGAATGCAGTGGTTGGCTGGCACTCACTATGGTACATAAATGTTAATGGCAGACTGGGAGTGAACTGATTTCAAGTTTGAGGCCACACATGTTCCATTCTCCAGAAGAAAGTTCTCACACAAAACGAAAATTGTCAGAGACGCTGGGTGAGTCAGTACTCCTCCTGCTGCTGGGGCTGTTCATGGACTTGCTCTTCACCTTCATGCTCTTCTGTGTGGCTCTCCTGCAGGGAGAAAGAGATCCCAAAACATTCTTCAGCAGAAATCATTCCTGATGTAACCTTGCCACCCCACCGCACTCACCATAGCCTAAAACTTAACTTCTAATTTTCATGCATCTAAGTACAAAATGAGCTGTTACTTGAGAAAAGCAGCATCTTGTAATAACACAATAAAATGTATTTACTCTGCTTTTAATCAAAGCATATGCGGCACTGATATTTCCCCAGAAAAAGCGTCAGTTTTCAACATCACTGAGTGTTAACTGTTCCAATAAATGAACATTTTGAATAGACAGACAGCAAGATGCTCAACAGTTAGATGCTGTATCATAGCATCCTGATGTCCTCTCATTTTCAGTTTGTCCAAGGATTTCTGAACCTGTCTGCTATAGTTTTCACACAATCTTCACTCTAGGTTTATAGTACTAAATGGACAAGACACTTTTGCTATCACCTGCTTTAAAAATTCAACTTGGCCTCTTTTATGAGGTCAGGCATACTGCTTTCCCAAAATAATAAACCCATGCTAGATCACAGTTCAAAGATTACCAAAACCAGCGACTTTTAGCAGAATCCACAAAATACAACCAAAGACTTGCAAACACATTTTCTTTGGGGGGAGGGGAGGGGAGTCTAGTATTCACTGATTTATAGAACTACTGTTAAAAGCACTAATCACTAATAAACACTTCCCTTTTGAAAATGGTTATTATGCACGGTATTTTCCAGAGCTGTCTCTCTGAATTATAAACTGCCATTGCGAGCAGAATCCCTGACCGAACAGAGGGCTAGATCCTCGCTGCAGGTGATACCATGCAGTTTTAAACAATGTCCAATTTCGAGACAACAGACCTGGTATCTTGCGTTGGCCTGGATGTATCAGAGCTCAAAAAGGCCGTCTGACTCTTAGGGCATTACTTCTGCGTTCCCATTAAGCGCAGCTGCATTTACAGCTTTTCTCTCAAGTGGCTTCCATCATTCTGGAGAATGGTTCACTGAAAAGATCCCCCACATCTACTCGCTGCCCTGCATTAGCAGCACTCCGCTGTAGGCAGCTCTGGAGGAAAATGCTTTTCCAAGACACTGAGCTGCCATTCAAAATGGAGCATCGCTGATGCGGTACCTCTGCAGAAGTTGCCTGGCTCCTGGCAATTTTTCTTTGAAGCAAGTGGCTTCAACAACAAACTTTAACAGATTGACACTGCTAACTTTTCAAATTTGAGGCAAAAATTAATAGAAAAGGGAGGCCGTAATTTGAATTTTCCCAGAGTACTGCAGAACAGCCTATGCCATAAGAGAATTCCCTTCTGGCAATAAAACTCATATTTCTAAAGGGCAAGAACAGGAAAATAAGGTTCCTAACATTTGCCGATAAAATGGAAATATCCAGCTGTTTACCACATACAGAAACCGACAAATTCCAATTGAAAGCAAGCTTTCTATCACTCAGGTGCTATTTTCAGGTAGTAGCCACACATGTCAGTCAGGACAATCGCAGTTTAGCACCTTATGGTCCCTTGCGGTGAACTATGCCCTTATTACATACAGTAGGTACATCACATCAAAGCACATTTTTGCCTAGTATCTAAAAATCGCAACTTCTGTGATGGGCTGCAAGAGTGCAAGACTTGCAGAGAACAGGATTTTCACAGAAAGAAGCTGACAGCTGCGAGAACGTGACCCTGCCTTACAGGGTGAGAAAACTGGAGCTTGTTTAGCTGCTGTGAGCCATGTTCCCTTAACCCCATCTATCCTGACCCTCCTTATGCGTTGAGGTGGCCTGCTCTGGAATGCACCTGTTCCATAGGCTCTATGTATGCAGACTTTGCGAGAGACACCTATTAGAAAGCCCACTCATGCAGATTTGATAGGTCACATACATGCTGTCCTTTCACGCATGTAATAGGAAAAGCCTCTAACCACAGGGAGTGGCTTGGGAACCTATTCTGCAGCTCTGAAGAAGAGTGGTAGCTCCTCTCTTGCCAGGCTTACCTTTGATAGAAATGTTAAATCTTACGCCACTACCTCAGAAGCTGTTCCGAGACTTGGACATGTGCTTCTCAGTATGCACAGCTTGTATAAATACATTAAATGGGAAAGACAAGAGTCACTATGCCCAATTACCTTGGGACTGTGGAATCTCCTTGAATAGCATCCCCTAATAAGGAAAGTAGTGGAAGTTCTATTTATTTCTGGCTTGGATCACATGATCATGGTCATCTGTGTCTCCCACAAGGAGAGGTGCTCTCTTTTGACCCTTCAATCCATCCACCTCAAACTATTCAGGTGTGCCTGTAGACTGAAGAGCCAGACTTTATGAAAACCAGCTGCGGGGGAGGTGTGGGTGCCTTTTACCAAAAGCAGCAGCAGATGTAGTAGCTGCTAGAGCAGAAAGATACAAAACCAACTGCATTTCGAGCAATTGCTTTGGAAACTTGACTTGAAACGGCAGCAATCCACCCAACTTCTGCATGAACTGAACCGGAACAGCCTAAGTAGGAAAGTAAAAGCTCTCCTACGTTTTTCCTTTATGCCAAGACCTACACGGCTCCAGGTTTCACAACTAGACTCATAGCCTCTTCTGGTCCATCAGTCTGACACTCTCCTACTGTAGGACCGTATGACCAAAAGCTTTACACACTATCCAAGGTCTCAACGCTGTCTACAGCAGTCATAGCATGAGCGCTAGGGGCCACTTCTCCTCACCGCCCAAATATATCCTTTTTTAACACTGTTCTCTGTCAACTTTGATGTTTTTTATGAAGAAATGGGATTACAAATGAGCAATTCGTAATTAAAAATTACAAAGGATTACAGACTGACCCGCCAAACTTTAAGTGACACTAGCAGATACAACATCCCTCTTGCATAAGCAGAGACATAATGATGAGGTTTAAAACAGAACCATAAAAGGGAAGAGAAAAGGGAATCTCTAAAAACAAGGAACCCAAATGGATTGATATTTGTGCTGTAAGACTCAAACTCAAAATTAAGGCCAAAAAAAGTGAAACTACGCTATGACTTGGAGTTCTGAAAAAAATAAACACACACACCCCCCATGACATGAACCTGGTAAAAATCTCTTCAATACAATACTACAATAATCAAACCTCTGGAAAATGTTTTTTTATAGGGATTAAACTCTATACTTGCATTGTGTATCGTTCTACACAGGATTCACCTGACAGCCTACAATGCTCACGGGGCACTTAAGAGCTACAGGGATATGCGACGAATTAAAGTGCTGTTCAGAATTTTTTTCTTATTTTTTCTTTTAGGAGGATTAAATTAAGTGTAACAGAAAATTAAGTAAAAGGGAGACTTGTCCCTTCTGAATAAGAACAGTTGATATGAAAAATAGGACATGACCTCTATGCCATGTCAAATACAGTAGAAGCCTGTCAAATTACAGCTAGGAAGGAAGAGTTTAAGATTGCTATAAAACAGTTATTGGAAGTACGAATTGAAAATAAATTTAAGTTAGTCACGATATCCAAGCACAAGGCTTTGGTCAGGGACCACTTGTGCAGTATGTGTGAGCTGCATCACTGCCCATCCTCTTCCTGAAGAAAAGCCTCATGGCCACAGTATCATTTATAAATGTCACAAATCCTGAATATTAAGGCAATCCTTTTTTTCCCACTTTGCCTCTGTATATTTGAGACACTGAAACAGAGACACACAAAAAAAATCTAAGCTGGATTTACAATGCACTCATTAGCAAGAAACTGGGAATGCTGGAGTTGCCTGTGGTTTGGGAATTTGGGCTATTTCCCATCTGGGGATTGGGAAAGCCAAACTGCTGTTACCAAGAGATTAACCTGAAAAATGCTGCAAGATACAGAATTTAACTTGGGACAAATTTATTACAGAAAGAGAAAAAAATAGAACTGATGGGCAAAGCAGGGCAATGAGACAGCAAAGTCTGAAGACAAAAAGCAGGCAAGATCTGCATCACCAAGGGAACCACAGTTTTTGGTTTGGTGCTAATGCGTTTGGGTCTTTCCTCAGCAAATTACAGTCCATCTGCTAAGCTAAAGGAGGAACGCACCCCAGAAGATCCAGTCTCCCCCTAAAAGGTACAAAAAAAATTGCGTGAGGAATGACCTCTATTCCTCTTGGGGGAAGCAACGCTCTCCTGCTGGTGACATACCCAGGCTCCAACTGCAAACACATTTTAGATAAAGGCAGGTCGCTGTATGTAGTTCACGCACAGGCATGGATGATGCTTTCAACAGAGGAAGGCTTGGAGGGAGGAAGCAGATAAAACACTGGGATGTGGACTGAAGTAGAACATTTCGTAATGTGTTCTGCCAGTAAGGAAGACTGCAGGAAGAAAAGCAACAAATGCATTCCTTGGCAGGGAATCACTTGCTATTTAAGCCAACAGACAGACAGATGTGGTAGGGGTATGGGAAGAAGAGGGATTTTTCTGGCTTTGCTTTATAAATAAATCACTGTTCTTGAATCCAGAAAACGTTTTCTGACCACTATATGTATGTAATTCTTTTAGCCTGTTATCACGTGCCTGGCAAATTTGTCTTACTGTTTATTCCTGTGAAAATAATGGTTTCCTCGTCCTTTTCCTCCCTAGCACTCACCCTGCACTGTTGAACAAATCCTCTTTCCCCTGTCACTTCTCATCTGAGCAGTGGCCCCTGTCAGCAGCAAGCTCTTGCACCTAACCTTCATTTATGTTCTACTAGTCTTTTTCAGAAAAGCACGTGAGTTAGTAGTTGCTTCGGACTACTTTTGGTAATTTTGAGTCAGCTGACTAGTGCTGCAACAGCTTTCTGGGAACAGATTTAAGACAGCCTACGGTACCGTAGTGCTGCCGAGAGATTAAGTTGATGCTTATACACTCTGGAGCCAAAGTCATCATCTGCTGGAGACTGAAGGGTCAATCGTCAGTACAGTGCATACAGGGATTTAGTTAACATGTATGGGAGTAGTTCAGCTAAATCTCCACTGAATCATTATCCCTGAATGTATCTGAGGAATTTAACCAGCACCCTTTGCAGCTTCTTGCTTTGCTGTCTACAGCACTAAGTCTAAGATGCAATGAGATTCTTGCTTAATCTTGCAGACAATACATTTCTGAAATTTGGTAATAGGGGATTATTTGGTTTGCACAAGGAAGAATTTTGCCTATAGCAACAGGATAAAAAAAAAATGCTAAAGAGCATTATCTCTGCAGATACAATTATGTATTTGGCAACCTGTGTACATATTACACCACTGCCACATGGGCCAGAGAATGTGCACAGCTGTAGACATTGAACAGCACCTCTGTCAGAATTTCTGTGATTTTCAACATGTTAAAGAACATGAGTAGAAGACTTTATGCATAAAGGCGGAAGAGGAAAACAAAACCTACACTAAAGCAGCAAAAGGCAACTGGCCTCTTGAATCCCTTCCCCAGTCTGAGTAGTCTGTTGTTTGCAAATTCAAACTTCCCTTTTTGGGGAGGAGACATGGAAATCCTAGCTGCTACAAGTTCTGCCGACCTAAGTACAAGACATGACCCAATACTGTGCCAATAAATTTTTATGAAATTAAGCTGTTTTGTCTAAACAAAAGAAATTAAGCTTCAACTTACGTGTTCTTCTGAAGCATAAAGGACTTCCATTAGCCGATTGACAAGGTCATTATTCTCTCCCCCGTGTTCTTGGCAGAGAAGTTCAATCTCCCTTAATTTGCCAAAGTAGAAATCCCTTTCCTTCTCCACGCCTTCAAGTGCAAGTTTTAATGAATGTACCTGCACATAAACCAAGATGTGATGCATCAGTTGTGAGGTGCACTACAGTCAAAACAACTCAGTCTAAGACTACATGCTAAAAAAAAAATCTTAAATATATATTCAATTTTATAGCTTAAAATGAAGTCCCTGTTTTCTTTTAAGTGCTAAATTGAACTTTACACAATAGACAGCAGTAAATCACGGTCCCCCATTACGCCTCTTGGATACATCCTAACTTTGATCCTTAAAGGTCAATTTTCCCAGTGCTCTTATATCAAAACCCAAAGTTCAGGAATTGGGGCTAATTAAGATGTGGCTTCTAACAAAGCTGCCAGAAGTGTCACGTAATGGTAATTAATGAAAGTTTCAGCTCAGTATTTGCATTGTTTTGCCTGGATTAATGTGTTGGGAAACCTACAATATCTCCTTCCCTGAAAACACGTAGATCTAGCAGAAAAGCTCACATGGGGAAACGATATGGTTCGGAAATTACAAGGTCCTCTAGTTGCAAATGTGAGTACTGCTGTGTTGTTTTTTCACCTCTCCTCTTTACTACCTCCCCACTTGCCATACTGTTAGAGACCTGCCTTTTGGCACCCTGATGCCGTGACCGGCTGCACCATGGACTTTCTGCTCCGACTGATGTGCTGTTCCTATCAACAAATTCTCTCAAATGCCAGGATCTTTCTCTTTGCAACCTTGTTCACAGGAGTCTTCAAGCTATACTCTCAGTCTCAATTTCACCACCAGGACTGCTGCAAATCATTTATGGGCAACATAGCTGTTAATGATTAGGCGTCATATGAGTCACGACAGATGTTGCAATATATTTTTATACATACATATATATACACACATTCATACATATTTCAAAAAGAAGAATTCTATGGGAGCATAAACTACTGTCCAATGGGGTATACCCAATCAGGATAACATGTAAGTGGCTCTCAAATTTGGAAGACAGCAGTGTAACAACTAACAGGAATAATCATGGATGAAGCTGCTTACAGCAAACACACTGACCCCAATCACGTCCTAATTATAGCCAAATTAGTATCCACCTTTTAAGGCCTGCAATTATACAAATTATTTTCTAAATAAAATATGCTAAATAAATTAAATCACAGGCTACATTTCAGGGAACTGATACAATTTAATGAAGTTCTGTGTTGCCAGTTCTACTGCAATTTGATTTATTCCTTCCACTCGTAAAGATACCAGCAGGGTTCAAACAATGCTTTGACAGCCTACTAAATCCTATCAGGTCATTTTTCCGTAACTGCTGAGCCAGCGAAGCCTTTTTCTGACCTTTGATTGCACTTTCAGAAGTGTCAGACAGCAGAACCGACCTGTTACCAGGGCCGGATCTCAGAGCATCTCATTCACATACTAACCCGTTTCTGACCAGCAGCCTGAGTTTAACACCCACGTCTTCCCTTGACAGTTTGAATCTATGATTGATGCAATGACCAGTCACCTTAAAATTAACTATTTATTCATGAAAGTAGGAATAGCAAAATTGAACAGGAGTTTACGATATTTTGGTCTAAGACGTGTCTTCTGGATCTGCAGCAGCATATTCCTCGAGGAATACCTGCATCCAGACAGAACAAGAACGTAACTGCTTCCAGATCTCTTGCTCTGTGCTTGCTAGAGCTTGGGAAGACAACAAACTTCAGCTGAAACGCTGGCAGCTAATAGCTCAGACTGCCTCCCCTTCTGACCTATTTACTGTGAAGGCATTCTCCCGTTGTCATTCTATACATTCACTCCTTTTTAAGAAACGGAATCATTAAACTATGCATATATGCACATAGTTAATTAACTACAGTATACAGTAAACACCGTTATAACCAAACCAAACTTTTCTTCAGTAACATATCAGCTACTTGCCTGTGACACATTAATTTGTATTTCTTCAGGCAATTATCATATCCATGTGCTACTCTTTGTTGCTATGAATGTGCCAAAAGGCTAATCCTGTTTGCGCAACGGTGCACGTTAACTCCCATGCTCTGTCTCTGGACCGGAAGCAACCCTCTGCAATCCAGTTAACAGGTGCAAAGGCAACAGTCCTTACTAACTCATCTTTTCCCTGATGGCACTTATTGGTACCACGAAAACTCTCAGGACTGCAGAACCAGGTTGAACATTAAGCATACACTGTAGACGAGCAGTCACGATGGTGCTGTTTTCAGAAACTATGTGTGTGCTAACATACAGTTAATGGTTCCTGGGACCATTCTCCATATCTTATGGTCCCTGGTCTGTGCTGTCTCCTTAACTGCACTCAAACTCTTTGGGAGACACACCAAAAACACAGCAGGGTCCGCTCTAGCATTTTAATGCTATGGGTAATCAAGTTCCAGTGCACAGTGACATTCCTTGGAAGCGTTCAATTTACTAGCACAGACCAAGGCAATAGCTAAGACCATTTTAAGAGAAACTAAGATTGTTGGGAGCCATTAAAATAGCAAATGTTACAGATGGCTTGTGATTATTGCAAATAGCTCATTAAGCAACACTGTGGTAAAATACAGTGTATGGGCAGTCCCACTACTTAAATTTTTCCACTACAAATTGCATGGAAGTTCAGATGTTTCAATCTCCCTTAGCTGACATTCATAAAAGGGCTGAAAAAAAAAAAAAATCTGCTACAGCCACATAGGCATTTGATATCCACAGACGCCATTCAACTTTTCTTAATTATAATCAAGAGAGAAAAGGGGTAAAAAGTGGCTGCTGCCCTCATCTCCCTGGTTGCTGGAGAATGGTAAAAAAATGGGCAATTTGGCTCTTCCAGCATGTTCAGACTGGGGGTCAGAAAATCCTGGCTCGGAGCTGCTCGCAGGATAGCTTTTTTGGCTTGTGTTATATCCCCAGTGTGCACAAGTAACCATTAGTGGGAAATGAAATACCAAATGCTGCCAGCATTAAAAAAAAAAAAAAAACAACCAACCCTTCCAGACCATTCTAGCTAGAAGAGGTCTCTGAAAAACTAGCTATTAAAACACCAACTTTCCAAATCCTAAAAATTTCTTCTCCTCTTTTGTAATGGGGGGAAATAATCCGTTTTCCCTCAGGGTTATTTGTATATAAAGCTTAAGGTTTTCACACACGGAATGTGCTAGGAATACATTAGCAGTGGATGTGATAGTGACTGCCTGTTTTAGTAAAGATCAAATATTTTTATGTTGCTCAGATCCCAACCAACTCTTCCTGCTGAAGCAAACACATTCTGACTTCTGAGTACAAATGTCATGGTTTAAAGTTGCATTAAGCTGATGTTTGAACTCCAGTCTTATAAAAAAATCCATGACAAATATATACATCTATTCCTTGTGCAACATTTAAAAACTTTTCTGTTACAGCAACAAACAAGAGCTCATTTGGAAGGCTGGTGGACTCTGTTGTGCTCTCTACTGCTCAGAATTATGAATTCTGAGTACGCCTGAATCTGCAGTATGCCGTGTTTGGGATGTGGCTATCCATCCACCACCTTTAAGTGCATAACAGTAACCAAAAATTTGCAAACAGTGCTCCAACAAACTGAAATCTTTGTTGTCTGGGTCAACGAAAGTCCGAAAATGAAATGCCCTTAATTGTGGAAAATTATACTTGATCCAGAATAATGACTTCTTCCTGAACGCAGCTGCCAGGCAGCTCAGACTGTAAAATATGAGCTTTTTCCTTTCCATTTTCCCTCGTCCAGGAGAAACACAGGGATCAGGCCTCATTTATATTAGTAGCATTTATTTATGTCCCGTGCAGGCACTCGTGCATCTCCAGGAATGACAGAGTGATGTAAAGCTCCATAGCATAAATGAAAATTAAGCCCTTACAATTCCCAACATTAAAGAAATTATGAAGCTTTATTAATTATATTGCAGAGCATTATTTGTAATATAACTAAGTACTCTCACAAAGGTAAATCACATTTTTAAATGAAAAAGGCATATTACCTTCTTAACACCTTCCTTCCAGAAAGCAGAATGCAATGTGCTAGTCTCGATACAGCTGCAAATCTCTAATACAATGGTATTACAAACAGGCTTGTTTTCTCCATGACGACACATTAAAATGATTTATTTCAAATTTGTAATACACAAGAGAAAGACACTATTGGCATCTTTCCTATCTAAGTGAAATAAAAGATATATTTCAAAATCTAATAAAATTATCATACTTCATCAATACTCACCTGTTCTTCCTGAAAACCACCTTTTAAAAATACTGGCAAACACCAGTCATCTCTGTCAGATGTTATTTGTAACAATAAATCAATTTTTTCTTCCCAGCTGAGCTATTTCAATCTTTTGTCCCTTCATAATTCTGGAGAGCATCATTCAACAGAGGCTAATATTAGATTTCATGACTGCTTGTGACGATGAATGCATCTAATTTTATGCCTAAAGCAAATTTACCTGTTCACTGAGCTGTATAACTTGAGTTTCCAAATCTTTATCTGATTTGGATGCTGAGCTGCTTGGTGCAGCTTTTTTTGCTGAAGATGGGCGAGAAGGTGTTGATCCTGGTTTAGAAGCTGGACTGGATTTAGCAGCACCTGAAAAGTACAATAAATAAATAACAACGTTTATCCCCATGATAAATACATTCCCATTAACCTGGTACTGAAAATATTTGTTTTACAGCCATTCTGTCTGTTACTTCAAGGTGACAGCGGAGGAAGTTCCAGCGCTGCCATACCTTGGGAAAGGAAAAAACACATTTCCTAGCAGTTTTACTTTGAGTTTGCTGCTGAGAGTGAAGTAACTCTGAAACTAAAACAAATAAATATCAAACCAAGAATATAAAGTTCCCTTAGCTGTCAGCAGCTTTCAGCTTTAAAAAAAAAATATGCTGTTAACAGACCATTCCTCCAGCCCCATATTTAGCGTACAGATCTTCAATTCCCCTGGAGAAAGACAGATTTGAAAAACCCAGCTAAACAGTGCTTTCCTCATTTTCAAATGTAAACCATGCCTGAGACAAGGGCATTGAAATTCAGGCAGTGCACGCCGAATTAAATCCATCAGAGAACTCACAGTTGCCATAGCGACCGAGAGATGAGTTTTGATCTGCTTCAGTTTTGCTATTTGTTTCTAATTACTTGCACTGCAAATCTGCCAGAATATGGAGCAACATCTTCACCAGCAAAACCGGCAACTAACAAGAGCGCGCAGGTACTCTTTCACAACGCCCGTGGCACGCAGATGCCCAAGCAGGGGAGCGTCTGTATGAAAGGATTTGCAGTGCCTGCACGCAAACCTCACAGCCAGCTCGCCACACCTTGCTCTGCCTCCCCACCTTTCCTCGCTGTCGGCCGGTCCATTTAGTCGCTCAGCCCCAGTAGGTGAATGCCCGGCTCCCGGCAGTCCACCTTGCCTTGGCTCCCACCAGCGATGGACTCCGACTCACAGCCTTTTCCTTATTCCCCCCAACTAGGAATACATTTTGGATGCAGCATACATTCAACGGGTACAAAAATCGCTTGGGTTAAGAAAACAGAACAGAAACCCAGCCTTCTCTCTCCAACCTATTTTACTTACTGAGCAGGCATGTGAATCGGAAGTCCAGTTCTGCAACACCCGCGTTTGTCACTGTTTCTTGCAAAGAGCAAAATACAGTTGTCCGGACATGGGGATGAGCTCCATGGCCATTATCCACCATCAAATCCTGTTGGCTCTGAAGCCTGGGACACACGGGGAGCGGGAGAAAGCCCAAATCCAGCAAGCACCCAGCTCTCAGCTGAACTTGGAGCTAGCAGTTCACCAATTCCAGAGGGATTTGCCCCGGCTTTCTCAGCAGCCACCTTCCTCCCCACACCGCCTCAGCTGTTCCTCCCATAAGATTATTTGATTTATGGCACACTACAAATCGTTCTAAGTTGTCATTTCCACGATGTATCCCCAGTGTCAGTCAGCACTTTAATAAAGCAATTCGGTGTTTTACAAAGGTGTTACTAAGAAGGTATTACAAGGAGGCAGGGAAAGGCAGGAGGGGGAGAAAGATGACTTGTGAGGCTTGTATGACCAAACCACGGAGCTCTCACGGTCTCACTGACCTAGAACTGGGTACAGCGGTCCCTTGGAGCAGCTGAAAAGTGATGGGAAAGGACAGCAGCAATGGGTTATTGAATCGAGCTAGCTTAGGCTTCTCTGATTCAGTCACAGGCCTCCCTCTGTAACAAGCATCTCCTCCCACCTCTAAGGATAAATCTGTATTAACTGGGTCACCTAATGCCAACAGAACATAAATAAACAACTTGATAATTCAGTCGGCTTGTGTAAACATTTCTGTGCAAGATGTCCACTCTCCTTTTCTATGCTCCTTAAAATGAGACAGATAAAAAATTCATTTCTTTTTTAAACTAGTGACACCAGTCCAATAACTTCCAGGTCTAAACCCTTATAATTACATACACAAACTCACTTCTACCAGATTTCGGATACAGTACACAAGCTTGCTAAAGTTGAGAAAATTCAATGTTGTGTACATGCCTGAAATTAAACTTCTTTTCACACCATACTTTGATCAACAAAGAATAAATAATTTGTGGGAAAACACTAAAAATGCCAAGATCTTTTGCTGCTCTTTCCTTCTTTAGGCAATTTCCTAAACTTTACCCTTTCATTTTCACAAGCTTTAGCACCCTGCCTTCATCACACGTTTTCCAGGTTCAGTCCACATTTTCAACTAATCAGCTGCTTAAGAGGAGGATTGTTAAGGATTGTCAAGCCACGAAAATAATTTTCATCTGCATTAGCAGATAAATAGAAGAAAACTGGTGTCAAAATATGCAGGATAAACACACATGAAATAATTGCTTTGCCTATAGCATTCTAGTTGGGCCTGAAGTTTAGTGCATACTTGTACCACATGCAACTGCAAAAGTTACCCATACAAAATTTAAAATAAAATCAATGCAGACTAACCCAAGGTATCAATGTTTCTTTCTTCTTGTATTGTATACCTGCAAGTTGAGGATATCAACTGAAAATTAAATACTATAAAGCAAGCTATGGACCTTCAGATGTGAAACGTTGGCTGATTGACGCAGCTCCCCCCTCTACTAACAACCCTTCTTCTACCCGAAGGCAGCACCGGACCTTCTCTAGGCAGCACGCACCTGCACACAAGCACAGGAGGAGCTGCTCATCTTTTCTAGGACAGCATCCCCTGGCCTATCGGCTCTTCACCATTCCTCCTGGGAGGTCATGGTGCAAGATGTGCAGCCACGGCATATCGCTCTCTTTAATGTTCCACAGCCCTGCGGAGCGAGCTGGTTCTTTGCAGCACGGGCTACTGATCACAGGAAGCCAAATCATTAAGTACACACCTCTTTTTAACTTGCAGAGAGTTAAGGGCAGAGCAGGCACAAACATTTAGTCCCCAGGTATTCTCTCTTATTGGCAGCTGAGGGGCCCCCCCAGAGTGTGCTGTGCAAGTCACATCACGGTCTGCAGACGGAGAGGGCTGGATACCACCAATACACCGCATTGCATTCTGCCCTCCTTTAAAACCAACAAAACCTTTTGAGTTTCTACAGCACAGTGTTACTAAGTCCACGCAAATCAAAAGAAATCGACTTTCGCTCTGCTGCTCAGGATCAGCTTTTAAATGAACGCGATATCCCCATTTCACTAGCGCAGATAAAAACCAGCTAAATAACCTGAGCGTTTCAGACAGTATCAGCGACAGCTGGATGGAACTTAATTGCAACAGAGAACATCTAGGGATTTCTAATTTAAAATTTCCTGAAGGAAAAAAAAAAAAGCTTTACTGCACATTTATTCTGAAACATCAGTTTTAGAATCAGCTCAGAGGTAAGCCTCTCATTTCTAACAGAAGCTTAATTTCGTAAAAGAATTAAAGGATGCTGGTTGGTAGAGTAGTGCGAAATACTTGAGATGGCCAGATATCTAAATGGAGATGAAAGATCTTGGTAGACTTAAAGACTTTGCTATCAAGCACCACAATGGCTTTGCAGTCAATTAGTGCAAGTATGGAATAACTCCTAATGCATTCCTCAGTGGGACTATATAATCCAAGCAGTTTAAATTCTGTCCAATGTCATATCTTCTATGGAAAAAATTATATAACCCATTTACATATTCTGAGAAAGCACAAAAAATTATACAAATATTTTATATACAAGATATCTGATAACCAGCTCTTTTCACTGATCACAGAGAACTGTGTTGTAATCAGTGCCATAATTGTTACCCATTACCAACTTCTTTTCAAGCTTACTCTAAATGTTCAAAAAGAAGTGCAGAGCCCTGCACCTGGAGAGGAACAGCCCCATGACCCAGTACATTCTAGCAGCCAACGGTCTAGAAAGCAGTGTGGTAGAAAAGGACTTGGGGGTCCTGGTGGACACCAAGTTGAGCATGAGCCAGCAAGGCACCCTTGCAAGCAAGGAAGGCCAACAGCCTCCTGGGCTGCATTGGGAAAAGCATTGCCAACAGGTCAACAGAGGTGACCCTCCTCCTCTACTCAGCTCCGGTGAGGCACATCTGGAATGCTGGGCCCAGTTCGGGGCTCCCCAGTATAAGAGAGATGTGGGCATGCTGGGTAAAGTCCAACAAAGGGCCATGAAGATGACTGAGGGACTGGAGCACCTCACATATGAGGAAAGGCTGAGAGAGCTGGGATCTTATCCATACCCAAAGGGAGGGCACAAAGACAACCGAGTCAGGCTCTTTTCAGTGGAACCCATTCAAAGGAGAAGAGGCAACGGGCACATATTTAAAAAAAAAAACCTTCCATTTAAACATAAGAAAAAACTTCTCCACTGTGAGGATGATCAAATACTGGAACAAGTTGCCCAGAGAGGTTGCAGCATATCCATCCTTGGAGACACTCAAAACCCCACTGAACATGGTCCTGGGCGACCAGCTCTAGGTGATCCTGCTTGGAGCAGAGGGCTTGGACTGGACTATCCCAGAGGTTCCTTCCCACCTCCATTGTTATGTGAGAACATTTATTACAACGTGCTCTGATTTTAGGTCAATGCAGGGTCAAATTGGAATTTTTTTTAAACAATATCACAGCTGCTTCAATTAGCACCTGGATAAATTTTTTTGTACGTGCCCATATAAATTAGCAGAGATGAGAAAAATAAGTTCACAGTGGAAAGAAATTCTTTTGCTCTTGTACTGAAATAAGTTAGATGAACCAGCTTTGAAATGCATTACAGTTTTCTACCTGTGGTGCTCCAGAAACAATTCCTAGTCAGTCCATTATAATTAAATACATCCCCCCCTCCAGCTTCAGCTTTACTATTCTTTTTGCTAGAGACATGTGTTTCACAAACAGATGTACGCTTCTGAAATTTAAAATTGTGGATGTTGGTGCTGTGCAGGTTTTGGGTACAACAAAGCTAGACTGTGAATTCCAGGTCCCTTTACATCACAAGCGCAGTCTTGCAGGCAAGAGACCTACTTGGTGTTTAGACAAAAACCCTCCCTGGAGCTGTATGAGTAATTAGTATGCTGTTAAATATTTATGTAAAATTCCAAGGAAACACATGCATGAATACAATGTGGATGTGCGTGAGGAGGGCGTGGAGAGCAATGGAAGCCCTGAGCAAGCATGAGACTTGGTTGAGCCCTCACAGCCACTGCTTCAGTGGAATTTGGGAATCACTCGCAGTACATCTTCAGTCACATTAAAGGACTCCATAGAGTGAATATTTCTGACTCATGCCACAGAAGAAAAAAGAAACACACCAAGAGGCCACAGAGCTCGCAATTTCTTGATGAGCTAAAGAAAAACCCTCCACCCAATTAAACCAAACAAGTGAGAACGGTAAATGAATTAATTTTCACACATGCTTATTGTTGCAGCTACACTAGGGTGCTAGAAACCGCTCAATTTAGGGATGCTTAATGGCATAAGTGATGACAAATGATGCTTAATGGGAATGAAATGACCTCGGACAAAATCTGACTTGACTTTCAGCATCCCAACGTGCTGCAATGCAGCTGCCTAATTATTTTGTGGCACTAACCTTCCTGGGGTGGCAGGACCCCTCTGTCCCCTCAGCTCTCCATACCTCCACTGCTGCTAGCTACAGCACAGTCTGATGAGCTCTATGTTGACCATCACTGCCAGACAGCTGGCAAAGAGAAGTGTGTACAATACTTGAAACCAAAGCATCTTTTACCAATTTCAAGAGCGATCCAAGCAAGAACATACAACGGAGTCTACTTGTCAGATGAAAAAGTTTTCTTGATGGCACTGCTCCCTCAGTTCATCTTTAATAGGAGATTTGACAGATGGGAACTAACTCCAGCTTTTGCCCCAATCATAAATGAAGACTTTTCTTTAGTTTTAAAATAACAAACATTTTAATGGCAACCATTAATTTTTCTCAGCTGAAGCCCCTATTTTCTCTAGAAACATCTTAAAATCATAGAATGGTTTAAGTTGGAAAGGACCTTGAAGATCATCGAGTTACAACCCTGCTGCCATAGGCAGGGACACCTCCCACTAGACCAGGTTGCCCAAGGCCACCTCCAGCCTGGCCTTGAACACCTCCGGGGATGGGGCCTCAACAACCTCTCTGGGCAACCTGCGCCAGTGCCTTACCACCCTCAAAGTGAAAAACTTCTTCCTAATGTTTAATCTGAACCTGCCCTCTTCCAATTTAAAGCCCTTCCCCCTCGTCCTATCGCTACATGCCCTAGTAAAAAGTCCTTCCCCAGCAAGCAGTCTTGCATCTTCATGCAAGCATTCATCTTCAATGCATGAGACCATTCCACATAGGCTTAACAGAAGAATAAAATGTAAAGTTTTGAATGCTTTTAAACTGCATTTTATAAAATTCAACTACCTGTTTAGCTATACAGAAAAAGCAGTCTCAAAAGTTAAGTGTGAAAGAAAAATATGTGAAGAATAGCATATTGAAATACAAAAGATCATGCAAAATTTAAGACAGGCATTCAAACCACACCCATAACACATCAAAAATTAAGAGAGCCATTTTCACCGCTGTTTTTTCAAACACTCTTCATTCAAGAAAAAAAGGCCCCAGCTCCTGCGCTGCAAGCAGCATTGCTTCGTGGTCTAAATTCTTGGGCTCAGTGGGTTTAAAAATTAAACCCTCCTCATGCTGGCAGAGGGGGTGTGCCTGTATTAAGGCTCAGCCACTTTCCTCTCTACCTCCCAGGCCAGCTCTGTCACCGCACCCGCAGTTCCCGCCGGCTGGTACAATTCCTCGGCCTCGTATGAACTAGGCACAAAAGCATTTCCAGTTTGTTGCCCCACGGCTCTTCCCATCTCCCGCTCTGCCACGTCGTCCCGGAGCACCGCACCACTGCAAGCAGAGGTTACCGTCGCCAATACCGACTGCCTGCCATCTGGGGAAAAAGGTGGTACGTTTTGGTGGAAAGCAAAGGAAAAAAAAAAAAAAAGCGTTGGAAGGAGTTCTTGAGTCCCTCAGGCGTCCTAATCGTATCAGTAGCTGCTAAAATAAAGACTGGTTTTGTTGAGTATTTTTATCCCTCAAAATTAATTTACAGCACATCTGCCACAGTAGGATATACCATTTCCCTAAAGAAAAATCGGTATTTTTCTTGCATAATTGGGTCTTTGATAGCACGCACATTATATATAAAGCACTCGTGCACAAACAGTTCATTCTGCCCTGGTTATTTTCCCTGTCATAACGCGAGTATTTTTAGCCCTCATGTGATCCTCCAGTATTTTCCAGCTCTGCTTTAGTCATCCTGCTCTCACTGAATATTTCAAACTAAAATGTCTAACAGCCTTCAGATCTAAGAACCCCTCGCATTTTTAGCTTCTATGTAAATAATTAATTTTATTAAGCTTTCTTTTACCCATGTATTTTTGACACCTCACACCCATACATGAAGCAGCGCTCCATGGAGATTTGCTCTGACACACAGGAATCCTTACATAAGACACTAAGCTAAAATCCCGACAACCTGATCACCATTTTCAATTCGATCAGATGAAGCTTTTTCTGCGGTTTTCCACAGGCAGCATTAGAACCGGCACAAACAACAGTGCCCTAATATTTTAATCCCTTACCATAATTTTGACTCTACATCTGTAGGCTGTTTACCACTGCATTAGAGAAGAGGGGAGGCTGTAGGGGAATCGAAAGGCGGCTCAGGGCTGGCAGATGGCGTTATATCTAAAAGCAGCTGTGGTGCTGTTGGCAGGGAGCCGGCAGTGGTGGTCTGTGCTGCTGGCTCCACTCCTCGAAGGATGAAAACATACTTGTTCCCCCAGCAGGGAGCTGTATTTACCTGGCAAATCCTTGCTGCTCCTACTATTTCTAGAAGAAGCCTTTTACATATGTTACCGAAGGCATCCACCCTCCATACAGCCATCAGCTCGACGACAAATCGGCTCTGTCTCTTAGGGAAGGGACGAGGCAATGCGAGGGTGGCACAGCCGATTAGTTGTAGGCACCTATTTACGCTTCCATTTCCGAGCTGCATTATCCTTGACCTGTGCTGACTCCCCAGTCGGATCGCCTTTGGAAGGGGTAGGGCCATGGCTGTTGGGCTGCTCCCCAGAGTTAACACAAAACCCGGTGCGTTTTCACATTTCTCAAGTTTCGGTTTGTTTTAAAAGCATTTTTTAAAAAATGAAATAAAGACCACACTCAGAATTTGCAGAGCTATAGGTAAATACCCATGTATAGGTATGGAAAGCAGCTACCTGATACCATGGGTCTTGTCAAGCTTTAATGTCAGATTAAAATACCAAAAATAGTTCTAACTCATGGCAGCGACCTTTTTGGGTAAGCTTTCAGAGCGGGCTTTAGGGATTTGACCCCTTTCTTGTTAATTGAAAGACATATCTTAGTCCACTTCTGAAAATACAGAGTTAGAACAGAGTGTTATAAAGTAGTTATGAATAATTAAAGAGATCAGCACCTCCTAAATCACTCAAAACCAAAACTCTGGCAAAGGGCACTGGAAGAGTTATTCTGTGGAACAACAGGAATCATCTGAAACACATATGAAATTACTAATATATTAATTTCTAAAGAAGTAATTTATTTAGCTATTTGATCAATTTAGAATAGCATATTTAAAAGGTCTGCCAAAACAAAAAAATATAGTGTGAATGAGTATCCATGTGTCTACTTGCTCCTGTCGCTAAACAGTAAGTGCATACATTCACATATGTTCACTGCACACCATTTAAAAACTTTTGGATTATGTTGCAAGATCTTCTGGGTTCTTGATTTTCTCTCACTATTGTTTCTTTTTGTTTCATTAATGAAGTGAAACAAGACAGTAGTAAAATTTCAAAGCTTCAGTGCTAATGTAGAGCAAACCACACAAATTAAAAAGCGACGTTAAAAAAAGAAAATGTACAAAAAAAAGAGAGCCAAGCTACTGTGGCAAACTGCTACAGATGCTGGCAAATGCTTGCTGCATTGGTGTAAGAGGTTATTGCATCAAGCAGCCCACAATGTTTACTGCTCCCACGACAAAGTCAGTGGAAGTAAAGCCATACCCAAAACCTCAGCCATTTCACCGAAGACCCAAGAACATAAAATAATCAACATAAGAGCTATAGATAGCAGTTTGAACTACGCCACCTGATGTTGCACTTACTCATGGGCATATATTCCCTCTTTGTGCTTGTACCATCAAGAAAGACAAAACTCCAGATGGGGTGGGGAATTCTTAATCTGCTGCAGGGGAACTCATGAAACCTTATCTTTCTTGCCCTTTTAGTATAAATGGCTAAGTTTGTTTTACTCACATGTGCACATTATGATTCCTATAACAACTGTAATGAATACTCCTTCATTTCCAGGTAAGTGCGTGTGAGCACGCACAGACACACGTACATGACAGAAGTACAGAAGCACATCTTTCATGGTAACTTCCCACCTATCCAGGACTTGCTTCCACATCATCCCAATTTACTCCCAAACAGGAGGAGATGAGGCACACGCAAAGCTTGCAGATACATACGGTGCTCCTCCCAGGGTGTCCTCTATCAACAGGCACCTCTTAAGGGCTCCCATCCTTTCGAGCAATCAGGGTACATGACGTGGTGAGATGAGGCACAAAGACACAACACATCAGTGAAATGAAAACCCAAGAATGACGGACACCTAAATGAAATAGTCCTGTTCTAAAATGCAGGCAGCAATACAAGCTACAACTCTTATTTCACTTAGCATCATGTAATGTCTACACACCCCACACCCCCAGCTCAACAAAAATTAAACCAGTGTCCTGCCTGTCATGCTTCTGGACGATGTTTAAGTTCATAATGAAGGAAGCTTTCCATGAAAAAGCTAACTTCCACAGCCACAGAATCTTACCAAAGATCACTACATTATATCTCAGTTGTCCTATTCCATACAAGGGCTGAGGAGGCACAGGACATGTGCTTCATACAACCAGCAACGACACGAGATCCCTGCATCATCCTGCATATCAGCTGGCTAGTCCCACTCCAGTAGCTGTTTTATATTTCTCTGGGATTGTCACCTCCACAACTTTAATTTGGATGACACATTTGTGATTTTGGTGCAAACAGACCATCTGCAAGAAGAACTAACAGGCACGGTAAAGTCTGTATTTAATAAAAGTGTCTTTTCCAATTTCTCAATTGGATAACACCGTGACATTAGCACTTGGGGTATTTTTGCTTTCAAAGGGAGTGCAAGACATCACATGGGAAATTATAGCATACCAGGCCCCGAAATTCAAAAGTTTAGGCACAAGATGGTGCAAAACAAAGACATAAACAAGCTTTAAAAGCCCAGAGCAGCACTGGCCTGCTATTAGGTGCTCAATTTCCTGGAAGCACTAATGAGCTGAAGGCAGCTGGCCAAGTATGCCCCGCTTTGACGTCAGAAGTGATCAGAGCAAAACACTGAAATCTGGATGTGATTCCAGAGCATAAGCCAGCCCAAAACGGAGTGCGCCCCATACCTGCCCCTTTCCTTTGCCACCACTGGTACGTATCTGAGCCTATGAGAAGACAGGTCACAGAATTATGCCAACTGAAAATTAATCATTGAGGACTGGGTTAGCACGAATAAAGTAAACCCAGGACAAACACTTATAGGCAACCAACCCCAGTAACACTTGTTTAGTGATTATTTAAAAAAAAAAAATGTCAGCTGCTCTCCTGTTCACTTAACTCTCAGTTATCAAAAAATGGTATCTGCTTAGCGACCAGTCATACCCATATTACATAAACACCAATGATCAGGCTTAGTCCTTTGGCCTGTTCCAGAAACACTGTCATGGTTTAACCCCAGTAGGCAGCTGAGCCCCACACAGCCGCTTGCTCACTCCCCGCCCCCGGCAGGATGGGGGAGAGAATCAGAGGGGCAAAAGTGAGAAAACACGTGGGTTGAGATAAAAGACAGTTTACTATGTAAAGCAAAAGCCGCACACACAAGCAAAGCAAGATAAGGAATTAATTCACTACTTCCCATCGGCAGGCAGATGTTCAGCCACCTCCAGGAAATCAGGGCTCCACCACACGTAACACTTACTTGAGAAGACAAGTGCCATGACTCCAAACCTCCCCCCCTTTCTCCTCCTTCACCCTAGTTTTATTGCTGAGCATGACGTCATATTGTATGGAATATCCCTTTGGCCAGTTGGAGTCAGCTGTCCTGGCTGTGTCCCCGTACCAACTTCTTGCACACCCTCAGCCTACTGACTAGCGAGGCAGTCTGAGAAACAAGAAAGGCTTTGATGCTGTACAAGCACTGTTCAGCAATAACTAAAACATCCCTGTGTCGTCAACACCGTTTTCATCACAAATCCAAAACATAGCGCCATGCAACCTCCTGTGAAGAAAGTTAACTCTGCCCTCGCAAAACCCAATATAAACACAAAATAAAAAGTTAGAAGACAGAGGTATCTTGGAGAAAGAGCAATAGCTGTATGTTGCTCCTAGCGTACCTGAACAATAAGCACACATAAAACCACAGATTGATTAAGTTTTTCCTTCTGGTCAGCCCTTAAGATTTGGAAACTTTTCACTCACCATAAAAATTATTAAATAAGAAATCAGCCTGTGCCAGCAATTTCCTGAAAGGCTGGAAGTGAGAGAGAAACACGCTGCATTTAATGTTCTTGAATACACTTACACACACCACATTCTTTGACAAAAAGGTTAAATGCCTTTGTCTCCACCATCAGACATCGCTAGTATCCACATCGTTTACATCAAGGGTTCAGTGGGGGAGACCCTACGCCCGACAGAGCGCACCACAAGAAATCAGCTTCTGCCATCTCAGATGCTGAGCCTATGACCAGGCAAAAAGAATGGCCCACCCACATGAGGAAACAATTTTTAACTAGTGTTTACATAAAATGGATCACAGTTTATAATAGTCTTCAGAGACAGAAATGGAATTCTTGAAGACGCAAAATACCTGCAGTCGGAGAGTTTGCGTGGTGAGACTTTTTGGGCAGGTTGAAGATTTGTTCACCAGGATCAGGTGGGGGAAGAGCATCTTGGCCTTGTCGAGCTTCCACGGGATCATACTCCTTCCCATCATAGTTAGCATCAAAGAACTTCTTAAACCATTGAATGAAGTCTAAGTTGTCTTGGAAGCGCCCTTTGACCAGTTTTTCCACGGGAATTACCTGAAAGGTAGAATAAAGGTTCCAATAATATATCATTGCCATTTTTAAATATAAAAACTACACTTGAAAAAAATACACACTTATTTGAAAAAAATCTATTGATTATATCAGCATATATTCATTCCTCTGCCATTGTTTTCTTCCTAAAAGAAAGGAAATTATGGTAGATTTGGAAGTGCTCGTAATAAGAAATAAAACCAAAGTAAAACAAAGACCCAGCCTTTGAAGTGGCTATACAGTGGGTGTATTTAAGCCTTTATAACTGCTCTTCCACAGACTTACTCCTTTCTTATTGCAGTGACAGCCTCAATGAATGAAGCTGCTCTGGGAGTAACACTATATTCAACTAACTAGGGATTTCTGTTTTTAATGGACATACTAAAAATGAACAATTCTTCAAAAGGTCCAGACGGGAGTTTCTTGCTCTCTGTCCTACTGTTTGAACTACAAAAAAAACCCCAACAGCTTTTCCAAGACGTGCTGAAGTTCAAACCAACCTACATTTTGGTAGTACATGTTCATCATATGAACTAACCCTGAGGTTTTAACCTTGTAATTTTTTTCCATTCCGTATATATACATAGAACAGTTCGGGGACACACAGAAGTTGGCTAAGATGCCTATAAAGTTTTAGTGAAACAGAAGAAACGCTATGAGGATCTCTCCATATCCACATCCTGCAAAATTTTTCACAGAAAAGAAGCCTTGGGCCGATGTGGCAGTGTAAGGAGGTGGTTCAGCATTGCTCTGCAGGAGGCTCAGGCTTCCCAGATGTTGTGGGCAGACAGGGACAACGAAGGGAATGCTGCAGGAGGGCTGCCCTGCCTTGCTTAATTCATGCAGCTGATTAAAGAGCCAAGTTAAATGGATCTCAATGCCGCCTGAACGCATTCAATTTTCAGCTGGAAAGAGGTACCTAAAACCATTGCAACTTTCATTTCTTCTTCAACATTAAGACAACTGTGCAGCATGTTATAAGTCTATGATACTCCTACGAGGATTAACATAGCATTTTGCTTGTCCTTTCAGGTTGTTCCTTTTGTATCTTAATTCTGCATTGAGAAAGTATAGCGATTTTGCTCCCTACAGAAAAATAGACAATGTTAACTTTATTAGGCTTTCCAATGTTTCACAACAAGTTACACTGTAAATAGAAGCATCCACAACATCTCAGGAAATAATGAGCGTTTTCCACTGCTTTAAAAAAAGTCTTACAGGACTCTCTATTAAGACTGTTTAAATTTCAGAATAAGGCAACACTAAAAGGCAGAGCGGAACCTTAAAAGGATATACAGGTAGTACATCTGTGTAAAAAAAAGTATGACGATATAACTTTAATTATTCATTTTTATCAGCACAGTAATTTATACCGGTGAGCCCATCAAACTCACACATTCAAGCACATACCGGTACCTTACGGCTAGAACAAGCCATGTTCTAAGAGCCCTCTATTCTTAACTTTACAAGATCACATGTGCTGGCCAACCTATCAAATAATTGGATAAATTATTCTAGCTCTTGAATACTTTAAATTCCTTAAATCCCATTTTGGACAAGAAACATGGAATACTTAAAAGAACAGTATATTTCCAAGTTACTTGGTTGGAAATTCAGGTCACTAGTAATTTTGCTGTATCTAAAATTAAGGTTCACTGACAGTAAGGAATTTCCAACACATGGTATTTTATCAAAAGGGTCTCTGATATTAAGATATAATGAGCTAGGCTGCACAATTTCTCAGCAGACACATGGACTCAATTTTCACTTGGTACCTAAATGGAGCACGCCAAATTTCTTCCTTCATGCCTAAATACCCTTTTCAGATAATGAAAGGTCAAGAAGAACGTTTTCACATACAACTTGTATGCCAGTTCTCAGTCCAAAAGTTGAAAAAGTGGACTTTAAGTATTTTGAGGTTTATTTCCCCTATTTACTGACCTCACCCAGTTTATACAGCTTTTGAAACTTGTAGTGATTGAAATAGAAATACAGAATGCCTACCTTATCCACATTCATTCTTTTAAATGATGCTTGCAGAAGTTTGAAGTTGTGAATGTACTCATGCTCCAGCTTTGCTTGAAACTTTACTTTCTTCAAGCTAATACACCCTGGGAACAACATGTCCATGAACTGGCAGTAAGCTGCTCCTATAACAAGAGAATGCATTGACGTTAATCCAGATGCACCCAGCTAAGACCAAATGGCGTTTAATGTCATTAGCAGAAAGCACGAGCAGAAAGCCACTGTGCTGAGTAAGTCCTAGCTGTAATTCAACCTAACACTACGCACCCAAGATCTACTTGTCTGGTGTACACTGAACAGTGTGACATATTAACATGGGCTTTTTCCATTCAGTCTGGATGCACGACGCGCTGTTGTGTAGCATCTGAAGAACCACCATGACTAATGCAAAGTAAATCTTTCTTCTATTTAAAACCGATATTCTTGGAGTCCCTATACACAGTAGGACTGTCCATACAGTGAGATCACAGTCAAAATGGAAATCTCTTAATAATCTCCCTCAATCCTCACAGCCCCTTACATTCAACCAAGCCAAGATCTTCCTTCTTTCGGCACTTGTAGCCAAATGCCAATCAAGTCCAAGGCAATCATTTAAGATTATATCAAAGCATGATTTAAAAAAAAAAATAAAAAATTGTAAAGCTCCAGCTTGTTAAAACATACTAGCCAGTTCCTACCCCTCTAAAACAAACATTGCTACTGATTTTCATCTCCTGAGAAAAGCATTTAAGTAAGCAGACTTTAGCATAGTCCATCCATAGATTTCAGAAGCTGGCCTACCAGCTTTAGCTCTCACTCAAAACAATAAGATTTCTGAGTTCAACTTTGAGGACTACCTGAAATTACACGTTCGTAGGTAGGGGTGCGTGTGCCTGTGTGCGTATAACTAACTCAGCACAGAGCTGCAACTGTATAGAAAAAATTAACAGTGTGCTGAGTACAGCTAACAGGGTGCTTTTCCTGTACACAGGAAGCTTCCTCCTACAATATCGTCATGTCATTGTCATTTGCAAAATAAGTCTTCATTGTTGACACTCAAATGTTTGGAAATTAAGGCTGAAAACGTTTGAGGAAATCGGAGGAAAACCAATTTCAGTGCTTCAGAAGAGAGTTTTGTATAAATGCTTTACACTCAGCAAAGATTCAGTGAAGTCCATTTCTGGAGCAGAGGGCTGCAGAGCGTGCACACACACAGGGCAGGGAAGTGATCGCCCGATTACTCCTGACAAGTCCAATTTCACTTCCACAAAAAGGACTTTGGTGCGTTTAGTGCAGATCAGCTTTGACAAACAAGAGTCCAGATCTCACCTAACAGTTTAGCTCAATATCAACGACAATGGTTTTTGTCAAAAAAAAAAAAAAAAAAAATAATATTCTGCTGAGCGCTCATACAGAATCCAAATTAACAAAGCAGACACCTGGCTTGCCCAGTTTTACAGGAGGGGCAACAATACCTTAAAGTTTAAGACATTTTTCTCCAGAGATATGCATGTGTTTTGACAGGTCCAACTTTATGCATGAGAGAGTTCTCATTCTCTGTATCCATTCAACCATCAATGAAGGGTTACAGGGCTCATAACTTCCCAAAACGAAAAGCAGAGTGGAATCCAAAAATGTTTCCCAAAATACTGATAGGAGTTTTGCTAAGGGACTGAAGATCAAGCTTTAGTGCTGAAAACCACTGCCATTAAAAAAAAAATAAAATAAAAAAATCTTTTCATGTTGTCTAGCTTTGTGGGGAAAAACTGTTAGGAAAAAGAAACAACCTGATTTTCCAAGGACACCTTGTGCTTAGCTGTTTGCAATGGTTTTGTTATGATTAGGAATCAAAGTAAAATACTCCCTAAATGAAAAGGAGCCTCCTGGCAAGTTACAAACATCAGTTGACAAATTTGCATCTTCTTATAGGAAGCTATATAAACACAATTAGTTATTCAAAACTCATCCTTAGCAAGAGAACTGGTAAATATCTGGCAACAGAAAAATGACATTACAATTAAAAGCACGGATATACAGATAAAGCATGGCTCGACTACATTTATTACTATTTAATTTCATGTAAAGAGGATTATTATGCAATCACTTCATGTTATAAATTGAATTTGTTCCTAACTCTGTCCTTTCATCCCCCCCCATATCCCAGTTATAAGCTTTACTCTGATATCTAAGTAATTGCCTGGAGGCTTTGAAAATGCACTGTGCAACCTTTCATCTAGATCCTTTTAGAAAACTAGAAACCCAAAGTGTTCACATGAGGTTTCCTCCTTCTGCTGGTAATGCAAATTCCTTCTGCATGCCTTTAGATAGAGTCTTACCAGGTTTAAGACTCTAGTTACGGTATTTCCTTGTGTTTCCTTCCCATCATGCTGGCAGTTGTTTCTGTGCTTTTGCCAGCCAGGGGGTGGTCCTGGGTCTGCACAACACTCGAGGGCAGAAAACACTGGACTACATCCACATGACAGCAGGAACCTGCTCTCTGATACAACACCGAAGCCGGCTGCCGGGCTGTTTCCCCAACAGGAGGATTTTATTACACTGGCAAACACAATTCATTAAAATGCTCCTTCCTGAAGTACAGAGGCAACATGCAAACGTGGACTGAACTAAACTACAACTGTAGTCGTAGTTACTGTAAACTACAAAGAGAGAAAACTCTTCTCGACTCCCAAAGGGCTGAGACCTGTCTACTACGGAAACAGGAGAAAGTAAAAAATGTCATTACAATCAGCTGGGACTACCTGATTTTAGACAGCGAGGTTAGGTACATACTTAACATTATATAGGTATTTATATATAATTTAAAATTTTACCCCCTAAAGCTTGTAGTTATCCCATTGCATTTGAATGGTAAAAATCAGTGCAGCAGAATGGGGATGATACTTTCTATACTGCCCATCACTGATATTTCCTGCAGAAAGAGCAGCCCTACTTAATTCGCGCAAGACTGCGATGCCTTTACCTCACAGCCACAGCATATAGATGCGTGGTCCTCTGCATATTGGACAGCACTTTAGGCCTATTCAATTTACTACACAACAGATGCTTCAGTGCGGGTGCATGGGAAAGGAATATTTTTGACACAACATAAAGTGACAGAGATAATGACATCAAGGCTTTTGACATGCCTCTTGCATAATTTACATGAACAAAAGGATTTTTATGCCACTATATTTCATACAAGATTTAAAAACTTCCCTACATTTTCTGCAAAAAAAAACCCCAACCCTGAATGCCAAAAAAAAAACCCAACCAAAAAAAAAAAACTTAACAAATCTATACAGAGGAGTTGCACACATACTACCCGTCCAGAATGGCTCTCACAATAAATCTGTCTTTAAGACCAAAAAACTTTCGTGTGCATAAACAGGTACATGCACACACACAAACAGAAATAATTTGAAATCTACTCAAATGAGAGATGAAAACTACAGCTGGTAGCACTGCAGAAGAGGGATCAATGTTAAAAACCTCTTATCCTGCATTAGCTGACGAGCATTTTAGAATCACTGGCTAAAATTCCATTTCGTGTTTTGATCTAGAATATCGATGCAGCCATTAGTTACAGAAGACATCCACAGGCCAGACTCCAAAACCAACCCGCAAACAGGGCTGTGCTGGATGACACCCCCAGCAGCCGCTGCTTTTTGGCCCGATTAATGAGCGGAACGAGCCCAGCAGTGTTACAGGGTTTGCAGGTGTTTGCTGGGCTTCCCACAGCAGGCTCAGGGCAGAGCAGGCGGCAAAGGACAGCGGGGGGACTGCACCCACCGGTGCGGGAGGGGAAGGGATGCTGGGGCAGAACAAAGACACAGAAGAACAAATCAAGAATTGAAGAGGTGGTTGTTTAAAGCTGTTACAATTGAAGAGTTTTGCCACATGCAGTGGTAAAGCTAGAAGCTTCTACCCAGTCTATAAAAATCACAACATTTGTACAGCGTTTTCAGAGTTGTAGATAATCTTTCGCTAGTTCCCCCTGGCAGTAAAGAATGCTGAAGTCATTCTAGCTTTTGCCCTATACTTTTATTTCCCTGCTTCTGCATTTCCTTCCCAGACTGTCCATACCGACTTACAGTTTGCTCTGAAGCATATGCACTCTGCATCATTACAGATTTTCAGTTTTTCTCCTTTCTCCTCTTCCACCTGGAGGCTGACGAATCCAAAAAAGCAAACAAGTATTTTCTTGATAATCACAGGTACTTCTGCTTCTAACTATTTAAAGCACAAGGAAATTAAAGGACATAACAATGAAAACAAGAGAATCCTGTTTTCCTGCAAGTTTTTACCGCTTGGTAAACCTCCTAGACTTCAGCTGGAAAGAAAGATCGGATCCTTGCTATTTTTGGCATTTATGTTTATATATTTATAGAGGAAAATGAAAATATTTGCAAACTAACTTCTTTGAATATACTATATTGAGTACTTAGTATACTAATCAAGTATTTAGTGGAAATACTGTAGTATAAGCTCAGGTATGCCCAAGTTAATATTTGTCCCCTAGAGGAAGAGACAGGTTAATCCTTCACATCAAATGTCAGAAGACGCTGTTCCTCCCTGTTCATCCCTGCAGCGTGTGGGAGCAAGATCCCAGAAAGTCACATAAAACCACACTAGCCGACATGGGAACACAAAAGGCCTGTGAAAAAACAGGGCCTGCCTGTGTGCGGGGCTGCTTTGCTTTAATTCTGATGCCCAAACCACAGCAAAAGGAGTTAAACGCTGCACTGGACATTGGCTATAAATGCTTAGTAAGAATTTCATTCTAAAATGGCATGTAATTCAACTTGAAACCTTTTAACCAGGCTTCAGTTTCATTTTCACTTACTCATTTTTGAAAAATCCCATTCGGGAAAAAGGCTGACAGTATCTTTTTCTGTAATTAGAATTGTTCGTTCATTTGCTTGCTTGCTTTAAGGAAATATTTTTCAGTCAATCTGAAAACATATATCCAGTCACATTAGATACAAATTCCTTCAAATTATTCATTCCCTCCAAAGCTGCAACAACCTGTCCTCGCATTTGGAAAATACAGGATGATTTGTATGCATATTAGTCATCAGCACTTCAGTTCACTTGGAGCAATGGTTGCTAACACTGATGGGAAACGGCACACACCCGGTGTTTCTGTTGCTGGGACAACAACAACAACAAAAAAAGGCAGTAACTTGCAATGAGCATGTGTGACCTAATGGTTTTGATAAAAAAGGGGAAAAAAAAACCTCAAAGCCCAGCGATCATTGTTTACAGTACAGCAGCACTCGGGGCTTGCCTTTTACCTCAGGCTTCCTAGAATTGCTTCCGTGGGAGCGATGCCAAGATGGGTTTTTGACTTAGATATCATAGTATAGATTTTCATTTAGATTTCAAATATATAGGCGGTTCTGTTATGCCACGGAAGGTTTTTTTTAAACTGGGCATGTCTGTGAGCATGAAGGTGTGTTACATATAGCCATGTGTTTAAGAAATAGCACAATTCATGTTGAGCACTCCATTGGAGAACCGTCTTCAAATTCCTATTTAGATTTTCAGCAGTATCTGTATGACCTAGGATATAGGTCAACACAATTCTATTTCTCCAATTAAAAAAAAAAAAAAAAATTTAAGAGGTTTCAGCCCCCATTTCCTGGTGAATGTTCAAACCCACATCAATTTACTGCCTGCTTAGTTGTAGAGAAGCAAGTGTTGATGGGGCTGTGCACCAATGAAGCCATTCTGGCCTGAGCCCTTTCCAGCAACAGTCTTGGGAGGGCACTTAAAAAAAAAAAAAAAAAACCAACAACAATCAAAACAACCATAAATGATGCAGATTAGAGCACAGCCCTGTACTCCTGCACAGAGTTGCATGAGCACAGCTGCCTCGATGAGGGCAGAGTGAGCATCTGCATACAGATGGCAGCTTCTGAAAGCAGCGCGGCTACCACCGAAAACAACCTACAGAACTACATACCCCCTACTAACCTCACCGATGGCCATTGAGATACATGCGTCTAAATGACATCTTCTTCAGAAAGTCCTGTTGCACGCAGGTAGGGTGTTTGTATGACATAATCCAAAATACCTACTGATCATTTTAAATAATGCATGTGGCAGGGAGGCTTCCCCTGTGTTAACTTGTATTCTCTTTTTCTTAAATATGTAAATCATTAAGCTGCTTATAAATTATACACAGCAGAGTTTTTAATACTTAATTTTTAGCAATAATTCATTTTCAAATTCATTAATTTTTAAACAGGAAGATCAGAACAATTTCAAAAAACACAGTTCCCATTTAACTTAAAATAGCTGCGTAACTCATCATGCCTAAAAAAAAAAAAAGCACGCAAAAATCTAACAAGCTCTTTCGAAAGGGGGGAGATCAAGCAACTGACTGTGAGTACCAGGAGTAATTAAATAATAATTTAAAAAAGTAAAAGCCTTGTTTAAGTTCTATTCCTCCTGAATTCTTAATGAATAACATTTAAAAAAAATATTATTGGCTGAAAATCTCGCGATACTGCTTTGCAAGCTTCCTCAGAAAGTCTTGGCAATGAGCTTAAATCCAATCATTAACATCCATTGTATCCTTCTAATCCTAAACATCATATGGAAGACATTAGAGAGTCATTGACACTAAGCATTCTCTGTGTTGCATGACCTCAGGACAACATGCCAGTTCCTTGAAACATGGCTTGGTTACAGAGTGCAAATGGGATCAAGCCATGTTTTAATCATGTTTCCAAGTTTCGCTAGAGACACAGCCTCTGCAAGGCTGCAAACTGGAAAAAAAAAACAAACCACTGATGTTGAAATTTGCTTCAGCGTTGCAGGCCCTAGCCACGCTGGGCTGCACAGAAATCATGCTGGTACCAAATGCTCCAACAGGGTCATAGAATGGTTGGAGTTGGAAGGGACCTTAAAGATCGTCTAGTTCCAACCCCCCTGTCATGGGCAGGGACACCTCCCACTAGACCAGGTTGCTCAAAGCCTCATCCAGCCTGGCCTTGAACATTTCCAGGGATGGAGCTTCCACAACTTCCCTGGGCAACCTGTTCCAGTGCCTCACCACCCGCACAGTAAAGAATTTCTTCCTAATATTTAAGCTATAACTACTCTCTTTCAGTTTAAAACTGTTACCTCCTGTCGTATCGCTACACTTCCTGATAAAGAGGCCCTCCCCATCTTTTCTTTAGGCCCCCTTTAGGTACTGGAAGGCAGATTTTAGTAATAAGTACTATATAGTACAGATTTTAGTAGTACACATGTAGGAAGTTATGGGTTAATATAGACACTGAGCAAAATACACCTTCTAAGACATGAAAAAGCAAATTCCATGCAGCTAAGCCACAGAATACACCCTGTTTGAATGTATATATATATACAGACACAAATGACATTCAGAAGAAAAAGCCCTCCTCACCACCTCTCTGTCTGGCCATACCACCTTCTTCAGTCACCTCAGCACTGCTCAGAGAGGTCTTTGCGCCTGGCACCCTCCTCCCTGCTGCTGCCACTGAGGGACCGGCAGCTGGGTGGTCTTGGGGACACAATGGCCACCTTATGAACAGCCACTGCCAGGCTTTGGGGCTGGTGACCAACCCCACACTGCAGAGCCCCAGCGTGCAGTGTCTGGAAGCAGAACACCTTGGAGACCCTCCACAAGCCAGGAGCGAACCTCCTCCCCGCACAGCACCGGTTGCGAGGGACAACAAGCCTGCAGGTGCCACAACGGAGGTCTCCCCCAAATCCCAACACAAAGTCAAACAAAGAACGACATCTGCCCTGTTGTCACACTGCCTGCCTTCCTCCGAGATTGGGGTGGTGGTGTACCAAACAAGATGTACGTATAAAGGGACTATATATTTTCACATGAGGAATGCCAACTGAGATATGGTACGAGCTACAGCAGTTGCCACGTGAAGAATTCCCTGTGGCACCACCCAAGGCATCTGCAGAGAAAGCATCACAGTCTAAAATTTGAAAATGCCAAACCACATGCTCTCTTTATAATACATGCGTTTATTAAAAGCAAGGAAAAAAACATAACCAAACAAACACACACCAACAAACCACCCCGCATTTAATCCTTGATCCTTGCATACAAATCCTGAAAGACAGAAGGTGTGTATGCACTGGAGGCCAGACAATTTGCAAGTTTATAATTCTACTGAGAATTTTCAAATGCAGGAAGGGGGGAAAAAAAGATTCCATATCTCTTTAACCTCAAAGCATCACACAAGTATCAGCTAAGTCAGAAGTTACACCTCACTTCAGGCTGCACTTCCCTTTCTATACACATTTACCATTTCTAGCTTCCTTGCTCATAATTTATATAGCTGGTATACTTTGTATTGTTTCTTTTTAATTCATATGCAAGCCCTCTAATAGTCTCCTGCCTGACTCTTATTTTGAACATACTCTCACGTAGCAGCCAAACACTCATGAAAAGCCCTGTAACACGTTCACTTGGTATTCCCTATAGATGAAAAACAGCCTTAGTAAAGAAAATTCAGTTATAAGCTGTTTAGTCAGAATTCTTTTCAAGAAGCCACTGTGTATTCATTACAAGAATAGCATGACTCCTAAGAAACAACTAGTGTCATAATTCATTTGAAACTCCTGTTCCCGAAGCCTATGGGTGTTGCACATGGGTTCCTACTACATTGAATCCACTCAGTTGTTCTCTATTATTTTTCATTCACGTATCAAATTAAATGCTCTCAAGTCTAATGCCCATCTAAAGGCAATGCACTATGCCTTCAACTAAAACCATGGATTATAAATTTCATATTCAGGTTAACAACCTTGCGGGAAGTCAAACACTGAGACCAAAAACTGACAAAACGACACTCACCTAAAGCGAAGCGAACGGTATTGCTGAGGTGCTCAGAGAGATTTTCTCTCTTGAACTGTCAAAACTAAATTGCCAGAGGAGCTGTAGACTAAATTTAGACTCTCCAGGGCTGCATCCATCCATAACCTGGCCTTTTTGGCACATCGCTACTACATCAGGCATTCAGAAAGCTCAGGGGACACTGCGCTTTGCTCGGCCTACTTAGCAGAGACAAAAACACATCTAAGACTCCCAAAGAATACAAACACTTTATGACTAAGCCAGCCTCTTCCTTTGCTGCTTCTCATCCTAGCAGCTCTGTTCCTCTAACTAGCAATTGGGGAATAGGCCGGTATTGCTACAGCATGGGTATTATCAAAGCTACTTCTCCACAGAAAATGAGAAAAAGAAGGTCTGATGGCTTTTTCTGTCTTTATTATGAACTGTCACGTTAAGCTTTAGGTATGCTCTGAATAAAGCCTTTAGTAAAGGCAGAATGTCGCATTATTCCTTCTTGCTTAAGCTCAGAACGTCCAAAATTATTGCTAGGTTGGCTGCAAAACGTGGGCACCCGTGAGGTCTCACAGCTAGGTGCTGAACATGAGCATATGCCACATCTAGGTGTCTCGTGCCTCCTAAAAGTAACGCCTTTGAGCTTTTAATTCAGATTTAGGATCCCCTCCTCTCCCCAGCTTTTTTGGGCCTTGCATTTAGCTTTTTCTATTGCATCTTATTAACTAAAATGAACAAGAACTGAATAGTCACATAACAGCATGACAAACTGTAATGCTTTTTTCTACAAAAAGAAGATGCCCATACAATTTTAAAGCAGGTTATAAAAGTTCAGTTACAGTGGCTCTGCAGCTCCCTGTTAATGCTGCGAAATGCTTCATAGTCGTAAAGAGTTTCCCCACATATTCCTTCTCTTTGAAGTCCTGGAGAAATGCTCGTGTTTTTGGAAACTAATGTTAAGCTGCATGAAAGCTGCCAACGCTTCAAGGAACATCAGCCAAAGGAACGCCAGAACGAATGAGTTAGATCGGCCGTTCTCAAACTACTACCATGCTTGCTGGTGCTCTGCCTGGTAGTTGGCTGGTTATTTGTGCTACTGCTCCCCTAGTTTCCATCCTGTAAACTACACTAGAAGTACACTAAATAAACTACATGTACATTAAATAAACTACTTGGCGTTTACAGGGTAAACTGTATTAAATACAGAAGGATTCCCAAAGCTTCTTGTCCATCTGGCTTTGGTCTCTACGTGTGCATGTCTTGCATGTGAGAAAAGGACTATCCAGTCCCAAATGGAAAGGACCTATTCCATAAGACTACTGTGCTCTAGCGCCTGCAGTAATCTAGCAGAGCTTAGATTCATCAGTTCAGAGAGTAAAGTCCTCCGGACCACAGGAAGAACTGCACTAAAATGCTTCTTCAGATAAGGAACTATTAAAGCCCCTTCTGGGATTGTAATGAACGTTAACACAAAAATAAGACAGTGCAATTACCCAGCTTGGCTATCAAACCAAATGGGGAAATTCAAGTTTACAGCTTTGACCTGTTAAGATATGAATGTAAAAGAATCAGGTAACAATAGCAATCAATACAATCCAGGAAGTTCTAAAGGAAGAAAAAAATTTAATTTTATACGGGATGGAGTAAGCTGTAATGAGACAACACTTTTTCAGTTTTTCCCTTGTGGTGCGTCCCAAAATCCTCACTGGAGGTCACAGAAAAAGTTGTATAAGCAGCTGTGTAATGAAATGGGACAGTGGGTTTGTGACAGTTTCCATGCTTTTCTCCTGCCTGCCAGCTGAAGTCTCTCCATCCGATCTTTTTAAATATATTTAACTCATTGTATTCTGCATAATCAAAATTTTCTTAGATCACCTCCCCCCTATTTTAGGAAAGGGTTTTGTCTTTCTCTTCTTTTGTGAGCCCACACACATTTAACTTGATGGAGAGAATTCACTTCAAAAGCTTCCTTTCAACTATTTATGAGCATATAAATAGCTATGCAGGAACAAGTCAATAACTTGTCTAGTATGCTTCCTGTTTCAAACAATGGCAAACCTTGGGTATTTGGGGATAAAAATGACCATTTTCTTGTATCTTTCTGTCTCCTTATAAGTGTGTGCTTGTGTGTACATCTATATATATCTACCTATATTTAGCTACACCCGTATTTACACACATGTGCACACACATCCTCACATGAATATTTTCTTGGTGTATAAATCACCAAAAGAAAATACTTCGGCTAACTTCCAGACACGTAAATCTAACAACAGCTAAATATAGCATTTCAGTTTCAAGTTTAATAACTGTTAAAAAGGTTATTTCCCACATTATATGTCTTTAGTCTAGTTGATATTAGTTAGTTACATGCACTTTAACCTTCACTTTTTCAACCTCGATTTTATAGTCATTGTGCCTGCCTGCAAGCATGCAAGCCCACTTCTGCAGCTGAGATTTGTTTTTTTAAATTTTAAAGAGTAGGCTATCATCCTCCAAGGATTTTCTGTACCTTTCAGGGAATGTCTCCGAGACAGAAGATTTACCCAAAATGGCAGGTAAATTCAAATATATGACTATAAGGCCCCATTTATGCATTTCAGCTGGACCAGTAAATAGCTGAAATGTGGTAACGCGGTTTCAGTTCTATGTACTTAGACCATTGTCTTCATAAGTAAGATATTCCCAGCATGTCAGTTGTCTGGAAGTAGCAATCTAAGTTAGATCTTCTCCAACACAAACATCTTCAAATTTAAAAATCACAGTAGGAAATCAGAAAGAATCACTCCCCAGAGGCATCTGTATTCTTAGTGAAACATCAGCCTTTGTTTGTGCCATTTCTAGCCATCATCTAGTTACAGACCCTGTATCTTGTAGCTGCCACTCTGATTAACCAAAATGTCCAAAGTATTCAAACCATCACCCTTTTTTTCAGGGCTCATTACCAAATTTACTTACAACAAGATTTCAGTTACGCTTTAAGAGAAACAGGCAGATTTTCCTGACAAACTTCTAAAGCCCTCACAGCAGCTAAAGGCTCATTTCCTCAAATCCATTTTTTTTTTCCTTCACACTTATGCTCTTTTCCTGCAAACATCAGCAGGGATTTGAGGACCCTTACAAGGAAGGAAAAGGTGCTGGAGAATTTTGTTCACCTGGGGTGTGGGTTGTCTATTTGTCTCTTTTTCAGCTATGTCCACTCTCCATTTGAAAAGATACCACCCGGGTAGCTTTAAAACAAAAAAGCTTATCACTATATCCTTTTCTTGCTTAGTCAACCTTTTTACTACTTCTGTGTATCTTCTGCTACTTTTGTTCCATTCACCTCTGCATTTGTTTCGCTTTCTCAAGGCACCTTATCTTTCCATGATTAACACAAACACAAAAATGCTTCCTTTGCACATATATTAGTCTCTTTTCTCAGAGTAACTGTTTTATGTCAAAGTTAAAAGTTATCTATTTTCAACACATCAGACTTTTAAAGTGGTTTTAAAATAAACATTTGTAGAGCATGCTTTCTTACCTGAACAGAGTTGTTCGACTTTTGTGTAGTTTAAAGCTAATATATCATTAACCCATGCGATGATGTCATGTCTGCTCATAGTCTCTTGGGTTATAGAGGTAGAGTACACGTTGACCGCCATTCCCCAACTAGGAAAAAAAGGATAAAAAAATATTTTTGACATCTTGATGATCGTTTTCTGAATACAATGAATTTACTTGTTCAAAAAAAGAAGGAAGAGCTGTATCACTGCACAATCTTCTCTTAGTCATTGAGAAAGGAGGCTTAATTTTTATGCTTTGATGATACATGACCTCCTCAATGTCCTCTTGGAATTTATGACCATTTCTCTGGCTGTCACTGTGAGCTTGAACATACAAACCTAAAGCATTCTGCTTCGTGCTAATAAGGTAGAGAAAAAAAAAAAGAATGAGATGTAGCCTAAAGATAAACAGACAGGATCAGAGACCTGGGATTTTGTGACATAGTGCTGCAAAAATAGTGTGATCTGACATCTATCCCTCTTTGCCACTGCAGGGTGATCAGACTGCCTAAACCAGTATTTAATTTTCAGATAACTTCTAGAAGATGTAGTTGTCCTACTTATTCAACTACTGATTTCTTACTGGGATGGGGGCCTTTTGGATCATTAATTCAGTTCCTAACAGTCACAGAGTGAATACCAGATAATCTATTTTATCAATATACCAACCTCTATCCTGAAAGTAACTGAGACACGCACTCCCAACCATGTGGTTAGAAAGCTGGTGCAGAACCCAATTCCTCTAAATCGTTAGGAACATTTCCTCTCAGCTTAAACCCATTTGTTCTTCTGCCAACACCATCCTCCGGCTCTAATGGCTTTTTCTTCCCCAGAGCCAATTTCATAATGCGTTAGGGACCGCACTAAAGAGTCTGTCCCAGTGCCCAGGTAGGTTACATTAAACAAATCAATCCCTTTGAGTCTCTTATAAAGTCAGGTCCTTACTGACTGGTCATGTCAGCAGTCCTCCTTGAACACAGCCAAACAGTTTCAGACTGTGTTCAAATAACATTTCACCAACACCTCGGAAAATGCCACTCTGTGCTAAAATTTTTCATAGCCACATCATCTTAAACAGGTCCTTCTAGTTAGCTAAGGTCCTTTGATGCAAGTAGGTCTAATTCATAATAGCTTTTATCATCAGTCCCCAAGTGCGTCGACTGGAAACACATACTACTCGATTTTATTCCCTGTTATTCAACATTAGTCACATCTTTCTGTTGCGAGACATTGCCAATAGAAGAGGTAAGCACATTCAAATTTATCTCATAAAGAGTTTCAAAGAGCAGAGTCAAGTCATTCACAAAAAAAGTAATTAATATTCCCAAGACTAGCAGACTTCAGGAAGCCCACTAGTAACAATCCACGTATGAGATGTCTCAAAAAATGATCAAATAGTCAAAGTTGAGCTATTATTCTTGGAAAGAAAGGGTTTGGTGGGGACTGCACACCTTTGTCTCTAGTGACACCTTGTAGCTAACATTTAACTGGCTAGCTTTGGTGCCAGTTCTGCCACCTCAGCCTTGGACCTCAGCCTTCTCCCCCAGTGAAAGAGAGCAGGATGTCCTCTCTGGGATCTGAGGTCTGCGTGGACTATTTTCATTGGCAATTTGCAAAGATGTTAACTGTTTGAAGCTTGATAGACAAGCTTGCAGAGAACACAAAGACTGCAGGTTAACTCCATCCATTTTTTAGGTGTGCTGGAGCAACCCAAATAAAAAGTGTAAAAAAACCACCAGCATGAAACTTGACACAATAACATGTAAATGTCTAAGTATGTACAGCAGGGAATGCATATAAAATACAAGATTGACAAAGTTCATAATACAGGTCACCTTCTACGAAACAAATTTCACAAACACAGATCAGTCAAATTATCCCCATCTACTGATGTTAAGATCCAAAACATAAAATATCCAGATTTGCCTGATGAGAAGGAAAAAAATTAAACAAAAAGTAGGCTCAAAAAATTCATGCTCCGATAGTCAGGCTACTACTGCCAGCAATTCATTCAGAACCAGGCTGCCCCTCTACCCACTTCTGTATGGGCACCTCCAAATTACAGAAGAAATCAGCCTGTCCTCAGCCTGTTCAGTTCTTCCTAGCAGGCTCCCAGATAGCACAGCTAATTGCATGAACATAGCACTGTGTTCACTGTAACAGTTAGCAAAGGTCGTTTTCTTGGCACACGTTAAGTGCTTGGATTGAAATGAGCGCTAGGAACAAAGTTTTAGAAATAGGGAGTGCCCTTTTAACTCTTGAAACCACACCATAATGGCTAACCATGAAAGCTTAGCTTCTACGTCAGCATGGAAGGCGCTAAGCCCAGTGCAAAGGCAAACAGCACCTTTGTTACTAATGGCATCTGAAGTTTAAACCGTCACTGTTAGCGTGGTTTTTACTTTATTATTCCTAGGCTTTTCATATCGATAAGAAACAGAAAGATACTACCACTGTCACTATTGAAGTAACGCGTTCAGTATTGTTTGTAAGATCAGTTCAAGTAACAGCTTAATAGTGACTTTATTATTCACTTCAGATTCAGAATAGCGAGTTTAATATTAAGCCAAAAGACCAATATGGAACATTCCACTCCTAAAGAAGCTAAAGATATTTAGATGCTAACATTTGAAGTAAAGCTACTCTGATTTGCAATTGCCACTACTTCATCCAAATTTTAATTGCCCTCTCGAGACCAGGCAGAACTCAGAACAACCATCAACTACCTGTAGTGAAAGCAGCAAGTCTACTCTGCTAAAAAGATCAAGAAAATCCACACGCAGGAAGGAAGACGAAATTCCCTCATCATCTTCTTCCAAAAGCCACTGCAAAGACAAATACCTATCCTTCTGCAAGTGTCAGGAGAGCAAACAACCTGCTTTGCTGCAGTGCACGGGATGGAGAACTCTACTTCAGGAAACAGTAAGCAAATTAATAACCTTGAGATTTACAATGATACCCTGAAGGATATCTGTAATAGAACTTAACGCTGTGACTGCACATGAATTATGGCCTATGGGTCAAATGAAAGTTCAGGCTATTTGTTAGAGACAATAGCTTCACATTCACACACACAGATAAGCATGAGGGTGTATCAATACAATTTTAAACAAGTGTATGCAAAATGAAACAGAATTTCTGTTTAAAAAAAAAAAATCAACAGTGTGCCATTGCCATTTATTCTCAGTGACTAGTTAACATATGTCTGAATCCTCCACAGCCTCTTCTCTCGAAAGAGTTCACCGTGTCTTTGCATTTCTCGAAAGAGTTCACCGTGTCTTTGCTTCTTCTGTCCCCCACCCTCCTAATGGTTATGTTTTAAATAAACTCAGCTGGGAAAAGTTTCCTTTACAGTAAGCATGTTCTAATTTGGTGCTCAGATACACACATATCCTGTTTGCCACACAGGCAGACTTTGAGAAAAAAACAAAACAAAACAAAACAAACCCAAAACAAACAAAACCCAACAACCCAACGAGCAGCCAGGCACAGGTAAGGGAGCTGCCATGCTCGGCCACAGACAGGAATCCCTGCGCTCGACATCCACAGCTGGGCCCGGGTTTTCTCCAGGCCCCAGTTCCCCACGTGCTGAACTGCTTTGAAAAACGCAATCCAGATTCAAAACACATATTAATAAACATCTGTGAGGCAACACAAGAGAACAGCTGGACAGGTGGAGACTCACTGGCTGCACGCTGTGAACAGCCAAGTAGCTAACAACTTACTTGTATGTCCTAATGCACTACTACTTCCCAGTAACGTTATTTACATTTTCGACTTATTAGGCTTTCCCTTGTTTAGGCTGAAGGCTCTCAAGCATAAGGCTGCAAAGAGGCTTATACAAGCCTGAAAATCAGCATCTACCTCATCGAGATCCTTAAGCTTCCACCTTCCATAGAGATGCCTGGCAATCCTACAGCAACTATAAGCCGATTGAAGATAACGCATCACATCCCCCACCTCTGGCCGTTACAGTTCTGCCTAACCACAAAGGCCTCTGCCTTGTTTTACTTATAAGAAAGTGAGATTCAAATCCCCAATAAAGACGAATAAGCCATAAGAGAGTCTTCACATATTAATCCAGGCCATTTCAGAAAAACACACGCGCATAGCTAAGCGCCCCAGACCCGAGTCCAGAGCATTACTTAAGTGATGAAAATCATGTATATGCTTAAGCAGTTTCCCCAATCAGAAATATACTGGCTCAGCATGTCCAATGGTAAACGTTACACCCAAAGGCGTATTAATTTTTTAAGGCATTACATGCAGCACTGAATGCTCGGCCATTAGGCATTTTCCACTGCTCTTGCTGCAGATAACTACAGCTGTTGCAAGGTGTTATCCAGCTGTGTTTAAGGACAGTTTTGCAAGAGGCATATTTATTTTTCCGGGCAGAAACTAACAGTTGTTGACAGCAGAAGCTGCATTACGCCAAACCAGTAATAACGGCAAGAGTGGGAGGATTACAGCAATGAATCTATCTGCAGTGTAAAAACTTATCGCACGTGCCGCTGCCTCTGAACCGGCAAGGCTTTCCTGGTTTGTACAATTAGGCATGGCATGATGTTAAGTTTTTAAAGCAGTAGAAAGCCTGTACGACAACACAAAGAGCGGACTTCTGGAAGCTGGTACCTGATAGCATCAGGATAAATACTGCCAGTAAAACAAAAGATCTCGCACCAAAAATTACTGAAGCAGAAGGTAGAGAGCAGAAAGGCTAAGATGTAGCTGAGAGAGACTGCTGTAGCTCCTGTTGGAAAGGCTTTCTAGATGTAAGCTACTGCAAAACAAAAATCCTTGAAGGAAGAATCCTGCCAGCCTCAGTGGCCACATCCCTGTAGAAGGCAAATTCATCCTTTCCCATCATCCTGAGATGGCAGGTGATTCGCAGCTGGACCTTGCCAGCTTCTTTAACATTCACTGCATACAGCCTTGCCACAGCCATTAGAGGCCAGTTATGCTGGAAGCTGTCTTTACCAAAAGGAGTCCTGAGGACAGAAAAATAACACAAAGCGCCCCAGCACAGCTTTGACACGGCTGCTCTTACCCACCCTTTTGACTTACGCTGTACTCCCGCAGGAAATTCAATGGCCACAGCCGGAGCACTCACATCAGAGCACTGCAACCGAAGCAGTATTTGCAGCAAGCAATGTAAAGGCTCTATCTAGTCAGAAACTCAAACAGTTCAGGATTAATCACAATGAGGTATTGCCATGGAAAAAAGAAGAAAAGGAGAAGAGACTCCTCTGGTTGTAATATTGGGAGAAATTCACACCTTTAAAATGCTGAATGTCAAATCTCTTGTGCATTGTTCTCTTGTTACTAAATGGCCCGGAATCGTTAAAAATATTTTATTATCCATGTATCGCATTCACTTCTGAATGCCATTTTAGCTCACAACATGGATCTGACTTGGAAGACCTAAAATGATTTGTGAAGCATGCTACAGAGTCTAGACCATACGGAGGCAATCCATATACAGTTTGATTGCTTAAATGTTGCAGGATTACCATTTAACACAGCAAACAGCGTATTTTCTGTTGTTCTTATCACAGTTCCCTGTTTACACGCAAGTGAGTGTAGAGTACTAGAGATTTACTTTGATTGGATTAAGGCATGTTTTAAGTTTTTGTTCTTTTAAATTGGAGGCTGCCTGCCAACACTGGGATGTTCTGACCTACATAAATGTTTATGATGGGTCTCAAAGACTGGTTTAGACCCAAAGCCGAGTAACTTATAAAGACTGGTGGTTAATTCTGTTTTGTGGTACATACAGCTTTAAAAAAATTAAAAAATAAACCAAAAAGGGTATTATCTGTGAGGCAAAAAATATACTGGCTCTTTTCCAGACATTCAGTTCCCCCAAATCTGAAAAACACAATCAAAAGGATTCAAACAATATCCATAGTTTGAGCCAAACCCTCTGAGATGGCCCAATAACTAGCAATGCATTACACTGTCTACTGCATACTTTTTACAAAATAGTTTTAAGTTTATTCACTAAGCAGTTATGAAATTAGGGTAGACGACTGAAATCAGAAGAACAGTTATAAAATCCAAGAAAATGACGTAGTAGTGCTTGGAATATTTTAGGGCACCTGACAGGGACAAGCCACATTCACTGACTTGCTTGAATTTCTTTTTTTTTTTTTTATCTGCCAGCCACATTTGCGTAGCATAAGTAAGATTTTTTCATTTCTCCAACTACCTTCTCATTCCTTCATTACTCTTGCCACCACTGAAACTGTATGGCAATGCAATACATAACACCATGTCTCCACAGCAATACTAACGCCTTTTTTTTTTTCCTTCAGGGTTCACCTTTGCCTCTGAAAGTACAATACGACATTAACACTGAACTACATGGTATCTTAATTGCGGCTGAAAGTATTTGCATACCCTGAACGGCCCCTTATCAATTTCTGTAAGTAAACGAATCTCAACTAAAAAAAAAATTACATTCTTGACAAAGGACAGGGGTTCAAGAAAGGCAGACATCAACAGCTTGCACAAGATGGGGGCAATTCAGACCCTTTGGCCGCCACCATTTCCACAATGGTACATTCACTCTGGTTAGGAGTGAACCACAGCTGTGCACGGCCTCCTCACGCCGCACCTTAGTCCAACGAAGCAATAGCAGTGCTTGGTGCCGCACAGGCACTTGTTAACATGGGGAAAGGACACACAAATTTCAGTATAAAATGAATGTTACTACAAATTAAGAAGGCATTTTATTAATGGAGAACCACAAAAGCCTTTGAAGTGGGCCGAATGAGAGGAACGTAAGTGTGGCAAGGCTGCAATGTTAAAAAAATAAACTGCTTTTACTTACAGTTATTACCCTCCCCCTTCCTCCTCTCAACTCCAAGATCTTAAGCTTGAATTGCTGCTCTGATGCCCTAAAGACATTCAACATGTAAAATGTTCACAATAGACACTGGCAACTAGTCTACCTTTCACAACAGGCAAGGGGATTGTGGGGAAGAAAGGAAAAAAAAAAACAACAACAGAACAGTTGATTCAGAGAAAGATGATTCTCAGCCTTATGTTATATAGTAAACCCAAGTCAATTAGAAACACCTACATTTCAGAAAACAGAAGAGGATCTGTGGCCATTCTGTAATTAGAAAACCTTCAAAAAGCTGATGGAAAAGGATGCCTTGAGAGGCAGCATGTTTTAGCAAGCCTCAGTTCCTGGCCTGCGTTCTGCAGATAACAGGGGAAACTCCTATCTTTTTGCTCCTGCTAGATGATGGATGAGTATTTTGAGACGGTAGATTCCTAAGCGCTTCAGCAAATGCAGATTTACTGGGAAATGAAGACAGCAGCTGAGGAGAGCTTGTCCCCAACGCCACTGCCCACCTGAGCGCAGCAAGTGAACTCCCAGGCAAAATGATACGGATACACCCACGCACCTGAGCGCCTACACCAGGGAAACATCTGCCCCCGATGAGGAAGGGATAAAAATAATCAGAAACCCCGATGAAGAAAAACCAACGCTGCCGGGAGCCCGAGGCACTATGTCGGAGGCATAACCCACCGGCACAGCAGCCACGCCGCAGCCCAGCAGCAGCTCCGGCAGGGCAGGCAGCCCGCTGCTCCCCACTCCTGCCATTTCCGCCTTTTAAGTCCAGAAAACGCAGTGGGCAGGCTTGGGAGTTTCAGCAGGGACGAGATCCAACTAGCTAGAGTCAGATGAAGTCACCAAATGAATTTAGTTTTGACCTATCCAGGGTTTTGCTGCCCGCCTCCCCCCCCACCCCCCCCTTCCCCTCTCTGACATGTGTACATTCGGAGGCGAAAGGCTAAAGCAACACGCGGGTTCACTCCAAGCATAACGTAATGGCAAATGCGATTTTGTAATACTATATAGCCCTCCTGATGGGGGGCCTGAGCGGCCTCCAAGCGCCTCACGCCCCCACCCAGAGCCAGGCAGTGACTCAGCAGGAGACGGGCACTCAGCATCCAGGGGTGTCAGAGGAGGACAAGTCTGGGAAGAAGGGAAAAGGGGAGGATTAAACAAGGGGAAATGCAACGCCTTTCTGCGAACACGTAGCTGCCGGTTGCTAAGAGGAGGCTGCAGCACACTTCATAAAGCCTGGTTGTCCAAGGCATGCGAAGTTAACCCGGAGAGCACTCTCATGGGAAAGGTCTTGCGCTAGCTAAAGAGGGACTACAATGCACCTTTTCTACTCGCAAATGATGTAATATGATACAGAGAACAAGGACTTTGTCATGCATCAACTTTTCTCTTTTACATACAGAGCAAATGTAAATACACACCGATTTATGCATTGCAACATTTATTCTAACCTTAATATACACACATGTTAGAATCATGGAATACCCAGAGTTGGAAGGGACTCACGGAGGATCACCGAGTCCAACTCCCCATTGCTCCCGACAGTGAGGCCCTTCGAAAGTGGCCTCCTTCTAAGTAGGCATTTTGAAGGCGCATGGTGGGACACCTGGAAAAGGAGGAGAAACAGCACAGCGACTGCCCACGCAACCATCCCAGGACCCACAGGCAGAGGTGCCGGACCACAGCCTGCACGACAGAGCTGCCGAGCTGCCAGACAGGCAGCCAGCCCGGCTCCATCCCTGAACCAGTCATCGTGGCACGAAGGTGACGACACTGAGCAGGGGTATAAGATGACGACAACGTTTATTTTAAGCCACCTTTAACCTGAGGTTGTAAACAAGCAGGTGACAACAGATGAAGCAACAGGCAACCGTGCTAGCTGCTTTCACTGGTGCATCACTCTATAACATGGCTATGAGGTTTTTGTAGCATAAAATATTAAGCTCTGGTATGGTTGTCCAGGGTTCCCTTTGCTACCACAGCTCTGCTGCCATTTGGGATTCAAAGGAGAAGGGCCAGGCTTTCTGCTGGGTACGCGGGGCACTCGGCGTGCAGCTTTCTAGGGCCAAGCACCAGCAGACATCTGCTACCTGAACCACATGTAAATCCCCTGCCAGCACTGCCTCTGCAGACCACTGGGCCAACAGACTACTTAGCTTTTTACCAGGCTCTGCGGTCAACCTCTCCCCCACTTCTGCCTCCACCCACTGGTGAAAGCTAGACTAAAAATAATAATAATAAAAAAACCCTCAGAGTTTTGACATCTCTCATGTTGTTGAAACAGGCCCAAATAAATACCCCATCTTTGGCTTGTACAAACTCCCCACAAATCATTATTAATATTATACAGATTTCAAGTGTTAACGCTACCAGCCACGACACTTAATTTTGGGTTTGGATACCAATGCAACTTGACCTCTTCCCTCATTCTCATGAGTTAATACTATAACAAAGAAGGAGACACTCTGAAATTATTCTGGTGCTCAAGATATTACCAGTAAATGACTTGCACTTAAGAATTAATCCTACCAAGGACTATCTAGGAGAGGGATGAACTTCTAAGTGCAATTGCTTAACTGCTAAATTAATTTTGGAGCAACTAAAACTAGAATTCACTAATCCTTAATGGAGTAAATTGCCCTTTATGAACATGCTAGCTCAACCATCTGTAATTTATGTAACTTATTATTCTCGCAGTGTGCCAGTAACCACAAACTTATTTTACCATTGCGGCACTACCAATGCAATTGCTGAGACTACCACTATCAAGTAAAGCTTCCCCTAAACTGATTTTTTTTTTTTTTTTCAACCATGTTGGTCTTTGAAGGTCTGTGAAGTCAGAGTCTTCTTTTGGCTTTTAAAATCTCCTGCCTATCTGAAGGGGGAAATCCCCGAAGCTTTGTTTTCCCCAATAATGTTCTTTAGATGGTGCTTACTCCTTTGATGCAACTGTGATTGTAAAAACAGAATTACTGGCAGTTACAACAGTCTTTATCTACGAGCCCCAGTAAAGCCTTGTACCTTAAGCTAAGAGAAGCGTAGATGTCCTGTTTAATAGGATTTGACCTCCTTTCATGGAATATTTTGAGGTGGATTCCTAAACTGTATTGCTTCCAGCTGGTGAATGGTGACATTACCAAGTTCAACTCCCACAATAAACAAGGGAAAAAAAACCAAAAAGTTTATTGCTTGAATTACCTTTGACTACATATAAGTGCAGTTAAGAAGGTAATAACCTGCGCTGCAATGTATTTAGTTTCTTCAACCCTCTGAATGTAGGTCATGCGACAAGACGGTTCTGCACCACTCCCTGTAAAAGCACATCAAACTAAGCCCACATCTGACAGTTGAAGAGCTGTGCTTATAGATAAACATTTTCTGCAGATTAATCTTATCAATAACATTAATATTTTCTGCATGAAAAAATACACAATCCATTAAAAGCAGAGGGAGTAATTTATCAGCTTTTAACTTCGAGACATAATCTTTAATTGCAATGTATATAATTAATTTTATGACAAAGCAAAACTACCCCTCTGCTCTACTGCGTGTCTATGAGCTTTTGGTCATCCCTGGGTACTAAATTGCAGAAGTTGCTCCCAGTGGTTTAGAGAATGCAATATGAAGTAATTAATGCACTACAGCTGCAGCTTTTACAAGAATTAAGCTAGAAAACAGTTGAAATTGATGCAGTCCCAGTTCAACTGCATACACACATTTTTCTTTTCCATTTGAAACTTTTGATTATAAGATGATTTCACCTTGGTGGCAGTACTAAATCTGTAATCATATGCTATTCCTTTCACTTGTAAAGTGCCTGATTTCATGACTTTGATTTGTGTGCTGTTTTGAACTCAAGAGCTGTTTATGCCTATTAGAGTTACAAAATAGGATCATAAAGTGACTTGGGTCAGTGGAGTGCTCCATATATATCTGCTCCAACCTCCTGTTTGCAGCAGAGCCAGCAAGAGAAGGCTGCAGATGGTCCCATCTAGTTGAGTTTTGAGGTTCTCCAAGAACAGATATTCCACAGCCTCTCTGGGTGACCTCTTCCAGTGTTTGACCATGCCCACTGTGAAAACTTTTCTCCCAATATCTAAAGCTATTTCTACTGTTGCAGCTGCTGACTGCCATTGCCTCTCATCCTCTCCCCATGCACCTCAGAGAAGAACCTGGCTCCATCTTCTGTACACCCCCTGCCATTAGGCAGCTAAAGACTGCAATGAGATCTTCCCCTCTCCTGAGCTCTCTCTTCTCCACGCTGACCAAACCCAGCTCATATGCTCCAGCCCCCTGACCATCCTGGTGGCCCTCCATCCCGCTCACTTCAGTATGTCACTGTCTTTCTCAAATTGGAGAGGCCAAATTCAGATACAGTATGCAAGATGTGGTCTCACAAGCACCAGAGGGGAATAATCACTTCTGCAGAGTTGCTGGCTAGATGCCTGCTAATGCAGCCCAGCACAACATTGGCCGCCTTCCCTGCAAGAGCACACTGCTGACTCATGTTCGTCTTGTTCACCAGCACCACCAGGTCCGTATTGTCTAGCACTTCAGGAACAATTAGAGATGGAGTGCTTAAGGTGGCAGTGGAAAGAACCACCTCACCATATTAAAAATAGAGCTGCTTAAGAGACAAGGCAGTTCTACAGCATCCCTGTTTATGTTAAACTCATTTTACACTTGTGGACCTCAGATTAAAAGTGTCCATTGGAAAGCCAAACTTCTGCAGGCAGAAATATATATTAAAAAAAAAAAAAAAAAAAAAAGAAAATCTTCCTTTTGCCACCTTGAGTTTGACAACTGGCACAATGTGAACATGTTGACTGAAAACAGTGTTTTCAGATCCTGATTCACAATCTACATCTTGGGTAACTTTAAAACATTAATATTGGCAAGGAGTGACATGGACCCTAAACAATAATTCAGTAAAATATCATAAAAACCATTCTGCATAACAAGGTTTTCAACAGAACAGCTATTTACATGTGAATGTTGTCCTTTTAAGAAAATGTATCCCTTCTACTCAACCAATTACCATTTCGCTGCCTCCATGTTCCACTCCTACACACCATAGTCTTTCTGTATACGAAAGCTCCGGCAGGACTTTCATATCACTGGGTTATGTGCTCTGCTTCCTATACAAACAATGACTCACAGACTGTATAGTTATTTTAATAAGCTATGATTTGTATAACACTGAATCCATAAGTAAAGCAAATGCATATTCTACTTCAAATATTTCAGTGTTTCCTATTCATGATATTACTGGACTAGCTCCACAGACATTAACCTTAAGAAGCGAAGCATAACAACCATGTAAGATTTGCCTAAAATGAATTTTCATTCCCCCAAAATTGTTTAATACATATTGCCAGCAAGCCTTTCTGAGCATCAACACTGCATTCCAGAGTGACAGGCAAGAATTTGCATTCATGTCCATCTCTGAATAATTACAGCTGCTTGGGTAGGAAATCTGTACGGTACCGAGGAACCCTGCTGTAGGGGGGATATTCACTTGAGTTACTCCTAAAAGATAGGACTGAAGTCCACAGATCTCACTAACTACCTCTCAGGGTTCCAAATCACCAAGAAACATAATACTAAAAATTAAACCTCTGAAACAATGCACACAACCATATGGAAAAACAGGAACATACACCATTGCTTTACCCTATACCATTAGAGCAAAATAAGCTATTCCTTTACTCTGTCAGCTGCCACACTGCAGAAGGACCCAGTTTTTACACAGAAGAAATCCCAAAACAAACTCCAAACTGAGAATTTTTCAGTTTACATAGCTTGTTTAAATATATTTCCAGACCACTCTAAGTTTCTATTTAAATTCACATGAGGTCACACCAGTATTTCTGTCCTTGGCCCTCCACATGTGCAGGATCCAGATCCACAGGCTCCATCTTCCACCACCTCACTCATATTTTGAACCCCTTCCCTCTCCCGGTCAACACGCACAAGCGATATAAGGCAGCAAGACCAGAAGATCAAGACCACAACCTGCATGGCATATTCCTCTCCAGGCAGAACAATTTGGCACAGTTGTAGGATTTCCTACGGAAGCTACATCCTTAAGTCTGTACTCACTGATGAATGTTTACATTTCCTGTTTGGATAGCATAGCAAAAAACAGATTTAACACAAAAGCACCCTTCACTAAGCATGGGACTCTATGGGAGACAAGAAATAACTTCAAAGTGGTTAAGATGAGCCATTTAATGAGTGTGCTTTCAGTATACAGTCTTCTCTATCGAATATTTAACGACTTGGTATACCACCAGAAAACTAGACAAACCTCTGACAACATATTACAGGCATGATTTTCATTTTAAATTAAATATGCAGTAGCATGGAGACAACAGAATTGCATTAAAAATAAAAAAAAAGCCACTACTTTAAAAAAAACAACAGTTAAACGCATGTTCAGTAAACTTTTATGGCTGATACTCCCCTTCCCCTCCCACCTTATTGTAATGAAACAATATGAAGAAGATGCTTTATTGGTGAGTCAGGCAGCAGAGATCTGAGCAAGACCCAAACAGCTATGCAGTGCTCAGCTAACAGCATCCACAAAAGACACACGGATGTTTTCCATTTACATTCCCTAGCGCTGATACTGGAAGCGAGCGATCGGTGCCGCTAGCTGGAGGCCAGGATTCAGCGGGCGAGGAGGCAGTGGTTATCCAAATGCTGTGTCGGTGCAGCACGAGTCTTGCCACCACGCTTACGCCCGCGCTACAGCCTTCCTGCCATCCCGCGCAGTGGTTTGCGTGATTGAGAACAGATGTGGCAAGACCACTCATTTTCAATTATCAAACAAAGGCTGAAAGTTGCATCTCCAAAACGAGAAGGCTGGCACACGATTTATTTTCCTCCTTACCAAGCCTTTGCTATAATTAGCTTAGGGCATGAGGAAGGAGAAAAGACTGTCAAATTAAACTAACCTCCCCCTGCAAGCCCCAAAGCCAAAACCTCTGAAGATATTTTTAAAGAGTCACTCATTCAAATGCCAAGGCTTGAAACGTAGACCTACTACACTTATTTTTTTTCTTACTGCCTCCCCAAACAAGTTTTATATCTCAAAAAGGTTAGACCAGGTATGTCACCTGGGAGAACATTCCTGTGCTCCAGTCTGCCTGTCACAAGGTAGCTGCATCTCCCTAAAACTACCCATTCGTGCAAAGGAAAAAACCTCAAAGAAATAGCTTTAATCAGGCTCTCTTGGTCCACAGCCCCACCTCCAAATCACTTTTCTTTCACAACACAGCATATTTTTCAGTGCCTTTTTTCCAGGGAGGCTAGATTGAAGAAAAAAAAAAAACAACAAAAAACCACACAACCATAAAACCAACAACTAGGCAGAAGCCAAAATGTTCATTTTTAAAAGTGACAGCATCAGGTTCAGTTCTTGCATATCCTAAACTCACTCTTTTTTTTCGTTAGTATGCCAGCAACACAGTACTGTTGCTATGCAGCTCAACAAGGTAGTTTAAAAAAAAAAAACTACACCACGTAACAAAAAAACAGAATGCAGCCTCCCACCCACAGGATGTTTCCGAAACCCACGGAGGCTGGGTGCAAGTGAGGTGTACTCAGACCGTTTCAGCAAGAGCGCTTGGGTGCAAGCTGAGAAGATGGTGCTGTCTGAAAGTTACTTTCATTTCCTTACACAAACTGGGTTGTCTGTGGAGTGTTTTCTTCTTTTCCCCCTCCATAAAGCTACCTCTCTCTCTTAGCCCCTGATTTTCAGAATCAGCCTCAACTCACAAAAGAAGATACTTCCTTCAAGGAAGATCTAAATCCAGGTCAAGAGAGGTAGCCCAAAAATGCAGGGACAGGCTATCTAGGCTTCAAACCATCAATGCAGTATTGAGCAGAGTCATCATAACCCTCTGAGACATTTACACGCACTCACATGTGATTCCCAATAATCTTCGAACAGTTTCACCCTGTACTTTGAGAGCTGGACCACCCAGCAGAAGGTACTCACCAAAACAGCTCTCCCTAGGCAGAGTACTTCCTAACCAAAAAGTAAGATTAAAGAAGAGCAGCAGCATCAGGAAGCCAGCTTTATGAAAGTGAAAGAAGAGAAAATAGAGGGTACCTCAGCCCCCAGGAACCAAGCAAAGATTTCTGCATGGTACCTCTTATGCTGGCTAGTAGCTGCTGGCTGTCAGTCATCAGGATGGTCTTCTCTTGGATAGCTAGTAACTATCTTATTGCAATCCACATGCTTGACAGACAAGGGGGTTATCACAAACACCACTTTTAGGAAAGCTCAAGACAAATTTTATAGGGTGTGATTTAAGGGCAAGGGTTTTTGTTGTTTTTTTTTTGTTTGTTTTGTTTTTTGTTTTTTTTAAACAAACATTTATTATTGCCTTTCTCCTGCTTCCAGTGAAACCTAGGACAAAATTCTCATAATCTGCAACAGGAGCAGTTAGGCCAAGGGCAAACACCTCTGGAAATAATGTTTCTGTTACCAATACATTTAGTAGCATTTGCTTTGACCAGCATTTACAGTTTCAGAGGACGAAGACAGTCATGCCCCCCTGTACTATGAAGTGAGAAGACAACTCACTGCTTTTACTCTGTATGTTCCTCCCAGCAGGAAAAGTTTGGGCCTCAATCTATTAATTTTAACACCACAAATGATTTTTATTTTTTTTTTACTTCAGTAGAATTACCTGCTTACCATATTCAGTGGAACCTAATTTTAGAGCAAGAAATGCCTTCTGCCCAGAGTAAGGCAAAACAGTAAGCGTCCCCCGCTTTGTACCCCGAGTAAAGCTGCAGACGTGTGGAAGGCACCGAGACGCCAGCAACAGTGGCAGGGATGCGTCCTGCCGAGGGAAGGATGCTCCCTGCCACCTGGGGCCAGCCTGCATCCGGCAATTCATCAGGAATTGGGAAGGCAAAGATCAAAACAGGTTTTGCTATAACGTAAATCTCAACTTTCAGCGTGGAAGTTCTCAGCTCCCACAGCAGTAAACTCTGACGGCCAGATACACGCTGTAACACCCTAGAGCATTTCAGCAGCGGGTGAGGAAATCACAGCTTCCGCCCACTTTTCATTATTAGGCACTGTACCATTGCACATTGGCAGCTTAATGATTTCTAAAAGCAAGGCAACACTTCGGAAAACCAAATATTTAAAACAGATACCATTAGAAAGGTACATACTCATAAGATAGGAAAGTTGTCTGTGTTTCTTTTTGGTTTAGTTTTTTTTTTTTTTTTAGCTTAGCAATTTGAAGAAAAATAATCAGGAAATTAACCTCTTCTCTCCGCCTTTGTGAAAATTCTGGGTATAAAACTACATATATCCAGTGTACGAAGGACCAGGAAAACATTCTTCTAGCAGCATACAGATGAACCATGTTACATGTGATATCCTGCTAAGGAAGGTACAACAGTCTGTGCCTTTTAGACTGGAGTGGTTTACACTAGGTATGCCATTCAAACCTGGAAATATTCAAATTCTTTGTACAGCCAGCTTTTAAAAACATGATGAGCTGATCAACCACACAAGATGCCTAGAGTCTGGCAAAAAAGCACTGCAGACATGCCCTGCTTAAAAAAATTCTCCACACAGCTGTTGATTTGGTTTCCCGTTGAAATTTTTCAGTTGTCTTTGAACATACAAGTAAAACTATAATTGAATGTAATGCCGTTCTCAGAAATGAGCCCAAATTTATTTTTGGCCAACAAAATGACACCTCAATTCCACCCAAATTTTAAAGCCAGTCTCCTGATCCAGAGCACCTGAAACAGCATTTCACTAGAGAGATAAAGATTGATTAGAGGTTTTTTTGTTGGTTTTTTTTTTTTTTTTTTTTTTTTTTTTACTCTGAAAGTTAACATCTCCCTGTGACTAAATTTTATGCCAAAGTGCCCAGTTTCCATTTACCAGCTAAGTGAGGCTGGATGAGAAACTTAACACCTCGGGCCTGTATGTCCCTGTCTGCAAAATATAATATGTCCTTTGGAAGACTTGGGGAAACTATTTGTGGCTTTGCATACAGAGCACATGGTTGGGACTCATGTGGTATAGGTTCAATTCCCTGCTACGTCCTTAACTCGGTGGATAACTCAGGGCAATTCCTTTCACGTCAGCTTCCTAGTCTGCAAAACAGTATAAACTTTACCTCTTTTTAAATCTGCTTTGGGAGCTGGATATCAAATCTTTGGTAGGAGCTGGTATTTGAAACAGGAAAGCTTTTTTTTTTTTTAGGCCTGAGAATATCTAAACAAGAATATCTAAACTGGTAAACACCAATTTAGTCTGATCAACACTAATCTTTATGAAACACAGTTTGTTAAAAGTAAAAATGAGAAAACATTTCTGATGTTACAGAAGAGAGACGTGAAAGGCAAATACCGAACCTCTATACATAAAGTAAGTGCAGTTTAACTTAAGAGCAAAGCTGCGCTAATGCAGAAGGGTATTACGAGCAAAGTATGTACTTCTAGATCTGTACAACTGCTGATCTGATGTCATGCTTCGGGCTGTGTTTAATGACATATTTATTCCATATTTCTAGATGCAGATAGAACAAACCAGCCCGACAATCAGAGGCATAGCAACTTGATGTGTCATATGGTGAAGTTGTACAGGCTGCTCCATAAGCCTGCTCCGAAGTCAGTATGGCAGCAACAGTCCAGCGTGACAGTAGGTACAATCCTGATGGTATTAATCTGCTTTATTTAGTGATCTTCTGCTCCAAGTCAAACCTAGCAAGGACCAAACTAGCCTAGCTATTAAACATTTCTGTGGAAGTTGGAAGTTAAAAGCACATTATATTCCAGTATCAAGGACAAGTTTCACCAGTTTTCACATTTTCTTTAAGGTTTCTTTCTGTTATGGTTGATATTTACCTCACAAAGTACTTAGAGCTACTGGAGAAAAGGGGAATCAACAGATTTGGGTGCCATGACTCTAGATCAGGGTAGGTTTCCACAAAGAAAAGAGAACCTAAACAGGATTCTCCAGTGGAGATTTTATTTGTGCATTAAAGGTCTACTTCTGAAAGAAAAAAAAAAAAGATTGGATTATTTGTTTACTGCCCCAAAATAACATGTAACCTTAGCGTTAGTAGTTCTCCATTCCTTTATATTGCTCTAGATATGGATACAAATGGATACAAAGCTCTACAAGACTAAGGAGTACTCCTCTGGAGGAAAGACTATTCAGATGCAGAATAACTTCATAGTTTCTGGAAAACTGGACAAGCGGTATAATCATTTCTGTCATCATGCGCTTAACACAGCAGCCTCACAAAATGTCTTTTCTAGTCTTAGTTCAATGTACGATACGACAGGCAGAAGGACAAGGAAACTGACTTGTTGATGGCTGCAGAAAATGACATGCAAACATATTGCCCAAGGATAACGGAGAACCCCATTCAACAGACATTTTCCAAAGAAACCTTCTGAAGGAAAGCAGTGAGACAGCAATCAGTAGCACCTATGACACATGACAGAATAACTAAAGATAGATGCATGGTAATTAATTTCAAATCTATTCCATATTTCTGCTTAGGTACATGATGAAAATACAGCTTTCCTCTAAACCAGAATCTTGTACTGCTCAGCTGAAATTCAGATACAGCGAAGTGAGAGCTCTAATCTTTCTGCAAGTAGAAATAGGTCTTTACAAAACCAACGTTGCTACTTTGAGCTAAATGTGTGCATGGGGGCTGTGCTACACAAAGTATCAACAGATTCAGAGGGAGGGACAGCCTAAATTTCGTGGTATTTAAACAAACCTCACACTTGGGTCTGCGACACATTTCACGATCACCCGTCAGTGTGCGATCAACAATGAGATTCAGTGTTAAGGTTATTAATGGTCAGCTGCACCGGTAGCAGCTCTGTTATTCCTCAGCAGAAGAAAGAAAAGACTGGGATTTTCTTCAGACAAACAAGCCAAGTCATCCACATTTGTTTTCATCTAATCGAGCATACAACTCGCCACTTTAGTCAGATATTTGAAAGCAGCATCATTTCCTGCGGTTTGAAAAATCAGCTTTAAGGGGCGTGTTCTCTGCAGAGGCATTGCTTGCTGTCATCCAGGCAGGATTTAAAATAACTGTATATTAACATAAGGGGAGCTACCGGCCGTATTATCACCCTTCGAGTCGGCAGCAAGGAGCACATAAAAACCAGTTGCGTTCCGGGCTGCGCCGCGACCCTTATCAAACAATGCAAACAATTTTAATGAGCTTATCTGCCGGAACATATTGTCAGAGATGTTAATGCAGAAGCGCTGCCAGCAGCGCATGCCAAGCGATTCGTCAAAAATGCCTACAATTGCGACAAAGGACGTGCCCCCACCTCCCCGAAATAAAAAAAAAAAAAAAAAAAAAAAAAAAAAAAAAAAGATAAATAAATACAAGATGGGGCTGGCTCCGACCGCCGCGGCGGGCGGGGGTGGCGGATGGAGCCGTCCCCCCTCCCCCCCAAAGCACGGGGGAGGGGGAGCTGTCACCCCCGCCCCGATGAGCGGGGGTGGGGGGGTGTCGCTGTCACCCCCGGACCGGCGTACCGGGGGCGGGGGCGCCCGTGTGTCCCCCCACCGCCCCATCCCCCTCCCCCCGGCAGGGCCGTGCCCGGTGCGGGCTGCCGGCCGGGCAGGGGCTGCCCGCGCCCCGCCATCCCCGGCGGCCGCCGCCGCCTCCCGCACGGCGCCGCCTCCGAGATCCGCAGCGAGGTGCTGCGGATCTTTCCAGGGGGGAGCTGGCTGCCTGCGCGGGGTTCTCCCCTTCCTTCCTTTTTTTTTTTTTTAAATTTTTTTATTTTCCCCCCTTTATTTTTTTATATATATTTTAAATTTTATTATTTTTAACCGCCTTTCTTCCACCCGGCGAGCCCCCGCAAGACATCCCTGCCTATTCACCAAACGCTTTCCAACCGGACAATGCGAGCGCCGCCGCAGTCCCCCCGACCGTCCGCCGGGGCCGGGGTGGGCGGGGATGGGGTGTGGGGGGGCTGCAGCGGGACCGGGAGCCGGCGGGGGCCTGCAGCCCGCCCGCCTTATGCAACCGCCCCCCGCTCTGCAGCTCCCCCTCCTCCCGCCGCCGCCGCCGCCCCGCTATCCGCCCGCCGTACCTGTAGGAGCGCTCCCCCCGCACCGTGTGCTTCCTGAAGGGGATGATGGTCCCGTTATCCTGGATGATGTCGTTGTTGTTCTCGCCATTTGGGGACAGGGCTTGGGTCGGTCCGGGCATTGGCGCTCCCCGCCGCTCCGCAGAGCCCCGGCGCTGGCTGGTGTGCGGAAGGTGGCGGCGGTGGCGGTGGCGGCGGCAGCAGCAGCAGCAGCACCCGACTCCCGCCGCCCGCCCCGCCCCGCCGCGCACGTCAGCCCCGCCGCCGCCGCCCCACGTGACCGCCCCCTCGCCATGGCAACCGGCCGACTCCGCGCCTCGCCTCCCTCCGCGCCGCGGCCGCCCCGCTGCGCCCGGGGAGGGGAGCGGGGATTTGGGGGGGAGAGGGGGGGGGGATTGGGCCCCCCGCACAAAAGAGCCGCTCGCCCCCGCGTGTGCGGGGGGTGGGACGCGCGGGGACGGGCCGAGGTGTTCGGCGGGGACGGCAGACAAAGCCTTCCCCCCCCCGTCCCCCGGCGGCCACACCGTTATCCCGCCGCTTCCACGCGTGTCCCTGCACTGGTGGGCGGCACAGAAACGCGTCCTTCTCCAGGAACGGGGAGGGGAACCATGCCGTTCCCTCTGCCCACCTCTCCCTATGACAGCGGCGGGTTCGCCCCGCTTTTACGAGAACAACCGGAGAGCTCGAAGCCCCGTAGCTCAGCACCACCCGCCTTTCCCCCTTTGATGCCTCGGCACCACACCACACATGCCTTTTCCCCACACCGCGGGGCTATTTCGGGCTCGCGGTTCGGCAATCGGCACGAAACAAGCCCCCACGCACGAAACAAGCCCCCGCGCCACGCTGCTGTGTTGCAGCGCCCAGATGGCAGCGGCATTAAACCGAAGAGGGAACCGCACCGCCCAGCCCCAGCTCTCCCCAGCATCTCCCCTCCGTTTTGGTGCGCCTGGGCTAATGGCCATCTCCCCCGCACACAGCTTGCCCTGGCCTGCCAGCTCCACCGGCCGCAGCTCACAAGAACAGGTTTTGCGTTTGATACGGTAGACATTTTGCTAACAAAAATGTGCTCAAATATTAAATGGTACAAGGATACACTATGTCAGAAATCATGGACTCCTAACTGTACAAAACCCATAAGGTCTAAGTTCACTGATGCTATTTTTTTCCCCATTCCTGTATCTGTTACTCCACCTGGATTTCCGCCCCCAAGCACCAGAGCATCCAAGTCACCAAGCTCTATATCCCCACTTACAGCTTTGCTGGAGAGCTCAGTAAAACGCCTTTCAAGCTGCATTGCACATTTCCAGCTTTCTCCTGCTCTCAGGTTTACACAGAGAAACCATTTGATGGCACATCCTTCAAAAAAAAAAAAAAAAAAATCTTGCTTGGGTCAGAAACAAGAAGGGGAAAAAACCTGCCAAGGCAGTAGCACCAAACTGGTGGCACTGCTAGCTCTGTTAGCACTACCATTCACAGGACCCCTCATCTCTTCCTCCTCTTCATTTAAAAAGGTTTCTTATCCCCCCAGACTGTTTCCCTCTGCATATCTCTATGATTTCTGTATATTTCCCCTTGCCTAAATAGCAACATCCTTCCAAGTTTGACATTAACCACAGAGCAATGCTGGTCGTCCTCAGAAGCAGATCTGAACTTCACCGTGGTAAAACCCACCCTCATGTCCCAACAGTGGATCAAAACTCACACATTTACCACATCAGAAAAACAAACCATCCAACTGTTTACAAATTGTTTTATCTAAACAGAAACCAGCAAGAGTGACCATGGGCACAGTCTCTAAACAGGTCTGTATGACCTCAAGGCTGTTACGTGCAAAAAAGCAAAAAAACACACATTTGGGCGGATCTACCAACATCTTAAAAAAAAAAAAAAAAAAAAAAAAATAAGCACACCCCCCAAATCCAACTCTTTTAAAACAAGTTTTAAGGTGGCAGATCAAATGGAAACAATATGAGTATTTCTAATATTTTCTCAGAAGCACATGCTGATATTTTATTAGAACTCAAAAGTTCTGGAGCATGAGTTTTATAAGGTTTATACCTCAGATTTTTTCTGCACGAAGAAAGTGATGTTACAAAATTTTAATTAATCTTTATCTAACCTTTCAGACTGAAATGACACTTTGCTGAAAGCTTAGTTTACATGATTATGCTCATGATATAGACTCTGGATTCACAGAGGGCTTGTAAGGCGAATACAATCAATAACTAAACATCAACTGCACAGCACTTGGACCGCTGAGAATCTACTTGGATTTGAATCAGACGTATACATTCATACACACACAGAGCAATCTCTAACAAAACTCAAATTATTCTGCCAACTTGCCACGGTCCTCTGAACCCCAAGACAAGAGGCTTTATTTATTCTTTCTGCCAGGTTTTCAAATATACTCAAATTTCACTTTCAGTAACCAACCTACGGACACTTGCAGTTGACATACTTTATTGGAAAACGTTCCATTCATCTGGCAACAGCAAACCCACCAGAGAAAGTTGCCTTTGAGTCTTTTTCAAAACAAGCAACAAAATACATTCTGCTAAAAAAGCCAGTAAATGTCTTAGTAACACTCAAAAGCACGGAGAAGCCAGAAATGCTACACGGTGACAGAATATAAAAATAATCTACAGTAGGTCTTTAGGGGCCAGACATAACCCTACCTGCTCTGCTAGGCAGCGAGCAGTAAAACATTCTGCTGCCCTAACTTGTAAAAATATTTTTATTTCTTCACCAGTGGCAAAGAACAGAAGCTTCTTTATTGAAGTCTCCAAAGCTGTTTAAGAACACGTACTGGCAAAGCTACCGAAGAGTGCAGGTGAGGACAGCGCGGCAACCTCGCTTCAGACCCCTTCTTGCCTCTGCATTAGGATTCAAGGTCAGAAGACACACGCTGCCTCAACGCAGTACCTTACCTTTATAGAGGCTGAGCCAGGCCTCGGCAAAAGCAGCTTGCTGCTGGTTTTCAGAAAGCACATGCTGCTTCGGTTGATCTAGCACAGCCTGGGGGGCAACAATATGGATTCCGTATGCATGGCACTGCCTTCACTAACATCTCTGTTTCCGAGCACTGCACAGCCCACAAACACGACTCTTATCTTTACGTGCAGGAAACCACCAGCGTCTTCTTCCCACTTTCATCGTTCTGAGCAAAGACGTCTGGGGTGTGGATCCAGCAACACAGAACGTGAAAGAGGAACCTGTTGCTGTTATTAGGTGCCGCCTGTGCCTCTGTGCTGCCTTTATAGATTCTACATGCAGTAGGCATACAAATAGAAAAACAGCTTGAAGAATAAGAGGTCAGCATGGTGTTGATAAAAGCCCCCACCTAACATATGTTGAAAGTACTGAAATCTAGTACCCACAAGTGATCTGCAGACTAAGCAAAGCGAAGAGCCAGGCAAGTAATGAATGCCAAAAGGTGGAATTACAAAACCTGATGTCATAGATCTTTAAGCACTGAGTGAGAACCACAGAAGCAATGGCTGTGAGGGACCTATGGAGGTCATTCAGCCCTATCTCCCACTCAGAGCATGATTATCACCAACACGAGATCAGGTCAGGTTTGGTGACATGATGGTAGCCTAGCCAAATCTTGAAAGTCTCCAAGGATGGAGATGTCACATCCTCTCAGGGCAACCTGCTCCCATGCCATGTTAACCTGCTGTTCCCCATTTCCCATCCAACTTTGGCTACAAGGTGATCCCACACTTCCCCTGGAGAACACAGCAAGTCCCAGCTGTGCTGAGGATGAAAACGGCACCACCTACCCCAGCACATGCACACTGGTACTTTGATTTCTGCTGTAGTGAGCTGGGCAGAGCAAACACTAACGAGCACTGCAACAGGCCGAAACATCGTTCTCCAAAAATCTGGTTCTTCCTTCCTCCTCAGAGCTTTCGTTTTCGGTTCCTCTCTCCTTACTTGCTCTAGGCCTCACTTAATGAAGTAAAAAGGCCATGCAGCATAATTTATAATGCCTGAGAGTGAAATCCCCTAAAAGCCCAAAATGCAGTGTTAGAAAGACCTTTGGCATGCTTGAGCCAGAATGTTATACTAGGCAGCGAATGTGGAAATAAATTATGAGTATTTAAATGCTGATAAGAAGTGAACAATGTGCAGCCTCTGAAAACAGAGTTGATGGCCGCACTAGAAACTTCTGCTGCTATGTTTGTCAGAAGATTAAAAAAAACAAACAAACAAACAAACACAGTTTTAGGGAGTTTTGTATGTGACAGCCAAAGTATAAATACAATTAATGACTGCAGAAATTCCCCACTGCTGGGATAACTCGGGAAGGGGGGGGAGGGGGGCAGAGATGAAGAAAAACACATTTAACCCTGGAGTGGCCAATGAGCATCCCTCATCTGACACCTCTGTTCATGGCCAAGTTCATAACAGAATCAGTATGATATTCGTTGCACTGCTCTCAGAATACACCACAGCTACAACTTCAAACTGTAGCAGACACCATGAAAGTATAACTATTTGGGGCCATCTACTTCACTTTTCTGATGAGTTTCATGAACACTCCCGTCACAAAAGTGCAGTTTTTCCACTGGGAAAGAGAATAAGAAAATCGGATTTCAGGCAAACAAGCAGTTAGAAGGTAGCAACAGATTTTGTAAAGCAGCAGTCCTGATTAATGTGTCTGCTTTTCTAATTTAACTGTTATCATAGTCCTCCTTTATCAGGATAAAGATTAACAAAATTCTGCAAAGCAACAGATTTGCACACTGTAGAGCAAGATCAAAGTTATTTCTAGCATTTAAGCGTGTGTGTTTATCAGAAACACGTGCAGAAACAGGCTGTCCCTGAAGGAGTTGGCCAACAAAGTTTAGATTTGAAAATAAGTGAATGAAGCATATCAGGAAGAAAGTTTGGAAAGAGCTAAAGTTACTTTGTTAAGTCTTGGGCACATCTTGCTCGTTCGAGGAAGCTCCAGTTCACTAAGGTACACAGACATACTTTACTCCCAGCATGAGGGGATTCAGTACGATGGGTATAACCACGAGCATACTTAATCAGGCTGCATCAGAATCAGCCTAATTTCTGATAGTATACACCATGAATAAAAGTTTCATTTAGAAAATTAGTAACAGATGGCTTAGGAGATCCAGATTTGCATGTTATCTACAGGAAGTACAAATGAGGTATCTGCAACTGCATGCCTATTAGAGAGCACTGGCTTGTGCCAGCCTAAATTAGTGCACACTTCTAACCTGTAATGATAATGTATTACACAGAAACGGCTGTAAAGGAATTAACAGCAGCAGTGTTACTAACACAGTAAACATATATCAGATATTATGTGGTGTATGATAAGTTTCAAGCGAACCTGGGTTACGCAGAAGTACTCACATTTCCCATTTCCCTGACAATGTCAACCGCACCAATCAGGCCAAAGGAAAGCTCCCACTGTGGCGTAAAATCACTTCAAGTGAAAATTCAAAACGATGACTTTATAGACTTTCTCTGTTTACACAGCACTGAATAAATTCTCCCACCTCCATCCTGTTCCTTCATGCTATGCCTTAAATTTCAGGGCACGTTGTATTTAAACTCACCATACCAAACAGCAAATGATATTTTTGTCAGGACAAAGAAACACTGCATGAGTTTTAATAAAACAGCTACTTATCACTCCAGACATCCTGTAGATAAAGAATGAGCTTCCCACCCTTGGGGATTATAGTGTTGCCACTTTAAGCAAAGTCTTGATTATTTGCCTTCCCTGGAGAGAGACAGATAAAGAGAAAGAAAGAGGGGGCTGTCCCAATTACACAATGTGCACGGACCACATCCCTATGAGGTAATTCAAGTCTATTTTTAAATATACGGACATATTTATATTTCAGAGGTCACATTTCATATTTTAAGAAGCGTTCTGTGCCTGTGAGGAAGAGTGAAATAGAACTTGGGGTCTTTGTGAGCTAAGCATTCTTGAAAACTTAGCTTAATAAGCTGCAAATCCAATCTGACCATCAGCGTATGAATTCCTCGCTAAAGAGAGAGGTCTTGAAGAGCCGCAGCCTGTGGGTATTTTTCTTTAAAAAGGCAGCAGCTACCTTTTATAGTTACTGTATAAATCAAACAGAAATCAGAGGATTATTTCAAGATTCAAATACTGTCTACAAAACCAGGATTTTTTTTTTTTGATCACAGAAACAGGATTTCATAAACCCTTGAGTAGAGAGATATTTTAAGACTAGTTATATACTTTTAATATTAATGGTTAGATTAAAAATAATAAATAGGTTTAGTGGACATTTATTAAATCCAACCCTTTCAAGGTTTAGCTAAATCCAGCTGTTTTAAAGAAAAAAAAAAAAGTATTTAGAAAGAAGCACTCTTGAGTATACATCAAAGGATTCTGTACTTAAAACATAAGAAGTTCACACTGAATATCCAACACTTCCTACATAACAAAAAGCTCTAGTGAGAGCAGGAAGCACTCCGTGAAGGATGGCTGCAAAGAGAAGAATTTTTTACTTCCATTAACTCCAGACCAAACCCAAATTTTGAATTCTTTAGTGTCTGTTACATTTGCGTTCTGTGATATCCATGATGCTATAGCAGAGTTTCAGGCACACCTTGGGGAGCTGCTTTCATCTGAAAACCTGTTAACGGAGGCTGTGATCAATAAATGCTTTAAGTAACAACTCCTCTCACTCTGCCTTTAATACCGATTGAATGGAATTCAGGCAGGAGGCTGACTCATGGCTCATTCACATGCATTTACATGGAATTATTTGGCTGGAGCTTTTCTAGATTTGCCATTACCACTTCCATTTACAGCGAGGTGTTAACTTTTCTGGGCTTGTTTTGTCAGAGTTCAGATGTAGAGACTACAAAGGGCCAAACCAAAAACATTCAAAATGTTCAGGTAGTCTGAATTCCTAGACTTTTTCAGAGAATGACAAAACCTTAATTAAACGAAGGTGAGACTCGTGTTCTAGAAGGGAAGGACTTAGGATTTTCAAGTTTCCATACAGTACAGCTTATGAGAGTTATCACTGGAAAAAGTCAGAACTTCAAACATCTATAGCCTAAACAATACCAATGAAATAAGTTCTAAATGCAAAGAGCCTAGAAGGATTTGGAAATGTGAGAAAGTAGAAGAAAAACCTGGCATATCTTTATATATTTTCAGTCGTTGAGGAAACTTTGGCTTTCTTGGGGCTAAAGAGACGTATCTGGAAAAATGCAGACAAGTGAAAAAACATGTAGGAGTGGACAATCTACCCCTCTGATGTTCCTTCTTACATACTACACTGAAAATACCAGCAATATAGAATCATAGAATCATAGGGTTGGAAGGGACCTCTGGAGATCATCTAGTCCAATCCCCCTGCCAGAGCAGGGCCACCTTAGAGCAGGTTGCACAGGAATGCATCCAGGCGGGTTTTGAATGTCTCCGGAGATGGAGACTCCACCACCTCCCTGGGCAGCCTGTTCCAGTGCTCTACCACCCTCAAGGTAAAGAAGTTCCTCCTCATGTTTAGGTGGAACTTCCTATACTCAAGTTTGTGCCCGTTACCTCTTGTCCACCGAAAAGAGCCTGGCCCCATCTTCCTGGCACCCACAGGAGGAACTTCCTATACTCAAGTTTGTGCCCCGTTACCTCCTTGTCCACCCGAAAAGAGCCTGGCCCCATCTTCCTGGCACCCACCCTTTAAGTATTTGTAAGCTTGATCAAAGTTCCCCTCAACCCGTCTTTTTTTCCAGACTAAAGAGACCAAATTCCCTCAGTCTTTCCTCATAAGAGAGGTGCTCCAGTCCCCTAATCATGAGACGTGAGTTGGAGGCCTGTAACCAGTGGTGTCCCCCAGGGGTCAATACTCAGTCCAATTTTGTTTAATATATTCATTAATGACCTGGATGAGGGGACAGAGTGTATCCTCAGCAAGTTTGCTGATGATACCAAACTGAGAGGGGTGGCTGACACCCCAGAGGGCCGTGCTGCCATCCAGCGTGACCTGGACAGGCTGGAGAGCTGGGCAGAGAAGAACCTAATGAGGTTCAACAAAAGCAAGTGCAAGGTCCTGCACCTGGGGAGGAAGAATGCAAAGCACCAGTATAGGTGCTACTTCCCTGCTGGGAAGTAGCTCGGAGGAGAAGGATCTGGGGGTTGTGGTAGACAGTAAATTATCCATGGCCCAGCAATGTGCCCTTGTTGCCAAAAAGGCCAATGGAATCCTGGGCTGCATAGGGAAGAGTGGGGCCAGTAGGTCGAGGGAGGTCATTCTCCCCCTCTACTCTGCACCGGTGAGGCCACAACTGGAATACTGTGTCCAGTTTTGAGCTCCCCAGTTCAAGAGGGACAGGGAACTGCTGGAGCAAGTCCAGCGAAGGGCAACTAAGATGATTAAGGGCTTGGAGCATCTGCCTTATGAGGAAAGGCTGAGAGAGCTGGGACTCTTTAGCCTGGAGAAGAGAAGGCTGAGGGGAGACCTTATTATGGCATACAAGTATCTAAAGGGTGGGTTGAAGGAGGATGGGGCCAGGCTCTTTTCAATGGTTCCAAGTGACAGGACGAGGGGTAATGGGCACAAGTTGGAACACAGGAAGTTCCATTCAACTACACAGAAACACTTCTTTACAGTGAGGGTGACAGAGCAGTGGAACAGGCTGCCCAGGGAGGTTGTGGAGTCCCCTTCTCTGGAGATTGTCAAGACCCGCCTGGATGCAGTCCTGAGTAATGTTCTCTGGGCAATCCTGCTTTAGCAGGGGAGTTGGACTAGATGATCTCTAGAGGTCCCTTCCAACTCTGAAAATTCTGTGATTCTGTGATGTTGCACCCTCTCCAGCAGTTCCCTGTCCTTCCTGAGCTGGAGAGCCCAGAACTGGACACAGTAATCAAGGTGCAGCCTCACCAGGGCAGAGTAGAGGGGGAAGATGACCTCCCTTGACCTGCTGGCCACACTCTTCTTTATGCACCCCAGGATGCCACTTGCCTTCTTGGCCACAAGGGCACATCGCTGGCTCATGGTCATCCTGTTGTCCACCAGGACTCCCAGGTCTCTTTCTACAGAGCTGCTCTCCAGCAGGTCAGCCCCCAACCTGTACTGCTGTATGGGGTTATTCCTCCCCAGGTGCAGCACCCTACACTTGCCCTTATTGAATTTCATAAGATTCCTCTCTGCCCAACTCTCCAGCCTGTCCAGGTCTCTCTGTAAGGCAGCACAGCCTTCTGGTGTGTCAGCCACCCCTCCCAGCTTTGTATCATCAGCAAACCTGCTGAGGGTGCACTCTATCCCCTCATCCAAGTCGTTGATGAATATATTGGACAGGACTGGACCCAGTACTGACCCCTGGGGAATACCACTCATCACTGACCCCCAACTAGACTCTGCACCCCTAACCACAACCCTCTGAGCTGTCTTGCAACCAGTTTTCTATCCACCTTACTGTCCATTCATCTAACCCACTCTTCCTAAGCTTCCCTATGAGGATGCTGTGGGACACCGTGAAGGTACCCCTTACTTTGAAGGTACTTCAGTCTAATAACATATTTCATACAAGCAACATTGGGGCATGCGGGAGGACAAATGAGAAGCTTTGCAACACCATTTGACAAGGTTTCTAACATGAAAATCTGATGTGGTTGTATCCCACACTAAAATGACACCTTATTGGCCAATGATGACTTTCAACACTACTTGTTAGGTTATTCTGCTGAAAACTTGGCTTGGCATTGATACTGCAGACTAAGAATTCAAGAATAGTTAAAAACAGCTCTTGGGATCAATGATTCTCTGTTAGTAGTGTACAACAAGAGTTGTGAAGCTGATAGCCAATAATCATTCCAAAGGATTTAAACTTCTTAAATGCGGGTATTGAATAGTCATATGGGGCATTAAATTACTTGGGTAACATGCAAATCAAATGGCTAAGATCTGTTCAGCATTGTGTTGCACCTTGTCCAATATCACCATTATAGATACTGAAGACATGAAGTTTGCACAGGGTTTATAACCTGTCACAAGCAATGCTGCATTTGTCAGCATTTCCGAACTGTCCAAGACACTCACCTGTGCTAAAGAGGAAGGGAGAAGGCTTGCACAAGAAAGTCATGGTTCCAAAAGATGGTCAGTTGAGTTTTTGGACACCTATTACTGAATCAAAAGTGCTTCAACCAGCTGACAAAGGACTGGATCATTACAAACCAAGATTTGAAGGGGTTACTTTGTCCCAGGAAACTGTTAATTAAACGTCTGTCCTCCCACACCCAGCAAAAAGCCAACATAAACATTATTACATACTCTAGCTAATGTGAAAGAAATACAGAGAGTATTCATGCCTGACCAGGAACAAAATCCCACTGCCAAGTCATTCAGTAGTGTGTGAGAATTTCTGCGATTGCAAACCCCGGCCCAAGAACCTGGTGCCTTGCTGCAAAATACTCTACAAATAGTTTCCTCGTGTCCTTACAGTGTCCTACAAATCATCCTCTTACAGCAAATGTGTCTCGTGTGCCCATCAAATTAGCAAATGCCAAGAAGCTACACAGACAGCAGTGTCCTTTTTTGTATGGCACCTGCCCTTTCTCCTGGTAACTGCTTTTTATCTGGGGCATTTGCAGCATGTTACAAAAACTAATTTTTGTCAGCTTTCTGCATTTTACCAGTGCAGAAACAGGCCCATGTTACAACCAGCTTCCTCAACACGCTTACTGTCACAAGTCTGTGCGAGCTGCCTCTGCTCCACCCTCAGCACCACCGTGGTGGGTCCCCATCCTTTCCTCCATGGTTTCCTTCCTGATCCATGCAGTGCTTCCAGCTCTGCAGCTACGCAAATCCTATCCTTTTTCTCCATTGCTACAACTAGATAAACTCCTCCCTTTGTTCTTTCCACTCCCCTCCATTGTTCTTTCTCCCATTCTTTTCCACCCTTCCTTTGTCACGCATAATCCTTTGTAGCACTTGGGCAATTTCCACTTTCCTTCATCAGCCACCTGCAAAAAACCTGGATCAAATTGATTTCCTTCTCTCAAAGTCCCTGGCATACCTATTGTCCAGCTCACATACTGTCATTAGCTAATTACGCCTCATTTCATCCAGGCTGAGAGGAATGTGCTACAGTACTTGCCTGCTAAGCAGAGGGCACGTTCGCCCACCGCCATCCCATGAAGCAACACCTGTATTTAGGGGCTGCATAACACCCAGGATTCGCACACCTCCTGTGACACATTGCCACCATTACTGCACTGAGGAGCTGAAACCCCTGCGGCACCTCTGAAGAACCAGGTTGCGAGGATTTGCGGTGATCACTAAATCACAGAGAAATCGAGGAGTGTTTCTCTTTGCGCAAGAACAAATATATATGTTACACACACTCCATTTTTTTAACAAGAAATTTGTCTTGCCATTCAAGTAGACTTGCTCTAAGCTATTTCAGGCTCCTTCTGGACCCAATGCAAGCATCTGAGGCACTCTGTTCTTTAATTTCTGATAATTTCTTACACGCATGCTTTTTAACTTGCTGTTAAGTATTTAGATCTTTAACACACTTGTAAGTAATAGTTACTATTTGTAAATGCTCGAGCATTTGGGAGCAAGAAACTGTTCTTCTAAGTACAATTCCATTGCCACTTTACACAATACCATTACTAATCATAACATTTTCCTTTCCTCATTTATTAATGGAAAACAGACTTTTTCCAATGGCAACAGTCAATGTGCATTATAATCTTAGTATTTATCCAAAGTCTGTTAATAAAATAGCTTTCAAATGAAGAGGAAAAATACTTTTCAGACAGCTTTAACCATGTTACACTTATGTTAGCACTGTGAATTAAAAAAGAAAAAAAAATTGCTAATTCGTATCAGGAAACTTCTCTCGGTGACAGGCGTTCCCTGACAGGACTTCTGGAACTTGACATATTAGACCAAGTTTCCACGAATGCTTTGAGCCCTTTATTAACCTAGCACTGCAAGTGCTTTATTTAGATACTAGCACCCTACAGAAAGCTTACCAAGCACTTTCTGCAATCCTGAAATTTCCAGTTAGCCAAAAAATGCCCTTGCCCGGTTATTAAAAGGCAAAGCTAGTTGGGAGAAACCTTACCGCTGGCCGGCTCTAGTGGAAGGTGCATCAGCTAACACCACCACACACAGATGCTGGGGCTTGAAGAAGAGAAACGAGGAAGCAGGAAAACTTGCAAGCAATGTACAACAGCAAACTTTGCCTATAAAGCCAAATTAATAACTTCTTAAAATCACACATAGTAATTAAATTAATAGTACCACAACTGCTGCCATAAATTTGTGGATCAAATGTGATACCAGCTGAACTACTACTGTGACTTTTATTTTATTTAAATGTAGGGAACAGATGGAATGCAATATAAAGCTCACACCCCTGCTCTAAAATAGAGGGAGGACCATTAAAAAATGTATACACCTCTGTTCTGAGCAGACAAGAGCATACAGAAAGTGCATGGTCTTCCTGAAAAGATAAACAGCTGGATTTACTTGCTTCCATTAAGCAATGACCCACTTGTCAAACATAAGCTGTAGATTTAAAAGAGTGATTACATGAAGCCTCTTATATTAGACAAAAAAGATCTTCGCTATGAAATCAGACCAAGTCTGAAAATAATTGAGCACAGTCAATATTGGTTTTTTATACAGACTCAACACCAGGACAAGTTATTCTTTTAAAAATGTGTAATATAACGTAAGGGTGTTTCCTATAGCACTGTTCAGAGGGTGTTTATCCCACGCAGCCTGCTCAGGTCATTAGCGGTGAGCCAAATCCAGGCCTCGTATAAGAGGATGAAGCTCTAATGGAAGCCACTGCATAAACCTTAACGTGGGGGCACTGCCAGCGTCCCTCTGCGAGGAACGGGTATTCATAGAGAAGTAAAACTGGCGCTCCCCACACTAAATGCTAACCATGACATCTACCTGGCCTATCTAATCACTCGGAGAGGATTTTTAACCCGGACTGCGGCTGTGCATGCTTTGGTGGCAGATCTCCAGCTGGGGCTCTTAAGGCTTGAGCCAGCTGCCACCCACTTTGCCCACGTGTGCGTGCCTCCCACCACACGCCTGTTTCTGTGCCTGCTCCAGGTTTAGGTAGGAACAAATGTGCAAGACCATACAGATGATTACAACATTTGGGCTTGAGTGCAAGCCCTGAGTTAACAGCAAAGGAAACGTGTCAAGGACAACAAATTACTATGTCCCAAGACACTGAAAACCTCTAATTTTGCCACTTTGTATTGCAACGCAACAGCAGAGCACACAACAGTGGCCTTCCCACACTCTACCTAAGGGCTAAACAAGTCTCCAAGAAGGCTGAAGAAGCCATTATTATAAGCAACATTTTTACTGTAAGGACAACTTATAAAATGAAACGCGTGTTGCTTCCACCTGACCTCACTAGCGTACTGCGTGCTGCCAGCGACTCACGCTTTGCTGTGACTCAGTGTATAGGGTGATTTTCTGGAAGCGGCAGATCATGGAGCAACTTAATTATACAAGAATCCCAGCGGTCAGCTAATGAAAACCGAAGTTTCCAGCCCCAGTGTTGGAAAATGTTGATACTTAGATTAAGAAAAACAAACAAAAAAAAACAACAAAAACAACCACCCCACACAAATCCAAGAAACAAAACCAGAAAAGCCAGCAACAATCACCCCCCCGCCCCCCAAACCCCTCCTTAAAATAAAGTGCAATATCTGAATTAGCTCTTTCAAGCCTTTCTTTACTCTTGGGCTCCTAGCAGGCATGGTGGGATTCTGGGAGCCTGTCCACCCCCTGGACTTTACTCTGCTGCTGGAGGCTCTGAGCACCGCAGCTCAGCATCCCGGTGCCTGATGTGCAGGTACCTGCTTTAGCAGCAGCACTAGAGAAGAGGCCAGGTAAGCTACACCACAGGTCAGGGACATGCATGCTTCACAGAAAAGAAGGTAAAAATGAGAATGCAGCCATGGCACTCCGAGCTCCACATGCCTCCCACCTCATCTACAACAGCATTTTGGTTTCAGCACAGTTCTTTGTCATTTTTCTTGGGAGTCACCACTGTGCCAGCCCAGCCTTCTCTTCCCATCTTCCTTTTACACTCCTTCATCTGCCTTCCGTTCTCCATCTCTCCTGCCTTTGCCTTTCCTTCACCAGATGAAATCTAGAGCTATGTACTGACTTCGCTGGTAGCACCTTCCGAACATTAAAGTGGTCAGCAAGTGATCACACTCACTCACAGTCAGTACTGCAAACAGACTGGCAAGACACAGGCCACTAGAAAGAGATCCTGGTTTCCTATCAGATCCAGCCTGACGGCAGACTCGAGATGACTGCACAGAATCAGGCTAGGTCCTGCTCATTTGCTAGTTTATATTTATTACATCTAGAAACTGCTTTGAAAAATGACACGGTTATTTTAACAGTATCTAGATGCACTACCACTACTTGATGTATCCGACAAGGATTAATATTTTTTAAGGTCCTTAAAAAAAAATAAAAGGACATTTTGCTGGAGCAAAACTCAAATCATTACTTGAAACATCCTTTAATAAACATTCTCCAACTTTTAAATGAAGCACCATTGATACACAAAGTGCAGAAGGCAACAAAAGACGACTAGAAATAAGGGTATCTTTTTTTTTTTTATATTATTGTATATTGTCACGGCTTCAACAGTCATGACACAAGCAGCAACATTTTGTAACCTCTGAACAGTCATATTGTATATAAAATGAAAAAAGGCTTCTGTAATATTTTGAGCACAAAAGGTACTAGTGGCATGAAAACAGTGTCTTTTCCTCATTACAGTAGAAAATGAGGTTTCTATTTAATAAAACCCCCCAACCACAAGGCTATGTGTTTTTGTAACTGTGAATGTATGTCAGTACTGTTGACAGCTTCTGCGCTGGAAAGGATGTCATTATTAACTCTGAACAAAACCACACGTTATCTTTTTGAAAAGCAAAGTTACGTTCCTGATGAGTCAGCCGCTTTGCTGAGCTCCTGTGGGATAATTTTTGGTATTGGGCACTGAAAAAATAAATATCACCCCAAAGTTCAGAATATTTTCAGACAGCACCATAAAAGGCTATCCAAGCTACCCAATTCCTAAGTTAAGAAGGGAACGGGGCTGGTGAGTGTGCAGCCATAAACAAACATTCCAATTAGTCAACTTTGGTCTCTGAGGTTCAGGATTTAGATCTCCAGTTTTCTCATGTTGGATCAAACCCAGCAGCTGTGTCCTATGAGTCCTAAACAGATGTCGTCCACTACATTTTGGGGGACTTTGCGGTGTTTCCACAGAATGAAAATGCTTTCAAAGCAGCCTGCTCAGCCCAGAAGTTCACCTATTTCATACTTCTTAAGAAGGTCTAAAGGTAAAAACAGCCCTTAAGAAAGTCACGTTGCCTTTGAGGGACATTAAGAGGACTCGTTTGGGGAAACAAGCAGTGGGGAACTGAGTAGGAAACAGAGTGCTCTTAGCCAGAAGTAGTATTTTCTTCTGCACCAGTGCTGGAGGTAGAGAAAAAAGAAGTGAGAGGAAATGCTTTATTAGTCTGCCTGGTTTAAGTAATTATATGCAGCTTCTGCATGAGCGACCAGAGAACATTTGTTTCTGTGCAAGGAAGAGAAAAGCTCGTACAGGTCTTTTTGTTCAGGTCTCCCCTAAACACCTCATGAATTAGTAGTTCATCACACAAACATACCTTATATGCGTGTGCATTAACATTTTTTTTTTTATACGTATTTGATTTCTCTTGTATCTCAAAATCACTGAAATACAACAGGTCCCAGAATTGCTTTCTAACGCTAGGGTACACTGCAAATGTTTTAGCGATAATACATCAAGCAAGGAATTGTAACTGCCAAAAGCCCAGTGTAAAAGGTGTAAAATTCCTTGGATGTTCCAACATCCATTCCTCATGTTGTTGTGCATATAACTTAACGCCATGAAAAAGTATGCCCATTTGTCAGGCTCAAAGGCACTGAAACCAGACCGGAAGGTTTCCCGAGTGGAGACTAGTACATAACAGCATGTTACATGGATTTGGCTTTTGCAATTGTAATAGCTCAACTAATTCTCTAGCAATATAATGAATCTCTGGTATTAGAAGGCTGATGGCTAGATCTTTATTTTGACATATAATAGGCCATAAGGACTAAGGGATTTGGAGAGGAAAGGCTACACAGTAAGCAGCAATCCACAGGGAATACACTGGAAAGCTGTCTGTTGCTTCACAGAGAGGGTTACACATTGCAGGAAATCTGCACATGTCAGATAAGTTTCTATTAGACAGGTAGGACGCAGTCTGCTTTTATAAATGTCCATTTTGTGGCTGCACACTATCTCAACACTCAGTTTTCTTTAGGTTTCCTGTTGTTTCAAAGTACTTGTGACACCACCAGTATAACCGCAGTGACTTTAGGCAGCAGCACCTACTCTGTGCCAGAGTGGAAAGCGACAGACGATACCCACCGTGGCCCAGCACAGGGCATTGCCCCGCAGCACTTCCATCTGCGACACCTTCACAGGAAGGAGCGTGTCCACGGGGGGAGGACGTTTCATATTTTCTTAGTTCTTGCTTTCAAGATGCCTCTTAAAGTCTAGAGCTATTGCTTCATCCTTGAGGCATACAAGCCTCTTTCAGCTCTAAATTATAGACTTCTGTTCTTCTCCTGAGAATCTCCAGGTGCACTCAAGCCCTGCATATCTTCTAATTGCTCTGAAAGTAACTCTTCTCACAGCCTGATGAATCTGAACTCTGTGGCTCCTCTTTTAACTCTCCCTCTCCCAGTGTCAGTCTCATCTCTTTACCTGCCTCTGTGCCGGTGAGCACAGGCAATTCCTATATTTCCCATAGAACTTAACCCAAATAATTTCTCATGTCTATCATGTATCTGGAGAAATCTTTCTGCAAACATATTTTTTATTATTATTATTTTTATTATTCTTTTTCAGACCATTAAATAACTTGGAGAAAATACCTAGTTTCACTGTGAAACAAGTCTTTAAAATAACTCAAACCTTTTTACTTTTAACTACAAAGCATCAGTGCAAACTGAGATGACTCCTACATCCAAAGTTAGCTTTTATACAGTGCAACAGCTTTACAAGTATTAGCAGAAATGCAACAGTATGTTTTAAAATGAAAGTTCTTCACTACACATTACTAACCCTGGTACAGTGGCACTTTGTGTTCTTTGCTCTTTTTCCACTTAAAATTATGCACTAACGATGTGCAGAAGAGCTAACATTAAACTAAAAAAAGGCAAGAATACAATTTCTCAAAGCTTCCAATCAGAAGGGGAGAGAAAAGTTAGATTCATGTCAGTGCTAGGCATATTTTCAGCACTAGCTATGAATAAAGAAACCCCACACTGTATTGCAAACCACTAATGCTGCAGCTTATTCCTTGCCAAGGGAAAAAGGCACGTACGGTATCTATCACAGGACGGTGAGCACTGCCGGTAGTGAATCGGTTCAAATAGGAGCTTTATTACGGGGTATCCTACGCTCCATTTTTGGCAACAGTGAAGATTTCTTGCTTAATAGCGCAGATGCAGCAGCAATAATACAAAGTGAGCGAGCGATGGCAACGGCGGGAAGCCCAGATCTGTTCCAGGCGCATCTTTTCCAAAGGCTTTCTAAACATTGCCACCTTGTGGGCCTCCTATCTCCTCCTCTCATTCATCTCTCCACTCTCCACAGGTGACTCCCTGCGCGGATTTCACAGATGCCACGCTGGTGGCTGGACAATTTAAATCAACACCCAACTCGGGTGGAGTGCCATTTAAACTCCCATAGCTGGGGATTAAAAAAAGGGACAGCACCTTACAAATTCTATCTGAAATTACTAACCCTGGTGCAGTGGCACTTCATGTACTTTGCTCTTTTTCTACTTAACTTTACGAACGCAGCACTAATAATGTGCAGAAGAGCTAACATTTAACTAAAAAAAAAAAAAGCAAGAATACAATTTCTCAAAGCTCCCAAACAGAAGGGGAGAGAGAAATTAGATTCATTGTCCACCTTTGGTATTCTTTTTTTCTTTTTTTTTTTTTTTGTATTCCTTTCTGCCAGCATTTCCTTCCTACTCCAGTCAAAACCACAAATTATTTCAAAAAAATTCTGTGGCATCCAGTTTAACTTTCATCAGTTCTGTTTCATGAATGAGTAAGTCCTGATGACTTGAAACTTAATTACACAAAGATGTTGCAAAGGAATATCAGTTATTGATACCAAACTTATCTAGCTACTGCTTTACAGACAACCACAAGTTCTTGGGTACTTTCTCAGTCTCTAGCACTGTAACAAACACACACAAACACACAAGCATACTTACTTTGAGCATCCAAACACTTTCCCTGGTTGCCGGCTTGAACAATTCCTTGCAGCAATTTGGTACTGGAAAGAAAAACATGAAAACCTTCAGTTCAACAAGCAAGCAGGGGAAAAAAAAAAAGACTGACTGAATGGTCTTTCTATCAGTTGGGCAGTGATGCAATAGCCATACACTAAAAATGAAACAAGAAGAGAAGTCCTTCATTACAATACCCTAATTCAGCTGCGTTCACAATGGCCCAGTGTCTAACACATCTGCACAACAATCAGATGTCCCTCTGATATAGTAGCAAATCTATGAGGTCCCTTATGCAGTGCTACATTCAGAGTTTATGAATAATTACCAGGCGCATTGCTGTTCCTTCATCTGACCAGGCTTCTTCAGAGCACAGGCAATCAGTTATGACCATTGCGTCATGCAACTGGGGCCTTGCCTCACTTGCCCAAACAGCTTTTCAGAGGGGGGAAAAAAAAAAAATAAATCTACTATTGAGAAACACATGAACTGATACTCAGTGACTACACTTTTGCCAATACAACACAGAACCACTGGCAATCCTTTGAAGTGCCTCACTTAGCAGTGAAGTCCTGATGCTGCCCACTTGTAGAAGCTACATCAAGACCCGTTCCCTTCTGTGTTCCTAGATGTGATTGCCTACAATTGCTAGATTTGTCCTCACATCCATTCTCTCAAGTGCTCTGTTACAGGCTCCAGAAACATCAGCAGGAGCAGCCATATATGGGTTTCGGTTTGTGCCATGAATTACATATTAGGGTTACGTGGCTAAGTTTCTTAATTCGCCTTCCCAGTCAGCAGGAAATATCATTCCTAGCAGGTAAATAATGGTTTACAGTCAGACCAGGGCTCTCGTTATTGCTTGTTTTGCATTCCTTGTCAACTAGTTGAGACAGCCCAGCAGGGAGGGGTATTCCAAAGGCATCCATCTCTGCATAACAGCACAAAACTACACCAGACAGGGTTCCAGTGGGTCTTGGGTTGAATCAGGACTGAGGGATGCAAGAAGCTCTCACAGGTGAATTTATATTTGTCATAAACCATGTTTTTAAGAGGAGGAAAACATAAAGCAAATCTCACTCCAATTCATTATCATCTGGGAAAGGTAAACAGACCTTTAAAGATGGCTTGTCCAAAGGACTGGATCTCAGCTCCAGGAGCTGTGACTCATCCTGGCAGAGAACTTAGGAAGGCTGCTAGCAGCCTGGCTACCTTAAAGCCAAACCAGAATGGGAATTCACTGTTAAACATGTTATTGTTTCATTTCTTTGAATCTCTCCAACCCTCTTAAGCTTTGCTTTTCAATGTACTCTTTTTCCTCCATTTGTTTAATGTGGAAAGTGATTCCAGCACAGCTGACAAACCTCAGGCATCCTATTGGCAACGGAACAGCAAATCCATCATGGTATGTTGGCTTTCACTCAAATAGACACCCCCTCCCCCCCACCCGCCCAAACTTAAGCTGGGCCCCAACAGCACTAATCCAACAACTTGTAAGGATGGGACACTCTTAAGACAATGGTTAGAAGTAGTAATCTCGCATCAGAAAGCGTTGACCAGAACTTTTAACAGGGAACAGCAGTTGAGAGACACAGCAATTTCCCTTAGAAATGCGAGACTTCATTTACTCATGGAACGTTTTCTACACTATACTTTCTGAAGAGAGTGATGTTTATGGCATATTGAAGACAGACAACTATTTCATCGCCTTCAGTAAGTAGACCTCAGTCTGAGAGCCATTTGAATAATAACACCACACTGAACTTCATTCACGTAGTCTTAAAAAATAAAAACCAGAAGTCCTCATAGCAGAGGTTCCTAAAACTTGAAAACTGATGATGGTGTACCTCTTTGGGTTGATCCGTACATATATCACGTCTCAGCAACGGCTCCTGACTTTTTGCCTGCATACAGGTACTTACCCAAGGTACAGGGAGCAGTGCGATGGCTACAGCCAGATGAGATAATTAGCACTTGCTTGCTGCTGTGTGCAGTACCACTGCCAGGTCTCCACCTGCTCCATAAGCCATGCCAACACCTCAACCTGTAGTTCTGGCTTGAGATGCCGGAGCGGCACCCAGGCAAGGGAGTGGTAGGAAACACCAGATCATTAAGGTGGAATTTAATTTAGGTGGACAAAGGAATGCAGCAGAGGTCCTAGTTAGTGGCTGTGAGGAAGGTAACAATGGGGAGCTGGTGTCTTCTTTGGAAGGGTGGAGGGATAAAAGTGTGCAATGAAAACAAGGGGGAGGAAAGGATGCCATCTTTCTTCCCACTACATGCCAGGCCATGCATAGCTCTCAGCTGCAGACACTGGCATCATATCACCACTCTACACAAACCAGTGAGCGCAATTCAGTTACTCTGAATTCCCCATCACACAGAGACTGCACTGATTTTAATATAGGTTCCTGTCTCCTCATCTACAAAGACATCTGAAGAACTTACTCCTTCCACATTGGTGACCATAGGAAAAAGGTCAAGGGGTAAAAAGCAAGAGGATAAAGATCTACAAGATCTGGAAAATAGGAAAGACCTTAAAGCAGGGGAAAAAAAATGATTTCCTTAACAACAATTTAAAGAGGAATCTTAGAAAATCCCACAGAGTGAAACAAGTAAGAAAAAAGGCATACATATTTTTCAAGACAGGAAATTACGATTTGCTTAATGTTTTAAAGTTACACATAGTGCAAGTTCCCTGTATTATACTCTCTGTTCTCCTGATCAGGGGATTGTGCTGGGGGGAAACAGGCCAGTATTTACTAGAAAAATGTTAAAAGAATTGGGCAGATTTTGCTAACAGCCAATGACTATTCACACAGTGCATTCAGTTACCCTCCTCCTGCAGTCCACTCTTGAAACAACTTGTGTCACCCTGCTTGAGCAACAGTCAGGAGGCCAAGCCCAGCCATGGGAGGTTGGACTGGTGGGCCACTGGTTTCCCATTGGGAGTTCAAGAAGTTCCTCAGGGGTGTCCTCGCTTCGCCAGGCTATAGCTCTGTAGCCTACCCTTGCCGCTTTCTCAGATGCAGTTGAGTTACGCAACCTGCCGGTGATCCTAGTGTGTGCTGGTGGTGGCCTTGGACAGGTTTGGCAGACTCTTGCTGTCTGGAGTTTATGGGATCTTGGGATGTTAAGTGGACCACTGTCTTTCAGGGTTTCTCTGATCTTGGGAGGCTTTCACCTGCACCCTCTCAGTGCATACTTAGCCTCCCTGTGAAGTTGTTTTCTGGTAGCTATTGCTTCATCCACAAACTTAGTTACCTGTTGAACCCATTCACACAAACTGACACAGAAGGGCTTCTATGACAATATCCCTTAAAATGCTGAAAAACATTGATTTTATTCTGAATGAATACTGACTGAAAAAAGAAAAAACCCAAACAAAACAAGGAATGGGCAAGATGGATATGAGAAAGCGAGCCAAAAGCCAAGAAACTAAGTGAAAAAAAAAAAAAAAAGACAGTGAAGCAAAGGCAATCTGCAGAAAACAAGATAAAACAGGTTCTAGAAGCACATCGTAAAGTCATACTATGAAAAGTACTACCCACAGCTGTTAGTTTGAAGGACTAAGGAAGAAAAGTTAGGATAGAATGTTATTAAGAGGATTTAAATCAAATACCTTCTAATACATTTGATGATATTTTTTCAAAACTTTGTCACAGGGAGCTGTATGCCCCGTATGGGCGCAGAACCCTGTCTTCTGCTACTGTGTCTCAGGGGACTAGATGCCTTCTACCATACGGCACAGGTCTTTTTTTCCTCCCCCCACCCCTAACCAAGGGCTGGGAATGTGGTGTTGCATGAAAACAATTTGTAATATAGGCTGACAGTCACCTATTATTGCTTGAAATATCCTCAGTGGCTACAGAAAACAACTTCAAACCCAACTTATTTTTAGCAACTGAAAGAATTCAAGCAAACCCCTTGTGGCTGCTATCCAGGCATTTAATGAGTGGAGAATAGCTCGACAAATTACAGAAATGGACAAACTCAGAGTGTAAATCACAAAACAGTGTATACCACTATTTACATACGCTTTCCTGTTGAAAAGATGAACTGAAAGATTAAGGCTTCCAGTGTCAAAGGAAAGAACTGCTGTCTTCATGAGCTCTGCATGAATCAGAAAAACCAAAACAACCCCCCCCATACGCTTAACAGTTGGGCAGATTTCTCAACTTACTGTGAACTAACAGCCCAACCCTATGCTGTCTCACTGTTCCTGGGTAAGTCCTCTCCCCCTGAGTAGGGCTGGCTCTGCAGCAGCATATGGAAGGCACAAAGACAGACTCAAAGCAAAAAAATCAAGTAACAGAGCCGAGTTTAGTACTATCTCCAACTCTAAACCTGTGAGAAATGCCCTAGTTTGACCTGGAGTGCTTCACAGGGAAGGCAGTCCCAGAAGACGCGAGATGCTGCTACCGAACGCACGACAGAGCTTCCCACCTCTTTTGCTCTTGCCATTTCAAGCGGCTTTGTCCCAGTGGTTCTGCTTCTCTGTCAGTGCTCTGATTTCAAGTCATCTATTGGCATGAAAAAAGTCCTAGAGACTTCTTATAAAACTCTGTTCCCTCCCTCTCATTTGCAAAGCTACCAATCTTTTTTGGGTCATTTACATATAAAGTAAATCCAAGCATGTCCTGCTTAACATCTTTGTAAGCAAGAATATGCATCCTTTCTCAGGAAGGTTTCTTCTAACCCTGCTTGGGAAGCCACTAGATTTTTCCTCCCCCTAGAGCAGTAAATCAACTTCTGTAATTTCTGTTGTCCTCTCCCGTCCCTCCTCAGCCTTCTGTAAACTGGAGTTTCCAAAATGCAAGTGCCTTGGAGACAATGCTGGGTTCAAAGCTCCAGCCAACTGCAGTGTCACACCTACCTTTGTGCAGCAGCCTACCTGCCCTCCTCCTATTAACGAATACCTTCCCTGCCTTCCTGCCCAGTAACTTCGAGATGCAGTAATTATCTTCCAACTTGAAAAGGGTGTAACAGAGCTCAGTTCATGTGATTTTAGTTAGTGTGACAGATTTGGTAAATTTTTTTTTTTTTGGCATAACAAGCAGTGCCAAACCTGCATATCAAGCAGTAGGTGGCAGACCTAATAGGACAAACAGATGAGAATGTGTATTTGTCATTCTTTGTATTCAGCAGCAGGATGCCACGTTACACTTAGCTCCATTTCAACCAAAAAAAAAATAGTATCTCTTTTCTCCTTTTTGAGAAAACAATTTTCCTGCAATTATTTGAGGCATCCTTTTGCCTAAACTTTAGTTCAGAGTCATTGATGTCATAGAAATTGAAATGTTGACACTAACTAAAAATCTGTTCTTGTGTTGTCAGTGCCTACATCTGCTGACTTCTGCATCCACTACGATCACCAATTTTGTTTGTGGCTTGCGCGTTTGACCGCAGTTTACTATTGATGTGCTTCTGTATATATTATGCATTTTGATGGGTTTTTCTGGTAGGCATTATACCATCTTACAGAATGCACTTGGTTTAAGAATAACCAGAGTTGATTAAGTGCCTGCTTTGTGTCATATACTAGAATCGCTTAACACATTTCTTTTTATACTTTCCTCTATAAACATAAAGTTATGCTGCTGTGATGCATATGTTTTATAGTGAGGCAACAAAAGCCAGCACTAAGGTTTCATATTATGAAGAATTTGGCAATAATATGGCCTTAAGGCATTCCAGCCTTAACTGCTCCTTCCTTATTTATATCCCTGGGCTGCCCCTCAGTTTTTCTGGAACAACTCTGAATCCAATCCACTCTGAAGCAGATGCAAAAAGGGATCTAATTTCAAAGTTACCTTTTTTGGCAGATTTAAAAAAATAAATGTGGGGCAGTTCCCTGTTTCAGTACACAGCATGGCCCCGTCAACATCTGGGTTGGCGTAACTGGGAGAGCAGGAACTCACTGGCTGGTACTGATGACCAGAAATGGGTACAGGGAACAACTCCACCGAGTGGGCTGGATTATTAAGCTTTAAAAGCAGACGCGATCTCCTCTTCAAACATAGCCTGGAGACTGGCGGGTACACAGAGCTATGGGAGAACACATATCAGCTTTTCCCTCTTTCATATGAAAGGGGTGAAAGACACACGAAGGCCAGCTAGCAGCAACTGCTTCAGTCCAGGTTAACCCACCACAAGTTTCCAGTACATTTATCATTTCCTGTGCCCAGCTTTAGGCTTCATTTTGTGGCGGAATATTTATAAGCTAATCAGCAACTTATAACTACAAAGAAGATTCAAGGAAAAAGTATCAAGGTACACATTCAGATGTTAAAACCCCAAAACCTGTGTCTGCGTTTTGACCCGAGAGATATTTTTTTGAAGTTCTTTTAAGACAATTAAACTTGAAGATTAACACAAGGAGTCCTGATGGCATAATAATATGTTGAGTTACCCAGGTTGACATTCTTTGAAAACAAGCCTACTGAACAAGCATGGTAGGAAAAGCCCAAAGATTACTTCCATGAAGGGTTATACAGGCAGCTGCAGCAAACCGAGGGACTCTCAGAACTGCTTCGGGGATCTAAAACGTACCAGCTTCAGGACCAGCAAAATATTTAGAAGCACAAGTTGGTTTAAGAGCTTTAAAAGACAGATGTTTAAACTCAGGAAGTAACTTAAATTTAAATTCACTGTAACCCTTACACATCTAGACATGCCTGAGAAAAGTGCAGGTAGCTCAGGGTGCCCGAGATTACATGGGCTGAGACCCCCGCTACTGTGAGATTAGTTTTTTCAGACCTCTCTTTACAATGAGCAAAGAAAATTAAGCATATCAGAGAATATTCAGCAAAAATCAGTTTGGTGGCCACAGAGGGGAATAAACGCTCCTGCCAACCCTCTGTTGTAATACACTGCTCCGCTATGAGCACACAGCCATGCCTGCCAGTTGTCTGCCTTACCTACCAGTGATCTATACTAAGTTACAGAATTCAGTAGCTTTACTTAAAAAGTAAAAATAATCTCTAAAACAATGCGACATTCCCTATCTATGCCTATTTCAGACCAGGAAAGAGGCAAGGACAGGTCTGGAAAGCAGTTATGCAAATTCTTGCCCTGACCTTGCTTGGTGCCAGCTAGCTGGAGACCAACTTCAGAGAAAAGACCTGGGGGTCTTGGTGGACAACAAGTTGGAAAAGAGTCAGCAGTATGCCCTTTGCAGTAGGGAAGGGCAACCCTACACCGGGCTGGGTTTGTAGATCCAAGGCAGTAATTATTCCCCTGTATTCAGGGCTTGCGAAAGTGAACCCTGTATACTGGGGAGCCACAAACCAGTGACAGACATACTGGAGCCCAGTCTACTATACCAAGATGGTTAAGGAGATGGAGCACATGATGCAGGAGAGGCTGAGTTGGGTTTGTCCAGCCTGAAGCAGAGGAGGCTTAGGGTGTGTGGGGATGTACCATTGCAGCCCACAGCTACCTAAGGAGAGGGTGTAGAGAAGATAGAGCCAAGATCTTCTCAAAAGCACACATTGACATTGCAAGAGGTACCAGGCAAGTTTCAACAGGGCAAATCCTGATTACATGTTAGGAAAAGTGTTTTCATCATGAGGGTGGTTGAACATTGGGTCCAGGGAGGCTGGAAAGTCTGAACGTTTTTGAGACGTTCAGAGCTCAACAAGTTCCTGAGCAGCCTGATCTGTTTGGGATGGCTTTGAATCCCAACAGGGGTTGGACAAGATGATCTCTTTCAGCCTGTGTCATCCAATCATTCCATGTAAAAGTATCAATACTGCAGGCTGCTCGTTGCCTGCTTGCCTTACCCAGGGAAGAGAGTCCAACACCTAGTTAGGGTATTGGACTGCCATCTCAGCCCTTTTAACAGTTCCAGCATGTCTTTCTCTGCCTCAAGTTGTCCAGAAAAATGGGATTAACTCAAGGATGTAAAGACAGATTCCAGTATCTGTGGCAATGGGAAAAATAGCTAAAATCTTGTATCTTGATTTTTTTAAGTCCTTAAGAATCTAAACATATAATATATATTTAGAGTACATAATATACAATATATAAATCTAAAAAAGTTTTGCTCTTTCTGGCACTGGTGAAGCAGATAAAGAGTTCTTGGGCTCCCCTTGTGTGAGCAGAATGGATTACTTGTCGTCAATTACAGATGTACAAACCTATGAAGGCTGTAAGGCTATAGTTTGTGGAAATGTCCTGTGAACCTCTGATTAGATAAGGTGCTCACATGACAGCTGAAGATAACATTGAAGGGTGTAGCATCACTTCATTTGTACTGCACAGATCACCCCATGTGTTCCGAGTCATAAACCAAAAGCCAAAAATATTTGAGTGTCTTCATCTCTCATTTTCACCTAATCAATCCCAACCATCCAGTTTTCCCAGGTGGTATATAAGAGTTACTTTTCCACAGATCCACACTGCAATAATCATCCCTCGGTGCCAATCTCTGCTGAAAGGAAAAAAGCGGTCAGGTGGTCCCAACGACATTATCACAGCCAGGTGATCATGAATCTCTGAGGAGCATGTTTTAAGCCTCCTCCAAGCTGCTGAGGGGCAGATCCCCTTTAGTTTCTTATAAGTCAGTCTTTCAACCATCCTCATCTACAAGGTGGAGGAACAGCACACCATCACTTCACACTCTTCCACACGTATTTTGACCGACAGCAATCAGCAATTGCCGTGTTTGGCACAGGTAACACAATCTGGGTATGTTGACAGAATTAGATCCCTTGGGGGAGCGGGCAGGGAAACACTGTTTGGTATTTATTCATGTATCAAAACAGTGAGTGCCGATTTGCTTAACCTACCCAGGTGGCAGTAGCTCTGATCACCAGACTGACAAATATAAAAGCTACCTATATTCTCAGTAAGGATCAAAAGCCTGAACTTGTAAAAGGTCTGTCACAAACCGGGGGGCAACCTTGCATCCTGCCTGCAAAATGGGAAAGCTAAAATGCACTGAAGCTTGAGGGCACTTGCATTGTGGTAATGACCCCATACAAGTAATTAATAGAGCTAAAATTGCAAAATCTGTGCATTTGAAACAAAGGTAGCACAGAGCCAACTGAGCTTTTTGGATCTTGAGTGCTTATAGAGCTGGAAACTAGAAATGGGTCTCTATATAAAGGGAAATGAAGAGTGTCAATGAGGAATTCTTCAGAGCAGGACTGTATTTCAAAGCTGCATAAATACCTTTTACTCCTTCAGTTACAATAACATTGCCACCTGATCACAGCTTGTGAACTTCAAGTTGAAGGAAAACATTCCAGTCCGAGATAAGAGTGACAACTTGTTATCTCATTTAGGTACTCCCTGATACTACACAACTAAGGCAAGTCAGATGGGAGGGGGTTCAAAAGGTTAGCTGTCAAACTTCAACCCCTCAAGTTAACGTCACTTTGTTCTGAAAGTATAGTTTGTATTTGAAGTCTACCAAATCACAAGTTTCTGGGCTGCATTTTTGATCTGCAGTATCCCCTCCAAGAAGCTGCAGTGCAAAGCTCACAGGAATTATTTTTTCTTTACATTGTTCTGGAGACAAGAGCCACAAAACACATTAGACCAGTCCACTAACTTGGAGGCACATGCATCACTTCTGCTCATTAGACAAAAGCTAACTGGGAAGTTTCTAAGTTATTCTACAGTATCAGATTGAATTTAAACTTCCACAACATTCTGCTCCGTAAAGTTTTCCTTCAGCACACTGCCTGTAAGTACTGATTTGGAGGACCACTAAACTAATTTCAGTAGTATACACAATTGAAGTGTAGATACTTCTCTCACTGCCTTTTCTGTTTGCTCTCCAAACTAAGCAAGAGATGTCACCACTTAACCAGAGAAACGGATACTTTGGATGGATTTGCCATTTACACACACACTATTTCCCTTATAGTTGACTACAGTTGTTCTATACTGGCCAATTTTTCACATCTAGAAGACAAAGCCTGTTAACTTAGATTGGGAAACAAAACTCTGGCAGTTTTGGTGTTTGTTTTGGGGTTTTTTGTTTGTTTGGTGGGTTGTTTTTTTTGGGGTTTTTTTTTTTTTTTTTTTTTTTTTGTCCCCCTCTTTCATAAACCTTTCAGTAGAGCAAATCCTGCACAGAAGAACCAGTCTCACTCTTTCCTCTCAGGCACGTGCAATCTGCCCTAGACGACCTAGCCCCTATTCATCTTGCTAGATAAGTTTTCTTCAAACTGTGGCACTTGCTGTAGCGGCAGCCTCCTAGCAGCTGATTTGCTTCAGAGTGACCAGAGTGTCCTTCAGCTGAGCCTTGGAAGAGTGCTCGGCACACCTCCTGTCTTGCATAAACTCACTCTCTGTGCATCCAGGGCTCCCAAGATGGCAACTATCCGATATTTTCATGCACAACCGCTTTAATAAACAGCGCTAGATATAAAATACGTTGCAAAAGGTGAACATGCATTCTGAGGCTCAAAATAAAACTGCAAATGAAATCCCTATTCCCCGAGCGTGCACTGGCTTAACAAAGCCCTTCTCTTTTCAGCAAGATTAGTCAGCTATTGGAAGTCCCTGTAACAAGATATTACTGAACTGAACATGCCCAAGGTGAATCAAAGTAGTAACTTGTGGAACAAATGAGCAGCCGGATAGCGTCCGCAGCTGAAGGATCCAACATCAGCTGAAAGCAGGTCTCTTTCTCACAATCCAATGAGCAGTTTATGTATGCTCGTGGTATAAGTCCAATTTTTCTCCCTTTTTGGTAGTCAGCTTGCTTGTTAACTCACGTAGCAAAAATGCAAGATTCAACCTACGCTTTCCCATAAGATTGATTTCCCTGCAGGGCCTGTCTCAGGATCTGCTGCGCTCCGCTGCGACTCTTACGCCCTTCCATTCCTGGTCAAAACACACCACACCTTCCGCATGAGTCAACAGAGCAGGGCAGCATCTCCCACAGCAAGCTGGGAAGCAGCCGAGAGGAGAGCCCCGCTGCGCTTCTGCAAACACAGTCCTTCACTTCAGCATCGGGTAAGATGCTCAGAGAAATGCAGTCTTGGTCAGAAGTCTTATCAGGAGATTGCAACAAGCTGCACTTGAGCTTGAATTAACCAGATCAGGCAAGGTCACTTCTGGTGAAATATTCCCAGGGACAAATTCTAATTCACCCAGATATTCAGTTAGCATACGCAAGACAGCTGGAAGTCTTTGCAGTGCTCTCAAATGACACTGTTTGGCACCTTATCAGACTAAATGCCTTTTGCCTGTCGAGCGCACAAGCACATCATTTTACTCCAGCGTTATTCTGTTCTCCCTCAGTGTAATGTGTCAGTTTTGAGAAACTGCTGTATCCCAGAGAAGACTGTCAGGGTTCAGGTTTCCTACTCCTTTTTGATGACAAATTGATGTTGAAGGTTAATTTCCAGAATATGAAAATGATTGAGATAATATATTTTGACATACAAGGTGTGTACGGAATAACTCAGCTGAAGCTGTCTCAACTTTAACCAAGTGACACAATGTTACACTGGGAAGTACGCTATTTGTAATCCCAGAAATCCCTGCCTCTCAGTAGAGATACAACCTTCTCTTGTTTGAAGTGCTGTGTTCTTTCTCCTACTATTCCACGTAGGAAAACAGGATGTGCAAGCCAGTGTAACAGTTTTCTGACACTAAGAACTCAATAAATTCAGGAACGCAAGTTCTTTTACAGTTGACTTGTTAATTTGAATAAAGCCACGTGCTTTGGCAGCCCACATCCCAGAAGAGGTGGGCCTGTGTCTCCTTGATACCAACGGAAAGGCATCTGGTAACATGGCGAGAGAACTCAACTCGGAGTTTGTATGTTTGTACACACAGAAAGGTATTTATCTGACTGTTGTGGGGCTTCGCTGTGGGTGCATGCCATGAGGCGAGCTAGGAATGAAACCCCTCTGTGGTCAATGTGATGCAGAAGTGGACAACAGGAGATGCCCAAGCAAAGTACTGGGCTCATGCCAGGGACTCGAAGCAAAAGGCAAGCTCAGCAAGAAGTGAAAATAAACTCTCTTGGGGACAGCACAGAATTTCTTCAGCTTCAGAACCCCCAAAATTAGAGAACTAGAAAAGATAGGAGGGAAGGACCCTACTGCACAGGATACATTGGACACAGAAGGTTTATATTGTTAAAGAGCTTTAATCTCACCCACCAGATCTCTCCCCTGTTGATAAGTGCTTTTTCTTCTAACATGTATTTTTACGTCCTAGCAAAATCAGCTTTGTGGGCTGGAAGCCTCTACCGCCTCACTTATGGTCACATAATAGAAAAGAGTGGGTGGTTCCCCATAAAGCTCAGGCCAGCTCCAGGCCCCGCAGCAGCACTCTGCAGACACAAAGGCTGGTACCCAGCCCCCAGCGATTACTTCCGAGCAGGTTTGCCAGCACCTTCCAGGACCAGCTTGTACACTCCTGGCTATGAGAAAAGCAGAAATACCATCCAGTTTTACCTCAGACATCACCCTGAGCAAACCTTTTCCTGCAATTTCAAGTTTTAGAAGCGAGTTATGAAATGTAAACAGGTCGTCATGAAAAAAAATACATAGATAAACGCCATACTGCACAGCAGGACATATACAGGAAATAAGCCTGTACCACCAATCTTAGTGGATTTAAATGGATGCATTTATGCTACTGCATAACATACACATTTTACTCATGTCTTATTGTGTACCACTGAATTTGACACAACCTGGAATAAGATCTACACGGTCAAAGAGCAGAAGGCAGCACTTTGAATTTCTTGCAGTAGCGCACAGTAAATGCTGAAACAAAGGAGCATCCACTCCTCTGTGCCACATTGTTTTAATGGACAGAACTGTACCAGTAGCCACGCGTTCCTTTCAAAGGAAGACAAGAGATATCACTGCCATTGGTCAGACAAACGTTTCTTGTTGGTCCGTTCCACAGCTACATAATAAGTTCCCTGTCATTCAACAAGCCTGTCGTAGGATTTCTCTGTCTGGTTTTCTAACACGATCACATGTTGCCTGTAGTCCCTGCATCCCAATGAAGGATTATTGCTGCAGCAGAGCTGATACATCATCCTGAAGTCATACTCGGGATGCTAATCCCATCCTTTACCTGATGTGGCCTTCAAGCATCCTAAAAACACACCTCAAAAATCATTGTCTCAAGCCAAGTGACATCTGACTGGAAGTTACATTTCTTTCCTAGTTTGTTATTTAGATCTGATATCTAAGGAGAGTTTTCATTGTATACCACATCCTTTGTGACTCCCCTTCCAGCTTGCACAAAGGAGCTGAACTTCAAGCTTCTTCCTTCTGACGGGAATTGTCTATATGCATGATTGTCAGGTGAACAAAAACTGAAAAAACTCAAGTCTAGAAGACATTGTTTGAACTCAGCAACTTGGTTTTACTTGAACTAAACTAGGGCAGCAAAAACCGGCTGACTTTTTTTGTCTGACAGCACTGCCTTGAGAGAAAAAAAATATTATTTAAGGAAATCCAGCCATTTTAAAGAACCTGCAGTGATTTTTTGGATCTGTAAAACCCTTCTGATTTCAGGATTTCACAATCTAAATAAACGACAGCTGAACAGGGGGCCCAGTGGTGTGGTGATTCATAAAGCCATAAGGCACCCAGCTAAGCAGGGTCAGCGTGGGTCTTCTCAGGGGTACCGGTAAAACTGACTTTGGCTGGCCCAGGAATGTAGAGAAAAACGCACTTCTGTCCCCATCCAGGAGCCAGAAAACTCACTTTCTTGGCGATAGTGGAAGAGATGACGGGAAATAAGGAGAGACACTGAGGACTGCAGGGCCAGCAAGGTTTAAAGGCTGGGCCAAGACTCAGAAGCTGCCGTTGTGACGGGGCCTCTTTCCTTCCACTCTGCCATCCCCGTTCTGGGAACCTCCTTCCACCCAAATACGCTGAGGTTTTGTGCTTGAATCTTCTGATAGCAAAAGTGTTGAAAAGTGAAAGTACTAACAGAATTCCACAGAGTAATACAGTTGTCAGTGTCAGTCTTCGTACACCACCTCAAAGAAATAAGTTACTGAGAGATTGTCATTGGCCATCTGCCTCTTAATTACTCAGCTTGCCACTAAGAAGTCATCGTTGTGGACTTTCTGCATTTAGTACATATGTGGCTCCAAAAATCAAATCGGAAGAGGAAGATGGTGCCCTAAGGCTTGTTGTTTGGCTACCCAAAAGTAGCCTTTTGGAGATTTATCTAAATTTATCAAATATAATAAATAATTGGCCATAAGACAGTTGGTGTCCCTTGACTCCTTTACATTGAATAGCAGGTTAGTGTCAGAATTACCCTGGATAAGTACTTTATTCCATGAATAATGCTTTTCAAGTCACTAAATGACAGAAGTCACTTTAATCCCCGCTTAGAGGAATGGCCAAATTTACAAACATGTTAAGCTATGCAGCAATATCAAAAAGTAAGTAACTCTAGATTATCCACTTGAAAGAAACTTTCTCCCTGGTTCAGAAAACCCATCAAAAAGTATCCAAGAGCAAAGACATTTAAGATTCTCTGCCAGTATTGAATACTTTCCTCTTCCTTTATCTCTCCCATTTATGGTAGCAATACAACAAAGATAATAGCAAATATTTTTTAAGAGTTTGGTCTACATCAGGCACTTAAAATAAATGCAATGCACTTAAAAATACCTACAAACAATCTAACTGCAGCAGGTCAACCTCCCGGAAGAATGGCAGCGGATAAAGCCGAGGGGACTCCCTCACAGGAGATGGCTGTGCTGTCAAACAAGACTCCTCACCACAATCCAGAACAGCCACAATTTGCTACATATCAGTAAAAACACATGGTAAAAAGCAGAGATGACCACACTGCTCAAGTTCAGCATCCTACAAGTATAATATTGACAGGAAAAGCTCCAACCCCCCCCCCCCCCCAGTATTATCAAGGTGGAAAATGTGTCTATTCAAACGCAAGACATTTATTTTCTCATGTTTACTAATCACACAAAGTCAAAATGCTCTGACAGCCTCTCCAACTTGCATCATACCATTTTGCCCAAGAAGCCATCGGTCAGCTTTTTGCCAGCTACGCTAATTGACAGTTTTGCTTACAGCTTGAAAAAGAGAACCCATCAACACCACCAGTTTTGTGGAGACTATTACTTTGGTTATTTTGGTAGCACGTGGTAGTTATACTAGTATACTTTGGAGAACAACTAGTAGACCAGTGACCGTCAAACACTTCCCATGTTTTGTGCACAACAAATAAAAATATTAGTGACTTCTACACCTTCTAAGTTGAAGGCTTGCAAGAGAAAACTTATGGTTCTTCTCCAACCTAGTTATGTACAGATAAAATAATTGGAGGAAAAAGTTAACTTATAAGACACCTGTCTCTGGTTGCTTATTAAGTTTTCAAAGAAGTCTGGATTTTCCTCCATTTTCCCAGAGGCCTGAAAGGAAATCCTAAAAAAATATTATCAAGGTTCATTCCCCTCTCCCCAATTCCTTACAATTCCGCTTTACCGTCACACCAGCAATAAGCCCAGAGCTAGGTAAGCAGTATAATGAGATAGGCACTTTTTATGCTGACCAGCATTCTTGACACATCCATGCTACACACCCTACATTGCTGTGATCACTTTTTGATACAATGCATTTGACTTCAGTTGACGACTATGAAGGATTTCACCCTGTCATCTTGTAAACTGATACAGACCTGTCTACAGAATTATATGAACACCCACGTGCAATACCAAACAAACCTTTACAGCAACTAATCTCATTGAGGGACATCCACAGTAACTCACAAGACCTCCGCTGAACAGAAAAACCTATAAGCAAGTATTTGCATGTATACATAAGGAAACTGTGATACAGTATAAACCAAAAATTATGGCAGGATTCCTGGGTGTATCAAAAAGTTATGACTAAGTCACAGCAGTTGTGCAATAAAGCATAGCATATCTTTTATTTGTATGCTTGAGAAATTAATATTGGTATGACTTACAAACAGCAGCATAATTACAACCACCACACTAACCTTAGTGTTGTGGACAGGTGCTGCAAATTAGGCCTCAAAGTCATCAGTCCTGAAAGCCTGACCACCCTGTGACAAATAGCAACCTCTCCAAACTCTAATAAGTTTGGGGATGTTTCAAGGTTGTTTTTTTTTCCATTTGAGTTAGTGTTACAGGAAAACAAAAGCACAGAGAACAAAACTCCAGTTACACATGGCAGAGAAAATACAGACCTTTGAAATTACAGTAATACTCAGCTCTTTGCCACAGAAATAGTATGTGTAAAAATGAACTAAAATAGTAAAACAGATTCCATGACTTACCTTACCTTGCTGTTTCAAAGATTCATTTAGAGGAACATCCCCACTATGGGAACCTTTACGAGGCCTTGACATAGTAAGATTTTAATTTAAAAAAAAAAATAATAAAACCCTGTTAAATAAAACTTCCAGCTGTCATAGACTGGTAGAAAAGAGCTTCCCCTAGAAAACTTCCTTTTATAAATCTCACCATGGGTGTGGCTAAATGACAAGCTCCACCCTTCATCCCATTTAGAAACCCAGAGAGCCTATAAAAGACTTCTCTGAAGCAAGATAATAATTTTGTTAACTTGTTGTGTGCTCTGTTTAAAAAAAAAAAAAAAGTAGGTAACTAGTTGATAGTTTCCCAAGCTAATGGGAAAAAAGTAAATAAATAAAAATAAAGTTGCCTCTAATATTCGCAGTTCCTGCAACATAGTCTACAAACATTTAGTGGGTGAGCTTGCTCGGTTGTTTGCTTTTCAAAAGCACTGCTGTGACAACCTGAGGGAAGTCTAACAGCTTTCAGTGTTTATTTGTATTAGAGATGCATTGCATGGAAAACCAACTCATCTATGGACTTGCAGCAACTGCCACTTGCATCACCTCTTGATGAGCCTCCATCACCAGTGAAGGCTCTTGTTTTCATCACCTACATCATGAAGATGATGCAAGATGAAAGCCCTTTGCACGCCTTGTTAAATCACACGCGTGCCTTCACTGTGGAGGGACCACCACCAATAAAAACTAGAATCTGTTCTTTTGTCCTCTAATTACTCTACATCTTAAAAAAAAAAAAAAAAAGTCAACTTTATTTTTTCTCGAGGCCTAATTGAAGAGGCTGGGGAGACAGACTAGGATGTTGCCTGCAGAGTTATATAGCGCCTCGGTGCACAATACAAACATATCTAGATGTCTGCACTCTTGTTTCGTACTCAAGCTTTTGTACGATCCCAACTGATAGATTTTGTATTTAAGAACACAAGTCTAAGGAACTATAAGCACAGCGCTTAAGGTGTTTTTTTTTTTTTTCACTGAATAGTTGAGGTTATCCTGGCACTCCTGCGGGAGCTTGGGTGTGAAATCAGAGTTCTTGAGGTATTTGGCAGGAGCTCAACTATGCTTCTATCATCTGGGTTTGCTTTCAAGGGAGTGATTAGGAAATTATGTTCTTGTTAACAAGATCTGTGCAAGTAATGGCTATTATGCCCAACATTTCCTGTATTTAAGCTGAAGTGATTGTTCCATCTTGATATGAAGAGTTGAGGTATTTTCTCGAGAATTAGTGATTTGGGCCAAATCTTAACTTTAGAAAGTCGTACAAGAGGAACATTCATCCCTTTGAACAGTACCAGGCCATTTCTGTCTGCAAATGCTGACTGGTCTTTAAAATATACTGAACATACTGAAAATTGTTCTGTTTTGCCTCAAACCAGGACAATCCACATGGAACTTTTACTATAAAATTAGAATAGAAGCTTAGTGCTGCCTGTGCTCCTCTTCCCCCACCTCCCAGAGTGTCAGATGGAGGAAAAAAGCCGCCTTCATTGCAACAAGAAATTTTGCTTAATAATCTACAGCATTCACTTCTCATTGCTTCTGTACTTCTGCAGGCAAAATAAAGCATCTTTTACTTTAAAATCCATATTTAAAGGACAGATACCCATGTCCCTTTCTGTGGCTGAAAGTCTGTAACCTCATGCTCTACCGTACATGAATGCAAAAAACTCTGCAGCGTTCTCTAAGGGCAATGAAACCATTTCACTCTTTAAAGAAAGTCCGATGATTCTGGGGAAAAAAAGATAACATCTTGGCAAGTTCATAAATTAAACATAGCATGCAGGAGTAAAGAAAGCGGTTCTATTTAAATGCGGAGCTGGGAGAAGTAGAGACGAGCTCATTTTCTTTCCTACTGCGAGGTCCTCTAGCAGAGGGGCGCACCGTGGGCTTCTCTATCTGCTTCAGCAACAACTGACAAAGCAGGTCAGCTCTGTCATCCTTGGCTGGGTTGTCACTTAGTTTGAATTGATGTTTCCCAGGCGTATTGGGGGAGTCCACAGGTGTGGGTGAAAAGAGGAGGAATATCACAGGAGATGGACAAGACCAGAGATTGGGATACGAGTACCGGCGCGTTGTGCTCAGTGCAGCCAACTCTGTACTGATGCACTTCCCAGGCTGCGGCTTGAAACTCTGTTTAGAAATACAGGACTGGGAAGATACCTGAGATGATGCTTTAACTTTTAAAGGATCTGCTGGTTTAGCTGGTAGTAACCATACTACAGTAGTAAACCATTAAATGGTGAAACTGAGTATGGTCTCACCTGTAGCAGCTTGCAAATAAAATCAAGAAAGAACATGCTCAGTGCCTGGGATTCACTCCTAATAAACCCCACGCATAGAAAAAAAAATATCTTATTTTCTGGATATCGCCAACACCTCTTACAAGTACGAGGGCCCACCTGCACTGCCTGCTGGCACTACTTTATTGCTGTCCTAATGGCAAACGCAGCATTATCCAGCTGTAAGAGCGATCATGCTTTCTGTCATCATGCCCAGAGGAAATCGCTAAAGCTTAGCTGACCGCATCATATTTTAGCAGCCGAAACTAGGAGAGGGGAGTACCCAGCTGCAAGCCAGGGGCTGGTAGGTTAGTCCTTACTGAGAAGCCACTTCAGTCCTACCCATCCCTATTGATGTCATCTTGCTTTTGCCAGCTGCTACCATGCAAAGGCAAGCCTTAAAAACATATTTGCATTCCTGAGCAAGGAGGGTCGAAAGAAGTCCTGTAAATCTGCTCGTATTTAGCAAGGCACCAATGTTTAAAGGACAGAATTAATCCGTCTGCTGACACTTCAGTTACAGGGGAAAACTTAGACTGTGCGTTAGTCCTGTTTCGTGCCACAGTCCCCTCCCTTGTTACAGCCGCCTGGACCAAAAGCTCTCGGTTCGATAAAGCAGCGTGTTTGACCCCTGAAGGCAGAGACCGCTTCTCGCTCCTCTTGGTAAGGCGCAGCATTTCCTGGCTCCGCTGCACGGCTGGGGGATGGCTACCCTGTAAATCTCTGCTGTGCCCCTTTCCTGGAGCTTCGCCTTCCCTACGGAACACACCACCGGCCTGGGAAAGGGGAGGCAGATGCCAAAACAGCAGCCGAGACTCCGCCTGGTGAACGGGCGGTTTAGAGGGAGGGTGTAGAAACATCACGGCCGATCACAAGGAGGAACCCACCTGAGCAAGGTATAGAAATACGCAACCCGGCGGTCTCTGTGGCGCAATCGGTTAGCGCGTTCGGCTGTTAACCGAAAGGTTGGTGGTTCGAGCCCACCCAGGGACGGATTTGCCCATTCTCTGTCTGCCAACGGGGGTTGAAAGGGGGTGATCTTTAGGCTCTGTTTCCAACCTCAACCCCAGCTCCTTTAAAAGCCAAAACAATACCCAGGCCTTTAAGGCTAAAAGAAAATGAAGCTACCTCGCTGAATTGCCACCGGCCTCATGGTGGAGTCGGGACTCAGCTCGGGGCATAAAAGACACAACACAGATACAAGAACGTAAAAAACCCTGCTGGGAGGAGCTTGTATCCCAAAGATAAGAGGCAAGGAGGTGCAGAAGGAGCAGCAGTGGATGGGTATGGGTTTTTTGCAGGCACAGAAAAAGTAAGCCCGAAGTGGCTGAAAACCTCGACCTTCTTTGTTTTCTTTACAGCGTTTTTTTGTCATCATCTGGAATCATTTAATCTGCCCTTCAGAAGTCTTCCGAGAGATCAGGCAACCCTGAGCTGCTGTTCAAAACTTCAGCAAACACAGTTTTCCTCTGACATTCCCCCGACTGTTTTCAGGCGCACCTTGCAGCCCTCGCTTCCCCTACAGAAAGGTATATCCCTAGCAAATTTCCTGTGGCTTGCTAACGTGCCGTAAAGATGTTCACAACCAATTGCCAATCTCTACATTTCCTGCCTTTTTTTTTTTTTTTTGGTAAATATTTCTCATTATTATGACTGACATCAAAGCTCATGAGGGAGTTAAAGGGTTAATGGAGTTGAAAAAAATAGAAGGGTAATGACTATAAAAAGTTACTGTAATTAATAATGGCTGCGAACATGGGCTGCAAGAAAAATATGTAAAAGCAGGAAAAAAATAAATGAACACCTTTAAGGTTTAGTCTGTATGGGTTGCACACTTTATTTCTGTCAGGGTTTTTAAATATCCAATTGTTCAGTAATAACTAAATTATTTAGCTTTCCAGCAGACCTGCAGACTAACCTGTGGAAGTGGAACAGAGCTGCATGGGTGGGAGGTCCTACCCTGGCCGCTAACCACTCCAGGGAAACCCCAAAGCACTCAATGCTGTACGAGCATCAAATTTGCTCTGTTGGCGCGGTCTAGTAGTTGGAGTTTAAGCAGTAATCCCGATAAGATAGGAGCTCTCTGCTGCCTCTGTGATTAGCTTAATTACAAGCACAAGTCACCTGTTCTCCTTTTGTGTGTATCAGTCTATTAATACCAACAATGTGCTCATGCCATCTGCTAATGAGCTATTTCCAATTCTACAAAGCAAAGCAGACAATATTGGCAGGTGTTTGGAAACGTGTTTATTTGGCCATTAAATCCACAAGACCTAAATGTTGCCAAACAATATTTGCATTTGCAGGTACTCCTGCAAGACAGTGTCTTCTGAAGTAACATCAGACTTGAAGAACTCAAGATTCTGATGGAAATCAAGAGAGGTATTCATCTATTGCTTCAGTTTTGCCTCTTAGTCTCAGTCTTTGCCTCTGGCTTGCAAATATTCTTGGATTCAGAATCATAAGATGGTCAAGGGATGCCGCATTCCCAGCAAAGATGAGTCATGACATCCAAGGTTAGTTTCAAGTGCCATATTGCAATGAAGCTTCAAGAATATGTTTACTCCCAGCGTTCCTACTTAGTCAGAATATTGTAAAGCCAAACAAAACAGATTGTTTTCCTTTGATAAAACCTGACGTGCTTTGCTTGCAGTGTGATTCAAACTGTCCAAAGAGACTGTTACTACTGTATATTCAAGCCAGTATTAATTGGGACATCAAATGGTTACCAGATCAAAGCCTATTTTAATAAAATTCCTCTGGAAGGAGTAGCCTGAGAAGATATTCACCATTTCACATCAGATGTTGCACAACCAAACCATGCAGTGAAATGAGAGACAGATTTTTCCCTGCTGACTTTAACAATTTAAGATTTACTAGATTAAAACAACTGAGGTGTCTGAAGCTTATAGCTGATAGACCGGGCATGTTGCATCCTTCTTCCCTTCTCACCTGCCAAATCGATGCAAGATTTGTATTTTCTGGCAACTTGTTATTTTTAAGGTGTTTGGCATTGGTAATTAGATCAACCTGAAAGCTTGTCATTTATGTACAAGGTAGATTATCCACTGTTAGGACCCTACTAATGTTATCCCGTAAGGAAAAAGGACTAAACTTGAGTAAATGTTGTACTCAATATCAGGAATTGCCTTGCTGAAGAAATACTACTGGTTCCTTCCCAGAAGTTGAAAAAGTAACACGGTGAGCCATTCTCAGAAGAGACCAGGCTCCTGTAAAGCACTAGAACCTAAACTTTAAATAGGACAAATTTGAAACCTGGGGTCATCCGAGGTTCAGTGGAATGAGGCTGGATGAACACAAAACTCCGCACCAGATGCGGGAGTTTCTGGGACTGAGGAGATGTTCAACCAGGATCATCAAGGCTGTCCCCACAAACTTTGTCATGTTTTCCTCTTCTCTACCTCCTCCTCTTCACCACCATCAGGCATCTCTCCCAGACCACTGTGAAGAACTGTCCCCTCTTTAGGGCAGCAGTTGCTGATCAGATTTGAGCATACTTGCCCCACTTGAAGCCCTGCTCTTGCTACAGGGACTCTGTCAGGCAGCAGGGTTGCTTCCCTTCAGCCTTTTTAAAACACTTTTTGGACACAGCCATAATAAAAATAGCGCAGGGCAGCCCCGCTGCTGGCGGCCGACGCTGGGCAGCACTCCCAGAACAGGCCTGCGCCTTAATCCTGCCTGTCCTGCGCCTGCGTGCTGGGGCTACGCTTCAGCTCATTGGGGACAAATGCAAGGGGAAACTGTTCTGAGATCCAGTTAGATAATAATATGATAAACGCTTGCCCTGACAGCTTTCCTAGAGTATTCTTGTTTTCGGGATCCTTTCCCTGCAGTTCAGGTTTCACATTCTCTGCCCTCTCTCAAGCCCTGCTGCCAGTCCCCTTTTCCCTCACCTGACTTTCCCAAATGCAGATGAGTCACTGCTGCTTCCTTACAGTCCATGACGTGTCTTTTCAAACCCCTTGAAAAAAAAGACCTTGTTTGAGGCTCTCTCCCCACCCACCTTTCCTGCAGACAGACTAAATCTCATAGTTTCCCTTCCCCCACTTAGAGCACCCGTTGCTCTGTCTTTGAGGTCACTGGTCCCAGAAACGGACATCATCGAGACTGTCAGCAGGGGAGGGGGGATCCCCAGCCACTCCACGACAAAAAGGACACAAAAGCCGTACATGGATTTCCCCAAATCACCTCACCTTTTCATGGGTGAGAAATCAAGCCCCACTGAAGCTGCCAGGATTTCACATCAGCAGTTGTAGCTATCCTCAAAGGAGCTAAGCCAAAACAAGGACTTTATACACATATGTGCATAAAAATAAATAAATAAAAAATATATAAAAGTGCTGAAAGGCTCAGGATCTCATTTAAACCTCACCCGACAACACCACGTGCGCCACCGCGCAATGGTTGGTCTTTGGGCCACCAGTGACTCAGAGTGCTGCCGTGGGCACGCTCCCCACCGGGGCTTTCTGCACCAGCGGCAGGTTGCCCTCCCGCGGCTCACGCAACCACCGGCCCGGCCCAGCTCCGCCTGTGACAGCAGCTGACGGTTTTTAACATGATAGAGTATCACTCTCCAGAGGTGCCCGAGGGAAAAATGCATTCCACTCACCTAATTGTGTTAGTTAGTCTAATGTTTCTCCCTCTTCTGGAATCAAGCTATGCTTTTAAAACTTGACTGTATTAAGGTTTCAGCGTTGCGAGGCTTCAGAGAAGAAGGGCCGGGATTAAAGCTGTTTTAAGGTAAATTTGAATGAAAAGTTTTAGCAAAAGTTTTAGTAATTCTGAAGGCGCCCAAATTTTTTTTCCGAAGATTAACCAAGGACGAATTCTTGTGATTATCCATTCGGGAGTAGGGGTGGGTGGGGGGTGGAGAGGGTGTCATTTGCTTTTTAAGTCCTCCAAATATTTGGAGGAACGGTCAGGAAAATAACACAGAAAAATGCCAATTAGCCAAAAGAGACAATGATAAATGGTTGCGAACTCTTGCACTTGTAAGACCTCAAAGAAATATGATTTGAGAGTTTTGTTGTCAGAAAGGGGCCTTAGATTTGGACTATCAGACTAAAACTAAATCAGGCCATTACAAACGAAATCATAGGGCTGAAATAACTATTCCAGCCCCAGACTATCAGGTGGCATCGGCAATTGCCTAGGTTATTTCCAACGTACTTTAGAGAGACTCTGTGTCCTCCTCAGTAAGCTGTCCCCACTGCCCTTGCGGAGAAGCAGCTTCTCCTGCCTGAGGAGCAAAAGTGATGGCACAAGAGTCCCTGTTGCTTCTCAGAGGAAGAGGCACACTGGTAGACTTAACGTTGAAGAACAGGTATCTGGTAAGTGGCCATTTGCCGAAAGCGTTAAATGAGCAGAAGATACCCCGAACCATATTCAGCACCAGGCCTTCTGATACAGTCTGATAGGGCAATTGGCCGTCATACAAACCTGGTATGGCACACCCCACAAAGTGAGGTCATAGAAAAATATCCATATTTTCTTGTCTCTGAAATATCTCCAAAAGGCGTAGGTATCTCAGAGACACCAACCCCACAAGATGTTAACTGCCCCACATCCTGCTGTCCCTGACTCCTTCCCTCTCTTACTAAGCTGATCCTTTTCTCCTTGTGAAGCTGAAGTAGCTCATGGATTCTGTAGCCTGAATTTGAGGTAGACTGAAGGAAACCACACTTGCCCTCAGGAAAAGTAAAATTCGTCAACTGCTAGTCGTTTCTGAAGCCCTTGGTTGCATTTAAATAGATTACATATAGCACCTCTGTTCATTCTGTACCTGCTAGGGATGGTATGAAACTTTACTATTGCAGCAGCAGTACCATAAATCTTGAGTGTTTTAGGAAGATGGAGAGATTCCTGTCACTCAAACACTGCACCCACAGGATACGGCAGTAGGTGAGTTAAGGGGTCATAACCCTCCCATCCTCCACTTTGGGGATGATTTTCACCACGAGGGCTTTACTAACAAGCAGCCATTGAATCTCAGCAGTGGTTGAGGACAACCCTTGCATGAGACAAAGACATTTTGTGCTCTTTATATCTTCTCACTCGTTGGGTGAAGGCCCACCCCACACACCCAGTTGTGTGAGTAAAGACATAAACAAGGATTAAAGCAGGAGTCCTTGTATCTCAGGGAAAAGGGATGGAGGGAGCGTGCGTATGCCAAGGATTTGGAGAGCATTCGGCCCACAACCTGGGCATCCTGATTTGCCAGTGTGTACAGTTGCTCACACCGCTGTTGAATAATAAATATCTCAATATGCCCTTGAGATGGTACTTCTAAATAAGCCCTTCATAGAAGCAATCAGAAACCTGACTAAAAGATTTACCCTGCGATAGCGTTCCTGTAGAAGTTTTTATGCAGTTCATTTGACTTCAAAAGACAGTATCTTTTAAAAGAGCGAGTGCATCTTACAAAATAATCTTTAAGCTGTACGATGCTTTGTTCGAAATACTGTTCTGCTGTTCCACTTCTAAAATGTCATCTCTGTCTCAGCGTTTGTCTTCTCTTAAAACATAGCAAAATTGCTACAGTATTTCTTGTAAAAAGTTTTCACCCTCTTTACCACTTTAGATTTCTCACTATGTTAAGTAACAAGCTTATGTTATTAGCCTCAATTCATTTGCTGCGCAGTTTGGAGCCACAGATAAGCAAATATGCCTTTGGGAAGAAAGTAAAGTACAAAAAGAACTATAACTCACTCACCGTAGAAAGCACCAGAGGGTTGTTTGTTTGAATTACCAGAAGAAGCTGTTTAAAATAAAAAATTGGTGGTAAATTACTTTTTTCTATTTATTTTTTTTTTCCACAATCTCACATGTGCCACCACTGCAAAGGAAGCTTGCAGCTTCAGGTAGTGTGAATATCTGCCCGTACCGCTGCATCCTTCCTCGCAGGAGCTGCCACGCTCGGTCAGTGAATGCAGCATGCTGAATCATCAGGCTTTTAGGTGCATTCTCTGGAATGGGCTGTATTCCTTACGGAGCTTCCCTACCACGCAGCACGCCGAAGGAAAAGCTCCTTTCAAGCCCCTGTTACCAGAAGCTGTTTTGGACGCTCGCAACTCAGGGGTGACGTGCAAACTGGTTATGTAGGGAAGGATTTGACATTCATGCAGTGGTAAGCGCCGTCCTGTTTTTGACACACGGCGTTGGCAGAGCCGGCCAACAACTCCTCTCTCTGGTCCCCAACTATTCGCGGCGACAAAACAAACACGCAAACACGCTACTCCATCCTTAAGTCCCCTAACCACTAATTACTCTCTAGTGATGCTACTCGTCGTTACTACTCCCGAGATTTTTCTGGCTTAACTGCCACGGGATAGCTGACTCGCTGGGTGCAACCCCCCGAGTTGCCCACGGGTGAGCGGATCGCCCCGCGGGGGGACGGGTCGGGGGTTGCGTGGGGCGCCGCCGGCCGGCGGCGCCCCACGCAACCCCCGACCCGTCCCCCCGCGGGGCGATCCGCTCGCCCGCGGCGCACAAAGCCGCCCACGCCCCTCACAGCCGCTCACGCGTGGCGTGGCAAGGCAAAGCCACCCGGCCGCTCCCGGTGCCAGCGTGGCACAACCCCCGCTGCTCGCCTCACCTGCTCCGCTCCCCGCTGCCGCCGCTTTTCCTTTCTCCCGCCCGCCCCGCTGACAGCCCCGGCTTTGTCCGCCCGCCCCGCTCCGCTCCGCTCCGCCCCACGCGGGAGGCGCCACGTAAACCTCCCCGGGCACAGCACAGCACGGCACGGCACTGCCCCCCCCTTCTCCCCCCCCCCCGAGAGAGTGTCCTATTCCTGCCTCGCTGAGAGCACCCCGCCCGGCGGCTTTTCCACGCACAGGGCACCGAGTGCACCAACCCACGTCTGGCTGCATCATTATTATTATTATTATTATTATTATTATTATTATTATTATTATTATTATTATTATTATTTTTTCTCTTTTCTTTTCTCTTTTCTTTTCTTTTCTTTTCTTTTCTTTTCTTTTCTTTTCTTTTCTTTTCTTTTCTTTTCTTTTCTTTTCTTTTATTTTCTTTTCTTTTCTTTTCTTTTCTTTTCTTTTCTTTTCTTTTTCTTTTTTCTTTCCTTTTCTTTTCTTTTTCTTTTTTCATTCCCTCCCTCTCCTCTCCTCTCCTCTTCTCTCCTCTCCTCTCCTCTCCTCTCCTCTCCTCTCCTCTCCTCTCCTCTCCTCTCCCTCTCCCTCTCCCTCTCCCTTCTTCTTCTTTCTCTTTTTCCTCTTTCCTTTTCCTTTCTTTCTTTTTTTCTTTCTTTTTCCTTTTTTCTTTCTTTCTCTTCCTTTTTCTTTTCCTTTTTCTTTTCCTTTCTTTTTTCTTTTTTCTTTTTTCTTTTTTTTTTCTTTGTTTTCCTTTTTCTTTCTTTTTTCTTTTTTCTTTTTTCTTTTTTCTTTTTTCTTTTTTCTTTTTTCTTTTTTCTTTTTCTTTCTTTCTTTCTTTCTTTCTTTCTTTCTTTCTTTCTTTCTTTCTTTCTTTCTTTCTTTCTTTCTTTCTTTCTTTCTTTCTCTTCTTCTTCTTCTTCTCCCTTTCTTTTTTTCTTTTCTACCTTAATCTTTGTCACCTCCCCGCCCACCTTTTCCCCCTGGCCCCGCCGACTTCTGAGGGAGCACAGGCGGCCCCGGTCGCAGCCAGGCCCCCCCGAGCCGCCGGTCCCGGGGCTCCCGCGGGCGGTCGGACGGACAACGCCGGGGCTGGGAGGCGGCTCCAGCATGCTCCCCCTTGGCCGCCTTCCTCCCTCCGTCCCCGGCTTCCTCCCCGCACCCACCCGAGAGCCCGCCCTGCAGAAGGAGACGCCGATTTCCTCAGGCTCCCAGAAATGGCCTCCGGCGGCAGAAGCGTCCCACCTGCTCTGGAAAGCGGAGCGAGCGGAGGAAGCCGTCAGGGCCCTATCTTTAGTTCTTTGCTCCGCAGATGGACTGTTAGTCAAGTCCTGCCCACGTGGAGTCTAGTGGTTTATGTTTTTAAGCTCAGTGTCACGTACCCATAAATGCTACACGGGGAGGTGATCTCTGCGTAGGATGTTTTTTCCTATTTTTGTAATGGTAACTATGAAGTAGGGCTTGGAGGAAAAGAGAAACGGTGCAGAGTCTTCCCCCCCTTTTAATGCAACCTGATATTTCCCCCTCGGCGTTAAGTTAAAGCACATTTAAATGAAGACAAAATTTAAAAAGGGGGGAGGGGGAGGGAGCCCCAAAGCTATGAAATAAATAACTTGAATTTGCTGTAACCCTGTTATTTTAGAGATGGGAAAGCATTATGCATGTTAGCGGAAATAGTGCCGGTCCCTTCTCAGCAGCTCTATGCGAGCTGAGACCCAGCTTCTTCTCCACTGTTTATGTGACCTGTCCTGCTGCGTAGATTCTGGGATCCCACATCCCTAGGGATGCATAGAACCCATAGAGACCTGGTTACAGCAGCTCTGTTGACCCAATTAACTGATGGAAAGGGCAGCCTGGAAATAGAGATGGAGGAAACCCATGGGGTGTCCAACCCTTCCCATCACTAGGAAGAGAGACCACCCCCTGCCCTGGGAGCAGGTTAGAGCCCAAGCTGAGGTGCAGAGGGGTTCACCACCACTGAGTGGGTTGGGGCCGTCTGCTCTGAAGGATGCAGAGTAGGGCTTGTGGCAGTTGGATGTTTCATGGTAGAAGAATGATGACAGTGCCATGCTGGTGGCACTGCTCTGCACCACCAATGAGATGATGCTAAAACTGTGGAACCGGGCCTGTAGGTAAGTATGTTCATGAGCCCTGCTGCTTTCCACAGGTCACAGACATCTCTCGAAGGGGAAAAAAATCCCAATATAAGCGTAAGGTGAGGCAGAGTGGCCAACCCCTCAAAAACCTGCCACTCAAAGCCAAACGAATTTCCTTGCTTTTTTTGGTAGTGACTGAAAACTGCCAAATTTCTTCCTAATCCTGTCGCTTTGTGTTGTAGTGACAAGAAACCTATTTTTGTGTCTACAGAACAATTTGAAGATTTTACTGCATCTGCAGGCTGCATTTAACAGAGCTTGAAGATCAAAAGATATGCTATTTTTGTATGGTCTTCTCTGGAACTCTGCACAGCAGTGTTTGAGGTCCTGGTGGATGATTTTGTCATCAGCGTGTGCCTGAGCGGTGTAGGAATTGTTATCTTCATTGTGCAGAAGGGAGGCTGCAGAGCAGAGAGACAGAGTCAAGCTAAAAAACATCTCCTCATCTTTGCACTTCCAGTTATAACGTCCACGAGGAGACCTGCTGACTCAGGAGAACTGTGGTATAGAGATGTAGCTGCAGGTCACTGCTGGCTGGTCCCTCTCTCCTGTTTGAGGGTCCCAGCATCATAGGTGAGAGGTGTATTTGGTCTTGGCTATGGCCAGGTGCTTCCATGTCCGTCACCACCAGTGATGGTGGACAGCATGGCTCACCCTGTGCCCTGCACACCAGTGATTTCCTAAGCCCAATTTGATGGATATCATCTCCCAGAGTCTTCAGGTACCGAATGCCCAGAAACAAGGACTTTTAAAACTAGAGAGACTCATGTTGAGATCCATGGAAGGTCTGGGCTGGGGATTTATCGATCATCTACAGAAACATGGAGGCTGTCCTCTCTGTAGACATCCTGGCAAGTGTTTCCTTCCCTCAGACGCTTCCCAGGTTTCTGTTCTACGCCAACGGCAGCTCCAGCATAAGGACCATTGCTGCAGAAACAGCCACATTTTGCTATCATCCCTCTGCAGTGGACTTTCCTTCCCCTGACAGAGAGGAGTTGGGGTCACACACGTTCCCTAGAGTCATGGGGTGCCTGGATCAGGCTAATGATACGATTGTGGCCAGTTTGGGTTTGTGTAACTCGTTTGCCATGTTCCACCAACGGTGCTGGAGGTAGCAGCTGGCAGCGGGGTGGGCTGGCAAACTGGCTTTACCTACCAAAAATGAACATTTGTCTCATCTCTAAAACTGGGTGCTTGCTGGTTGTTTCTTAACAAAACTTGCTCCGCAGCTCACATACGGGTTCCTATTTAGCAAGTGAAAAACTAGAAGATGACTCCAAGTTGATAAAGGGCAAAGCAGCACACTTGGGTCCTACCTTTCCTTCAGACACGGTAAGAGAAGCACCTACAGATATACCTGTGACCTGGTGGGGGCTGCCCTGGTGCAGAAGAGGCTGCCGAATAATCTGCCCTGCGGAGCCTTAGGGAAGAGCATCCATCTTCTGCCAGACTTTTCTTGCACGGAGAAAGGATGACTTTTAGTTTTTTAAGAGCTCTTTACACTCGATCTTTACTCGCTGATGGAAGAGTTGCAGTTAGGTTACAGGACATAATCTCAGTATAATTTATTACCAAAGGCTTTTTCCTGAACTCCTTTGACCCTGCAACCTCCTTGATGTTAATCCAGTGCAGAGTCAGGGCTGAGGAGGGAATATGGCCCTTTCACTTTCATCCTTCATAGCTGTAATTAATTATCTGCATCATCTTCATCATTGAGTGCAGTTAAAGGAGGAACAAAAGGGACATCGATCTCTCTAATGCAGAAGTGATTTAGATGCTCTTCTATCAGCATGAGGATCTTACCCATTACACAAACCCATAGTAAGAGCAAAGCGTGAGGCTGAGCCTTCTAGCAAAGACGTATGCTGAAGCATCCATGTAAATACACCTATCTGAATAGAAAACTTCACATTCCCACTCGCGGCTGCTTCTCTGTTTCTTCATTTACTACTTCATTAACTACAGGAAGGGATTCCTGACTGGTGATTTCTTTTTACAGTAGTCCAAAATGTGCAATATATTTCCCATTAAAACAAATGGACAGAGTTCAAATTAACAGACCCTGTTATAATATATAGCAACAGCCTTTGTTTACAGAACATATAAAACCCAGTTTTGTCTCAGGATAAGTAATAGCACCTCCTAAATGTCACACTTAGACAGATTAAATTGTTGTTTTGTAAAACCTGTTGGAAGAAAGCAGGTGGTTTTTTGTTTCCCTTGTGCAAAATTTCCATCTTAGCTGAAATAAAACTTTTCAGTCTTTTTTTTTTTTCCTTCCCTGTCCTCCCAAACCACAAGTTTCCCACAAAATATTGCATTTGGTCAAACCTTACAATTTGGTATCCAGAAACATCTGAGGAAATCCTCAGAGAACCGTCATCTCTTATTATTACTCATTTCTCCACTCGCTTTGTTGGTATGTTTATTTCTTTTTATACCTTTTAACCCAAGTACCCCCAATGCTCCTGAAGCTCTGGCCTCAGACCCCTTCCCACCCAGGAGGCACTATGAGGTCAACAAGGAGGTGAGTATGCCCAGCACCCACGGAAGTTACTCTGGAAACCAGTAAAAAGGTAAATTACCAACTCCAGCTTAACATACAGTCCACCATCACGTTATGAGTGTGCAGCCTTACACGCTGCTATGTCCCACCGGGCGCAGTACGTTGAAGACCACGGGGTCTCATTTTTGTACGCAGTGCCTCTGCTGTCTCTCTCTTACAGTAACTGCGGCGAGCAGAGCGCGGGGATGGAAGGTGGCTTGAGAAAGCTGTACTTTGCTTTGGGCCGACACATCATTCTGATGGATATGTTGTACGCTATTTTTACGGAAGGTCTTTTCCCCGCCGAAGCCTTGAGAAAACAAACCCCAAATTCATTAGTGGGCTATTAAATTGTTCGGTTGGATACACGCAGCCTATTTTACATGGTGTGTGTGGAACAGAAGTGATATAATATATCAGCTGTCATTCTTAATATTTTATAATGAAGTATATAAATTGTCAGGGGGCTAAATCTGAAAAGTCTTACTCAAGGGCATCACCTTCTACGTTCTGTTGCTCAAAGGCAAGCTTGGATAGAGCAATTCATGGCTCAAGCAAGACGTGATCATTTGCTTCTGTTGCTATCCTAATACATTATTTCTAGTTGGACCCAAGCAAGACTTTTTGGCACCGTCCTCCTCTCATTCATTTTACCTAACTTGCTTGCCTCAGGGAAGGACAGCGTTAAGTGGTAATTGCCTCGGCCCAGTCCCAGCATTAAAAATTAAGTTCTTAGCTGTATTTACATATTTGCCCACTCTACCAGCATCCCTGGAGAGCAATCCCTCTTATCTAACCTCCCTGTGGCCCTGATACACCCTATCACTGGAATGAATGAATGAGTTTTAAGAGTGCATTTAATTTAAGGGGTACTTCGTGAGGTTAGACCCAAGTATGGCCTTTTAAAATGGTTCTCTCCAGGGGGAAGTTTTTCTAACTCTGAAATATTCAGGTAGTGGTGAGAAATGTATTCATTTAAAGGCAACTGTCAACATTTGAAAAATATAGATGCTATGCCCAAGTTCTTTACCGGGGTTATGCAATGGTACCTGTTAACCGAGGTCCTTTCCAGGAAAGCTCCTAACTATGCACCTCGTATCAGGCGCACATCTAAATGCTTTCCTGACTAGGATGCTTTCTTGAACGTGCGCCAAACCCTCATTTCCAAAGGGATGCCCAAGGCCATCTTGGGCAATCTTTTCTGATTCACCTTTGACCATCAAGTTTCAGGATTTGGGAGTGTTCTCTTCCATTAGGTGGAAGAAGTTTTAATCAGTGAGAGCCTGGCCAATTAAGTTGCTTTTCTGCTGAAATTGAGATGTTAAATCTTTCAGGGCCTGTGAAGTGCGAAAGGTCTTTGAGAGGCTGGTGGCTGCTTTCCTGATGCCAGGGAGATTTCTGGATTGGGAGAGTTGGGAAAGAAGCAAACCCCTCAAGATTAATTTAATCAACAGCAGAGAAATATTAGCTGGCAGTCCAAATGAGCTGGCAACAGACTATTGTTTTGAAGGTAGTTATAGAAGGTAGGTCTCCTTTTTGAGCGAAAGGAGACTATAGCCCCACTGAGGATGGGGACAGCCCCTGGCTGCTGGGACCTGCCAGATGATAATCATGGGAAATACACTGAGAAAGTGAGGAGCAGTGAGGCTGAAGATCTCCTTTCCTTGGAAACGTCACCTACGCGGAGGTGGGATTGTAGTGATATCTGTGGGACAGAAGCAGATGGCTGAGCAGACACCGTCTGTGGCTCCTAGCAGAGGAGACAGATAGCACCTAAGCGAGTGTGAAGCTTGTTCCTGTACCCCTGTGGGACCGTGGGAAGCGCCGTTCCTGAATAGCCTCAGGGAAGGCAAAGGTCTGACAAAACAGATGCTGATGGCGATGGGCCATTGAACAAGGTCACGTCACCCTTTACAGGTGACCCCCAAACTGCATAAAATTCAGGAAATCTTCTGCTTTGAAGGGCCAGACTTATCCTGATTACAACTGGAAGAAATTCTGCTCCCTGAGGGAATAATTAGGAAGCTGAGCTGAAGCACCGTGTTGAGCACACTTTCCCTTTAACACACTTTCCCTTTAACGGCGTTTTTCCTTTGCAACTTGGAAGGTAATTCTCCTTTGAAAACATTGTGCACATCTCACTGTAACAGATGCTGGAGAAAGCCATGCCGGTGCCGTTCTTCCCGTGACTGTCAAGAGCGGAAGCAATGAAATGAGGGCTAAAGTGAGGAACCATCTCATCTGAAAAAAAACCCAACATTTTTTAATTCCTGTAAAGCCGAGGTCACTTCAGGTAATTGTAGCAGCAAGAAGCATTGCCATACCCTGATGCAAAGTAATGCATTTACCAAGTATCAGGGGTTAAAACGGTTCAGTTTATGGCATCTGACGCTTTTTTTTGTCTAAATAAGGAAGTATGAGTAATTAGAAATCTCCTGGTTTGGTATTACCATAGAAACAAGCCATGTAAGAAGTAAAAGAACTGTGTGTACAGAGCTGGATCAGGTCTTATCGAATCTATAGGAATAAAATGAACAATGGTGGAAGAGTCCAGGGGACCGAATATCCCAGTCAGCAGAGCATTGAAAACCCCTAAGGTTGCTCACCCTGCCACCATGTGTTTCTTTGTTCTCGATGAAATGAATTCTGCGCACTATCCGTGTACACGCGTTTGGCTTTGTCTCATAACAGTGACTAAACAGTAAGAGAATAAAAATGAACACATTTTCCTGTCAGGCTGTAGATTTTCTATGAGTGGTTCACAAATGATTTTTCTGTATAAAAGGTGAGGTTTTATTAAATATTACATTTGAAAGAGTATATTCAAACCAGTAACTGTTCATTACAGTGGGTAATAAGGAAACTAATGACAAGTGACTAAACCTTTTCCCAGAGGACTGAACAATTTGCATAAGCAATGTCTACCTCCACAAGCCACTTCCTCTCCCACAAAGACAGTAAATTTTTAAGTTAAATGTCATATATGAGGGACATTCATAAAAGAAAATAAGGAAGAAATGCCAGACTCCTGAGCAAATGCAGTCATTGTCGAACTTAAAAAGCTCCCTGGTTGTCATTTAAATAAAAATATAAATATTCATACCATCCTAATGGCACAAGAAAGAAGTGAAATAGAGGTCTATATCATGACTGCTGATCAGAGTTACAGCTTCAGAGTTTGATTGAAAACCCAGGCATGCTGTTCATATAGGCTGGAAACTCGTGTAGAAGTACTGACAACACACATACCTGTGCAGTCAAACAGATTTCAGTGAGGGAGTGATCAAATTTAAACAGGTAATAGAGATCTCTGAAGAAAGGTGGATTCATATGAGATGGGAAATGCAGCTTGGTTTATAGGGGATGTAAAGGAGTTCTTTTGAAATGCTGTCACAAACGCAGAAAAGCACAGGTCTGGAGAGTTACAAAGGGCAGAGTCCAGTGGTTCTGGCTTTGCAGTGCCCTGCTGACGCTGAAAGAGCAGCTTCCCTTATCAGTCACGATAAGAAAATATATCCTGCATCCTTGTTCTGCCCCATTGCCTCCTTTCTCTTCCGCACACCATGTGCACTTCACTATGAGTAAGTGCTGTGGGTAGCACAGCACTTCAGTAGTTCTGGCAACAACATATTTAAATTGTCATGGACTGTATTTTGCAATGAGATGAATATTTTGGCAGCAATTTAGCAAAGGGCATTATCCTCGGCTTGGGTTTGGCTCTGCTTACAGCAGCAGGCAACGGCTTTGCAGAGGGTGAACCTGAGGGCCACAATACCTGTGTGCAGAGAAGGGGTTATGCTGGAGGAGCTCTGGGCTAGTCCTGGGGACTGGAGGGCTTTAGCACCTGACGTTCTTTAAATGCATTTGTATTTGCAAACGCATTGCATCACCTGGTTTGGTTTCTTCCAAAATAAATCCATTCTGTGGCTTCCGCACTTGCTGCGCAGTGTGAAACAAAGCCCAGTGGGGACAACCAGGTGAGTCCCTGTAAGGAAACACTCCTCATGTGAACTAAAACCTTCATGTCAACACATCTTCTACTGACCGGGGCTGGAGTTTCTGACTTCTATCAACAGCAAAAGATGAGCAGAGCTTTCCAAATGAGCTGAGGAGGATCACCCTGCCCCACACCTGCAGAGTTTCAACAAGAACCAAGTCCCCAGAAGTAAGAACTTAATTCCCAAAGTCTTGCTTAAGCTTAGTTCTAATAGTTGTCTGACATCCTGAAATCAAAGGAGACACCTAAATAACTCCAGGATCGTGTTAGTATTTGGCATACATAAATATATTGGCCTGTATTCTCAAACAGCCTCCAATTTGTGGAAGTCAGATTAGTCTTGTCTCTTAGAACCATCATTCTGTTTTTAATTATTTATTTGCAGGCAATGAAATATAACTCTTCCGTGGAATTTCTTGTTGGGCTGGAATTTTGAAAATGAGTGTTGCTGTAGTAGAAGCAGAATGTACATCATAGACTCCAAACCAGGCAGGAACAAAAAAAAAAAAATTATCATAGCAAACATTTTTTAATTATTGGGATGTGTTGCTTTTGACTTGTAATAAAGGACATTTTCTGCATTGAAGAGGAGAGCTCTCTGGGAGCAAAGCCAGGAGTAGCAGTGGTAGGAGGAAGAAAGAAGAGAACTAAACAGATATTTTTGTTACAAATTGTCCAGAAAGTGGCTGCTTGTAATGGTTTAGTTAAACAAATAGTACTCACAATTCTTTGCACTGCAGATGCCCTGATACTAATGAGGCTCCATGGAAAGATACACAATGATGATAGCTATTGCTTTTTACTGCTCCATGTGGTTTGGGGGAAGTAAATATAAAAAAAAAAACCCACTAAAATAAAAGCCTCTCAACTCCTCCTCCCCATCTAACACTATTATGTTTTAAAAACTAGCTGTCCACAAAAGTAAGCTTCTTTCAGCTTCATGACTTGCAGAGTAGATATTGTAAGGAAGATAAGATTTGTCATGGCCCGAGTCTCTGCGTTGGGGCTGGAGCGGGCTATCTGTCCCGTGCACACACACAGTCCTGCTCCCTTTGCCCTCCAGCTCCCTACGTGTTTCACATAGACAACAACCCAAGAGAGAAGTATAGGTCACGTATATGTCCGTCATCATCAGGCTGCTCCGTGCACAGCAGCAAGACCCTAAAGGCAGAAGTGGGTTGTATTTCACTGCAGGGCTGGGGTCCTTCCCTCCGCAGCTCAGATGGCCCCATGTCCCAAGGACAGTCACTTGCCAGCCCTGCCAGCGCCCCGGCTTGCTGCCTCTGTGGTCCAATGGGGACATATGGGAGCAAAGTGAGCATGCAGCGCATCGCGCTCTGCAATGCACACTCTGGGGCTCTCTCTTTCTGTGCATGCAATGCTGTTCTCCACCCATCCCCAAATGCCCAGGAGAACTGGAAACCAGCTGAAGGGAAGTTGGCACCTATGCCAGGATGAGGCCGTGAGGAAGAAGAAGGAAACATTGTGTGCCATTTCAGGGTTTTGCCGCTTGCTTTCCATGGGGAGCACATCCGGAGGACTGATAGCTACCCCTGGATATGTGAAGTGTCACTCATGCAGTGTGTGTCCCACATCAGCCATGAATTAAAGCAGGTAGCAGCTCTGGTAACACCTGCATGCATTTGACCTGTGGACACCCGATTAAAGATTTCTGCAAGGCGCTCTCCTCTGTAACTTCAACGCACTCCTCTCTGTAGTGATAAATTAGCCCTGACTTTGCCACCGCCTGCACAGAATGAACACTGCTGTGCACTGATAGGTCTCTCAGTTGATTTAAATCAGTCACACAGTCAGTTCTACCAAAACACTCAAAGCCCTTTTCACTGACTGGAGCTATTCCATGATAAATTTCAACTTTTGGCATGGAAGAACTTCAGCTGTACAGATATGCTGAAAAGTTATTAAAAACAGAAAAAAGAAGCTGTATTTTTCCATTTTTCCTAGTTCTTACATTTGAATTGAAATGACCTATGCCAAAGTAGAATCAGAAATATTCCACTTAGAAGCCTGAAAAAATTACCAAAGTTTGAGGAGTTGAAAGCAAAAATTGAGCCTGAAACCCTTGCTGGGCGATGAGTACAAGTTGACATAAAATTCACATGTCAGACTGAAGTTTGCAGCATTTTCATTTCCATAGGAGTTGACATTTCTAAAACAGGTGTAATGATTCAATAACAAGTGCATCTTCTTTATTTCATGGAAGTGAAGTTGCAAATCTGATTAAAATGCTTGTACAGCACCATCTAAACTAGAGTTTGTGTTGCTAACGGGTCAGCAGTGCTGCTTCCACTATCAGGTCTGCTAACTTGTGCTGTTTTATTTATGTATGTCACATCAATATGCTATTTATCATTATGCCATAATATATATAAATCTGGATAATGTTTCTCTCCCCGCTCGTTGCTAAAAAAAAAAAAAATAAGAGCAGAGGAAGAGCTACACGGAAAGGCAACGAGGCAGACCAAAGATGTGCCATCACTTCTGTTCATGGAGTGACAAATAGACTAGTGCGGGGATATGACAGACACCTCTATTAAGTCCTGAGCAGCACTGCAAAGGTCATTTGGGAATGACTGGTTTCTCTTTCCCAGAACAAAGGAATCTGGGGGAAAACATCCATGTTCTAGGTGGCATATTGAGAAGAGGTGCAAGAACAAATGTGTTCTTCACACAACAGGCATCTAAGTTGGGGATCTCATTGCCACAGGATGCTATGGATCTAAAGGGCTTAAAAGGGTTAAAATGAATTGAATACATTAATGGAAGAAAAATCTTCATGGGCTGTTGAACACCAAGAGGCTGTCTCTGATGCAGGCATTCCCTGAGCTGCACAGAAAGCTGGTAACTATATTAAGAGAATGTCACTCCATTACTGCCTATTTTTATATTCTTCCCAAAGTAGGTAATATTTGTTACTGCCAGAGACACCATCCTGGGCTGGCTGGACCTTGAATCTGATCCAACGTATCTGTTCTTGTGATCTTCTATTAACTTTCAGTTAGAAAAAAAAAGGGGGGGGGACTTTTTAGCACTCAGGGCTCTTAAATTTTGAAGCCTCTATGTCCAGTTCCCAGAGTTGAGTAGAAAGAACTTAAATCTTACAGATATCAAATCAATATAATGATTTTTCAGTGATTTGGGATCCCTGAATACCTGGGGTACATTGCATTGTAAACCAGAACTTGAAATAGAGCATAGATATTAAACATAGTCACAGCTGTTTACTGATGATCTTGAAGTACAATAGATTGCACCATTGTTTTGGTGCAATCTCTGATTTTCAGATAAGACTCTGGCAACATTATAAACCAGTAGTTCTTTCTCCATGTGTATTTTTCTTCAAAAATATAAAGAATCAACTGAAGCTCCTTGTCAGTTTTTTACAAATTGTTCAGGAGAGCTCCCTCTGCTAAGTGTCACATTTGTGTCTTTATGTTATCCAGTGTAACTTCACGTGACTCAAATTAAAAAATTCTAATTAAAAGATTAAGAATGTGATTTGTTCTACTGCAGTTCTGAATCCAGGAGAGAATCACTGAATGAAGTTGTTAATTTGAGCCACAGTATGGTACTGTATGTAGTTTTATTTTTCCCCTCCTCTTTCATTTGAAGCTCTGATTAATAAGTCATATTTGCAGGGGTCAGAAGGGAGAGAGAAAAAAAAGAGATTATTGCTCAAAATTATCAGACTGTACAGGAAGCAGATTTAACCATCTCTTTGATTATCTCCCCTGGCCAGGATGAGATATGGTCTACAGTTCACGGATCATTCCTCATAACCAGTGAGGCAGAAATGCAATATAATGAAAATTGATCTATAGAACATACTCGATTAGCGAAATATGAGCAAAGAAATTACTTCGGAAGAAAGTGAAAATTTAGAGCATATACCAGCACAAGCAGACAGATAGACAGACAGGCATAATTTTTTCCTCCAGAAAAGCAAATGGGGTAAGCACTGGATGGATTCACCAAGCAAAGAGTTCATCCCTTCACCTACCTCTAAATCTCAGTATAGAGATTCAACTATAGAAACAGAAAAGCAAAAATTAAGATCCCCAATTTTTGATAGTGCTCTTTCACTAATTATCAGAAGACAGCATTTTGGAAAAATCAAGAGTGGCTTCACTGCTAAACAAGACCTTGTTGCAGCAAAAATCAAGAGTGGCTTCACTGCTAAAGAAGACCTTGTTGCAGCAAAGTACGTCTGCAGTTCTTTGTTTTTCCTTCACCTTTTCTCTGTGTAAGCCAAGGAACATCACTGATGTCCTCTTTCTTCCATGTTTTTCAGTAATAAAATGTGAGTAGTCACCAGAATTCTGTGAAAACTAATTTAACGCAGGGAGTGCTTTGATTTCCTTGGGCAACAGGTTTATAACAGCATAAAAATATGTTGGGGAAATAAATGCATTCCCTCTTATCTGAAATGTGGATCTCTTACGTGGTCACTTGTATGTTCTCAGCAAAGTTAATAACAAATGATCTTCCCATCTGTGCAGTCTCACTTGTATAATACGGAAGAAAAATAACTTCTGTTGTTTAGATGAGCAATGAGAGAACATGGAGCAAATCAGGATAAGCAAAGACTCAAGGCTAAAGCCATACAGTATTCAAGAGCACGCATAGACTGAATCGTGGTCATATAAAACTTTTATGGGCTACTTTAAGCAGGGAAATCATAAACAATTGAGTCTAGTTGTAGAGAAATCGTGGAGAGAAAAGGGGTTAAATATTTAGAATAAATTTTTCATTGCAAATAGCTCAAGGTATTTGTTATTTTACAAGAAAAATATTTGTTGTTCCCTTTGGGTCTGCTAAGCCAGCTCCAGGGATTTCCATTTTCCATGCTGCCCCCTATTTCAGCACCTACATACGCTTACAGATTTTTTGCTACGATTGGTTTCTATGACTGTATTTTTCTGACAGACTTCTAATTGGAAGCAGCATGATAAACTGTAGGAAGCCCTATCTCCACAGATCTGCTATCGCTGCTGCAGAAACTGTCTGCGCAGCCTATTTTTGTACTGTCCCTGAGCCACAGCGGTGCCCTGCGCAGTCGTAAATCAGCAGCGAAGGCTGCCAAGAAATGGCCGGTGGTGTCTCTGCCGCGGCCGGCTCAGCAGCATGGCCGCTCGCCTGCACCGCTGCGTCTGGGGGCCGTGGAGCGTTGGCACCGCGGCTGCTCCTCTGTGGCACTGCCCATGGCACAGCCCCACCAGCCTCGGCGCTGGAGGCTGCGGAGCACGAGAGACATTGGCCCCCGGAGACACAGCAATGAGGAAGGTGATACCGTCTATACCCCTTTCCGTGACTTGCAGGCATACATTTGCTCATTTTGCTCCTTTGTGCTGAAGATCAGAAGATTTCATGTCCCCTGATCCCAAAAGTGATGCCTAAAGAGAAGAAAAGCAGCACACAGCAAAATGCGTGACCAAATCCTCCAGGATGGGAAGGCGCCAGACAAGGAGTAGGCAGGTACAGCTCCCAAAGGGACCTGCTCCCGCTTTGTGTCATGGTGAATTTGGTCCAAAGATCTCAGCCTTGGGCCGATCCCTCCCTTTGTTTTCATGTTCCTGTCCAAGGAAAATCAGCTAGCAGCCAAAGGACTAAAAGGCAGCCTTAGCCTCTTAATTTCTATGTTGTGTTTTCGTGTTTCCCCCCCTCTCTCTCTAAAGAACACAAGAGCCTGCCAACAACACACAGCAAGCGGGCTTGTCCGTAGCCGTGCCGGTGCTGGTGTGGCCCCGTGCGTGACCTCGCAGCCACTCTGCAGCTACGAGACCAGACACCCCATGATTTAAGTTTGTTGCCAGCGGGATGGCAGTTCCTCCTGATACACAATTTGGTGGGGGAGGGTGAACAGCTAAAAATGCTGCAATGGAAGCAATCCACTGAAAAACAGGTGTAAAATTGTGTATGTTTTCAGACCCAGGATGCTGCAGGAGCATCCAAGGGCATATTTTTTAAACCAAAGCACAGACTTGCCTTAATGCAACACCTTCTTGTACACAGCTAAGGAAATGTGGTTGACGCTTCTGTCAGCTCCCTGCTTTTGAGGTGACAGACGCTTGTTGTTTTCTGTTTTGTGTGCCCATAGGTCTTGAGCTAACATTTGTGGAAGCCAGTGGAGGACCCTCCTCTGTCTTCAGTCATCCATGAACCAGGCCCAAAGAGACACCGGGGCTGAGATTCTCACGGCATCTCACCTATGGAAACACATGGATATCTGGCAGGTTGAAATTGCTTTTTGCTGAAACAGCCACGGCTGAAAGTATTCCAGTGTGTTAATATACTGTTATTTACAGACCTTCACGCTGGGCCAAGGTAAACACTCAGCAACTGAGTCACCTCGATCTGAACTTTTCTCTCTTGCTTTGAAATTTCACTTTACACTCTCAGGATATCTACCGCCACTGCTGTGTTTATTCAGTTTGCTGTGTGCCTCAGATTAACCTACAGTTCTGATTTTTCACAGTCGACACAGCCTCACTGATGAATGGGTGATTCCATGCCCAGCATTACTCATTCACAGAAGAATGACTAGAAGAGCGCTCCGAGGCCAAAGGAAGCAATGCCAGGCCTATTTTTTGATTTGCTTTTATTCAAAGCACTTCCATTGATTCTATTCCACTTACAGAACTATTGTTGTCTAGGAATTTCGCATGAAGTAAAAATAAAAGCGGCAGAACCATCCCCGGTTTCTGAAGGACAGATGCTCTAGGTTAGATCCTGACCTGTGGCTGTAGTCAAAGTGCAGTGCTGTGCTCTCCTTTGCCACCAGTGGGGTGTGGAGGACAACTGGCCATAGTCTGGCTTTCTCGTTAAAATCCCCTAAATTCACATTGTTACTTAACCCCCATTTTCCTTCAGTCTTGGATGAACCTGTGTACCTTGCAAGTATGGATGTGGGGATGTTCTGTATTACCTACCATTTTTGATCTGAGCATCTTTCCTGATAAGACCTGCTGGACTTGTTTAGCTGTATTTGTGTTGCAGAACCAACTCTGAAAGTGTGCAAACAGAGGTCACGGTGGTAATGTGCGAAAAACATGCAGGTTTTGAGTTTGTTTTCAAAACCTGGTTTGAGCACCATGTAGGACTGTAGGACAGTTGGCAAAAGGACAGGGACCAAGAGATTTAAAACAGGAAAGGAGGAAAAGGAAGATAACAGAGAACAGAGGTCCTTTAGATACCACGCTGCATTAATTATACCTGAATTACATTGTAAAAAGAGGAAACAAAGTGAAATGCTCCATGTCAGCAATGGGCAGTTGGTGCACATGGAGATTTGGTGACATACCCATAACCACCCAGGAAACCTGCAGCAAATGTAGGAATAACCCCTGCTTGTAAGTACCTTGACTGTCCAAATGCTTTTAACCTGCTTAATACATCTTCTCAATCTTCTGGGGATACGACTGGGTCAGGATCAGCCCTCCCAGGGCTGTAGAGTTGTCCTGGTTTCAGCTGGGATAGTTAATTTTCTTTCCAGTAGCTGCTGTATTTTGGATTTAGTATAAGAATAATACTGATAACACATATTGGTTTAGTTGTTGCTAAGTAATGTTTACATTAGTCAAGGACTTTTTCTGGTTCCCATAGAAGCTGAGAGAGAGCATAGACAGGACAAGCTGGCCAGAGGAATATTCCATACCATAGATGTTGTGCTCAGTGTATAAATGGGGGTTGGCCGGGGGGCAGAAATTCGCAATAGTTGCTTAGGACGGGCTGGGCAACCGATCACCAGGTGGTGAGAGCGACCTATATTTGTTGTATCATTTTATTTTGTATTTTTTTTATCATTGTTATTATTATTTTTCTTCTTCTGTTACTGTTCTATTAAACTGTCTTTATCCCAACCCATGAGTTCCCCCTCCCTTTTCTCCCTCTTCTCCCTACCCTACTTGGGAGGGAAAGGGGGAGCGAGCAAGGGGCTGTGTGGTCCTAGTTGCTGGCTGGTGTTAAAACCACGACAAGAGTCCATCAATGTGACTGACATTCTGAAAACTATATGTATCTTTGAAGATCTTGGGTAAATTAGTAGTGGGAGGGAGAGTAAACAAAGAGGACTATCTATGCTAATATTTGTGTCAGGTGTTTGAGCCTAGGTGTGTTTGGCAAGGCAGAGCTAAATACTTACACAGCCCTCTGTCCTGGGCCATCAATCCTGAGCAGGATTACCTGACAGGGTACCCTGTAACCAGCAGCAGGACCAGTAAAGCATAGCAAACACCTCATCCTGTACAAGTCAATAGCAAAACTCATTCAGCAGTGCTAAGATTTTTCCCAGGATGTTTTCTCAAGGTTTTTCTTGACTGCTTTGCCTTCACAGGTACATGTTTCTTCTGCCTTCAGTCTGGTACACAATTGGTGTAGAAAAGTAAAGTTTTGCCTTCAAAGACTTCTCTCCTTACCTGCTTCCATCACCAGTGGCTGCCTGTCATTAAGTAGAAGGAATACTCCTTTGTACTGTACGATCTGGATAGATTTTTCCTTATTGCTTATATCCCAACGTAGTATTTGGAAAAAAAATGAAGCATTCCAAAACTAGCACACTGTTTTTCAAAAAATACAGAAAAAGAAAATGACATTAACACAATCTTTCAAAAGAAGATAGATATTTGTCTGTCAACTTCATGTGCCAAAAATTCTTTTGCCAAAAAATCTTCTTTTACCAAAAACTTTACACCTCCTACGAGCTCGGAATGTTCCCAGACCTAGAAATGCGCAATGAAACCATCCTCCCCACCACCGACTTTGTTCTATGTATCAGATACAACAATTAGGACTGCATATTAAAGACTGGTACAGTAGTCTGAACAAAAAGCAATTTAAGCTGAAAGGGGTGAAAATGAGAAGTTGACGCTCAGTGAGATAATATCTCCTCTGAAAATCAGAGCCTCAATTCCCTCAAACTGAATATCTAAAATTGGTGAAAGTTTTGCACCCCTGCTTCTTTACCTGTGGGACAGAGCTGATGCTGCTTCGTTCACCTCTGTAGAGCACAGTGTGCAACACAAGTCCCGAAGATTAGTTCAGATATAATAATTCTTAAAGAGTAATCTACGCATTCATTTAAGGACATGCCAGCCTTTCAGTGCTAACCTTTCCAGAGGCAGCCACTGGTGTGAGAAGATCTTTTACCAGGAATCTAAACTACTAATGAAAACAAGAAAAAAAAACAACAACAACAACAAAAAGCACCCCGAAAAGGGAAATCCTTCTTTGTTTATGAATTAATAGCTTTTTGTTTTATCATTTGAAGGCAAAGCTGGCAGCACTCAGGCAACATGACCTCAAAACCAAAAGGAAGAAATAACTCCCAGGTATTGCCAAACCCAGTTCTCGCAACAGGTGGGCTAGGGAGGCTAGGAGGAGCTCTCTTTAAAAAAATCACTATTCCCAAACTTTATTCTCACTGATTTTCCTTTTGTTTCTCCAGGAATAGATCTGGAAAGTTAATGGCTGCCTGGCAGTAAGGAAAAGCTCTGCTCTGTTTCCTTCTCCTGCTTGTCAAAAGTTCCATTTACACACCATTCAGACTAACACTGGGGGAGGGGGTGGATGGTTTTCTTTGCTAATTTTTCTCCCTAGGGTGGGTAATGATTTCTCAGAGCTAATACATCCTGACAGATGCAGTCATACTAGCGCTTGCACTCTGCATCTTTGTTGGCCGACCAGGGTCATGGTTTGGAAAGCTGATCTCTTAATCATTTTATCTGATGGATGTCGCCTACTATAAATCGACAGTTGTTTGAGGTACCAACATTGATCTATGCCGTTCTTGCTGATGTGGGAGACAGACTTTCTGTGGGGCTCAGTCAGCCAGACACCAGGGTGTATGTGGCAGCATAGCTGTTTGACAATAGTTTTATGGATATAAAACAGCATTTGAATTTTTTTGGCGCATTGGTAATTGGCAGACACCAAAGCTCTGCACCGCGCAAGTCCCATGTAGTATTGTATGTCACACCTTCTGTAGGACTTTTGAACTCCATGAATTGCAAATCATAGGTAAGGGTTTACCATTAGTAGTGTCATCAGACATGGAATTGTGATAGATCAGAGCAGCTAAAAAGCAGTAAAAAGCTAACATTTTCCCAGAATCCAAGTGTTCCCTTTAAGTGACATTATTCCCTGTAGTTCTGAACTACATTAGTCTTTACACTGATGTACTAAAGTTATTAGAAGAAACACAGAGTGTCTACTAGGTGCAAGTCAGTAGCTAGAAAAAGTATCTCTTGGCTCTTGTCCCATTCCATACCGTGTTTAGTTTGCGAATTCTCTTCAAAACTGAGTATATTTGCTGACAGAAAGGCAGAAAGCGGAAGATGGGGAATGACTGGAATATGAAAGCACCATTTCCTTCATGTTAGAAACCAGCAGATGTCGAAAGGCCGTCTGTACTCTACGGGAATCATACCTTCCCTTTTGCCCTCCTTGCCAGGTTGGTTTTACTTCAAGAGTCTTGTCCTGAAGTAAGTTTGCACAAAGTGAGATACCTGTGGCCTTAAGCTTAGTTTGCCCAGTAGGTCATGGCGTGGTGGCAACGTGCTGTCACAGGGACCTATGCCGGTCAGTCCCTCCTCCGAGAGGTGCAGGGCAGGCGCTTGCTGCAGCAGGGTGCACGGGGCAGTGGCCGGGTGTCTGGGTGATGCCTCCAGAAGTGCCTTCACCCCAGAGACTCAGCAAAGCTCCCCCCCTGTAGTGCTGCCTCTGTCTGGGAAGTCCTTCCTGCTGCTGGGGGCATGGTGGAGCTCCTTTGCTCTCTGGGATGCTGGTGTGGGGCAGGGCCAGGAGCTATTCAACAGCTTTGAAGGCAGAAGAAGTGTCCTGGGGGAAGACATGCAACAGGAGGTGGTTGCTGCCTTGATTATCCCACTGCGGTGCAAGTAGCCAGAGAAAGACGATCCACAGAGGAGGATCTAGAAAGACGTGGGGATATGGCAGGATTTTTGTGATTTATTAGCCTGAATGGCTCCACGATGTGGAATTTTATGTGGCATTAGTGGAGTTTTATATAAAAATTAAAGTAGTATTTAGTGCAGATAGGAAAGGGGAAGAGTTTAGACCTGATGTGTGGCACTGAGATTAATGATGTAGCAGGAGCTCAGAGGCTAAACCCGGGCTGTTTGGTGCACCGGATGCTCTCTTTAGAAGTGTGAAAATAGTGGAAATGGCATCTGAGAAGACAAGCCAGAAATACATCATTTACATTACTGAAGCAAATTAATACCAGGAGGCATTTTCCCCTTACAAATAGGCCTCGAGAGATTGATCTAATTAATTAGCTTTAGGTTGTACAAAGCTGACCCTTCTGCCTCCAAGTTGCCACAGCCGAGAGATGACTGAGTGCAAAGGGCAAAATAAACAGAGCTGCGTCAAGAGAGCAAAGCTGGAGTACACACAGAGCCTGCGATTCGGGCCGAGGGCATCTCCTAGGACCCGTAATGATGGGGTGCAGGTGGCAACCAGGCTCCCTTGTGAGCACTCGGGAGAATGAAGCCTTAAAATACTCCCAACAGCAGCTGACACAGCAAGGTGTGGCACCGCGCTCTCATTCGGAAAAAAAAAATCACTGTTCAAAGCATACAAGTGGCTAAAGCATTTCTACTGTGATTCTACAAGAAATATAGAAAATGTTGCTTTGAATGGTTAAAATTGTAGGCTGGCTGAGAAAATGACTAACCCTTAAAACAGTCAAAAGCGAGAGGCTGCCCTTTGCTTCATCGTCTTCGCCTGTTACTCCTTATTCTGGCAGAACAGGATTTGAGGTGGTGACGAATTATTAGTAGATGAAGGGCAACCACATTGCCCTTGCTAAAAAGACACTGGGAGCATGTCTCAGGAGACTGTGGAGAGGACGGAAACATCATGCTTTGGGGCTGTTTGGCTAAATCTAATTTGATGTGAGACCTGAAGGTTTTTCTTCTCGCCTTATCCATTGAGAGCCCCAGGTCTGGGGGGGCAAAGGGAGAGGTCTCACAGCAGGGCTGGTGCGTGTCTGGCTACGGGTACCATATAGTAGCGACGTTCAACCTCACACAGATGGATGAAAAAATCTTTTAATCTTTGGGATAAAGAGTAAGGATGAGCTTACTTTATTTTGTGTATTATAAAAGATTATCATGACACCACCAGGAAAGGGTCATGCAAAGTCTGGTTTCATGGTATGGTGATGACGACTATTAATTTTGGTATCACTGGATACCTCATGCATTCGCACCTATTACTAAGCAATTTTAATATTTTCCATCACTAGTTCAAAGCATGATCTAACTACTGCTGAAATCAATTATTTGTAGTAGAGACGTCACCATCTTTGTCTCATTCTTTGGCTAAGCCTCCGTGACAGCAGTATGATCTATGGTTCCTGGAGCTCTTAATCAACTAATGAACAAGAAATTTCCTTAATAACACCTTCCGATCCCATTAAACAAGTTTTGCTTGCTGTTATTAATCCTTGTTATTAAAAAGCTTCTTTACTCCTCCTGGAGGTAGTGGGGCCACGGTCCTTAACTCATCAACACATTTTCTGGCAATTTCTGCCAGGAAGCATCGCGCAAGGACATCGCACAGGGGAAAGGATGCGGAATGCCTGTGGCAAAGGACTCAGTGAAGAGCACAACGGGATTTAGCCATTTAGCCGATGGGGCTGTGAAGTGCCCTGGCTTCTGACTGTAAAGGCAGAGCCAGGGGGCACGTGGATAATTTGGGCATGTTCTCCTCAGCAGAGTACAGACGTTGCTGACTGAACCAGTTTCTGGAAACTGTGAATTTGGATTCAAGGGAGATTTACTGGGGTTTCTTTATGAGCTAAGCGAGGAGAAATGTGACCAGAGCGGATGTATAAAAGCAATTTTGCTGAGTAAGTGAGAGGATGGCATAGCCGGCCAGGGAGTTGCACTGTGATCTTTGGCTGAGCTTTGCAAAGCGTGACGGCAGTGCATTACCTCCTGCACAGAGGAGCCGCGGCAGAAACGAAGCCATTTACTTATGCATAACTTAAAGTTTTACTCACTTACTCATCAATTGGCATGTTATTCCAAAACAGTGGATAAAGTACCTTTGAAAGTCCTGATGGATGCCCAAACAAAATAAGCAGGTCTAGCCAGAGCACTGCACCAGCTTCAACAATGCAAGTACGATTACTAATAGACTGGAATAATGCTCTCAGCATGTTGTCACCTGTCTGGTAACATCTTCCAGCATTTCCCAGTCTCCTGAAAGGCCCCTCTCCAGCAGCAGCGTATTTGTAGAACAACACGGAACAGTTTGGCATTTGCTTGACCTGGACAGTCCCCCAGGAATTAGGAAATCTCTGCATCGACATTGCTCCAGGTGGTGGTGCAGAGCGTATGCACACCCTGCTTTCCAAGCAATCGAAAGCCAGGAGAAGGACGGATGTAGGTGCAGAAGGAGGAGGCACCTGTCCTGCCTTCTCACACAGCTTCTTCAGTTGAGCAGCCGGAGCTACTAGAATTAATGCATTCCAACTGTTATATTTCTCCAATCTCAGCTTCATTTCTGTCCTGTGGTAATTATAAATAGAAACCAACAGAAAAGAACTCACTTGACTGCAACTCAGTTTTGTTAATTAGATTTTTCTCTTTAAGGCGAAAATAAATCTGGAACGCAGAAAGCACATGAGTGTCCCCCCTCCGTCCCCCCCCAGGCATGTGCGCACATGTACCCTCTTCCCCTTCCCTGCCTGAGTCTGATGTCAGTGGAGTTTTGGAGGCATTGCACTTATCCAAATGTAGTTTAGTAAAAAATTCAATATATAAGGTAATCGTAAAGTTCCCACTTTAGAATGAGTTAATGCTACTTTCATCAATGTTGTGTGTGTGCTCCTGAGGATCTTTTTTCCCTTTTAGCGGTGCCAATGTCTCTGAAAAGAAAATTTTCTCTTACAACTGTTTTTAATCTCAATCCAGTTTTAAGCTATAAAATAACACAAAGAAATGTTCATACTAAAGCTCTGTACAAAATTGGACAGAGTTAGCATATGTGACATTCAAATAAGTTTCAATGGTGATCATCCATGACAAATATTTTCAAGTGGTGTTGTGGCTTTTTGTAACCATTCCTTCTGGAGCATTTTAAAAGCTCAATTGCAATTTTTTTCCTTGTGACTTTGGAACACCAGTGAAGCCAGATATGTTGTCCTCTGCTTTTGCAGGTACTGGCTGGCTGGGAACCTCAGCTGTCACAGGTGCCAGTAAGTGCTGTGGTCTATAAACTTGAGCAGGGGTACCATAAAACGTTAATCCATCACTGCACTAAAGCAGGCATTTGAGCAAATAAACAAATGAACAAAGGGCTTTTTCACATTTGCACCTATGCTCTTTTACACCAGTTTTGCGCTGGAAGGGACTGTAAGCTTGGGCAAGTTTACATTCTCAGCCCCAGGAATTTACAGGCTCCCTGGAAGCTCCTCGCCTTCTTCATTGCTTAGTCTTGAGGCTCCTCTGAAGTTGTAATTTCTCCAGCTTTCCAGACACACGAATTTTCAAGGCTAGACAAGAGGTAAATGTCTCATGCAGAAAACAAAGACACTCTTGAAGGAGAAAAACTTCAAAGCGATGGAAGTCAAGGCCTTCGCTGCACCAAAGAAAGAGCAAAGGGTGTGGGATGAAACAATCCATCTTTTCTCCTTCGGAGGTCACATTTAATGTCTTGTGAGTCTCACTGAACTTCAACGTTGTTAAACTGTGGGACAGAGAAGGCAGTAGGCCCTGCTATGGGGAGGAAAGTTGTAACTCAGGACCAGGTTTCCTAGAGCCGGGGTGGAGTATGTCCTCCTGGAGAGCTCATTGGGTTGTGCTTCAGGTAGATGTTTAGCCTCAAGATGAAGACAGCACATGGACATGAGCACACCAAGTCTCCTGGTTGTTGGGAGAAAGCAGGATCGGCCACACAGGACTGGGGTTGCTGTCCCTGGGTTGTGAGGAGGCAGCTCCCACCCTACCACATCCCGGCAGTGTGATAAGCCAGGCCAAAATGCAGGTCATGTGGATTGAAGGAGGACATCATGGAACAGGGATGGGCCCGTGCTTGGAGGGGTTGGAAAAGAAAAAAACTCGTTAGGGTGGGAGAATAAAAGACGAGAGGAAATGCAGCAATGTCAGCAAGAATGATTCTTTTTGGCCATACATTGAAAATATAAGCCAACGGTGGGGTTTTATGTATGACTTTATGCTTAAGGATGATGTTTTAAATATCCCTTATGTCTTAATTTACTGTTTCCCCACAAAAACCTCAGGCAAATGCTTCAAAATCATTCCAAAGTGATTTTTATTCTTTCCTGGCCTCATTCACTACTGCTCATTCTTTCCCCTGTTTCCACTGAAGACCTTAAGGGACACAGAGCAAATCATGGGACCGGGATTTCACACCAAGCCGTACAGTAGCCGGGGCTGCAGGGTGGAAGGAGAGGATGGCTGAAATTCGCGCTGCATGCCAGCAACTTGGCTCACATCGTGCCAGGATTATTGTCTCTACATGCAGCGAAAAGGGCTGTGCAAAATCTCAAGCCTAATGTCATGCCAAAACTCTGTGCTTGTTGTTTTATTTCGTTTGTCATGAAAAATGTGACATGACTTCCATTCCTGCAATTGTTTTCTATGGGAAAGTCCTTATCTGCAATAAATAAACCCTGGCCTTTTGAGTTTATTTTACTTCATATTTATTTTTCTTGAATTCTTCTAGTTTTACAACTTCGCTACTTAATTTCTGCTTTATTAGTTGAAAAAGCCAGGATACAGCTGTTGGTGGAAATGCAGCAGGGTTTTTTTGAAGACAGATGTGCTGATGATTAGTGTAAAGAAATACATACATGTTCATGTCTTTCTGCATTTTCTATAGTTATTTGAATGGAGTTTGTGTTTGCTTTCTGTAACATCCATGGCTGTGGGTTTGCACTTTTTAAAAATCAACGATTTTTTCCTGGTTTATGTCTGTTGGATCTTACGTTTTAGGTTCTTTAGAAACGTAAGGAAAAGTTGAAAATGTCTCCATATTCTATGACTCAACAGACTCATATTGGCCTTGATCCCATGCTTCCAAAAATAAGCTTTGTCTTTTAGATCAGTGGATAATGGATCAAGCCAATACTCCTCTATGAGGACTGTACTTGTATTGATTAATTTTTCCAAACCGTACTATGTCACATGTAAACAAGTATAAATAATGTCAGTATAGTGCTAATTTCAACTAAGATAGAAACTTGAACCCTATTGATAGATACAACAACGAGGGTAAAGAACATTTACAGCTCCAATAGTTCCTTGCCCTGCTCTCCAAGACGCATATCTATCCTTCTGTAGTTTGAAGGTATATCGGTTCTTGTAACCGTGAAAGACAGGCATACAAACGAAGTCTCAACTATGACAGAGATTACTTCTTGTGTGATTATGTTGTATCACCCCTATTTAGCACCAGCTCTTCCTGGACTGTAGATTGTATGAGATTTCAGACCTTGCCTGACTTTGTTTTCATGCAGCAAATATAGAAGGAACGGTATTGGAGGCAGCAAGCTACGGACAAGGACTGGCCGGGGTGGGTATCTTTAATTTTCACAGTGTGACTTCATTTATGAACACTGCCAACTTTCTGCTGAAAGCAAGTGCTCCCAGAACAACAATTTTTACAGCTTTACAGGGGAAAGAAATCACACTTTCAATCAATGCCGGATTTTTAAGAATACTTAAGAATTCTTTTAGGACTGCATTGTATGAGAAAGACTTCCTCTTCAAAAACTTCTCTCCTCTACCAAAAATACTTCATATACCTGCAATTTATTTATGCTAATGTAACCAGAAACAGAATGTGGTTATAATAAGTGGAATCCCTTTAAAAAATAAAAGGATTCTGTTCTACAGCATTGCTCTTGCTACTAATTTCCAAATTAAATTTACATAACAATATTTCTTTTCAGACTGCTGGTCCAACAAATCAAGCTGCAACATTTCTGGTTAAGCTTTGTTCTGCAAGTACTCTGGAACACTAATTTAGTTGTCAGTTTTGGGGCTGCGGGAGCATAATTATGTTTATGCAGCTAAAGACACGTCCACATGCCTCTGTGGGAAAGTAGATGAAGGGAAGTGCTGGGTTGGGCTAAACTTGCCAAAATTCAGCCCAGAAATTACAGAGCAAGCTTGAATATCTCTGTAGATGTATAGTATATTGAAAATAGGTTTTCCTGGAGTTACAGCTATGGTATTGCTAAATGGGAATGAAATGTTATGGTATTGCTAAGTGGTAATGAAGTGCATTTATAGGCTGTAAAGAATAATAATTTTCATTACTATGTGCCCTTCAAGAAAAGTTCTTTCTTGATCAGGGGAGGTGTACTAGTGCTGCTTCAATCAGATGAAGCTAATGGGCAAGCACATCTTGCTGATACTCCAAACAGCTACGGTCTGTTCAGATCTTAAAAGTAAATTAGCCTCAAGCCCACCAGCTATGTCTACTGATAATTCATGTTAAGAGGTGAGCATCCCTGTCACCTCTTCTTTTTATACTTTCTTCATGTGTTTTTCTTCTTAGTCCGGAGTATCCCACCTCTAGAGGAGGAGAGACACCTGCCCGTGTTTGGCGTTATGGCGCCCTGACTTCCATCGCAGCAGCAGCTGCATGTTCCAGAGATACAACACCAAGGCTGGAGGGTTTGGCGGCCACTGTGCAGTAACATCAGGGCCCTCACACCAATGAGATCTCACAGCTGCGAAGCGCCACAAAAGCAGAGCTGCTGCTTGAGGTATGAGCCACGGAAAGGCAATTCCTGGGACGTGGATGGGTGCCACCTCAGGCAGGGTATGGCCAGCATTGCCTTGAGGGGCTGGCGTGAGGACACGTGCAGTGCAGCTCTTGCCTTTACCTGGTGGGGGTCTATTCATCCTCTTGTACAGTGAAAATGAGAACAACCCGATCCACACAAACTGGATAGGATAACCTCTTACCGCATCTGACTCACCCCATGCAGTCTGGAATGTCGCTTCTTATTTAACATGACAAGAACAAACTCGTCGGTGTGTGTGTGCATACATCTGCCCGTGTCAGGGATTATACGGAGCCAGGCATATAGAGCTGGCTGAAGCCAGTAAGGGAAACGCTTCTGCAGGGCATCTACGTTTCTAGGCCATCGTTAGACAACAAACGTCCAAATCAGCACAACAAAGTAAATATAGCAAACTAAATTGGAGTCCTCTTCTCTTCTGCATCCTTAAAAGAGCTTGTTTATTTCTCTAGCTCATAACTCCTAGAAACAAGCCCCTGAATTTTAAATGCAGATACCTAGGCAACGGGACATGACGCGGATACTCAGCAAAACTCAAGCCTCCCCTTTCCCAGTTTGTTTTTTTTTTTTTGTGCGTTGTCTTAAGTTGTGTTGGCCAAGTTCTATGTTCAGAGGTGAGACAATAAATATTATTACTGTACAGATAGTCTATGGCGAAAGATAGGGGAGGGACCTGATACAAGGGTTCTCGCTGTTTGAATTACCACGCAGCTCGGTGTGAAACCTCACCCCAGGATTAGGCTGGCTCATGCTTTCTGGACAAGGCCACTGGCTTTTCTGTCTCATCTGTTAGGTGGTTGAAGACATGAACATTATTCCCACCTTGGAAAATGTTTCAGCTGCCAGGGAAAACACCCCATGGTTATTCATCACGTTTTATTAACGGGTTGACCAGATGCAGTCCTGCTATCAACTCGAGAGAGCTATTAGGGTAAATTTCTGCCTGCTGTACCTCAGCTGTACCTAATGGCCCAGGCATGGCGGGAGCGAGCCCGCTGCGTCCTCGCGGCAGGAAAACCACCTGCCACTCGGCAGTGTGAGCCGAGCAGATAAGATGTATCGCTCCCAGCAGCGCAACACGTAAGGGGAATAATGAATTGCTTCCCAAGGAAAGCAGTAGCTGCCCACTGAATAGCTACTTAACCAGTGATCTGGTTTTCATTTGGTTTTAGTCCTCCACGTTTGCTCCCTTTAGGTTAAGTGATGGAGCTCCAACTAAACATAAGACGCTTTAATTTTTCTGCTTCCAGGGACCATCAGCCTCGGTAACCCTCACTTGCAGCCAAACCCAGTTAATTTTTCCGTTGATTATCACTTTGCCAGGCAAACAACCAATGCTAGAGCTGTGCAGACTTTGTATAACCTCTATAAAACCAGTTTTTAATTAGCGAACAGGTGTCTTTCTGCATACATTTCTCACAATTGCGACCTTAGGAGCGTGTTCTGCATTCCTCCTTCTTGCATTTATACATGAACTCAATTAATTTGTGAGAGCTTAGATCCAAAACATAGCAGAAAATGTGTTTCTGGTGAAGTGTCCTCCAACAAGCATGTGACTCAGAGCGAGTGATGAGAGGATTCCCTGGAAGCAGCACTCCCTCAAGTACTAATTACCATCTGCACTAGCTCCAGCATCAGCCTTTCAGCCGAAACAAACAGGGCTCGAGCCCTCGGGTCTGCCGGGGGATGGGGACTGCGAGGGGCTCTGGGCAAAACGAGCTTAGAGCAAGTGCGCGGTTATAGGGAGCAAGCTCCAGCTCTGGAGAAAATGCAGTGCCATTTAGAAGTACTAAAATACCACTTTGCTGCTTTGTAGAGAGGACAACAAGGTGGCTTTTCAGAGCTGAGGTTGGGGGGGTTGCTAAGCTTAGTTGCACCTACACAACATATATGGTGATGAAAGCTGCTTGTTACAGAGCCTGTAAGCTCTTGCTTTTTCACATGAAGGCAGGTGTAAAAGAAGTGTGGAGACAAAAGCGTAGATCTTCAAGGCTTGCTAAGCACCTGATTCCTACTGATAGCAGCAGCGTTATGTGCATAACATCACTGGGGATTTAAGGCTACCGTCAGTGGCCCTACAAAACAACAAAGCAATTAAAAAACAGTTTAAAAATGGAGTGTAATTGGACTAGGCGACAGTGAGAGGTGCAGGAGGAGAGGTAAGTCTGTGGAGCAGGCATGTGGAAACATTTTCAGTGAAACCAGGGAAGAGCTTTAGATGTCCAAAAGAAACTTTTTGACCTGAGCGAAGCACCCCACCCAGGAGAAACTCCAGTCTGGGCCCCACAGCAGCTTCTGTGGGAAGTGGGACAGTAGGGCAGAGAGAGATGTTCACTGAGGGTGAGAAACATGCTTTTCCAGGCAAGCAGCAGCCCCTGCTCCATGAGGCGGTGACCAACAGCTTTTGGGGACGCTTCAGGCAAATCATGTTTCCCCCGGTGTGAGAGTGGAACGCCAGAAAAAATATAAGGACAAAGGTTCATGCAGGAGAGGAGCAGGCTCCGGTCCTGCAGTCACGCTGAGGGGCAGGTGGCAGAGGGAGGAGGAGGAAGAGGGAGGATTTGAGCCTCAGGCTGGGCTTAGGGGAGGCTTTCAGAGATTCAAGCTGAGAAACTCAAGGTACGTGCGCTCACATCCCTGTACTGGAAACCGCTTTGACCCATATTTTTTTAGAGAGGAATGTACCAAGGAGGGGCCAAAACTGAACCCAGCAGTAATAAGAAAACCGCTGAAAACATGCAGCTGCAGGTGCCTCTTTTCTGAAAGACCATGCAGGCTGCAGGCACTGCCGGCCTACAACAAGCAGAGGAGAAGAAATGTTAACCGGGGAGGCCTTTACGGCTGACAATTAGCATAACAAGCAGCAGGCCTAACACATCTGCCATCTGGCCACTGCTGAGTGTTATGTATAAAACATAAGTAATGAGGAAATTAATTTGGTAGTGGTAAATTATGTTGTATTAAATAGCACACTACAGTCTGCAACTTCGCATACCAAAATGCGCTGTGGCCTCCTCCATCTCCTTCCAAGACACTCATTCACACTGCCTAGCTTTTTAGTCTTTATTGCCTCCAGGCTGCATTAACTGTCTTATCTCAAAGTTTGGATGATGTGGCTGCATGATTCCCCTGCTCCCCTGCACACGTCCCCCAGCCTTGCCCTGGGAGATCGCGTCCCTGAAACCGCTTTTTCAAGAAAGCTCCAGAGTAGTGGGCCCTCAGAAAGACTTAGTCCAATCTGGGACCTGTTCATCATTGGCTTGTACCTCTGTCAGGGGAACGGGACGCTGGTGAGAGGAGCGGCCTTCAAAGACCTTCTCATCTTCTGCTGGTTTGCCTTTTGCAGCCAGAGGCACGTTGGTGCTGTGCTGGCAGTGTGGGACAGCTGTCCTAATCCACAGGCAACTCAACCAGTGGCAATCACTCAGGAGAAAGCAAAAGGGAATCCTTAATCTGCGGATTATCTGGGGTATTAGACGGGATGATCCTGAAGCATATGAAATTCTTCAATGCATTTTTTTCATCGTGGAACAATAGAGATTTCTCTTCCCACCCCACTTTAACCTATTTCTGTGATAGACTCAGCATCGTATTCCTGCAATTTTCTCTTACAAGGTTTCCCTCAGAACGAAGAGCTGCTTGCAAGGGGATGCGCAACTGCTGAGCAACAGGTCTCCCAAGCAAACTTTGGAAGAGCGGCCCTGGATCCGTGTGCTGCTGAATGAAACTCCCAGGTGCATTCAGAAACTCCCAGATGCTTTCAGTCATCTAGTTCAGTGCTGATGCAGCCGAGGTGCCAAATTCCCAGATCTAAGGACCACTTATTTTGTTTATTTTATAATTTATTTTATAATTTATTTTATTATTTATTTTAAAAAACTTATTATTTTTAGATTATTATTTTTATTTTAGAATTTTTATTTTATTTCCTTTTGCACATGTAACTAATTTATTTCTTCCCATAGGAGTCTATTTTCCTTGTGGGGAGCAGAATGTAGCTAGACTAACTGAGAGGCAAAGAGGAAAACAACCTTTGCCTATAAATTAGTTCCTTTGTTCCCCAAAGGCCAAAGGCTGATTGTAGGTTAGGAAGAAATACAGCAATTTGGGATTATGCATGGATAAAACAGAGTTATCCTCATGAGCTGTTGATATGTCATGATATATTACAATTCTGCGGATATGAATTTGGACTGGGATTGTGGAGGCAAAGTTCAGCAGATCTGGCAAATAATTCACAATGTAAAATGATTGTCTTTATTGAAGAACATCACCGCAAAGACAGGGGAATTAGGGCAAATAAACCCTGGTGATTTATAGGTTTCCACAGCAGTCAGCGTTGAAGGAGGAGGCAGCAGACTGAGTTTTATCTGCTTCCCAAGATACTGGGGTACGTGGTCAGTAGACGGAGGATATTTGTGGTGTGCTGCTACTGCTTGCCTTCTAACAGACCCCACCTCGGTGTAATTAATTGGCCAGTTAGCACTGTCATGTGTACAGCCGGGGACATTTCGGCTGCGCTGAGCTGCCAGGGACCCGCTCCATGATGGCTGGCTGCAGTGCATCTGCTGGAAGGGGCTGCCACCACAGGCCAGCAGCACACCCTCAACAGCCTGCCCAGTGGAGGACCACAAGCACCACAGGCACAAAAAGCACAGCCGGGCATTGCCTCCGGACTGCCTTTGCCATGCCTGGAGGTACTTCATCAGGCCACACACTCGTTTCTTTAAGTAAGAGCTCTTGCTTTGCAACTCCATGCTCTTTTAGGGTAGCAACCAGTTGTAATTACCCACACCTGATATGGAAAGACATCTTAAATGTGGAATTGGAAAAAGAAAGACTTTGTGTCCTCCTGCAATAAAAGATAGCATGTGACTGTGTATGGTAAAGCCATTAAGGTTTTGCTCCTTCTAAGGACAGAGACAAACACAGTGGGTAAGAAAAATTACACTATTGGAGACAGTTTGGGTTGCTAAGGTCCATGGTCTCCTCATAGGTCTGTACCAGGCACCTTGTCAGGCCCTTGATGTCTCTGCTTACAGTGATTTTCATTGCTGTTACATGGAAGCAGGGGGAGATGTTTTACAGACAGGGGAACTGCATTTTCAGGTTGCGAAAATGCCAAAGATATAGAGAATTAAGAAAGGAAGAAAGAAGAAACTGCTTGGGCCACCGAAAGGAGGCACTGCTCGGTACCATGCTCAGAGCACTGGGGAAAGCGGTGGAAGGAGCTCTCTCTCTCTCACACAGAGGTGGAGGAGACAGTGTGGGTGAAGCAAGGACTGCTTGCTGCACCTTGGGGACACATTTTCCTCCCCTACAGAAAAAATACTCTGCCTGGGCTCCATGGAACAGGACTTCCAAAACCAAAAAAAGCCACAAATATGATGCTCCAGAAATTACTTTTAAAAATCTTTTTAATGAAGAAATAATTCCATTCCAAAATATAGACACACAATTAAATAGTTTAATCACTTCAAAATATAACATGTCCCCAGTAGGTTCCAACACACACACACAAAACAATACTTAACAGCAATACAAAAAACCCATACAATAGCAGTTCTGTTACAATACCAATGAATATCGTGACATCTTTAGTGTCTCTGTATCTGTCTCAAGTGGCGTCAAGTACAGTAGTTTTAAAAATGTCTTGCAGTTAGTAGCCTCAAGATGTAACTCTTCATACTTTTTTTTTGGTTCAAAGGTAAAAATGCCCTTTTGTCTTCAGGACACAGTGGAGTGCGTGTTGTTCACAGCTCCGTCTGCTGAATTGAACCAACGTGATTAGAGCAACCCGAGGTTGCAATATTTACAAGGTCTATCTACAGTAATTGCCGAGAACCAATAAGGATGGGAGAAGATGGCTGAAAGTAAAGGCGGACACACTTATGATAAATTATGATGCAACAATTTGGCTCATGCATATAAGAAAATACATATTATATCACAACAAAGGCCACACACCTTTTTATGCAGCTTAGTTAACATTACTACTTACAGACAACCCATTCTCCACCTTCGCTTTGGACATTCAAGGACCCTATACATCTTCACATCCCTGTCTCCTGATTCCAAACCACTGTTTTCCCTCCAGTGACAGTAAAACCACCCGGAGTTTTGACTGCTGTGGTGGGCCATTGGTAGTTAAGAAAAGGCCCACGCCAGGGACCTCTTCTGTAACTCTGTTTGTTTTAATGACCGCAAACCACAACCAAAATAATATTCAACAAGCAGACAAAGACCAGCTGGGTGAAAACGCAGCCAGCTTAACAGTTGGAAAATGCTTAAAATAGATATTTGGCAAGCCAAGTAAGAGGTGCTTCATCTCAGAGCTCCAGGGCATAAGGGACCCAGAGCTCTGCTGGGGATCACCTTGTTGATACCAGTCTGAGAGAAAGGCGCTTGACCCGTTAACTTTTTTCCTTACTCCTAGTCCGGAAGCCCTTGCAATGGATTTATTCTCTTGCATCTATTTTAAGCATAGCGATAATGAGCACGCAGACATTAAGACGACGGGAGGGATCTATTACTCTGGGTACAGTTAAACATGACATGGGTTGAATTAGTCAGCCATTGCATGTAGCTGTGTTCTAGCTTGTTTTAGCTCTGTTCAGGAAATGCTTGCCTGGAATCCTGAGCTGACAGCAACATCTACAGCTTCTCTGGAGTAGCTTTAAATGTGGAGTGCTAGGCACTAGTGGAGGCTCACCCATTCCTGAGAGGAGGTTGGAGGACAGGGCATCGGAGGATATGGTGCCTGCCTTGCCAGGACGGCACATACCCCAGGAGCAAAGACCAGTGATTGCAAGAATGACAAGCTTACATGAAGATGCCTGGATGCCTCAGTACACATTTGGATGTCTGAGGCCAAGTCCAGATACGGAAGGAGATGTGGACAAGACATCTGCATACGCAATAATACAATATGAAAGTGAAAAATGGCAGCAGCTCTTTCATACAGATACTCATTCCCTAACACATAGTGCCCAGGGAGACAGCCACGAGCCTAGAGAGTGCATGCAAACAAGTGGACTTACTGGGTCGAGCTACATAGCAATCTCACGTAAATATGGCAGCGCACATCCACGTCACCATGAAAGCGAGGACAGACAAGCCGTGTTAACCTGCTTTAGATGGGTATCTCATCGCTTGCTGTAGGCAAACTGTGCTGGTGTGAAATATCTGTACGAAACGCTACTGTTTTCAGGGCTGTTAAACAGTGTCACTTCAGGTCAGCCGCATAGCGGAAACCATAATATTGTATTAGGGCAGGAAAATGACCTTAGCGCCGAGGTTGTCCCAAGCTAACACCCTGCACTTTTTGGGAGGGCTGTGAGGCCAGCGTGCAACGTCACGCTGTGTTACTGCCCGGCTTCTGCTCTAGCTGTTCCTGGCCCGGCTCCCGTTTCTCTGCAGGGCACTGCTATGTGCCATACGGGGCTCACCGCTCTTTCCGAGCAATACGCTGTGGGGAGGACATTCCAGCTAGTTTGTGTCAATCCCTGCTCAGGAGTATCTGCAGGTTTGTAGTCACAGCAGAGCGAACGCTTTTTTCGCTAGCAGGCTCACTGCCTAACCCAAAACGGCCAGGCAAGTCCTGAAATGCCTTTATACTTGAAAAATACTAAACCGGACAAAACTCCAATTCTGTAACTGTATGCCTGTCCTTCCAAAAAAAAAGAATCCACCGCTTTTCTTGTGCTTTTCACTGATAGCTGTTTCTCCATCCAGCTCCGAAAGAGTCTCACTACACATTTCCAAGAGTGCATGCAGAACATCTGGTGGCTGGCTAAGGCAATACACATTCGGAAATAAAAAGAAAACAGTCGCAAGCGCACTTTAAGCCTGTACATTTAAAGCTGAAGGCCTCGAAAATAACATAATGGGGGGAGAGGAGAGGGGAGGAGGAGGGGAAGAGAGATGGAAAGAGCCGTTTTGTTGAACACATGCTTTAGTAAAGCTAAAACATCAGTGAAACAATACCATGGAGGATTATACGTAACATCAGTCAGTTCAGGGATCTTATGGCACCTGTGGTTTATAAACAGCTTTAGCAACGAGTATTTCAAAACATAGTTCACAGTTTTAAGAAGATCTGTGCTGATTTAAAAACTAGATTCTATATCATTTGAATGTCACCTTTTGTATATGATATCTATTTGGAAAAAAAATATTTACACTAACTTCTATGGCTGATTTGTTAGATTATTTTGAAAGAAACATTCCTAAGTTACACATTAGCCCTAAATCAGAGAAGTTTTTTATTATTATTATTAATCATATTATTATTATTTTAGTACATTTTGTATAAGTCTTAATTTAAAGACTTGCAAACAAATTGCAAATATAGTCAGGTACTTTGTTTTTTGGGCTACTAGATATATACACTCAGGAGTATAATCATTCAGTGTTAAATGCATAATTGTAGCTTTTTATTTCTTCTGTGGAAAAAATGTACAGTGTATAGTAAACTGATCTACTAAAATCTCAAAGTATTCAGAAATCAAATTTCTATCTATAAACAGTATTGTCATTGTAAACTGAACAGGTTCAATATCATGTGCAAAGGGTTTACGTGAGTTATTAATACCGCCATCCTTTGTAACAGCAGTACGTACGTCAGTCTGTTTTCTTCACCGGTAATGAGCCATGTTACAGAAGATGTAGCTAATATAAGTTAGCTTTAAACAAAAGTCTTGTTGTCAAAAACACACATCTACAAACTACAACTCTTAGAACAAAAGTACTGTGCTACAGTCCTCAGAACTTAGTTATGTGATTTTTTTGTCAAGAGACGCTGCACCTCTTGGTTCCACTCTTCTGTGAAGTTCGCAGCTGAGTTTTCTTCATCGTCTGTCCGAAAGCAGCTCTCCTCATCGTCAGTTCTTACGTAGCTTTCGTTGTCTGTCTGACTGCAGCTCGCCTGTTGAGAAATGTTTAGGGAAGGTTTTTAAAGAGTGCTGGTTTAAGATGCTGCACCCACACAGGCAGAGCAAGTCAAGCCCCTGCCTGTTGCTCTACTGAGAGAAAAAAGGAGCTGCCGGCCAATTCCTGTGGGTATCCCTGAAAAAGTTAAAAAAGTGAAAAAGCCATTCTAGCTAGGTAAGCCATAGGTATTCGAGCTGTAAACAGAAACTTACAGGGCATGTGGCAAGTTGGAAACTCTCCTTACCGTGGGTGAGAAGACTGTTGCCTGCTCTGCTGTGGGAGCCTGGGCTAACTCAGTCTGCACTGACACACATTTGCAGAAGTTCCCATTTTCCCTTCCATTTTCCCCTTCCAGGTTGTGCTATAAATAGATTATTGGTAGTGAAACGATGGATTATTCCCCCTGTGCACGGTGTTCTGCCACTCAGTTAAGAGTCACTCGCCATCATGAGCCTTGCCTCGCATGTAAACCTCTCACCCTCAATTTACACCCCTGGGTATGTTTTACCGTGTCTCAAAAGAAATGTAGTTACTTAAAAGGATGATTCCAGGTGCTATAGCTCATAAACAGCCTGATACGCTGGTGCACCAGTTTCTCCTTGGTGCTCCCCCATATCCTGAAGCATCAATAAGTATCTTAAATTCCTATATCAGAGGCATCAAAATTTTGGTTGGCAATGGAAAGTGCTTGATAGACAACTGCTGCTCTTTCTCAGAACAATGTCAGGATCTACAGTCAGGTAATATTGCAAACTTCTGTTTTTGGCATATTTATCATAATGACACTGTTTACACACTTGACTCTTTCCAAGTTAAGGAGCTCATCTTTTTTCTCTTGAATGAGGTTTCTTTTCTAGACAGAAAACCAACTCGCATTGCATGAGATCTGATAGTAACAGCATAAAAGACCAAACCCTACTGACGTGAATTCTTTTCTCCTCATTTCAAGGCATAAAGCTGGTCTAGAAGATGAGAGATGAAATGCAAATTACTTCGGTAAAAAAGAGTTAAATTGAAGCTGATGAATGAAGAAAGGTCAGGTAGTTTAGCTTGCTGCTTCTCCTTCCTGACACCATTTGATTGTATTAATTATTCAAACACAAATGCTTCCATCCGATTCCTTAATACCTAAGCATGCCAAACGGTACGATCATCTTAATTTAGTATCTCCTTGTATCAGGCAGTTACAAAAGACCTAGCGTTAACATTTTGTTGATAAATGGAAAGGAAACCTGCACTGCAAGTCTAATGAGAGGCTCACGAAAAATTTTTGACGTACATTTTAAATTAGTATTTTTAAAAAATCATAAATGCATCTGCACCACTTAAGTCTGCAAACTAATTTGGAAATCTCAGTAAAGGAACATTTTGCTCTTCCCAATTCAGTGGAAAACTGCAAATAAAAAGCATGGAAGAGGTCAGTTCTCAGCTGCCTGAGACTGATTTTTATTGAATTAATTTCAGGATTATGTAAATATAGGTACATCTCATATTTCTTGACGGTATCATTATAAACCACAAGAGCAAAATAAGAGTGGCTTGTAAAACACTGGATGCACTAAGATGCATTGATAGTACTGCTAAGTATTTGGGTTTGTTTCGAATTTTCTGGATAAATTACTTCTCTTTGGTGGAGTGCAGAGAGGTTATTCTGAATTCCCTTAAGGCCTCTCTCTGTTCCACGGCCAGCATTGGGATAGAGAGATTTTCATACAAGAAATAATTAGTACTAATGAACCTCAGAGCTCTAAATTCATTGCAGCATATTAGAAATGCCAGAATTAATTCCAAGTTAAGACTCATATGATTTTTCATGTTATAAAACTGTTTCTTGACCTTTTTGTAACTTAATCCACAGGTTCTATTCTGTTACTTATCATTCAGCGATTTTCAAAAAACATCCCTATCACTCGTGTAATTTTAGAATTAAATTCACAAAACTAAAGCTGCTGCTTCCCAGTAACTTGGTCACAGTTCTTTTACAGCTTTTTTACGCCTACATGCTAAGAAGAGGAGGACTTAAGAAGAAAAATAAAGAGGAAACCCCAAATATAGCTGAGTGAATGTAGCAGACATTTTTGAAAATTACCATGCGGTCAGCCTGCTGTTATTTTCAGATGGAATGGTCCACATAATGCTGGTTTTTATGCATTATGTTCAGAAAAAAAAACCCAAAAGAGACACTGAATCATTTGGTTGTGCTAGCAGAGTATGGCTTATGGATGTGAGCAGTTCATCTAGTGCCTGTATCCTACTTCTTCACCACTGCATCACTGACTTAGGATGAAGAGGCTGAAGAAACTGGGCTTGCTGAGGACAGGGCAGAGGTGGCAAGGGAGAATAGGTTAGCAGCTATTTGAGGGGTAGTTACAAGGATAACAGAGCCAAAATCTTCTTGGTAGTGCTGGAGCACACAAAAAGGACCAAAAAGACAACCTGTGTTTTGGGAGGTTCAGGTTGGACATTAAGGGGAAAAAAAAACTTGAGGAGGGTGGCACTGTACTAGAGGGAGATGCCCAGAGACGTGGTGAAATCTCCACTTGTGGAGGTTTTTGAGTCTTTGCTAGACAAAGCCTTGGCTGACATGGTCTTCTGATGGAGCTAGACCTGCATCAGGCAGGACAGTGGACCAGATGACCTCCTGAGGGCCCAGTCAACCAATGCACCTACACCACTGGGATCTCCTGAACTCTTGGCATGAAGCCCACACTAGGAATGAACCATAGTGCACCAGCTTTAAAGGCAGTCAGTCAACAATGACTAGCAGTTTGGGTCCTATAGCCAAAGGGAGGCCAGGGCACGGCTGGGAAAGGTGGTCTCAGGCAGTGGGCACAGCAAACCTGAAACACATGTGTCCATTAACTGTGGGCTAGTAACCTAACTTGGACTCTGGGCTATGGATCCTGCGCCCCATCTTTCTCAAAGAGTAAATGGCCAGGTCCATGTCACAAAGGGCTGAAAATATCAGGGCCAGTGAAATGCACACTAGCTCTAAAATCTTATTTCTTTCCCAGAAAAAGAGAGATGCAGGGCAGTTGTGTCTTCACAGCACTTCAACGAACCGTCTGTGACCTTTGGCTTAACCGACAGCCCTTCTCACAGCAGCACACCAGGCGGACTGGACTGATCACACCATCTCCCTTGGCCCGTGGGTTTCATCACCTGACATTTGGCGATATTCCTAATCTCTGCTGGTAAACATAACAACAGAGTTTGGAGAAAAAGGGAAAAGATGAGAAAACCAGGAAAGTATTACTCAATAAGACTTCTGTCCTGGAAAAACAGCCAAGTTGAATAAATAATAATTTAACAATGCATTAATATTAAAAAGTTGAAGGGATTTGGGGGTTTTGTGTTTGAAAAATTTCCACCTGTTTCAATACAAACCATTCAGTAACTTTTGCAATGGAAAATGTCACCCCAGGCCACCCAAAGCCCAAGACCCCACAATTTGTGTGCTAAGATTTAGAGCAAGTGGAAGCGTCTGGAGTGGGAATGGAACTGACTGTTTTTGTCAACATAGAGAAAATGTGATCACAGTTAAAAAATCAAGAACGAAACCTCTAATAAAGACTGTACTCCCTCTCAAGTGGATGCTGTAGGTCTGATTTTTATTAGGTTTTCACACATCCTTTTGTGTTATAATAATGCATATAAATGAATTAGACATGACCAACTAAAATGATGCTATGCCAGCACTAAGAAAGCATTGCTTTAGAAAATCTAGGAAATAGTAGGTCTCATAGGAACATGTCCACTGCACAAGTTGACAGCTCTTCATTGAAAATGTCAACTTTTAAACCACTTTCAGCCACAGAGGCTTTCTGCTCCCATTGGCCATCCTTGACAAAAAAGCAACTGCTATCAGGGGGATAAAGGCAAAATAACATGAAAGTTGCACATTCATCTGATTTTAAGATCTGCCTAGAGATGAAAACAAGCTCAAATTCACTCTGTTACGCTATTAAAAATAAAACAAGTGGTATTAAAGTCCATTTAATATAAAAAGTAAACTGAAAACATGATTAAATTATGTTTTATATATTACTGGAACCACTTGGTCTCTTGGGAATTTGTTATAGTAGATGTTATTTCAAAATCAATTCTAGAGCATAGTACATAGAACTTTTAAAAATGCAAATACAAATAGAATGCAAAAAGTCTTAATCAAATGACATCAACAGCACTTGTCCATGACTGATGAATGAAGAAATGAACAAAACTCTGTGGCTGGCCGTCAGTGGCAATATCACTCATAAGAAGCTATTTCTATTTTCCTCACCTTTTTTTTAAACAAGCACAAATATAATACTGTTGCAAGATAAGAAAATCTGTTGGATTTTTACCTCATATGGCCATCTAGGCGATATAATACTGCCTGCATTTGTATCATCATTGATTGAATATTACCTTAGAAGCAAAAGTCTTGATGCAATTGCTAAGCTTCAAGCACGAACCCAATGTAAACAGCAAAAGGTGTTTAGACATTGTGACCGGTATGAACAATTTTGGATTTAATTTTCCAAGACTACAAAATATTACTACCAAATAAAATGCAAAAGATACTTTAATCTTCCATTTTCACAAAAGAGTGAATCTTGAGAAGACTAAGCCATGTTTCTCATGTGCAGATGTATTTATCCCAACATACCATAATACAGAGTTTGTTTTTGTGGATATAGGTGAAGTGCCAGGTTCACTGATTTTTCTTGCTGATTCCTATAGGACCAGGCTTTTACAACTGGTGGGAATGTTTCAGTCTTTGGTACTGTCTGAAGTGCTCCCCTGGGAGCAAAGAAGAGTTTCACTATGGAATTAATCAGAGCTCAGTGCTTTAAAAAAATTCTCTTTCCAGGGTTTCAAAAGGTTTCAAAAGCTTCCAGGAGATGAGATAGTAGCTCAGTCTCAGATCTCTGCTGATTTGAGACAGGATACATATTTTCAAGAAAACCGGGCTGTACGGCAGTATGCATTTCCTCACATCGCTATGTTAACGCTGCTTCCTAACAATAGCAGAGACCTTAAATGGGATTGCCTGAGCTTTCTAATTCTAACGCATAGGATTTTTTTCCACTTAATGTTGCAAATGGTTTGTCTGAATGCTACTACCCCTTGAAGTCATAGTTATCCATAACCAGAATTAAATTCAGTTATAACATTTTCACTATATACAGAATTATACACAAATACACTATTGTTGAAAGATCTGTTTTCCTTCTCTGATCTATAATTGATGACTGCAACAAAACAGAAGAAGAAAACTTGTCTTTCTGGCTGTCAGTGTTTAGGAAACTTTACACGGCTCATGTTTTTAACAAGGCTACTGAGAAAATGAATGTAACCTGAGGGGCAATGTTAGGAGAATTTTTATGAGCAGTTATTTGGTGTTTATAGTACTCTGGGTATTGCTGTTTATTTGCTTTTCACATCCATTTATTCTGCTTTAGCTGCTAGAGACACTGAGACAGATGCTTCAGAAATACCTAATAGCTTTTAACACTGAAGACTGGCAGCTGCTGTCACAAGGTCCACACTTTAACATCCAAATTCTACTGTCATCGGAAGTTGCAAACCCCTTGAATCAGGGTCAAGTTTTGACATCAAAATTGCCATATAAATAAGGCTGTCTAGCATAAAACATGACATATAAAATCTAGCAACATGAATTCCTCCTAAAGCTGGCACAGGCTACTTCACTGGTTTGGCTTATCTGAACATGGCCCTGCTCCCAACTTGAACTGCCCGTTTGATAGTTGACCTTTGGTTGCCTTTAGTTCTGGCTTTGAGGAAGAGACTCAGTTTGCAGACCAGAGTCAGACCTCTATTTTGATTTCATCTCCCTTTCTGTCCCTGTTACCCCCTGGTTCAGTCTCGTGGTAGGATGGACCGCGTTGTCGCACTGCCATCGTCACAGCAGGGCATTGCACTCTCCCAGGAAGTCAGAAACGCACAGTCCGCAGCTTCAGATGAGGCAAGAAGGAAACGTGCAGTCTCCCATTTCCTGGGCAAAAGTTCAGGATAACAGGCTACTTCATAAAAATGGCTGTTGTCTGTGTTCCTGAATAAAAACACAGTTGCTGAACTTGGCATTAAACTCAGTGCTGCAACTGTGAGGTTGGCAGGTGTAAGGAACATGACCTGAATACGGGCCAGCGGGGAATATATAGACCTTCTTGCCTTACCTCTGAATTGCCAGACTAGCTAGCAGCTGAGTACCTTGCACTTTGGATTGGGGCATTTTAAACTTCCACCACACATTTGAGGACACCTCTATGGTTAAGGAGCTAGTGGACTGCTTTCTTTAATGTTTGCCTAACTTCTGTTTCACACACTACAGTAGATGTTCTGATCTCACCGGAAATGATTTTTTTGGGTTATCCTAGGAAAACTAAAGCATTGTAAGGAATCGAACTCGGGTGTCCTGAAATGTAATCTGATTCCTTATCTTCTGGATAAGGTTTCTCTGTACTGGCTAATATATTTGTCATCATCCTCCCACATTCTCACTCTTATGGTCAACAAAAGAAGAAGATAAAAAGGGTGGTGGTTTAACAGGCATCTTCAGGACTAGGCCCATATTTCAAACAGATTATTGGAAATGATTTAGAGACATTCCTAGGCATCCTAACACAGGCTAAAAGAAGACAGAAACAGCATCTTCGCATACACTCAGGCAGCACAAGGTGCGTTGGAACTGAAATACACATTACAAGGATCCATGCCAAACATTCTTCTAAATTATAATGATACTTACTTGAGAGGAGAGAGAGAAGGATATTGCACTCAACTTTGCAAACTGACCTGTAGATAACAAAGGATAGAAAACAAGAAGACGACAAATTAAGCCAGTGAGCAGCCAGGCAGTGTATTATTCTGAAGAAAGCCATGCACAAGCCTAGAAATAAAGGGAGCAATTATGGACCCAGAAAATAAGCCCAATGAAAAGTGTCTTACGCAACACACCCAGCAAAAGACTGTAACAAGAACACCACTGGCAGCAGATGTGGGAGGATAAGCACTGTTAGCATTTACACTTGTGCACTAAATGTGTTTTTTCCTGGTACAGATACTTGTTATTTACAACATGCTTCAAAAAGAGAGAGAAAGAAGTCTCCTCTGAGGTCCCCTGTCCCAGATTTCCCTGTGTATCTTGGGTTTTCTGCTCATACTTTAATACTAATTTAGAGTTTAGCTTGAAAATCTTGCTTGGAGACAAGGTGACACGAAATAACAAGAGTGGGTTTTGACCAACCATCTTCCACGCTACACCACATCTACATGTTTTTCTAAATATGCTGCTTTTACACAAAGTGAGACGTTTAATAACATTAAAAGGGTTACCATATTGTTACTGAGGTTACCATTCTGTAACCTTAGTAGGAGTTCCTCCTCACAGATTTTTTTCAGCTGACGATTGCATTACGATAGCTACAGCCACCAGCTTTTTTTGGCTATCCAGATGAATGCAATGTACAAGTAAGTACAAATAGTAAAACAGCCTGTAATAAATTCCAATGGTTGGATGCAAAATGAGACCTGGCCACTGTTCAATAGGATACCTAAACAGAATTTTCCCCATTTTACTTGGTTTTGGCAGTAGAAAGTTAGTTGTGTCTTTATCTTTAGAGACTACTCAGTGATACTAGTAGAAAAAGGAATAGAATAGCAAAATACCACAAATAAACTGCAAAGTGCAGAGAATAAACCAAAGCTAATTCATGTGTCTCAGGATCAATGCATGGCACTATCCAGCCATCTCCTAATCATCCTAGTGGTTCCTACTAACTTAATACCTATTCTTCCTTGCTTTAAATTCGTTCAGTTGAAAGAACATCACCCATACCGGGAAGGACATTGCACGCTTTGGGTCTGTGGTTATCATCAACTAAAAATAGTTTCTACTTACAAGTCCCTACTGTCAAATCATTGCCTGATAGGAGCTGACAATCTCACAGGTAGTAAAGTACATCATGAAATTTCTTTTGGAAAAATGGTATTAAACAGAACTTGTCTAGAATGAGAACTTTCTGTTCCCTCAGTGAATATATTTTTGAAAGAAAAAAGCCTTTCTCTTTTTCTGTTGGGTTCTTTTTTTTTGCCCCCCAGCAGAAACAAATCGTGTAAAACAATGGGGAACAAAGTTCACCTGGGTGTAGTGTTGGCTGACCTAAATTCAAAAGGAGTTTTATTCCTCCCCTTCTTCCAGGAATGTTGTTGGAAGACAGTAGAAAAGCTCTTTTGACTGAAGCAAGAGCAACACTCAGTTCTACTGAACAACATGTATAACTTCTACTACACAACGAATGACCTTATTTTGTAGTGCACATGCATACTCAACTTTGTGCACGTGCAAAATGCCATGGTAACCCTTGAAACTCATGTAACACTGTTGCCATATACTGCACTTCCATACTGTAATCAAATTGGTCTATCGTTCTTTCTGGAGAAAATGGAATTTTTACCAGCAGTAATAACATTTATTATTTGAGGCTTGACAGCTGTCACCATTGAGGTACTCCTTCTTTATAACTGACAATTACTTTCCATTACATCAGCAGTAGCTGCTCATCCTGTTCAGACGTTTAAAGGCTGTCATTTTTGCCATTTCCGATCTTGGATAAAAAATTGTGACAAAAACTCCCATGTCACCCACTGTTGCCTTAGTCTGTAACAATTCCGCTACTGTCGTCATGTCTTTAAAGACCTTTGCAATGGAATGACTTTTGGCATGGGCTTGTAGCAGAACTAGGTAAACAACAACAACAAGATGCTCACATCAACCTCAAAACTACCTGCAGTTTTGATATGAGTCAATGAACTTTTTCAAGACTAACTTATCCTAGCAGCTTTACGGAAAAGAAGACCAAAAGAGCAGCCATTCTCCATTAGATCACGAGTCCCAGATTCTTGCCTCTGACATGACTGGCAGCGGACACTAGAGAAAAACTACCAGAAAAATGGCTAGACCTTGTTAGCTCCCAGCAATCAGCAGTTTAAAGAATTCCCGCCCAGAAGGTGCTTTTGAACCTCATTTCCATATATCTGATCTCTCGGTACCTGGTTAATCTTTTTTTTTTTTTTTTTAGCCCATTTATACTTTGGTCTCTGTTATATTCTGTAGTGGTGAGTTCCAAATTGTCATTGATCACCATGTGGGAAAAGTTATTTTTGCTTGCTTCAGCTCTCCTCCCAGATAAGTGAACTGGGTGTGCCCTCCTACTGACACTGCTACCAACATTATAAGAAGGAATGAATTTTATATTAGGATGATCCAAGTCAGAATAACTTAAAAACTGGCAATAGCCCATAACACCAGGTAGAAGTGGAGACCATTACGCAGACAGAACAGGGTATCTACAGAATTCCAGCTCCCCCTGGCAAATTTGCTTTACTCAAATTGTTAAACAAATGGCCTTTGAAAACTTCCTCAAGGGGTGTTTAATGCCAAATCCCCAGGCTTCTCTACACTAGACGCATGTTGCATACTTGGTCTTCTAGGATACAATTCATTTCAGACCCTTTCCTCTTCTTCCAGATCCAGACAATGACAATAACACACAGACTGCACTGGAGCTTCAGTTCACACTGGAGAAACCGTTATGAATGTTTTCCTCTACTGGAGGAAAAAAAGTAATCTAAATATAGTAAGAACTCAGCTTGACACCACCAACCAGCCTCTGTGGTATGGGGGAATGAGGTCTAAGTGAGTTCGTAGGGACCAGCAGAGAACAAGCTCAGAGGCAATTCCGTGCCACTTGATGCCCTGGGAAGCTTAAGGACTACTGTTGTGTGCCTCGGGCAGCGTGGTCTTTCTGGATATGCACAAAGGCTAGATGCATGTGTGTCTCTGGAAGAGAACAACAGGCATTTTTGGAATGTGACTGCTCTAGTAACTGAGAAAAGATCACGCTCTGGGGCCCAGGACAGGTAAGAAGGGCACTGGGCAGCTATGGCATGTTTTTCACTTATGGAGATGTATGGGCAGCTCGTGTCCTCCTACCTGGTATGCCTCATCCTGCAGCTTCTGCTTCAGGTACTCCTCCATTTTCAGTTCATTCTCCAGCTGGCGGACAGAGTCATTCTCATAATTTTCATCATCTGCTCTGACATAGGGGTCTCCATCTTCTGTAACCCTAAAGACAATTATTAATAAATAGCCTCCTGAGATGAATGACATTGAGAGTCAATAAAACTTCCCTTTATTGTAAGCTGTGAGGAGAGTGGGATTTTTTAGTCCAACCACATGCTCCATTGGTTAGTATTTCCCTGGCAGTGGAAAACACTTCTGCTATTTCCCCTCTCCGGTGGTCTGGTATTGATGAAGTAAACTGAAGGGCATATATTGCTGAAGGCATTTTGCGGGTACGGCCCTACGGAAATGAGTAACAAAAGTTATCAATAACTTCTTATAAAGGCATCAAACTAAAAATAACTGGAAAGATGCCTATTGTCTTTGATAGGAAGATTCAGGTTCTAAAAATAAATCGGTTTGTTGGTCAATTGAGTTGGTCAATAAAAAGCATTCCGTCTTTTCCATTTAACAGTTTCTCTTTTTCCAGTGGCTCCAACAGGCCCCTCAGTCTGGATAAGCGGGGAATAGGACTGTAGGGCATATTAGAGAGCACAGCTGTCCCACAGCCTCCATGCTGCCCATGTGTACCAGACTGGATGTGAGACAGCTCACTTCCGAGATCTTATTAAGTTCTGGCCTTTATTGTTTACAGAGCTCACTACTAACCATGAAGCCATCCTCACTTGGATTTAGGCAGGGTTTTTTTTGGTAATAAAATAGTTGAGTGGGAGTGAAAATATTACATATTATTTTCAACAGAAAATTAATGACATTAAGGCGGCGAATCGAGCAGGTACCCACATGTCACTGCGGAGGGAGCCGGTGGCAGCAGCACTGTGGATGTAACCTGGTTTCCGAGCATGGATCTGTGCAAGGAAAGCCTTCTCAGACGTTGGGGATGGAACAAGGTCATCAAAATGAGTCCGACCAAATTCAGAATCCACATTGCTCTCTGTCTCACTGCCCACTTCTGTGAAGCAAAAGGCGACACACGGTTCCATTTAAGTTTCACTAGAGTAAGTATACTCGCCTATTTCTCTAAGCCTTTCTCTGCTTTTCCAACTTAGAATGCCACCTCATAGTGAATAACAGTATATTATTCTATGTATACCTGAACAGTTAATATTTTTCTTCTTGTGGTGGGACAGAAAAGTGAAGCTTATCTGAGTTACTAGGTATGATATTTTTATGAGAATATTACAGACTGCATTTTACAACAGGTCCTATATATTCTATAATGAATGAAATTTCTACAGAGTGAAATCCTACTCCACATGGAATCACAAATTTCTCAAAGTTTTCACTGCATCCAGCTGCACTTCTACGTCCATGGCTTTCACAACTGCTGTATTCCTGAAGCTGTTATTTAGGGACTTTATTTTTTTTTTCTGAAAGCATAAAAAGCTTTGAAGATACATTACACTGCTTTTTTGTTTTTTTTTTATATTTTCCTACCTCCCAGTTTTTCAAATACATGCAAAATGTCAATGTGGTGACTGTCCATCCTTGTTAGTCTCACTCACCAGAATTTAGTTCTTTTACCAAAGAAGACATGGTGTTGGTGATTGAATCTGCTGCCACCAGCAAATCATTTCTTAAGTTTCGTCTTGCACCTGAAGCAAGAGACAGACAAAACACAGCATTAATATTCTTCACAGGACATATGTTTTCCTGTTGAAAGCAGTTTTAACCCTCTTGAAAGCTGCCATTGTGATAATTCAGGGTATCAAAGTCCTTACAAGGGACACGTGCAGATGAGTTCTCTGCAGAATGGCCTCATTTATTTATGCTGTATGCAAGAGCAGAAGCCTACTCTCATGCTTCATTTAATCACAATGCCAGATATGTGGAGATTATTCATTGCCATCAAGCTTGCATTTGTGTGGTGACACCAGCAGACCAGGCCTGGAAGATTAAATCCAGCGTGAACTCATTTAAAATATCTGTGGGGGAGGAGGGAAGAAATGAAGTGTTTTCTCTAAGTTCCCACAGCTCTGTTTAATGACACCATTATTGCCAGGTATTTGCCAGATAATTATGGCAAATGTTGAAGAAACATACTTGACCTCATCAAGGCTGATACAGATTTTTCCTCTCTGCTCCCACTCAGCCTGTCGTGTAGCTCAAGGACTTTCTTGTATATTCCATAATTTACTTTCTCTCTCTCTCTTTTTTTTTTTTTTTTTTTTTTAATAAAGGAAGCACGATTGCCTCTCTAAAAAGCCCCAGGCTGCTTTTAAACTCTTTCTAATAATGGACCTAGAAGTGCTTCCCTGCTGAACCTGGCAATATTCCCTTAACCATCAATCATGAAAGATCCTTGTGAGCTGCATGAAATATGCCTTCCCTAGGAGCAGGCTGTGGGTAACGCGTCCTTAACTCCCCCAAATCCCAAACATAGCTCCTATTGTAGCTGAATAATCAATATATCCCACAGAATCTCTAATGTTCCAGGCTGAGACCGCTATTCCCTTTCTAAAGTCTTCTCAATTTTGTATCTCTGAACTATTGCAAACACTATGAAAAAGAAAAAAAAAAACAAGAGAAACCATGCTTTAACCATGGCTTGTCTGCATTATACATATATAGGTAGATCTCTGTGCAGCACAGAACAGAGCTGTAAAATCTCAGCCCACCCCCCCCACTCACAAAGTCGCATGTCAAGATGCGACAGAATGGTTGGCTTCAAGTTCTTTTGGTTTGACCTTCCCATCTACAGAATACGGTAATGACATAAAGCTAGATATTTATCAAATACAGCAGTTTTAAAATGTGATTGCTTACCTTTTTATATTGCTTTTTCTCTTGAACAGAACACAAGTGTTTACTTAAAAAACATTTGCCTGAAGCAGCCTTAGTACTATTTATGGATATTTTATTGTGGCCACTACGTTATTTCCCTTACTCTTAGCTCTGGAAGAAACTGTCCTAAAACAGCATAGGGGTTAGTGGTCCATATCTTTGCCTATCTTGATTTTTTTTTTTCACAGCAGAAAGAACAAAAATATGTATTGCTTGTTTCTTTTGCCACAGAAAATGAGATATCCAGCAACCTGTTACGTTGGGACTAGGCATTATGCCTTGGTAAAACACGTTCAATATATGAGTCGACTAACACTTTAATAGAAAGTTCTTGATTGCATTACAGATTCAACCTTGTCGTAAGATACACACAGACACAATTGCCATGAAAGTCAAGGGGAAGGGCACATGAGAGGGCTGAACTGGGCTCCTGGGAGCAAACCAGCTTCCACTGTAGCAGAGGAACTCTAGAGCTCCACTTACATTTGATTTGTACTAGCGAAACAGGGGAAAAATGTATTAAAATAAAATAATTGCAGTGATGTAAGCATTTTAGGAGAGAGCAGATGAGTAAAAGAAGGAATATTTCTTCATTTAGATCACATAGCCTATTTACTTTCTTTAGTATTCAACACAATCATTTAATCTGTGGCCTTAGAAATTTAAAATAGTTTAAAATTTATTATTACTTGAAAGAAGAGTGGAAAGAGGAGTGAGAAACATGGTGCAGCCTACGGCAGTTTTCTAGAAATGCAAAGGAAGGGTTCACTTAGACTTCCAGACTCAATTCCTGTCTAGTCTAGATGGACCTTTCTCAGGGGCCGAAAGCAAAATGACAAGGAACAACAGTCACAAATTGCATCAAGGGATGCTCCTATCAGGTACAAGGACAAAAAATTTACACAGTAAGCATGGTCAAACACTGGAACAGAGGCTGTGAAAAATGCACACCAGAAGCCATCCAGAACTCAACTGGTTAACCTGAATGGTTTGATCTCACTTTGAAGCCCTCTTTCTTGGAGCAGGAGGACATGGTGACTTACAAGAGCCCTTTCCACCTGAACTAATTCTATGATTGTATCATCTATTCGTAGGAAAGTCTTTATTTAAACCCAAACACACTGACAATAGCAATTCTTCTTCTGATTAACAGAGCACTGGTAACTGGTTGAAACATCTTGCACCAAAATTCCCTCTTACCACAAAATCCATTAATTGGCATCATTGTCCAATTTCTGCTTACCTGCTTGCTTTGACAGCAAAGTCTGATGGTTGACAAAGTTGATTTTCAATGGCAAAACACAGTTGGTGTAGATTTTTTTTTTGTTTTGTTTCATTGCACGCAACTCAGAAGCTCAAGCTCATTTAGTCATTAACTAATGACTACAGAAATAACGACTCTTTAGACAGTCTCCGAGTACCTCAGATGAGCTATTCATGAGACTTACTTTGTGCAAAGGCTTCCTGCACATCTCCTCCCACCCCGGTCAGAGAGTCCTGAGGTGCGTGGGTTGGGGTGGAGCAGGCAGAGGCAGACCTGATGGGCATTGGAATCGGTCGACTGATAGTGTGGCTGGGTGAGGAACGTGGGGAGCCTGCCCCTTGGGTCTGCAAAACAATCACAAGGGGTTAAATAGGTCTTTGCAAGAGCCCTCACTTGCTGTCCTTGTCACCCGTCCCTCAGCTTAAAGGCATCATGCTGTTTGTAGATCAGTTGGGTAATGTTAATTTTGCTAAAAGAAATACACTGAAGTCAGTTGTTAGCAGACAGCAACACTCTTCTGTGTAGAAAAACAGTAAGTAGGAAAATATGAGTCAAGATCTGACTTCCTTTAAGCATGGGAAAATGTCAGGCAGCTAAATAAAAAAAAAAAATCCAAGTTAATAAGCACCAGAGTATAGACCCTCCCTCTGCCCTCCTCCCTCTCACTCACCCAGTTTGCATGCACGTTTGATAAAACATAACCCATTCATGCTGTGAGAAGGGGAAAGGAGCTGGCACCGACGTGGCTTTCAGGCTGGGCAAGGGACTGAAATGGCCCCTTTCATCAGAGTGCTGCCGTGAGAGCTGATTACAGCGCTGCCCTCCGCCCCCCCACAGGAGAAGTTCACGGCACACACAACCTCTCAGTCACATAAAGTCTGACACTTGCAATAAATAATATAGTTTTACGCTTTTTATTCAGAGCTAGAGAACTATTTTAAGCCGCTACTAAATCATATGCTATTAAATTGTTCATTCTACAGGATATACTCAGGCACTCCCAAAACACTGTGGGGATAGGGCAATATAAATTCCTGCTATGGCTTCAGCTGCTGGGAGCGAAAATGTTTTAACACCAGTCATATAAAGTGCCATGCTGTTAGCACCTCACAGTTAGTATCACTTAGCACAAGCAGACTTTACAAAATAGTCATTTTTACAAATGCAGCTGTGTGAGTGATAAAAAGACACGGTGCCCTTTTCATCCACTGTTTCAAGCCCCCTGGGAACGTGTATCCATGTAAGAAAAACAAATGCTGGAGCCCACACCAAACTGCACACAGCTTTTGACTGAAAACCCGTGTTTGGTAGATGCCAAGGATGGAGGTTCCTTGAGTGCTGTTAAAGGGGAACAACAACACATGTGCCTGGTTGTTTACAGTGAAGAGTAACCAGGGGGGTGGTGTTTCCCTCACTCTGGGTTTATTTTGAGAATTAAGAAGGATTTCTTAACTCTTCCCATGGCATTTCTTTTGACTTCTGTAGTGGCTGCCACTGCAGCCCTGATACAGTTTGGCAAATATGTTCTAAAAAAGACAATAGTAGCCCATTGCAGGAGGAGTGCAGCATCGCCCTTGAGATCTTTATAAATTCCTGCCCCAGACCATCAATAATGTATCAGAATACTAAGCTATTTGTTCTTTTCTCCTATTATCCCCTTCTAAGAGACATTATCACCAGAGAGACATCAAGGGCAAATTAGGTTTATGAGGAATAAGCACATTACTGATGGGAGAACGGAGGATTTAATACTGATAATTTCTTTAATGATCAGTTTTAGAACATTTAAATGATGGATGAAAGGGAAATCAAACACATAAGGGCCAAATGCTCTCTCTCCTGTTTCTGGAATCGTCTGTACCCACTCCAGCAGAAATGCAGATCTCTAGTCCTCCAGAGGCAGGGCACAGACCAACCTGGAGATGCTCCAAGGTCCTTGGAGGTCACACTCCCTCACACCAGGTGGGGAATCTGGGAGCTATAGCTATCTCCTGTCATGTCCTGACAGGAAATGTGTCATCCTCTGTGAAGCAAATTTGTGAAAGAATTTCTGGTTTGCAGCTTCCTCATTCTCTTGCCCTTTTTCCTCAGCTCCCCTTTGCCTTTAATCTCAGTTCTGGGGAACACCACCAACAGTAGGAACTTTCAGAGAAGATCGGAAAAAAATGGACAAAATTTGCTTCCGATAGTCAAGTCACATTTAAGGAATGAAGTTTAGAATAGGCATTTTATTTACTAAAAATAACAGATGCCTGCCAGTACTTCTTCGCTGGAATTTTCCCACAAGAGAAATATAAAAGCTGCTGCACACCAGTGCTTACCCTTGTGCCTGCTTTGCAGCTATGACTGAGATCTTGTGTTTATCATAAACAGTGCTCTCTTATCTGTAGCTTTAAGGGTTGGAACAAACTGTTTGGGAAGCACAGGGAGATGAAACATTTGGAGTACCCTGTCCAGTAAAAAACTCTTCTCTTTTTATACTGTTTGAGCAGTATCAGACAGAACTGATGAAGAGCGAGTTGACATAGGAGGATATTAGGGAATGCCTGATTTCAGAGAGGTGAACGCTTTAATTACATTTTACTCATCTAGATCCACCTCAGCCCAAGTTTGTGGGAATGGAGTGCTATTAGGATTGGATTCTTGCTTAGTGGTTAACAGGAGAAATGTGATTTTCACAGGCTGGAGCTAACAGCCTGAAACCTGCTATGATAATCAGTAATGACTTGGTAATCTCAGCAAAGAAATTGAGCATCGAATTGCTCCCAAGCCTCAGCAACCCCACCAGCTGAGGACTAAGACATGCTGAATGGGGAGCTACCACAGCCACCACAGATTACGTGAATGGCTTCAGCTTTTTATGTTGTACTCAGTTGCAGCTATCAATGTTCTTCTGCCTTTTAGGAAAACTTCATATATTTTATTAAATTCACCATCCCTAGTCAGCCTGCTATGGATTTTAAGTTAACTCTTGCTAGACAGGAAAGGATTTCCCACTCTCAAGTGTCATGCACGCTTAGGATAAAACACTTGAAATGAAAACTGGCTTTACAGGAGCTTTAGCCCATTGCTCCCTCTGCCGGAACTGAACTGGGATGACAGATGATGGGGAAAGCCCTCATCAAATGACACAGATGTGAAGAACTCATTATCCTTTCTCACGGAAGGGCAGTGGAGAAATAGAAAGTTCATAAGCATTAAGATGAATTGCCAGGCTGCTCACTGCAATTGAATTCTTCCAGAAATTAATTTAATCCTGTTTCTCTCAACAGATCATGAAATGGTGTAGCGTAATGGGGATCATTTAATGGAAATTGTGAGAGTAATTCCTTAGCGTCATCACCGGCTATTCAGCCAGGCTATTACTCTCAGAAGAAAAAAAATAATATCTCATAACAGCCTGAAAATGTACTTTCACTTATACTGTCCAGTGAACATTTTATATGACGGGGAAACTCTTGTCACGTTGGAAACATCTCTTTTGTGAACTGCAGAATCAAAAGACAGACCTTACACGGAGGTGATGTTTGGTCAGATTTATTTTTTTGTGTGCAATAGATTGATGCTCTACAAAAATTAGCCAAAATATTAGTTTTATGAAGGTGAGCATTGCCTACAAAATCTGCATGCTCTACCACAGACAGAACACATCAGACCTGTGACTGTACTTTTGCTGATGAAAGCAAGAGGAAGCGTGTTTTGTTAAAATGAAACATTTTTATCGTACGCATAAATAAGACTGTCTGAAAAGTGCTTTTTTTTTAGCTTAATATTTTTCCAAGATCAATTTCAATACTAAAAAGCTCCAAAACAAATCTTCTAAAATTTACCATTAGTAATATGGATACTTGCCCTTTTTTGATCTAGGTTGCAGAAGCCGTTTACAAACTACATTAATTTCCTGAAGACTCGTGGGATTGTTAGCATCAGTGCTGACTTTAAAAGATGTGCACATAATGACCTGACATTTTTGGATAAAGTAAGATTTCAAACTCATTGCCCTGGTCTAATTTAAACTCAGTTATGTTTTTCTTAAAGTTCTACAATTCTCATAACATTTTCAAAATGTAATCTATGGTAGAAGTGTTGTTTAATTGATATTTTACATTGGTTTCACTACATTTGGGTGGTGGTTTCTGTATCTTATGTGTTCTTATTTAGAGGAGTGAGAAAAAGATCAAGATTCCTTGTAGCCATGATCACTTTCTAGAGGGCTAAGGTGAAAATTTCTCCAAGATACTTGAGAATAATAATGTGTGAAAGAATTGGAAAATATTAATTTTGGTCAAAAGAACACGCACACATTTCAAGCAAAGGAAGTAAAATAAATCACAGGAACACAATCACATTTAGGAGTTAGTCAGGCCTCCAATAAGGAGGTAACTTACTACCTGTTTCAATTCTTCTTCCTAAAGAAAAGAGGATCAGCACATGAGATTAGCCAGGATGTAAGTGAAGAACAGAAAACAAAGCCAAATTTGGAGTACAGGGTTAAAGGTACAGTCGAGATAGGTGAAGGTACATCCCACCTCTGCACGCTTCGAAACAGAACAGTGCAAAACATGCAGAAAGCCACTATTACTTCCTACCCCAAATTTTCTTTGTCCAGGCAGTGCAATGGCAGCAGGCAGCCCTGACTACTAGTCGTAGCACTGCAGCATTTCATAGGTAGAATGAAAAGTATCCTGTCTACTTCCAGCTCCCAAAAATCTGCTGGCTAGTTGGCAGGCTCTGCTGCTCAGGTGCTCTTAACTCCTGCATTGCGGCTGCAGAAGCCTGTGCCTGAGGAGATGCAAATGGCATAAGGGGTCAAACTCATCCTTTGATGCAAATCCACGTTGCTAACTGGATTTCAGCGAAATTCTTTCTGCTTTTATCAGAGCCATATTTGACACAAGTTGCACTGAATTTCCATGCACTCACTTGATCTGTCATGGCCAACAACAAAACAGACTCTTATGCTATTCAGAGCACTTTCTTCCAAGGTGAATTTCTGGCACGATCTGTCTCGATGATCTTACTCATCAGGTAAAATGGGGCTGGACTCTGCAAATAAAGACACCTTTTCCATCTTATCCTAGTCTTTCTTAAAAACACTCATTCTTTTTGACATCTTCATTTTTAACTGAGATCCTTTACTGAGATGTGTTTCATCTGTTTAACAAGGGCTTGTTTCTGTATTTATGAAAATGATCAAGTGTTGGGGAAGCATCTCTAACATCATAGAGTTAGACGTGGTTGTCAAATGGCACGTCTGACAGAACTAGCAACTAAATGGGCAAAGCTAAAGGAACTAGCAAAAGCAATTCTGTACTGTCAGCTAGAGTAGGTAATAGTGTACAGTGCTGAGTTGTTTTTCTCACAGTTATTAGTTAACTTGTTTGGGTTTTTTTTTTTTTGTATATTTGATGTCCTCAACAGAGAAAACTCTAAAAAAACCTGAAACTGGACCACAAAATATTTTATTTGGACATTGTCAAATGGCCAATCCAGATATTGCTAACCTGAAATCCAGAGATGTGGCCAAATCCTCCTACAAAAGAGCAAAACAGGACTGTGTTGCAGCGTGTTGCAGTGTTATTTAAAGGATTGTATTAATTCCTCAATAGTTCAGAGCCTGTTCCTAATGCTCCATCCACTTAGCAGTAGGTGACAATGATGATGCGGAGTTACTACAGGAACAACTTCATTTGAGCATCATTTGAAACCCCTGAATTGAAGGACCAAGGCAAAAAATAGAAAGGGAAGGAAACAACCCCGAATTTTATGGGTGGAAATAGTAAAGTTTTGCAGAATTCTGTGGTCATATCTCCTTCCTCTCCTCTCTTGCTTCACTCTACTTGCTATCCTTGGTAGTATCTGGTGGAGCTCCTTACCTTCAGCAGTTTCATGAGGCCTTCTAACTGAACCATAAGCTCCCTCCGGCTTTCCTGGAGAGCAGACATCCTCTGTTCCAGCTCATCCTTCCGCTGTCTGAGAAACAAGCAGATCTGATCAGAGCTTACCCCGCACAGCGTCAGCAGCTTTTAACTGCATCGTTTCCCCAGCCCAACTATGAGGTATATGTCTACAGACCACAGGAAAGCAAACAGACTGTGTGACTTCAGCATAGTTCTTAGAAATGAGGCTACATGAAACCTAGGGAGTTCCCTCATACTGAGAATATTCATGGGACGCAATATAGTGATTAGGAAAAAGACAGACACTGACACAGACCCTTCTCCAAAGAACAAATGAGGTTCAAACAAATTTGCATTATATTCCCTTGTGGGAATGCCTGGCAGTTTTTGTCTTTGGATCTCCCTAGTCAATAACCTCAACTAGCTGTCAGGAGAAATTAAAGCTGTGCCCTGAAGGACGGGAAATTACAGTAGGGGCACCAATCAGAGCGAGATATGAGAGAAGCTACAAGAGTTCAGAAATTCAGCCAGAAAACCACAGCGATCTTCTTTTGTTTCTATTTTTTTCTGGAAGCAGGAGTAAGACTATCACATAGTGATAGCCTAACTAGTCTCACATAGTGACAGTACAACTGTATATACCATAGTTTCGCATAGTGATAGTATAACTGCTCTTTGGACTCGGAGTCCAGTGCTGGTCCTATGACAACGTGAATACTGAGCCACTCCAAGTGTGACAGCCAGTTTGTGCCCACACAGATGGGAACAGCTTTGATTCTGCACAGCTTCACTGCACAGGACAGGGGTTCAGCACTTGCACATGTTCAGTCACTAAATTGTGTGAGAGGTCCCTACATAAATACAAAATAAAATTGTTGCCTCCTGTAAGCTATGATGTAATTAACATTAGTGTTGAAAAATACATATATTAGGTATATTTTATACACTACTGTGTTGCAAATAACATAAAACCACAGTGTCATTAGCCTTGTACTACCTACAAAATATGACAATTTAATCCTAAATGGAAAAGCACCAGAGCCAACAAGACTAAGTACGTTTCCTATATTTAAGGAAATATGAAACCCTGATTTTTGAGCCTTCTCTGTAAGTGAGCAGTTACTGATATAAGCAACACTGATTACTACAGGATTGCTCATGTGTGCTATCTCTCACCTATATAATAGGATCACATAGTAACACTGCCAGGTTGTATTTACTCTTCTGGAGGATTAATCTATTTTCTGCTACAAATTGCCTGTGCTGGCATTTCTTTTCTAGGCATGTAATGACTGGAAATGCTATGAACTCTACAAAGGCAACTGAGTTTAAGAAACTGCTAATAAAAATAAGATACCCTATCCATGTAATTCCAAGTGGCAGGTCCCAGCACAGACCGCTGCATAGATTCATTCTGTGCGGAGAGAGGATCTAAGCAGCGTACAATGTACAGAGCGCTCCTCTGACTTTTTTCTCCTGCTGTACTCCAGAGCAAGTTCTTGGAAGTAATGGGCTTTCCAACCTGTCTCCAAGACAGCACTGACAATGTGAAGGAATGCTGTGTTCAGAACCTCATTTCAGTGAGTCTGCAACACTACAGCAGCTAGTGAAAGATGCTGGGACAGGTACCCGCAACATAATTTACAGATTCCGGCATTTCTTAACATTATATGAACTAAATTGCCCTACTGCCCTAATTGCTTCAAGCCCCGAAAGTCTGTGGGGTAACAGACGTAAATCAGTGCTGCCATTCTGAGTCTTGCTGCTTTACACATGATAAGAACAGCCTCGTGACATCCTAAGTGTCTAGGAATTTGAGGTGGTGCTGAAATTCCACAGTAAATCAAAAGCCAATCTTTTGCCTTTCAAATGGTGAATGCTTTAGAAGGTATGGAAAGCAGTACAGACCCACAGATTAAAAGTTATTTTCTGACTCTGACACTGCATATTAAATCAGAAAAGATACCATAATTGAGGAACCCAACATCACTGCCCTAGGGACATCAATTCAAATAAGGATATTATGCGTTTAATATGTGTAGCAAAATTGAAAAGAGGGAAAAATTAAGTAGTCAGTCTGCTAACACTGCACAATCATTTGATGTTTTTTTTAAGGATAATGAATTTTATTTGCAAACTACATAGAAAGCTAATTTCCTAAACCTGCTTAAAATAGACTTCAGACTTGATGCACAGGAGCTACATTATAGGTATATTTTATGCAGTGTACACATGTTCATCACAGTCAGTTTTATACGTCTCACAGAATGTCACTTGCCTATAGATATCTAGAAGTAATTACATACTAAAATCACTCATAGAAATGAAGAAGCTAATTTGTCTTCAGATTGGAAAGCAAATGTAATTATTTGTGAAACAAAAATATTTTAGTGTATAAAACTCGATAATAAAACTATACAGTATTTGTAATAGTAATTTCCTTTGGTTATGAATCAGACCACTAAAATATTACTTGGTTGAGGAGCGTTTAAGTGGCCAAAAATTTTCTTTAGTCTTCTCATGAGAGACCTGCTCTGCGTGCGGGGGATAAAATTTAATCTAGCATTGTTTCTCTAGCAAGAAAGTGCTAACATTCTATTCTCTATTCACATGAAGTATTTTGAATAGTTCTTTTTGGATTCTGTCTGGCTCTCACAACACGAACTTCAGGACTTGCAGTGAGCTTGCGGATCTGGGCCAATGGCAATTGCTCTTCTTCAATGTGATATACACAGCAATTAGTAAATCCACGTAGAGTATCCTAATTAACATGCAGACACATCCATATCAATGTTTTTAGCTTGGTGAGATAATTGGAGAAATGATCCTCTAAATCTTCAGCTGCTGCAGATAACATTGCTCCTCCTCCCAAGGAGGATCACTCTGCAGCCTGGCTTTGCAGCGTGAAGAGAACTGACCTCTCCTTAGAGTTCAGCACGTGGGGGAAATTTCCAAAAATTAACATCTAATTCTGGCTGTATTTTCATGTAGCTCTGTATTTACTTTAGCATAAACGAGAAGTCTTTGTAGAAGCATTTGTTCTGACAGAACGACATTTTTCCCCGTATAATTAATGGCATTTGGACAGGGCTGTGGGGACCTATTCCAAATGACCTAAGGGCCTAACTCTGCAAACACTAATGCACGTGCTTAATTTAATGTAGATGAGTAATATGTGAGATTCCTCATGCATGCTGTTTAAAGCATAAGCTTAATTACTTTTAGGACTACAGCCTGCACTGAAAATGGAGAAAAAACACACATTGTGCTATTTACTCAAAAAAGCCCCCAAAACTGTAAGCCAGGCTTATCTCTTATTTCTTCTCTTATCGAGAATGACTGGCTGGCCCCAGTCATTACCAGAGGTTTTACTGCTGTGGACTTACCTCAGGAGCCGGAGCTCTGCAAGGAGAGTGGGATTCTGTTGTGCCTTCTCCGGTGTGGGCTGAGACGCTTGCTCATGTTCAAGTCGCAGCCTCTGGATCTCCTGTAGGATTTCTCTTGGGGAGGAGAATAAGCAGAAGACTACAAGTCAGTAATTTACCACAAAACCGGCTCACTGGACATAGCGAGAGGAGAAAAAGTGTGACTGTATGTAGCTCTTCATCAACGTGGATATAATGACCAAGCTCCAACCAACAAAAGAAGCCCTCAGCACTGGGACAGATGTCCGGAGATTTTTTAAATAAACTTTCAGGATTTCACCATAAAGGGAAATATTTCTTCAAGACCCCCCAAAATCAGAGGTAGATGTGAAATAGCAATATGCTTAATTAATTTTCTCCCTTCTACTTCTTCCCAATGAACATTTCAAACATCACATGAACTTCACAAAAACTAAAAAAATATGTGGCTCCTCTCGAGTATCAGAGAAAATATTTTGCACTTAAAAAAATACTTTTAGTGTAAGCAGAGATCTGAGAGCGGTCAGCAATACATGGAGAAGCCCTTTAATAGGACTTGTTACGACTGGCTTGCCAGCCCTGGAGCGCTGTCAAAAGGCTAATACAAAGCTCCACAGCAGAAGGTTGAAACCTTTGTGGAATTTTTCTCTTCTTCTCAACGTGCTGGACAGCAGACGGTCAGGAGGCAGCCTTGAACTATGAAAGACAAATCGAGACTGGAGTTGGTGGCTCATTACACGGTGACAGAAGGCAGTGCAGAGTTTGGGAGAGGAAACCATCTGGTCTGGGCTGGCCTTTATTTTACAGTCCGGCAGTAAAAGCAGAGCTCTGCTGCCATACATTTCATGGCATCAGGCAGTCTGATACCCATGGACAGATACTCTGCTGCTAACAAACGGGTGTCTGCTTTTTGGGGCCGGCTGGCCTATTTCTCCTGGATGCTCGCTCTCAGTCTCGATCACATCCATGCCTAGTGTCTCATTTGATCAGCAGCCTAACTTGCTGCTAACCTTTCTGCAAGGCAGACTGTGTTCCAGAGAGCTTTAATCATCTTTTTCACAAATAAAAGCAGGACAGCGTAACATTACCAGTGTGACTGATCCTTTTATCATTCTGTGTTATAGTGCTACAGAGGATCCAACTCAAAGTTAATCTGGTTTTGAAACAGGATAGGCTTTTTTTTTAACTCTTAACAAACAGCAGCTGCAAACAGTAAAGTATCAATGATTATATCATGCGATTGATCAGTACACTCATTAAAACACAGGGTGGCTGTGGATTTTAAAGCCTTTGTCATATTCTGCGGACCTTTTTGTGCCCTATGCTTTTTGTAGGGGGAGGTGTATGCGCATGTATAAGCACACTGCACAGAAGTAGGTAAACAAACATACAGAATATAAGTGACTGAACAAAACCAGGTACTTTGTGGATGCTTACCGGTTTTTATTCTCAAGCTCTGCAATCAGCTGCCTTTGTTGCTTGTTTGCATCAATGGTGAAGGAGATATCTGATGCCCCTCTCTGCTGACCTTGCTGCTGTTGTAAAAAAAGAGAAAGTTGCACTGAAGGAGGAACAGCCAGCATGTACCCATGAGTTCAACGCAGATCTGTTTGGTGAAATCTGCTTACAGCAAATGCAGTACACTATGCCTACGCTAAAAAAAGAGCATGCATGTTGTGCTCATACTAGCATGGCTCCATTGCTAGTAAAAGCAGGATAAGTGCTAGAGAAAATAAGAGTCAGTGTTTACCATCCTGTCATTCATTGCTTCAAGGAGCTTCCTCTGAACCAATTGTAAAAGGCGATGGCACTGCTGCAGGCAGTTCCTGTAATACGGCTCTTAATTTTGATACTACAGACAAGAGGAATACCCCAAAGCAAAAAACAGCATTCCTCTCCAAAAAGAAGAGGATGTGTTTCCAGTGCAGCGATGCTTCCTTCTTTTGAAAGTATGGTTTTACTTTCCGACTGAAAGCTGTACTCAGTTTCAGTCTGGCTGCGTGGCCCACTTGGCCACGTTTTCGTATACACTCTGGTGACACTTCAGGAAAGCTCTTTCCCCAGTCCTTCAGGTACAGCAGAAGCTTTTTTCCCCAATAAAATTAAGTGGTAATTAAATCATGTCTTACCAATCTAGACAGTGCTCACTACAGCTTCATTGGTCTATGCTCTTTTTTCATGTTCATCAGCAATAACCAAATATTGGTTTGTTTGTTCACGCTCCTGTATTTCAGTATTGTATCAATGACAATGCAGAGCAAGACATTTAAAGTTCCACAACTATCAAAGATACCCATTTATTTCTAACTCCAACCTGAAAGAACCAGACATTAAAAAATACACTGACTGCTGTGATCTGAGTGAACACTGTGAAATGTAACTCTGAAGCACAATTTTATGTCATGCCAGGCATCTCCTCCTCCAGGAGGTGGCACCTTGCAAGAATGGACCCTCAGAGAGCATGAAGGTACATCTCAGTGCTAACCTTTATTAGCACTGTCTGTAGGGAAAGGACAGTACGTTATGCCTGTAACCATTTACCTTTTTTTCTGCTATGGATACATTTTCCCATTAACACTCCAACGATAGGGAAGCAGAAGAGTGTATAAGGAACTGGTACATGCTGGTGGATGTCACGACTGATAAAGAGGGAACCAGGATCTTTATCCTGGATGCCCAGTATTACTAATACAATTTGTTCCTTAAAAAAACAGAATGACCATCAGCAAAGCTTTAAAAATTTCTGCTGTGCCCCTAATGTGGTGCTACTCTTGTGCTTGGAAAGATTTCTGTGGACAGAAACCTTCTCTTTTCCTTCTGTCTCTTTTGTTCAAAGAGCACTGATGGATGGCAATGAGAAATTCAGTATTTTCCTTCAAACCAGCTCCATTTAAAAGCTAAATATTGTTTCCTAAGTTGCCCCCCTCTTATCACGGACACATGTTATATACAACTGATCTCTACCAGTTTCTACCCAGAGACATAATGGGAAAATCTTGTTCCCATAAAGAATTGCCATCCTTCGGAAACAGGACCATCACCTACAGATTGCCTTAAATTTGAAAAACTGTGTGTCATGACTCTGGAAGGGATTGATTGGGGCTGGGCTGGCAGACCAGGAGCACCTCTCTCTTCCTCCGCAGCTGCAGGTAGTGTGAAATCTTCCATGACAGACAGCTGCATGCAGCGGCAGATTCATTTTCCCTGCCTGCACTCAGGATGAATGTGTCACAGTGTTTTTACACGAAGAGCGGTGCCTGATTTCGCCCTTTCAATTGACCCCGCAGTGTAAATCTCAGTGTGAAAATCTGCTTCCTGGCACTCTGGACCGGCTGCTTTTCACTTGGCCATCATTTATGGTCCCTTGTTCTATCAAATGTGCTGAGATGGAAAAAAAGTAACTAGGCTGACCTTATTTGTGCCATTTAAGATTTTATATACTTCAATTAGGTTCCTGCTTCATTCTCTCTTATTCCTGAATATAGTTAGTGAGGTTTTAGCCTGTAATCACCTTCTATGTTGGGATACATAGAGCAGAATAATCATTGCTCTGAAATGAAAATGGGAGCCAGGGCTAATGCAGGGGGTCATTACAGTCATCCTGCTGAAGATCATTCTTTAAAATCCTCAGCACTTAGGGCCCCGGTGGCCGTGATATTTGAACTAAAGAGTAAAATGGATTCACCACTCCATTTTTCCACTGCAGTAAATCATTAACCTTTAACCAAAGCTAGTCCAGACAATATTTTCTAGTCTTTCCTGAGTTCAAGATGTCAGATTCCCTTTGCTGTAATTGTTTAAATACCATTGCATTAGTTTATAGATTATATGCATTAGTATGCGGAGTCTTCTGTTTAAATGGGCTGCATAAAAGTGTTATTACTAAAGCATAACAGCGTCTGATGAAAAGGATAGGGGAAAATAATTCATTAATCATTAAGACTGTCAGATGTAATTTCCCAGATCTTGCCAAGCCCCTGGAACACGACAGAAGGAAAGTACCTTCCTTTAATTAAAACACTTACTGATGAAGAAGTTTCTGCTGCCAGCCTTGCTGCATACCTGGCGATCAGCTTATGCTCTTCATCCAAGCGACTGGCACTGTCAAGGACGCTGCACAGGGTTGGAGGGGAAGGAGGGAAGACATGTTAATACACGGTAAAAAAGACCATTGCTCTGTCACGCTGTCCACTCACACATCCTCATTACAGAACTTAGAAGCAAAATGTTGCTAAATTAACAACGGCAGATGTTAACTGAGCAAAGGGGAGAAGTGGAACGGTAATTTCCCTGGAAGGATCAGCTCGTGGGGCCAGGCAGCACCTTCTCTTAGGGGGAAACAGCAGCGGTCTGCAATCCCTGGCCAAGGCCATGCAAAATGCAACTCGCTGACTACTCTGTCCAAAGAGGGGTGGGAGGTGGTTAGGGCCACCAGTCAGCATTTGTTTTTACTTTGCAGCTTTGTTGTATCACTTAGAAGAGCGATTACTTTTTGGAAAACGGATTAGTGGGAACCTCAAGTGTTTGCTGAGGTCAATTTTAGAAGCTTTGTCAGATTTGCAACAGAAAACACTATTTAGGACAGTTTTGCAGGGCACTTACCAAGGCCTCATGAACCACAGTTTGGAAGCACTGATCTAGGAATTAATAATCAGACTCTTTTATTCTTGGTTTCCTGATATTTGGGACGAAGATTTCAGAGAATCACATAATAGTGCACCACTGATCCCAGACTCAGACTGACTTTAACCTGGAGCCAACTCCTGCTGCCAGGATGCAGGAGTCTACTAGCACCGACTATGAAGAACATCTGCCTTTGGTCTCCATAAAAATTACTCAGACAGTGTAAGAACTTACTGCAAATATGCTGGATTCCTTTAAAATATTGCAATTTATTACTTTCTTTTTTTCTAACAGTATCAGAGGTAAATATTTCTCTCAGGTTAATCCCTTGCCAGCGGTCATTATTTTAAATGGAGGCTATTGTTTAGTCAGATGAGTAGGAAAAAGGTAAGATAGTGAGAACCTTTGCCATTTCTAAATATCTAGAAGTTTGCAGAGAACCACCAAAACTAATAAACTGACAAAAAAAAAAAGAAATATGAAGAGGACGTAGTTGACCTTGGATAATCCTGGGATTTAGAATCCTATATTGCATTACTTTTAGTATACACAAGAGAGAAAAAAATGAAGTCCCTGAGAAGAGGTGAGAAGAATGCTTTGCTGTATGGAATGCAAGACAGCCTGCAGACTATCCCAGAGATCAGTCTGACCTCTTTTCTTATGCCTTGGCAACTGTCTGATGTTTTGGCTGAAGGCAGACAGGCACATGCCTCCCTACCCATGGGCTCTTCAGGGCATGCAACTGGGTGCTGGCGAAAGAGCTTCACGTTTCAAAAGAGTGTGCAAAACAAGGGTTATTTTGGGCATGGACATCCTATTCTGATTTTTGCCAGAAATTATATCTTGAACTTGAAAAGCCTTCCAAACAAAAAAGACACTTGTGCAAAAAGTTCTGCTTTTGAAGAATCAGCATCTTTAAAAGGAAAATGAAATATTTCTCCAAAAATGTTGTGTTCCTATTCCCAGGTACCTTGGGGAACAACAATGTGCATCTTTTGGTTGGCTTGATTAAGTCCACTGGGATTTAGAAGTTATGTTTGAAAGATGAGTAGTGGTTGATATTCATTGATCATTAAACTAAAGCTGGGAGTCATGTGGATATTTTATGGCTTGCTGAGGTAAGGGAAAAGAGACAAACACCATCTTTCTCTCATTCTGACAATAACGTATGAGCTCACAAAGATGAAGTTTAGAAGAACAGTAAAGCTATGAAAAGTCAGACCCAGAGGGGTTCTGTGTGATCTAAGCTTGTGTGGCAGACCGCACATAGGACTGCTGGTGGTAGATGAACACTGACTTTTCGGTTTGGGTTATGTTTAATTATTTTTTTACATATATTGCTTAATTCTATGCTTACTCAGATCCTTGTGGTATAACTGTTTTACTTTCTGGAAAGACCCAAGCTAAAGGTATTTTTCTAAATTTATAGAGTTCTGCTTCTTACATACTCATGCCTACTGTCCTGATATGTCATCCAGAGAAAGAAAGGGGGAAGCAACTCTTACAGACACATAAAACCATGCAAACCAGGTAACAAGGGTTACTTTCATGGCAGTATAATTCATTTTTAATTTTTCCATAATGACTAAACCATCACATCTTAACAGATGGCTGTGAAAAAAGCAAGCATTCAGCATCAATTCCCTTTTTTTACAGCAATGTGCAACCACATTATGCATCCTGGAAAAATAACGGATTATGGTTCCACTTGTTGGCATAACACAATATGCAACATATTGCCGAGATGTGAGTTAACCCCTGAGACAATGACTTTACTGAACGAATCAAGCCACTGCAGATTTTTGATTCTTACTTGCTATTTAATGTCTTTGATATGTATTTATGTGTAGGTGAATGTCATAAAACAAATATAGCGGCACGTCAAATTTAGTCTATGAATGCCACAAATCACTGGCCCCAAAGCTTTGAAAATTAAATTACAGTGTCTGAGATAAATTTCATTCTGCAATGTACCTATTCTATGTGATCATTAAACACAGAGGTATGCACAGCAGCATTAGCCTCGACTGCCAAGACTTTTATGTCTCAGAGTTCTGATCTGCCATAATTCACTTCTATTTTACTTCAGCAACTTCACGGACAATGATGCAGTGAAATACATGCAAGCTTTAAAATATTAAAATATTATGTGTGCAGAATTTGGGACCCTCAAGAGGATGATTCAGGTATCCTTTTGAAAGAAAATGAACATTTCGCATACAAATATCTTGCTGCTGATCCTTCTTTTCTAAAAAAGTTAAACAATGGTTTTAATACTGCTTCTCCATTAGCGACCCTTTCTTTAAAGACTTTATAATTATCAGCAATAATTGGTCTGGCAGAATTATTATCATTTAGATGTAGAGTGAACCTCCACTCCTATTGCCTGTGCAATAGGACTTCTTTTTAAGGCTTTAGTTGATCTGTGTAATATTCCACAGTCTAAAGGAGATCCATAAAAAACTCAAAGGCAAAGGATGAAAAATATGATAGTCTGTGAACAGAGGAGTGACACCAGAGGATCTTTGCTATTTCTCACGCTTTAGATGCGTCAAATCAGTGTGTTCTGCAGTAGGCACCCTGCGATAGGTGACATGGATGTCCCCTGATGATCTTAAAATTATGTCACCACTGGCTAGAAAAGCCTCAGAAATGCCAGTCTTTTTGTCAAATTTTTGCAATAGGCATATCATTGTGGTCTTCATGACATGCTGTTATTCTACAAACCTTCACTTAATAAATATTTACTACAGAAAATATTGTCAAATTAAAGGGTAGGTTTCTAACCTTCAGGGCTATAAGAACAATGTCCTAACAGCAGCCCACCAAATGTATTCTGAGGATTGTTTATCTGTGATACTTTCAAAATTGTCCTGGTTTTAAGGCACTTTAAACTGAGACACATCATCTGAGCCCTCTGCTATTGTTAATTTGCCATTTACTTTAGAATCAACAAGATTTTACCATCAAAACATTAATACCACTAAAATATGGGGGTATAATCACAAAAACTAACTCTGTTCAAGGTAGCCAAGTGTCTATACATTTCCCCTATAATCAGCGGGTCTCCCAATGTTTTTACGTTTTCAAGGGAAGATTCGACCAGCCTTCCTGGCTAGAGTTAGTTGTTGTGCACACCCACTTAATAAACATTTTTTAAAATACCATAGAATAACATGGCATTTTTATAGTACAGAAATATGACTCACTGCAGTACTACACAGTATAACATAAAAAAATCAGAAAGTAAGTTTCTATGGAAGAAAAATAACCTCCTACTTATAATATATTTTATCTTGTTTTCTTCTACACCTGAGAAGGAAAAGACTGAAATATGTAGAATTAATATTCAAAACTATGTAAGGTCTCTAGCTTACATGAACAAGAAGGAAAACTATTTGCAGTTTAAAGTTTTGTTTTAGAATCAGACACTAAAGACGCACTAAATTAAATATCAAGTATTGGTTTTACATGTTAAAACACACTTTACGATTACATTAACCAAAACAACTGGCTAAGGGACACTTTTTCTACCCATACAGTTACTATAAATAATGAATTAAGTTTTCCTCTTGTTTCTTAATTTGCCCTGGAGTACTGGATTCTAAAAACCCTCAAGTAGCTTATTAGCCTGTGAGGGACGGAAAGGAAAACTTGTACTTCTAGTTGTGGTATCAAATAACTGCAGATGAAATATAAAGATAAGCAGTGAAAATAATTTAATTAATTAAAAAAAATTCAAAATAGAAATACTAGCTACACTTAAAACAGAAAAAAGGTATACTGGGCTATATGAGACTGATCATTAGCTACTATAAATTAGCCTGACTCAGTATCTATAAAAACCCACCTCATTTTGTTTTGAAATGGTACTATATAGCTTTCAAGATAATTTAATGTATTATGCTCACAAAGTATTTCTGCAGGTTTTTCTCGCAGATGAAACCCCAGCTACAAGCATTCCTCTTTTCATCTTTGGCTGCCACTAGCACTTGAAAATACGTGATGGCACGTATGGGTTATGTACACACTGTATTTTGCAGGCAGACACAAGAGCTGAGCTGGCTAGTTGCAGCCTCCCCTAAATCAGATGCTCCCTGATTATGGTTAACTACATGCTTTACTCAATTTACCAAATCTTGTTGAGCTGCAGGGTGAAATAACTTGAACTCAGCACCACCCTAATACAGCTGCGTGGGTTTCCAGCAAACTGCATCCAGCCCCTGTGGGGCACGGGCAGAAGGAGTTCACATTTCCAGAAGATGCCACCCCAGGCTATAGGAGATGCAGCAGTTGAGCGTCCTGCAGACACCTCACCTACCTCTCCTGGAAACTGGCTCCACACAGGACCTTCAGGATAGCAATGTTTTATTTCTTCTTCTTTTCTTTACCAAAATATAACCATTCACTTTCTTTACTACCAATCTCATTGCAGCAAAGCAGAAAATAGCAATGCAGCATGGTCTGATGCGTGACTAAGACTGCTGTCCCTCTCGGTTACGTTTCTGTCAAAATCTAATTGGTATCTTATACAAATAACTGAGACTGCTTCTCGTTGAGGATGCTGTGACTGAAGAGATTTAATGTCAGTAATCAGATGTTATGTACTACGCTTTGCATCAGTTATTTAAACAATTAAAGCCATTATCAGTCACTCTCCATTCATCTCTCAAAACCATTACATTTGAAGGATGTTATGGCACATAATTTCTATATGCATATTTGGATTCAAATGTACTATGATTTGGTGAGGTTGGCTCAAAAGCTTGAAGGAACAAGTTGGAATATACCGGACAAAACTGAGAGGATAAGATGGTAAAGATGAGGCCAGGCACTCACAAGGAGATCTAACTGGTGGTCCTTACTGAAACTAAATGTATCACAGACATGGCATCCAAAATGCTATGCCTGGCAAACCAGCCTAGCACCAAAAATTACTCTAACCCACATCTATTCTTTGCTCGCCTCTTGAACAACTGTATCAAGTAAGTCACTCATGGTAGGCAGGGCCACATTTCCTTCTCCCTGTCAAATGAGACCGAGTGGTAGTGTGCTCCTGTCCTCAATCACGGATGGGCAATGACTGGTCTACACACATGCCCCCAACGGCTCGTTTTCACAGCCACGGTGTAAATATTACTCAATAAGCCTGCTTTCTGGAAGTGCTTCTCCAGGAATGAAACTCCCCTTCAAAATGTTTCCGTTTTGAACAAATGGTTTTCATTTTCCTCACTAAAAACTAGTTTGCCTTTTTGTTCCCCACTGGCACATTGCACTGGGCTATGGAATAAAGAAGCAGACCCAGAACAATGAAGGATAGATTTTTTTCCCACTGGGCATGGCAAATTACTCCCATTTTCAACTGGAGCTACTCACAGAAGTGAATTTTGTATGACTGTAGAGAACCATTGCATTTACCATCCCAAATAAAATTCCCTGTTACCTTCTACATATAAGAACAAATGGAGAGTTTCTCTTAACCTGGGAAATACTCTGCAATAGCAGTACAGGAAACTGAAGGGTTCATTAAGAGCAAACAAAACCTCATGAGCATAGTTTTGTTGGAAACACTGTACAGTTTTCTGTTCAGTGCCACATTTTCTAGGGCCATATACTACACTGCTCACCACCTTGCTGGTACAGGGCTGCAAATTCTAGAGTTTTGTTGCACTTGGAGAGGCAAGCCAGCATTTCCCCTCCCTGGACGGCCTCACTGCGATGCCACCATCCACAAGCGCTGGGACAGCAGGTGGGTTTAGTAGACAAAGCTCCGTATTCACTCCAGCAGAAATAATGAACTATGTTCGAGGCACCCCTTAAAAAAATTGTCATACTTGAGTCTGAACGAAAGATAAGGGCAAATTTATATACAAGATTCAAACAATGCAGAAATCAGGCAGATTTCAAAACAATGCCTGACATATGTAAAAATTGAAATGAACTCCTTCTTGCACTAGGCTAATAAGCAAATACCTGTAGTTATTATTATTATTGTCATCGTCATCGTAATTTTTTACATACTATTACCACTTCTTACTTTCAAGGTAAGGTGAAGCTACAAATTATATATCACCTCAAAAACTATTACCTTGAAAACACGGACTTGTTAGTCATGGTTGTATGAAGATTTCTGTACTATCACCAAGTCCTGCACCGACTAGAGCATGGGACCCCAAATCAATTTGTACAGCCATTCTTAACTAAGCAGTTATTTGCAATACCTTGCTGCTTAACATCACCAGAGAGAATAACAGCAATTGCCCCAATCCACCACCTTTGGGAGGACATACCCCATATTCACACGCATTCCCTTTAGGTTAGTGCTCATAAAGAGCTGCTTCAGCTCGTAGCCCGGAGGAGACAGTGAGAGCATTTGGCCGACCAACGTCCCTTTCCTGGGTTCCCCAAAGGTGCCAAACCTGCACTAACCGTGCGGGGTTGCTCTGCAGCATGTTGACATACAACCCGATGAGTACATGTTCATCGGCCAGCCTGTCTGCAACATCGAGGCTGTACTGTAACCTGAAACGGGGTCGGGGGAGAGAGAGGGTGCAGTCCGGACAGACAGAGGGAAATAAACAGAGAAAGCAGGAGCAAGTGAGATTGTGAAATGGGAATTTAGGAATGAGTACTTAAGTGTTCTTAGGAAAAAAAAAAAGTGCAGAAATTATTTTGTTCTTATTGTAATTTATATGTTAAGTTTTTAACAGCTTGGGATGGTAGAATCCCATTCAATTACAGAGCCAGCTCCAGAAATCAGTGAGATGCCAGATCAGGCCAGGGGCTGGAGCTGTACAGCAGCATTTATTTCAAAACACAGCAGATTGTGAGGTCGGCACTATTTGCCTTAATATACTATGGATTGCATATATACATTAACATATATACACACAGGATTAACATACTGAAATCACAAGTTGGATTTGCCTGGAAGTGTCTGATCAAGACCTCACACATCCAGGTGTAGATAAATATATTTAAACATGCCCTACTTAGTTCACTGGGTTAATTGGTTATCACAATTTTCTCAGGAAAGATGTTTATAGAATACATTAAAAGCAGGAGGAAGAGAGGAAAAGATTTTGGTTTAGCTGTGTTAGCGCAAGCTATGAACATACTCTCTCTTTAACTTACCCTTTGCCTTTCAAGAAAGCTGGAGCAGCCCTAGCCAGCAGTTTGCTCTGTTCTACTTCAGTGTTCTTGGAAGGAGAGCTAGTTAATAAGACAGGAAAACTAAGAGGGTAAACAGTGATGTCTGAAATTCATTAGAGAACAGAGTTTGGAGAAACTCACTCAACTGCCCTGGACTGAATAAAATGACAAGAGAAGCTTTAAAGAAATTTTAGAAAACTTCAGGAAATGCAAAGTCAGGAATTAGCGTTTTCCCTCCTGTTCTCCAAAAGCAAACTAGAAAGCCTTCACTACAAAAAAGACAAAATGTGCTTCTTTCACAAAAGGAGAGCTGAAGGCTTGTGTAGTTTCCAGGGGGAGCCTGAGCTAAACATCATCTTAAATGCAGCTTTCAAGCTGGGAAATCTTCACCATAACAGCTAAATTGCTTTTCTCTATATTTGCCATAAGATAGTTTCAGTAATTTATGGAACACTGCTTATTTAGATCCAGTGATGGCACACACTTCTTCTGTTGATTTAAAAAAAAAAAAGTTCATCAAACTCACTTTTTTTTTCTTAATCACAGTATTGTATTGCAGTAATTGCATCTTTCCCAATGCTAATGTTAATAAGATAACACTGGCTAAAAATGCAGAGATTGAAATGCTAGTTTTTCTTTCCTGCTGCAGAATTTTTGGTTTAAAAAACAACAAAGAAAAAAATTACAATTAAAAAATTATTCACCTTTATTTTTTGGTTTGGCTACTGATACTGTAAATGTCTGATCAAAAGACAGGCGTGTGAGCATGCGTGCACCTGTGTATCCAGGTGCGTGTGTGTATAGGCAGACAATGTTGCACAAATGTGATGCATGACAAATCTGAGCACATGTGGCTCTGATGGACTGAAGTTCAAACCCTTTAATATTGAGGCAAAGGAGGAATTCAGTCAAATAAGGTGTGTGCCATTCCCCTATTTTCCGGATGTCAAGGTTGGCAGTGGGGTTCTGAATAGGATGGTACCGCGAAGAGTGTCCTAAGAACCCAAGCCTTATTGATTTATAATCAATTTGGAAGATGGCTGAATGAAATGCTGTACTGCACAGCAAGAACAAACGCTTGCTTCATATTTCTATGCCCATCAACACACTACTTACGTGTGTTGTGCTTCCACTGAACTGATACCCACATAGATAAACATGCTCCACACCATCTAGAAGGGTACGTTTTCCATCCATGTTCTTCCCAGTTACAGAAGGAAAACGCATTCAAGGGGTGCAGGGTGTGCCATTTCAGCCAAAAATGCAGTTTTTGGTTCTTAAAGATACATACGTTGCCACAATGGGAGACCAAAGACCCTGGGCAGATTTGGTGCTTTGCTTTCTAACAGAGCAGTGTGATGCTCCCTCTGCCAACTGTAAGTTCTCCTCTCCTATGCTCCAAAAGCAGCACAGTTAGGATGGAGGGACAGGCAAGCAACCGTTACTCATTGAGCAACTGATATCATGCCCATCAATGTCCATTTCCTTCTCTAGTTGATTAAGCAAACTTGCAACCCCTTCTTATCAGTTGTTTTCTAAGCTTTTCTGATGTTTGTGTCTCTCCTCTGGACTCTGTCATGCCGGTTAGCATATTTGTCCCTGCGCTGTTGCCCTACACTGGGTGCAAATATCCAGGCAGATGTCTCCTCCTTCAGGGAATGAGTTTTAATGGCTTTCCACATGATGTCCCAGGGTCAGATGCAATCTAACAATTGTATTGCTGACTTCAATTAGTTTGTGGTTCACTGCAACTGCTAGGTCCCCTGTTAAAATATTTCTGTCCATCCAATTATGCTCCATCTTTTATTTGATTATTTGCACTTCCTGGACAAGCTTTGACAGCTGCTGGTGATCAAAACTCATCTGTCCAAACTACAGCACTTTTCACTTACAATTACTGAGTTTGCTCTAACAGATTTCAGATCATTTGGACATCAATTACTACCATTGCAACTGAGCTCATTTTTTAATTTAGAAACTGCTCTCCAAGCACTCCTTCCCATAACTATTTCAACCTTTGTACCATTTACAAATTGCATACACTCACTCTATTGCTCCCGCTAGGTCACTACAAGAAACAGTGCATAGTGTCTGACTTAGAATAGCCTTCAAGAATCCCAGCTGATATGTCCTCCTAGAATGACAGAAAACTTTTGAAAATGTAATTACTAATTTTCAGTGTTAATCTTATACTAATTTTCCCTAGTCCATATTTCCTTTGGGTACTTCTGTGTCATCTGGGACTATGTCAAAAGTCCTGTTAAGGTCAACCTGTATCATATCTGCTGCTTCTTTTTTACCATGAAGTAAATTGGTTTGACATCATTTTTTCTTGACAAATCCACATTGGTTATTTTCTGTTGGTTAATTATCCTCCTGGTCCTTACTAATTCTTTTATAATTTCAGTATCTTTTAAGGTTAGGCTGTGTCTTGTATAATCCCTTCGATCTTTGTCCCTGTTTCTGCCTTCAACCTTCCATCATTTGGAAGGGGTGACATTTGTCCTTCCTTCCACAGCTTCCTACATCCACATATTCCCCAAAATACATCTATTGAGATTGTTTTGGCCACAGTGTGTTTCTCTGGAACATATATTTCAAAGATATATCCCTGTTAAAATGGAACATTTTGTAAGAAGCCAAAGAATGCTTCCCCATCCAAATTAAGAGACAAAACCTCCAACTCTGAGCAGATATCTACAAAGATGTAGGCCTAAGAATATTGGTGTAAATGTTATAGCCTGTTTAGTGTCTACGTGGCTACTAAACAATCAGATATATGAACCTTTCCTTTAGCAGGCAGCATACTGTTGATGAAATAAAGACATCTTGTTCTGAAAACAATGTATGAAGGTGACATGCAGTTCAAGTCTACCACACTCCTTAGAGATAGAAACATGGACAACAGCAGCAACCAGTATGTTTTGCTCCAAACTTAGATGTTGTCTGTAAATTTGGCCTAATCTTTCACTACGCCCAGGCAGAATATCCAATTCTTTTTAGATTTTACGTGGAGTTCAAAAAAGGCACCAGGTACTCTGACTCAGCATTAAATAAGACTCAATTTCTCCTTGGCTATGGGCATTTGATACCATAGTGCATTCTTTCTATCATCTACCAAAGAATTGCCAAGTAATTTCAAGTTCATCAGAATGTGCTGCATCACTCCATTTATTCCAGTTTATGACACCTTTAGAAGAACAAAATGTATTAGCTGGGGGGGAGGCTGAGAAAAATGCAAGAAAAAATGTTCTGTTTCATCTTATCCCACCTTAGACCTATAATTCGATATAAAGAAGACATTTATTAAGAAAGAGAAAGAGATTGTATCCATTGCTATGGTAGCTATGTACTTTAAGGCAGCACTGACAGAGTGCAGCTGGGGAACAAAAGAATCCAAATAAGGAAGAAAACATTAATTCAGGGTACAGAGTTATTCCTCTTGACTGGACAGAAGTTTCTATAATGCTCAATTTACCTGTTTTGACATAACGTATCCAATTCATTGGGTTTGCACGGGCATTACCTACTCTGCAGCAATATTCCCTTGTTCTGCTGCCCTCTAGGTAATTGGAGATCACAAAAACAAATGTGAAATTAAAAACGGAATATTTGCTACAATAAAAATAAGTATAGGACTTGTGGTTTTAATCACAGATTAGCTATCATTGCAGCAAGTGACTGTGATTGGATATTTGGGAGAAGATCACAGATTTGTTGTTTCTTTTCTAATATAATCTTTAAAGATTCTTGAGCTGTACAGAGCATATTGTTGATATCAATTTGCACACTGTATAAATTTAGAAGAAAGGTGCTTGTAATTTTTATGCCAAACTCCTCATGAACACTCTTATGGACATGGTGGCTCAAACTAGGAAAGCAAGCAGTGAAATTTTAAAGGGATTTTGATTCTGAAGTGGCTTGAAGAAAGTAAGAAGCACCTCAGGTAAAGCTTGAATCCAACCTCCTTTGAGCTTGGGAATAATTACATACCCACCCAAAATTGGTGCTTTAGACACAATTAAACTGCAAAGAACATATAATGTTCATTCTCCTTTCAGCTGTTCTCCACAATTTGTCATTGTATTTACTAGTTATCAAAGATCTTTCCTCTAATAAGATTCTTCTCCTTTCCAGTTAATTTCCCCTTTTCACCCGTGAGTCCAGAAATGAATATGGTATTGTGCTGAACTTATGATACCATATCCATTTCCAGCAGCAGAATGACTTGGTGTGCGCCGAATTCAGCGTTTCCTGCTACTGGGAGAAACTGGTTGTGAATGGTTATGTTCTTATGTGAACACAACTACCTGAAATAAACATCATGGGAATTCTACAAATGTCGTCTGTGCCAAGTCTCCTTTGCATAAACATTCTAATTACTTAAAAACTTTCTTTAAAGGTATCTGAAACCTCTGGACTAGATTGCAACACACATTGAAGTAACCTTAAGTTATCTGCAGTGAAAACACAGCCAGCAGAGCTTTCAGCATTGATTATGTTCAGCTAGAAATTTTACCCTGAGTTTGTACAATTTTTATTATAATATGAATCATGGAGCACTTAATATAAAATCAGCACAATTGCAAACAGAGCTGTCATAGTCTGTTTCTCTGATGTACGAGAGGATGAGCTTCTGCTAATGAGGCCTGATTCTCCCAGGGTAATAATAATAGTAAAACCTAAAAGAATGAATGAAGATGCTGTTATTAGTCTAATACAGATTGAAGAACTTGGCATTTAGCAGAAAAGTACCTTGGTCTCAGTACTTGCTTACTGAATTATAGCTAATGCTGATGGTTTGATGAAAAAAGAAAAAAGAAAGGTCATCACATTCCACAGTAAAAACACATGGGGAAACTGTTCTTATCCAACTGCATATTTCTTTTATGCCGAATGAAATAGGCTCTTCTTTTAGGTCACTAAGATGAGAGGTAATGCTGGGAAAAGGGTGCAGCAACCAGAGGCATCAGTCCAAATCCAACGCTTACTATGTAAATGGGCAGTCTTCATTAGCTTCAGTAGGATTTAGATCCGCCTTTTCTGTGGCCATTTTGAAAAGCAAAGCAAAGGGGCCTGGGGAAGGTTATTGGGAAGCGGTGCTAACTGCAGAACAGTAACCACCAGCAGCGAGAGCCATGGAAGAGGAGGAGGAGGAGGCTGGCTGTGAGACCTGGAGTCCTTTCCAGGCTCTCGTGTGGGCCTCTTCTGTTTCTCGGTCAAGAATGCATTGGGCAAGCCATACATTAACGATGAAACCATAAAGGTATATTTTTTGGTTTTCAAAAACAATGTTTCCAACTTCCTCTAAATACATTAATATTAATCCTACGTGAAAGGGTAAAATGAAAGATTTGTGCTGTGCAGAAGCAAGAGAAGTTGGCAAAGCCCACAGCCAGCAGGAAGTCTATTCAAAAGACTAATTAGAGCCACAGAAACCCTCTAGCCCACCAGAGCCTTCCTTAAAGAATATCTTTAGTAGTTTAGCAGAATCACTAATGATTTAGTGCATGAGCTACAGAACTACAGCGATTAGTGGGTTAGTGCTCTCATACTGACCGTGAATTGTTGTGAAGCTGATTTACATACAGCTTTATAAGAGAATGCTCATCAGCCACAGGACTGGCTGCATTTATACCCCCAAGTAACCTGAATGATTCAAACAATGAAACCTTGTTAATACCCTAAAAAGTACACACAGAGACCAGCCTGTTCAGAGTGGGTTCATGACTATAAATGCAATTTGTAAGCATTTAGAAAGGATACTGACTTGACAGTTGGTAGAGTGCTTTTTTTTTTTTTTAATAAAAAAGTGCAAATTAAATTTATAAGAGTTGAAAATAAAAATAATGAGAATAAGCTGTCAAGCTTGAAATTCTGCTAGGTCACTGAAACAAGAGTTACAACAGCTTTTAATATACAAGCAATGTAATTGCTTTACATATCAGGGTACTGTTAACCCTAAAAAGCCAGAAGTGACTGCTGCATCATGGAAAGTTTTTGCTATGTAAGGACATGATACTATCTGCTTATAAGGGATAGGGTACCTATGGTTGTGGGTCTGGGTACCTATGGTTGTGGGTTATTTTGTCTCCTGGCTTTATGGAACTCTCCATCAAGGAGATCTAGGAGGAAAGGAATTCTAATGGCTCAGGGATCTTATATGTTTAATCCTGATAGTTAAAGACAGTCAGTTGAATTACTAAACAACAAAAAAGTAAAATAATCAGGATTTTTCATATTTAAATTAAAACAAGTACCACAATAGATAGTGCTGTGATTATTACTGCAGGTCCCTGGCCTTAAATGGCAAGGCATACTTTAGTTGAATGAGCACAGGGACCTCTTGGGGATAAACAGAAGCAACAGCTACACTCATAAAGATCATTGCTCTTACTGACCTGCCCTGGAGAGGCCACAAATAGATTATCCAGCCTTGCCCAGGCACATACACTTCCATATACTCCAACAACAGAAATGAATATGTATTTGCAGTCTCACTGTCTGTGCAGGCAGCAGATCTGGTCTTGGGGGCTGCATCAGGACTAGCTTTCAAAAAGCATCTCAGTCACATCCAGCAGCTACTTGCACTAAGATAACACTGAGAACTTACATCTCCTGGTAACAAAGTTCATAAATCAAAGTAGTAGTAAACCATCTCTACTCTGCCATTGCAGTGTGGTCCGCCGCGGGTTTGGTTTTGGTGTTAAAAAATGTAGCCATACATACTCAGAGATTGTGTTTGGTTATTTAGGAACACTGAAGCGCTGACACGTGCAGCAGGAACCAAGCAACAAAAGGCACCCAAGGAAGACATCTTCCCCAGTAGAGCGGGAAGTTATTTTTCTGCCACCTTCTCATCTATGTGCTTACATGGGCTTACATAGATCGGGTGAAACAGCAAGCAAAATGCTACACGTATTTTGGCTGCATGAGTCAAAATACTGCGCCAAAACGTGCACTCAGCTGCAAGCACCTTCTCTTTAGGATTAATGTTTCTGACAAGTCTTTTCTGGTTTGTTTGCTGAAGGGTCACCATATGCCAAGACTACTCTTTCTCTCTTGTAGCCTTTAATGAAGATCTGAATGGTTTAGCAGGCGTAAGGATGCCTTGCTATATCTTGTAAGTATGAATACATTTTCTCTTTGTTCATATCGTATCTTGCAGTATGATGCAGGCATTCCCAGTAGGGAACGGCATGTCCCAGTTTCTATTCCCACCGTGCTGCTACAAAATGGCTTCTCACCAACAGGCCATTTCCAGCCCCTACGGGAGGGTGTCTAGGTTGCATGTGAGCACATTCAATGGGATGTAATGGTTCAAATGAGAGCCAAAACTCTGTGCTCTATTGTGAGGAGCCTGGGGTGCCCTAACTCCAGCTCTCCATCCAGATATCTCGGTATCAGTCCAAAATAACCAAGGCATTCCTCTAGTCATGTCTGTTAATTTTATTTTGGGTTTGTTTTTTCTGCGAGGAATTGAAAATTGAAATCTTCACCACTCTCATATAACAGTCTAACATAAATCAGGGTAAGAACTCACCTTCTGTTTGCAAAAGGACTTCCTGAGGGAACAGAGTGGGAGAAGAGTGTGTCGTTCATGCTGGTTACAGGTCGGGGGGGCCTAGAAGAAGGCAAAATGTTCAGTTGCGTTAATTTTGCACAGAAGAAAACTCATCAGCAACAGCATTTACAGAGCATTAAATGAAAAGCATTAAATTAAAAGTAACATTACTACGAGCATCTTTTGCTTTAAGTAGCAACAGTTTTAATTAAAGACGCTCTGTTTTTAACCAAAGTCGATGCAAACACACTGTTGCTTAGGCCTGGAAAGAAATAATGCTTTTGTGTGTGCTGAGGTGAGTTAAGCAACTTGCTTGATTTGTTTTCCTGCTTTGGCAAAGTAACCACTATGCCATTTTTTCTTTCCAGAGCCCGTAGTCCACAGCGCAGTCGCTGCTCCCAACCAGCTAGGCTGAGCACTGCTATCAGGTTCACTGTGGCAGCATGGAGGTCTGCAGGTGTGACTGCAAATAAATCACACACTTTTTCACGAAGTTATCCCTGGCACTTAGCTCCATGCTACCATAGCCACATAGTGACCTCAGTATCCCATAAAAACACATGCAGTATTGAACAGGTTTAACTGCAAAGCTTTTCAACTGGTATATCAAACCCCCAAATCAAAATTTAAAATAAGTATCTAGTTTAAGAGGACCCATTAATAAAGATGGTTTTATTATTACATTCTTTATTCCCTGTTCTTACTAAAAAGGAAATGAGAAGGAATATTTCCTCTGCTTTCTTTTATTGTCTACTCTTAAAAAATACTTTGTGCATAATTTTTTCTTCTGTACCCATTAAGGAGAAATTTCCCCTTCTTAATGGGCTTCTTACGCAACACTGAGCAAAGGATATAGACATTCTGGAAAAACTAAAAAGTATGTTATTAAAAGCACAGAGTTTTTAATCAGATATGAGCAGAACCTGAAGCATATATAATTCAGACTTCAAACTGTCTAGATTTCAAGTTAGTTAATATCCCCCTTAAGGTCTGTGAAAGATCTGTCTTGCTTTCTGAATTCTGCAGATGTGCAAATCAAAATATAGTAGCCATCTGCAAAATATTCACTGGGCTTCAATTGTGCAAGACAACCGGTCATCCAAACCATTTGTAAGAAATAAAGAAAACCAGTTTTGCACAGAAGTGAACTATTGCTATATGATTTCTTTCTTATTTTGTAACTTAGAAAACAAGCATAAATGTGGTCTTCAGTGAGTCCAAATGGATTTCTCAGCATGACAATACCACACTGATTTTAAGAAGTTTAAAACTGGGAATAGAAAGATGTAGGATTTGGCATGTTATTTATTTATATGAAAATATAGTTTTAACCTAACCCTACATCTACAGACCCACATCAAAAAGTCCAGTTCTGGTCAGTCATGAACTTGAGAAGCAGCACTTTGTGCTCCACGTACTTATGCAGAAGTGTTTAATATTATTTTTCATGGACTCCATCAGAGCTAGGAAGAGCTTGGATACTTAGAAACTAATTGTATTTAATGGATAAGCAACTGGTATCTTGTTGCCTGGGAACTGTAAACTGGTAATTGATGTAGGAGAAATAGTTCACACCAACTACACACGACTACTGCATTTTTCCTTTTATCAATGCAATCACTGACCAGTGAACACATCCAGAACCTAACTGGGCACAGGCTGGGGCTTCTGAAAGAGGGGTCCACCCTGGGCTGTGGAGTCCTGAACAGCAGAGGAGAAGGGAGGAGGGGCTCAACACTGTCCCAGAGAAGGTGGCAGGAGGAGGAGTGTTCCCTTGGTACAAGTACCTTACCTTGTACCCAGTCCACTCTGCTGACTGAGTAGAAAATGGGTAAGTGGCACCCATGGACTTCAGCAGAACACCATGTACACACTTCAGGTTAATGTCTTCTCTAAGCTTTATCTCAAAATAGGAGTAGAAGAGAAAGTTTCTAACACCCAAGAGGACTCCTCCCTTTCACTGTCTCTGTATACAAAGACAATTATTTATGTGGCTCTGGACTCTGATAAAAAGTTAAGGACTGTAATAATGAGATTATCACATTTTTTTCCAAGTTTTTTCCTCCAATAAGTGTACTAAAGAAGAAAAATACTCACCAAGTATCTCTTTTGCAGCCAAAATGAAATGGAAAAGAGATCATTAATTAAATTGTCAGTTTAATATATATGTGGTCTAAGTAGTGCATTGGACATACTCCATTCTTATGACCCTGATTCTGCAAAAAGCACGAGAGCCTCTATGCATAAAAGGTCATTGAACTGTTTACATATGCAGAGTTACTCTTGTGTACCGATGTCTATAAACTCCAAGGCTTTGCTAAGGTTTTGTGATTAGCATTAGTATGTCAATTCTTACAAAGAAAACTACATTAAACTAATCTGAGCTTTCCCAGGGCAAGTTTCTTAAAGTCTGATGCCCACTGTCACATTCCTCAGGTTCGGTTGAATATCAAACGGATATTCAAACATACATATACAGTTGTGTGATGTGGTAAGACAAGAACAGCAGACTTTACGGTAAAGCAAATGAAAACTCAGCTATTGACTAAAAATGTATATCTTTCTGAGGTCATTCCTAAACTTCTGGAAGTGAGCAATTAACCTTTCTGATAAAAGTGAGCTGATGATAATCACCTTTCCTCAAGGAGGCAGAAAACACTTAATACTATTGAAATATGCTAATAAATGCATATTATGGCATAACACATACCCACAGTAATAAACCAAATTAGATAGGAGGAATTCTCCAAAGTGTCCCACGCTGCTATAACCTCTTCACACTGATGTCAAAAATAATGCTCCCACAGGCTTAGAAGGAAACAAAGTCAGGCCAGTGCAGAATGCATTTGAAAGATCCATCCATGATGCACTGGCCACACCGTTTGTCGTCTCTGCAGTCCGGTATTTCTTTTTTGTTGCCAAACTCATGTATACAAAGGAAAAATAACCTCTCTATTGCTGGGGGAAGTCCCTCCACAAGGTTAAAGACACCTTGATAACTACTTCTCTAGATGAGCCTTAGATGTGTTTCTTGCTTAATTGAAAGTTTTGTGCGGCACCAGTAAAACAAAAAAATGATGCAGTCTTTCTGTCTGATACCACTCAAAGGTGAAAGAACAATGAAAAGGAAAGGCTGTAGAGCAATGCAGAGAGTACTTGTCCCCTTTTAAGCTAGAAGCTAAGAAAAGGATACCGTTTTGTTGCCAAGATTCTTTCATTTAGTGCACCTATAAAACCCCTTTTGCCTGGATTCCTGCCCAGAGCTGTTTCTCTCAACTTCCATTATGTTTAAAAATAAAAATCACATCAGCAAAAAGATATTCTCAGTGAGGTACTGTAGTATCTCTCTCCCCTCAGTTAATTTATGTGAATTATGCTGTAGATCATGCTACCTCCACAACTTGCAGGTTTTTCACTCACGTGTCATTATAGCCAATATATATTGCCAAGTTTTACCGCCTTCAATCTATGAATAAAGAGAAACTTTATCGTAAAACAAAATAGATGGTGGTTTGTTCTCACATCCAATCACTCTAAATTATGTCTGCATAGCTAGAAAGAAGGGAAGGTGTTAATTTCACAGCAAGGATTTGGAACAGATCCTGCTCAATTATGGTACCTTCGCCTTGCCTTGCCCAAATGCATTTAAACCATTCACAATAGCCCAGTTTTCACTACCTGTTATCTTCTGAGATACCTCCAGGCCTTCGAGGGCCTCCAGCCAACAGGGAACAGAGGCTTCTCATTCAGTTTCATGCTTTCTGTCTCCTTCCGTTTCTCTTAAGGATGGCCAAAATCTGCCCTGTGAAATTATCACTGAATTGCCAGCAGAGCCAGATTTTTATACCATTCACAGCAGTGGGGTAGCTCAGCAGACCCAATTCCAGATGATTTCTTCCAAAGAACGACATCCTCCCATTACACCTCCATAAAGAGGAGCATGGGTTTTAACTGATGCTTAAGTATAACAGGGATTTGGCACTATCTATCTGTCAGAGGCACCGTGCGCCTGAAGAGCAGAGCACTCTTTTACGCATTGAAAAAGTTTTGCTGTAACCATGCCATCAGCATGATTTACCCTTAAAATGTCAGGCAGCTTAGAGGAACATTCCAGGTGTCACACAGCCCACATTGGCCAGTATGCATTCACCCTTAAAAATGCTACTTACAAATATTCAGTACTGACAAAAGTAAATATGTATAATAATTACAGACTAGAATAGTTCCAGCAGCCAATAACACAGATATGTGGCATGCAAATACAAATTTAATGGCTGCTGCTTGAAAAGCTTCCATCAGGGCCCCTAGAAAGGTGGTTAAGAAAGATCTTTTTGTAAGATGTATACCAGAACAAGAGAAATACTTTAAAGGTGGTATCTTTGAAATATTTTTTTCAAGTTAATTTCTTTGTAACTTTCTTCCAACCAGTGTTTTGCTTTTTTCCCAGAAAATTTAACTTTTTTTTTTTTTAAGGACCCAGGAAGCAAAGGGAAAACAAACTGACAAATGAGAAAATCTGAGCAACTGCCACTATGGATGGTGGACATGCTTTAGAAAAAAAATATCCAGAGTGGTGATTTCCCCACCCTGCACAAATACACTTTCTCCCTGCTTTGAGTTTCTTGGTTCCTGCAGAGAAAAAGTAGTGACACAAACTAATATATCAAAACCTAATTTTGCTTTCCCAAAACATAAAGATCATAGACCCTTTTAAAGTGACTTGGCAATTAAAGACACAGCTCTTACACAGAATCGTGTAGCTAATCTTCAGGGTTGGATGAAGCCACAGCTCCACTAAAGTCAGCGAAAATTCTGACACTAATTTCAACAAAATTGGTAAGACTTCACTTTTCTCTGGTGCTTCATGTCAAGACATACCTGTGATACACTGAAGTTGAGAGTCTCGAGATGACAAAACTAACGTTCTCAGCATGAATACATCCCAAAGTGCTGAAACTCTATGAAATTGCATGGATATGTCTTGAGGAGAATGGGGACGTGTCAACACCTTGTCCCAGTATTTGGTTACCTGTACACATCCCACTGACCTTTCATGTGAAGTCACACCAGAAGAACATTTTTATACTAAATACCCCTATCAGCAAATTTGCACTTGTGATGCACAGCTGCCTCCCATTTGGTTGAGAGCTATAGTATCTATGCTCAGTCTAAGCAACTCCTACAACAAAGCTTACTTTCTCTACAGCACACAGATACTTACACAATATGAGCCAGGTTTAGAGGTTTTTCAGGCTGGTCAGGGAACATTGGGTGCAAAGGTTCACGGCTGGAAGCACAGCTTAAAGACTTGCTAAGTGCATTAGTTAGCTTCTTAGCAGGTGATTTCTGGGAGGAACAAGGAAGGTAGAGGTAATCTGGACAAGTAAGGTGCATACTGTTTCTGCTATAGGAAGCACAAAACAACAGGAAGCTCTACGGCTTACATACGTATCGACGGACATCCCCCTTGCCCCCCTCCCGCCCTGAGAGTCTGGTAAATCAAAGACCGCTCAGTTTGGAGGAAAGATTACTCTTAACTTCAGGGGCCTTTAGAGTAGGCTTGGGGGGGCTATAGCTATATGGACAGATGCAGTTGCCAGGTTATATCTATATGGACAGATGTAGTTGCCATGGCTTCTTTGCAATGCTGCGCTTGGGTAGTATTGAATGAAGTACTGAATGAAGGACATCACAAAGTTTGTGTCGCCTGGACTGGAGCTGGTTTGTACCTCACCAGCCTGGAGTGCAAGCAGAACAAATCTGTGTATGCCTGTCCATATAGATACACCGTATGGGACACCGTTTCCTTCCTAAGTTGTGGGCCAGGCACAAGGCCGCCGTATTCTTTCTCCTTGCTAGTATTTCCCTCCTCAGCTCCAGCACCCCGTACTATTTTGCTGCTGTTATAAAACTCCTCTTCCACCTCCCATGGCCGCTGCGGCCCCTGCCACACCGGGGAACGGGAAATTTCAGACACATGCATGGTGGGAGTTGCCCCATCATGGTGACAGCATGCCAGAAGAGGCTATTGTCACTGCATGCCAGAAGAGGTATTGTCACTGCCACCAAAAGATGGGGAGGCTCTGTGCAAGAAGAATGGTTCTCACCCTGAAATCCCATCAGAGAGTCTTAAAAAAACCCGTATCACTGTTTTCTGCTTTCTGGTTTTGTTTGGACAGTCTTTGTAGCTGAACACTTTTCTAAGGAAGGGCTCAGAGATCTAGGGTGTCTTTTAGGCTGTGTGAGAGATTCTCAGGGAATCCAACTCACCTCTCTGATTCAGTTTCTCTGCCAGTAAGACAGGGGTAGTGATGCTTACACTGCCTCCTCCCCCCAAAACACAGCTCTACATGCTGAAATTTAAAAATCTTTCTGGAACTTTACAGGAGTGGTATCGTGTTTGTGCACACACATCTTGCACCAACTTACGACTGTAATCAAGATAATAATGAAACATTTCCATTACAGATATTCAACCTAAATATGTAAAATTCAGGCTGCTTCTCTTTTATTACAAGTGAGACTTCATTCTGAATTGAGAACAATTGAACTCCACTGCACCCATGAACACCTTAAATCTGCATGTAGAGCCTGATACAGATGCATTATGGAGAATGCTAACCAGGTTTGAACAAATGCTAATGAACGCTACAGAAAGGCAATTTCAAACTTGAAGCAAAACATTTGTTTCTGACAAGGAAACATTTCAAACCACTAGGCATGTACTCATGTTTTTGTCTTCTGCTGAGCAGAAATCTTAAGTTTTCCAATTACTTCCTACCTATAATTACAGCTCCCTGGCTACAGCAAAAATGATTTTATAGCACAAATTGCTATTAGGAATGGAGTCAGAGCTACGTAGTGGGCACTTTCCTATTCAGAGACAAAATTCAAGCCATTCATGTCTATGCAACAAGCAGCAATTAGGACCCACAAAAACAATTACAGACCCAAATCTGCTGGGAGGCAGTGTGACTGGCATACAGAGCAACCCACATCAAATTTAACCCTTGCCTGCTCCATCAACAGAAAAATGGACGTTTTAAAAGTGGCAAGTTTCAGAACTTTGTTAAAAAATACACATGAAGTGCTGTACAAATGTGAGTCATTGCTATATGCATAATTTTCTTTTTAAATAATATTATGTTTTTGGAATATATGAGATTAGTTAGGATTTTTCTGCTGGTCTCTAGATTTGAACCTTGAAGGATGTGGCTGCTCCATGACCCAGGGCTTCTGTTGGGGCTTTGCTCCAGTCCCTGGAGAGCTTAGCCCCAGGTTTGATGCCCTTCAGAGAAGGTTAATGTAGCTGTTGATACATCTCTTTCAGCTTAGAAAAAGCACTGAATTATTTTGTTTAACAACAGAAAGATTGAATTGTGTTTTTCTCTACAGTAAACAATATTGTGGATCTAAGCCTGTGACCACACTCAAATCTACGGTGCCAGGACCATCCCAAATGCTACGCATATGCTGCAGCCACTCGACTGAAAATATTGATGAATGAGCGTTATGTATTCATCATTTCATTTACATGTAGCCAAACAGAGGAAGCCAATGACGATTTTACCGTGAGTCCTGTGGGAACAGGAGAAGCTGCCGTGTGCCTGGCGCCCTGCTGCCAGCCCCTCATGCGCTGCCCTCCCACCAGCACGCACCATCACAGGAGCCCCAGATTCTCACCCAGAAAGGACTGTTCCCACCTCCGCGCTCTCCCGACGGCTCCCAAGGCTGGAGCCTCCCTCACCGGGTCACCGATCCAAACCGGCAGCCCGGCTCCCGGCCTCCCTGTGCCAGATGGCTGCCCAGAGCTGCGGCCGGGCGCTTCTCCGCCGGCTGGAGGGCAAAGCAGTCTGCAGCGAGACGCGAGCCTTCCCTTACCCATGACGTGTACTCTTTCATTTGGTGCTGGTTGCTGTGGGAACCGCTGGCATGGCCCCTCCAGAAGCAGTCCTGACAGAGCTGGTAATTGTGACACTGCTGGCAGCGGTAGCGAAACCCCATCATGCTCTCGCTGTGGCAGTAGGAACACTCGACGGGGTGGAAGACTGCGCAGGAGAAAGAAAGGCCGAGCCGTAAACCAAAGCAGAGAAACCCGCAGCAAAATTTTATGGACAAAGCCCCAAATTGAAGGGTGAATCCATTTATTATTTCTCACATCTACAGTGTCAGATGCCACCTGCAGCTTTGACCCATGAAAACTAGAGTAGCCTCCCAGCAACCTGTGCTGAGCCATGGGCAAAGCTTCCTACACTTTGCCCCAAACCCATCATCACTTCTGAGCTGATACGTGCACCTGCTGCTCCAAGCAGCAAAAAATGTGTTCAGTGTCTCACAGAATCCATGACCGAGGAAATTCATACATGGGAAAATCCACTGCACCCTTTAGCTGCGTTACTAGGGGAAGCTGGATGCTTTGCTGTGCTCTGTGGAGGTAAAGCGATGCGCCTCAGAGGAAAAGTCAAACTCAGCTGTCTGATTACTGGGAGCACAAAAATGTACTTAGGCATGTCATTGTCTCTTAATTACTGCTGTCTGTACAACTGGCGTCATTTAGGTCCCTTTATATAGACTTGAACACTTAGCTTTGGATACCCAGATTTGGGAAGCCGGACATTGAAGGGACCCATTCTGTCCTGTTCTCTGTTCCACTCAGAAGCAGACAGTAATGACGATGCAAGTCACTGAGCATGCTGAGGCACCAGTCACGACACTTTGAAGCCCCTTCCTGGCAATACTGCTATTTCTGTTCCTCTCTCCTCACTACAGCATGTACCCAATTTACCACAGGGTAATGAACAGCTCCTTGTTCCCAAACACCTTCTGCTCTTCTACTGTAAGGTTCAGTCTGGGAGGATTTGGATCAGTGCTGAACGTGTCAAAGTTTTAATTCCTTGCCAGAATTTCACAGCAGGAAGGGTTAGTGCTCTCGGCTGGGAAACAGTATGAAGCTGGTGAGGGACAAAGATGGATGACAAGAGCTTGAAGAAGGTGGCATATATAGATGGCTCTGAAGCCAAGAAGGACTTGCGAACATCACCTTACACTCCTTGGGACCTTTCAGTGGAAGAGGGATTTATTTAGTACGAGAACACATATAACTTCCTCCTTCTCTTATCACCAAAAAATAGCCGCACGCACCCACCCCCCCCAGCCTTTCTCCAGCCCCATTTTCTTGTTGAAATATGGTATAAATGTTTTTATTCATCAACAGGAAGGGTATATATGATCTTTTCTTCCTCCTGTCCCTCCCCGTTCTCCCCCTGCTTCTTTTTCCCTGCAGCATCCCAAAGCTTCAGTTATGCTAGAGGTAAACCTTCAAGGAAGCAACACCACAGGAATATTCAACAAGTCCCTTACACAACAACCTCTGAGGCAAAATATTGGGCTGGAAAATTGTTTACAAAAAATCTATTTATCTTGCTAATTTGATGTTTTAACATTTTTGTATAAACTTCCTCTGTTTTAAATTCTTCCCTTTTCTAGATTTACAGTGTTGGAATAATGACTGTCAGCATCATTGCCTCCTGATGACCAAGAGCAAGAAATGCCACATTAGGAACAGGTACACCCAGCTAAACAAGACAGTAAAAAGGCATTTCTTGCCTTGTCTTTTTTTTTTTTCCTATTTAATATTGGCAGTGCTGGTCCTTGTGGACAGCAGAAGCAGGCTGCTTTGGAGCTGGGGCACTCCTCCAGAACTACATGAAGAACTGTGCAGTATTTGTGGGCTACAGTTTGGTGGTGCACACAGTGCGATGAGATGCACAGGCTTTCTAGCTCTGCCCCCGCACTTTCAGTGTGGCAGCCCCTTCCACAGAAACGGTATATGAAGGCTGTTTGCTGGAGGACTACATTTGTGAGTCTGGAAACTTTTCCCCAGGTGCTCAAGAAGTTGGGAGGCTGAGGAAGATGTTCCTCTTCAGGGACATGCCACATACACTGTGCAATAATCAAATGAGTTGATCTTCACGGTCCCTTCCTGTTTGCAATATCTGTGGTCTACTTATTTGGGGGAAAGACAACCCTTGAGGAGAAAGAGGCACCTCACAGTTGAATCCTCATCATCCACACAAGCAAAGGTTAAGGACAACTCTGGGACTCCCTTGCCCCTTCTCAGAGTATATTGTCTGGCAGTGTAGGCTTAGCAGGAGATCCTTCATAAGGACCTTTGGCTGGTATTTTGCACTGCACTGGACATCTCCTGCCAAGGATATTGCATGAACGGAAACTGCCAAGCTGTTCTTTCTCTGCTGCCATATGTCATAGCTAATAAAAGTTGTAGCCTTGACAGTTTACCAAATGTAAATGTGTGAATGGATGAAGTCCTATTGCTCTTTGCTTATCCAGAGCACAGGAGGAGAGGACATGATCAGGATAATTTCCTAAGCATAGCAAAAATTAAGCCACATTCCTGGCCGAATGACCAACAGGATTCTTTAAATATTTTACCAGTGACTATAAAAATAGCAATGGGAGTCAATGAATTCAGCACAGTAGCTCCTACAATACCATCTACAGAGTGAGAAAATCATCACACAAAAGTTAACTCTTGTAACTCTTTTTGGCAGCAGCTTTTACTTACCATTTTCAACATTTGCCAGTCGATGCAGAAGTGGTAACCACACTAGACACTGTGGCGGGGGATCAGACATGAGAGTATCCAAGAAAGTGTTTAATGTGACTTTTTTCTGCTCAAACAAGCAAACAAACATGCACAAAGAATCAGTAATTAGACATATCAAAATGATTTTATCTTGTCCTTACGTAAACACTTGGGAATGAGTTTCAGACACTGTTTACTTGTAGCCCTGGTTTACTAAAAAGAACAAGTGATACTAGCAAAGATTTTCCAGACTACTTTTAGTAGTTACAATGTATAGTACTGATGACTAGCAGTCCTTTTCAGAAGGTTGGGTTGGAGACACCTAGCTCCCATTTACTTCAAGACTCTCTTCTAAAGTCATTGCCTGAAGATGCTTTGTGAATAAGTTTGGCATTCAACTCTTCATGTTCTCATGTCTTTTGAGTACCTCGTAACGAGTACAGCTGCACGTAGGGTATCACTATGTATTATCAATTTTCACATGAAAAGCCACTGCAGAGAATGACTGATGGTACTCCAACAACAACAAAAAAAGAAAATAACGACAAGGGATTATAATTTCAAAATAAACGTAGGGTAAGGAGAGACCATCACGGGCAATTGTGTTACCGTAAATTAAGAAACTATGCTTGTCTGTTGAGTGATAGCAACTAGTTCTGGGTGTGATCTGATTGTGGGACATTGTGTTTGCACACACCCAGGGACTGCAACTGTTCCTAAACTCTCCACACATGTAAGCACTTAAAAGGCCTATGCCCCTTTATCGTTCAAAGAGATTTAAACTCTAAAATATCCCTGTTGATTTAAAAAATGTAACCTAGGGCCTTAAGCTTCTTAAACATCTGGAAAAAGTCAGCACAAAGCTGACCAGTATAAGTTAGGGGCGGACCTCCTGGGAAGTAGTTCTGAGGAGAAGGATCTGGGGGTCCTAGCAGACAGTAAATTATCCATGACCCAGCAATGTGCCCTTGTTGCCAAAAAGGCCAATGGAATCCTGGACTGCATAGGCCAGTAGATCGAAGGAGGTCGTTCTCCCCCTCTACTCTGCACTGGTGAGGTCACAACTGGAATACTGTGTCCAGTTTTGGGCTCCCCAATTCAAGAGGGACAGGGAACTGCTGGAGTGAGTCCAGTGAAGAGCAATTAAGATGATTAAGGGATTGGAGCATCTCCCTTATGAGGAAAGGCTGAGAGAGCTGGGACTCTTTAGCCTGGAGAAGAGAAGGCTGAGGGGAGACCTTATTATGGCGTACAAGTATGTAAAGGGTGGGTTGAAAGAGGATGGAGCCAGGCTCTTTTCAATGGTTCCCAGGGGCAGGACGAGGGGCAATGGCACAACTTAGAACACAGGAAGTTCCATTCAAATACACGGAAAAACTTCTTTACGGTGAGGGTGACAGAGCACTGGCACAGGCTGCCCAGGGAGGTTGTGGAGTCCCCTTCTCTGGAGATTGTCAAGACCCGCCTGGATGCAGTCCTGAGTAATGTGCTCTGGGCAATCCTGCTTTGGCAGGGGAGTTGGACTAGATGATCTCTAGAGGTCCCTTCCAACTCTGATACTCCGTGATTCTGTGAAATCTTAGTTCATTTGTTTCTTTCAGACCTAGAGGAGGTATTTCAGCCTGAGATACCTCCACCATAAATACTTGCTTTTTCCTACCTAGTACACAGGCTACGTAAGTGTGTATTAAAGTACATAGCTACTGGGTGGTCAAGGACAGACAGTCCTTAAGAAATCAGCAACGGAGCCTTCCTTTAAAATAAAATTAAGATGCAAAAATATTGAGCCCTGTTGAGGATGTGTGCAGATATAATTTATAGACATACATATTTAAGCAGTATCCCCGTATCCAAAGGGATTGCTAAATTTTCATATTTGATAGCATAAGCTACTGCTTTAACTTGCTAAAGAACTGTGGTTACCCCATGAGGAAGGAAAACAGCAGCTATGCAGTGACATGTATCATCTCCATGTGTTGTGGAGGGCTTTTAAGAGCTGAGATTTCCAGATGGAGTGTCTGTGCTGCACTTACATAAAATTGCCACCAGATGTAAAGAAAATCATTATTTCTCTTATACACCGAGTGATCAATGGAAACATCTAGCACTGTAACAGTCTCAGGGCTGAAATATTGCAAGATATTGGGAAATATATAAAGGTATTTGCCCCTAATAGAAGAGAAAATACTTCAGGCTAATTGTCAAAATGGTCTCAATTTTTTAATGAACAGAAATAGCCGGACTATGAGCTCTAAATCTCACTGAAATACCTGCAGTATGAAAGTCCAATAAAACAGCTACCACCTTCTTGCTGTATGAATGATCTTCCCAGCCATGGAGAGCGGATAACCACTTCCTGAATAGGTATCCTGTGCTATAAGCATCAGCTTACAGAAAAGGATCTTTCTTTTGGAGATCTGCTGTGGATGTTTGCAATGGCTTTGCTGACCAATGCTGCCAGCAAATATCTGTGCTGTCTGCAGCAGAACTGAGAAAAAGAGGAGAAAACACAGAACAAAATCTAGGAAAAGAAAGGTCCTCCAGTGCCCCATACTGCAGAGCTGAGTAGTCTTAAGTCTTCCCTCTGCTTTTGAAGGCAGATAAGTTGTCAGCAAACACACAACCAGTCTAAACAAGCAAATGGATGGGGAGACAAGAACAGCTCTTCCACAATGCAGTAGGTCTTTTGAATGCAGCTATAATTTAAAACCCAATTTGCACCAAATAAAGCAACTTAACTTCACTGACAGCTTTATGGTCAGACTCCTCCAGTGGTCACTGATTTTATGAATTAGAGAGTGTCCCTTAAAAGGAGCAGAGGAATTTCCATACATTTTAAAGGGCATATTTTCCTCCTGCAGTTTTTTTCAGCTGCCGGGAAAGTTGAAACTGAAAGCTGTTTCATAAATACATGCTACATGCAGATGGAGTCTAGGTTTGTGGGATAACACTTAGCCAAGTGCTAAGAAAACCAAGTTTGTGTCTATCTTTTTAATTGGGGATAAAAAAAGAGAAATAAAAAGTGGTTTTTATAATAATAACAACATTTTTAATACAAATGCAGTATAACATCATATTAAACCTACCCATGGGGGAAAGTGGTGGCTATAAAACTCTGGTTTGAGCCACAGATTTGTATTCTGAAACATTAAATCACTTGCTTTGGCATTTCTGTTCCATAAATCTGCTGATGAGGAAACGCTATTGTTTCTATTTTGAATAGCCATTCAATCTAGCAGTGGCTCACAGACAGTGGAAAATACATGGTTTGATCAAGTAAACCAGTACAATGGGGAATAATAAAACATTTCTGCAATAGGAACAATCCTTTCAGATGCAAACTGAAACAGATTTGACACCTTGAGCAGAACATCACTCCCAGAATTTATCTTTCCCTGAAATTGAGGAATCTATGTATCCAGGGGTGAAAGGCTTCTGGTAAGCAAAAGTGATCCATACTGAGAACAACAGAGAGAGTGCCAAACTTACCACAAGGTATCAACTTTTGATAACACTAATTGCAATATGAGAGAGTGAAAGAATGACCTAGTTGTGACTAAGACTGTGGCTATCATTTATCATAGGGATATGTTGTTTTGAGTCTCATTTCAAAACTCTGGTTCATCCCTAGTTAAGATGTCATGAGAACTACATAAAGTGAATTTTAGTGAAAAATTAGACTAGATTTACAGGAGGACTTGGTTGCCTACAGATGCAAACCAGGAGCTTAGTAAATCTGCTGTGTACCTGCATCAGCCAGAGACCTAACTCTCGTTAGCTTTAAATGGAGATTGTGGACTAAACCGTATAATGCTTAATTGGAGACTTTGTTTCTTAAGGTACCTTAGTACATCTGGTCCACTCATTGGGATGCAATGTGAATGAAAGTGCCATTTCTGATGGCTGCTTAGATAGAAAATGAGGCGTGAATGACATTTTTTCAAGAAAAGAAATTGCTTTTTTGATCTTTAATAATACCATGTTCAACTTACAAAGCTGGAATGTCCTTTTGCCATGCAAGAGTACTCTTTTATTATTTTAACACAAAACTACCAAAGTCACTTCACTATGTAAATTCTTCAACATATGATGAAGTACTGTCTTAAGTCTCCTTCTGTGAAACAAGGCTAGTTTCACATATGCAAACGTTATGATTTATAATGATTTGGGAGATGATTTGATAAATTAATTTCAATAATGCCTTTCAGTTGACTGGAGTGCATCTTGATTAGTGATGAAACTGAGGGAAAACAAAAAACGAGACTCTGTTTTGCATGAAAATGATGCCATTCAGTTAGCGAATGGAAGGATAAAGAGAAGGAAAATACCACTTTATTTCTAACATTTTCCCAGTTTTAGCATCTTCCGTTACTTTATATTTATGGAATTATACAGTGTGATGTGTGGCAAGAGCCAGAGGAATTGTCTTTTTCCCCATTGGAGAAGTGGACAACCAGCCCCAATTATGGGTTCTTTTGAAGTGCTAGGTATTAGCTGCAGGCAACATACTGTACTCAGCGCACCTACAGAGTCTGGTGAGTTGTGGAAAAATCCTGTATTTTCTTCGGGGTAAATTCATTGCTTTCCTGATCCTCTCTCATTGATGTTATTTGTAAGAGACTAGATATTTTCTAATACCTACTGACTCCCATTTTCAAGAAAGTTTTAAGGCAATTTTCTTCTCACTCATAAACTTCTCGTGTGTGTACACCATCACTTGGAAGACATGCAACTTGATTTTTCAATGGGAGTTGAGCTTTGTATGGAGAAGTTACTCTCATATATGCCTACAGCAACAACTAACTGGAGTGGAGGATTGCACATCTTGGGGTATTTATATCACCTAAATGTAAGTATCTAACTTAGGTGCTTAAATTAAGAAGTTAGTCTCCTCAGGCTCCCTAATTTAGGAAGTAAGTTAAGATACTGCTCTGAATTACTTTTTGACTAAGCCTCTCTCTCATCCGTGGTTACATGGGGAACCTACAGAACCTAGCTTCCTATTGAAGGCACCTAGCCTACATGCCAGAAATTAGCAAAGTGGACCTCCCCTCCACCCAGCCATTGGTTTCCTGGGTGAATATGCACATGTGTAAGAAAGGAAGAAAGTCTTGGCCTGCTCAGAGGGGTGATTGACATCCTATATCTAGGATGCTCACTCTTCATTTACCTGTTGCGAGAAACAGGATTTTGCTGATTGCTCGGTATAACCAAATGAAGGCCCTTCGAAAACAGCCGTGGGCAGCTTGAGAACCTCCCGCAGAAACATGTCGTATCTGCCATAAACCATCACTCCACTGGAGTCAGAAATCATTGAAAAAATATCTGAGGGGGGAAAAGACAAGAAAAGGACACAGCATCTTCAGTGAGAACTACAGATTTGCTCTGAATTCAGTACCATTTGATTTGAACCAGAAGGCCTAACAGCATGTTCTGCTTATGGAAACATCCACTATTACTGCAACTTTAATTATAACCCCTCTTAATAGAAAACAGAGAATTATTTACATATTAAAAAGTAGCTGATTTTGATATTAAAATATCCTTGGGTTTTTTTTTTTCATTGTGTGTGGTCATTTTTCTAAAGTGAAGTCTGATGCATGGCATGAGGCTGTAATTTAATCAGATAAGAAGGATCTAATTTGACAAGATACGCAACATTAGCTTTTTGCCTACTGACAGCTTACCATGTCAAATCTAAATCTTGACAATAAATTCATTAAGAGAGTTATTATTGTTTTGGTCACACAGAGCACTGAAGGTCTTTCAAATGCATTACTTTTCAATCTTCTCCCTTTTTTTTATTTTTTGATCACGTATAAAAATTTTGCAGTTTTATTATTCCAGAGATGCATGTTTTTCAGCCTTTACCTTTCTCTTTGTTTAAAATTATCCTAAGCTTAGCAGGGGATCATAGACTAAGGAGCATTTTATCATTTTTCAGGCTGTCATGTCAGCTGCAGGAACCTGGAAGGGAAATTCAGACAACAGGACCCTGGGACCACTGACCAGAAAAATCATCATTGTGCTCTAGCATTCCGCCGGATGGACCCTGCTCCTATTCTTAAAACAACCTAGGGAACAAATGTTGTTCAATTTATAACAGTGTTCAATTTATAACTTAAGTTCAGTCTGTCTGAGTTTCTACACAGACATAATATATCAAAAAATGGCACCAACTCTGGAAGACTAAATTAGCACCGGGGTTTTCTACTTGTCTACTCTAATCAACAACAAATTTTAAACTTAACTTTCTTTGGCTGTGGTAGAAGGCTCAGAGGAAACTGAAGGTTGACATTAATGCTTTGGTCAAAAAGTCTTGAAAATGGTGTTCTGGACCTGAGCTACAGACATCATAGCAGACGAAAGCAGAAAGTCTTTCATTGCAGCTACAAGTAAACTACGCCTTGGTCACTGGGGAACTGGGAATAATTCCTGTGAAATGAGAATCTGTTCTCCGAAATAGATGGAATTAGTATGTGCCCTATGGGAAGAAATATAAATAGTGCATAAATATATTGTACTTCTAAGTGTGAAATGAGAGGGATGTTATTCAAAAAAAGTCTGAAGAAATTGCTAAACGATGCTCCATGATGTTGAACATTTGAGGCACTTACCTGTACACTGAATTCAATCATCCCAAAGAAAAAAAAATAAAATCAACCAATCAGAACCTCAATATATGCAATTTGGTTGCAAAAATATGAAGCCCGGTGCGAAGTTCAGCCAAATATTTAGCAAGATTTCCTTGGAGATATATATAGTGCAAACCCCAGACCCAGCCATGAAACTGTAACTTATCCTAATTCCCTCTTTTCCTACCTGTACTGTTATCTCCAAGTACAACAATGATTAACAGGTAAAAAATGTCACCCAAAAGACTTACATCTTAATTTGTCCATGATCTTTCCTCCACAGAGAGTTGCCAAGGCCATTTTGACAGCAAAAACGGAAATTTTACCGTGTCCTTCCCTGTTCAAAAGCAGAAAGTAGACATATTTTATGTGTCTATTTTATAATATGGGCCTCTTTCGATTTAAAATGTATATCCTTGACATGACAACGTATTGTAATGCATACTATATATGGATTGACATACAAAGAAATAAGACCTTTAAAATCAGTTTGTTTTGTGGCCATACAGATCAGTACATTGTTCTATAAAGACCTCAGAATAGATTTATTATGTATATGAAGCTCACTATTAAATTGTTTATCTCATTATACACTAAGGTGATGATTATTACTGCTATTTGTGCTATAGTAGCATTGGAAGGCACCTATCACACTCAGGACACACACATTCATGATCCTATCCTAAGTGCAATGTGTATCATCACCTGTCCCTAGAAGATTGCAAATAAGTGCAAAAATCAACACTGAGAACAAAAGTAGAAATGGCTGACATGATTGCACAAACTGTGTACTGTACCTGCTAGTAAGTCCTGACAATTTGCCTTTCAAATGATACACCTGACCCCTACGAACCTCTAAGAACTTTGCTGAAAAATGGGGAATATACTTGCATCCAGAATGAACAAAGGACACTTGTTGTGACACGTAGAAGAGTCTTGTCCCTGCTTCGTTCAAGTTGTGGCTATGCCTGGCTCTCTATTTTCGACTTAAAATGCAGAATGCTATTAAAACCCAAATACACACCGGAGTATGCCTTAGGGCAAAAAGACACAGCTTTTTCTTTAAATCCAGTCACTTCCAGGTAAAAGTAAAAGCCTTTTTTTGCTCTCTGGAAGGATCAGACCATATACTGCCCTCTCAGGATGCTGTGTTCACCTTTAGCACATTGCCGACTCTTCCTTCAACTGTCTCAAAGCACGCAATGGTTTAACTTCATTGCTCCTCTTGTTATTCTCATTCTCCCTCTACAGTCATGATGGTCCCCAATGATTACCTGCCATTATAGAAACTTTGGTATATCCGGGCTCGATGAGTAATGCATGACTTAACACACTGCAAGGCACTTCTACCTCCTAAAAGACCTATCCCCCCAGTTTAGGCAAAACTAAGTCCAGTGTTGACAGGAAAGGCAGAACAAAAGTGCTGCAACATTCAGACCCTTTCCAAAGATGAGAATGGACGTGCTCCTGTAAGTTCATCTGCTTTTTAATGTTCATTTTTTTGGCATCTAAATGGTGAAATGTGGTTTTCCTTGGAATTCTCAGAGTCTTACTATTAGGCAGTGAGAGTGCACAGTTGCACTGGAGCAGCTTTTATCTGTCATCCAAACTCCTTAGCATTACTTAATAGCTTCCCATATGCCTATTTAATGACATCAGTGAGAACACGTTGTCATCATGCTTTAAAAAAGAGAGTCAGCCAATACTTGTGAGCTTAGCAAAACGGCACCCGTGTCTCCTCCTAAATTCTGCTGAAAGGGCTAATGATGGGACCAGATAATAAAGTTTTATCTCATTTTTTGGAAGTGGAGTTTCTGGGACCTTCAGTCTTTACTCTATCGGGGAACATTACATTTGTAAGAGGTTTCCTGTTAGAATAGATATAATTATGTCTTACATAAGATAGTCTAACTGCACTGGCAACAGCAATATATAGAAATTTAGCTCTTCATAAATATTTCTGAAATTACTTTGTTGATTGTCACTCATAATTCTAATGAAGAAAATTGTGTCTGATCAGAACTAAAAGATAAACTGATTCCGGAAAGACACAAAGCCTGTGACTGTGTCTCTCTCTCTGCAACCCCAAACCAGACTAATACAGTAACACATACATATATATCAGACATGAATGGTATACTCATATCAGTATATATACTCATATCAGAGTATTAAAGCATGCTACATGCTTCACTGCTGTGTTCACTAAGTCACTCAAACTTTGGAAAATGAGTCAGTTCCCTAAGCTTGGCCAGCTAATAATCTTTAAAGTCCAGTGAATTGGCTTTAGTTCTACATCAGTGTAACCCATGATTCTAAATATTAATTCTAAATATTCTTTACACTCATTTAAAATTCTGCTTTTTGTCAGAAAATCAAATAGAGATACAGACAAAAAGAAATACATTCACTACTTCAGTATTTAAGAAATAAATCTTTACTATGTCCTTCCACGCTGGCTTTCATGCACATTTTCTTTTTCATTACATTGTGTTCCCTTTGACTGACTTCATAAGATTAAAATCACAGTATAGGAATTTCCAGTCTTCTGTATTTCCATCCTTCACTGACTGGATTCTAATTTGTGTAAACCAGAACCTAGCACTGCTATGGCTGAGACTGTGGTCATTTTGTATTCTTTTTGTGCACGCTATCCTTTAGACCTTTGGGAATTTTTCTGCACTGTTCATCATGAGGTTTTCACCTGCCTTTAAAAGAGCTGTTACTCTTAAGAAAAATTAATGCTAAGTGGAAGCAATGGCATTATTAAGAAGCAATGGAAGAATTACAGGAAAAAATAAAGCCCATGTGGAAGTGCTTCAGATTTAGATTATTTTTCCCAGTAGGTTTAGTTACATTTACTAATAGGATTATATTATTGAAAGGCAGACACATATCAACTTGCCTTCAGCTTTCCACCCCAGAGCCATCGGCTTTTCCCATACTCAAATGGTTATGGAACAGAGGATCAGAAAAAGAAAAGGTTTCATTTATCTCTTCAATCTCTCCGTTTGAGTTGATCAGTTTTGACACTGTATTTTGTATCGGTCATTTGTATTCATAAAAGCATCGCTAGAGCCAGTATAAATACAATTAGCCCTTCAAATTTATATATGTGTGCATGTGTGTGTGCATACATATACACACACGCATATTTAAATATATATGACTGATGAGCGGACAGGATAATGGGGCCTAAGAATTGCCAATATCATTTGGATCCAGAAGTGCCCTAAGCTATGTCTAAGCACTACAGATGCCCTTGACTGGCAGCGCTGGAGCCTCGCAGTGTTCGCTGCGTAAAAGCACATCCTGAAACAGTGGCTCATAGCAGCATGAGGATTTCTATTGAAGTCGGTGCTCCCTGAAAGAAGCTTTAGGCTGGCTAATGCAAAGAGATAAAAATTTTACTAGTGGAAATAGGAGAGGACAGAAAATATTTTGATTTTCTATAGCACCTCTCTTACTGAGGTTACTCTTCAGATCCCAACAGAAAAGCACTAGAAGCATAAATGACGGCAAAGGCAAACCTTGATGCTGATGTGCACTTAGCAACAACAGAGGATGGAGCACTTAGGAAAGGGAATGATGGTCAGGGCTTAAGGTTATCTCCTGTTGCTTGGGGAAAAAAGTGCAAAAAATAACACAGGCTTTTAGACACCCGAAAAGAGCAGAAGGCTTCCTCTTCAAATGCACGGCTGCAGAGGCAGCCTCTCCCCAGAGCAAGGAAGCCCCATGGACTGTCTGATAAATCCACAGACCATACAAGGCTAAGTCCAGCTCCAGGGCCTGAGTTTGCCTTTCAGGTCAGCAAGGAGAGCGGTACCAAATGAATGATGCTGACATTCATCAGAATCCCTAGCGATACTCATCCTGAGACAGCCATATGGTGGGGAAAGCTATAAAGAAATAACATCTCATCTTTAGAAACAGCAAATGTGTCCCGTGAAATGGACATCGAGAAAATATGATTTTTCTCATTAACGAGGCATGAAGTAGTGCTCCCCCAACACTTCAAGTTATCTTTTCCAAAAGTAACAAAATTTCTTCGGTTACTTGTGGGCCTCCTACTGCCCACCTTAATCAGGGCAGCCAATTCTGAAATGTCAGAGGCTGTAATTACAAATTCCCATTTCCACAAACTGGTTTCAGAGAGGAAATTTTACTGGAATCAAGCAAAACTCTTTCATTTAGGAGAGAAAAATGCATAATGACCAAATATCTGAAATGAATTTTTTTTGCTGGACTTCCTTCATAAAAGCTGGCTGACCTGTACGGCTTTCAATGATTAGCGAAGATGGAGAAGAGAGGGAATTAAACACTTCACAGCTCTGAACAGGTGGAGGAGCAAGAAGTTAAACTCCCCAAACAGACACTGAACACCTTTATGATTCAACTCAGTATGATTCAAATGTGCCTTTGATTAAACAAGGGCATGAATATTTCCTATTTTCTTCATAGAAGTCAAGCCCCTCCAGTTCTATTGGGTCTGTTCATAGCCCAGAGCTCACAGCTCCATTCGTAGGACAGGTATGTCATGGGACAGAGGAAAATCGGCTATGATCCTGTCAGTTAAATTTTGCAGCAGGAACAGCTGTATTGCAATACAGAGTCAGTGCCGAAGATGATTTAGCACAGAATATTTTACAGACTGGTTAAAAAGAGTCATTTTGGGAACAGCTCGATTGAATGAGGCTGACATTCCACCCAGCCGCCTGTGCAGGCTTTAACACCAGCCTGGGATGACTTTTTCAGAGAGGTTTGAACTTGTCATTTTTTTATATAGTACTTGTCTGCCAGTAAAGGAAGTATGCTCTTATTTCATAAAGCTAGTTAATCACCTTAGACCTTGAGGCAAAAGCTATTGCCCAATTTTATTGTGCAGTTAAAAACACAAATCAGGCATGTTTTTGTCCAGGTTCTTTAAAGTTTGACTGCCTCATTCTGCTCACTGGTTTTGGTCTGTTGGGGTCCTCTACCACATGATGCTGACCTTCACAAACTAATGGCAAATTAATTTGACCGGCATTTCTGTTTGTGAATTGTGATTTTGTTGTCTTGCAGTTCTATAAGATCGCACTTTGGTTTTGGCTTGGTATGAAGGAGCACCAGAGTCAGTGTCACGTGAAATCTTGTACACTGTAATTTTTCCTCCCTTCAGGGTTGAGCAGCAGGGAAATATAACAATCTGTAGGCCTAATGAGTCCCCAAAGCTGTGAAAAAATCATCAAAAAATCGGGATGAATGTTCAGCACAGGCAGTGGGCAAGCTGGCTGACATGCCATGGCATTGCACCACGGTTCCTCTTAAGTTTCTAGCTCCTGAGAAGACATCTGTATTGCAGGCAGAGGGAAATACTCCCTGCCAGAAGGCAGAGAAACCTGTCAGGTTTTCAGCAGGCTATAAACAAAGGAAGAAGCTCTGTTTAAAGCTCGGACAATCTTCAGCCAGCACAGTACAGGCGGGGCAGTATATATTAACTAGAACTAAATAAATGAGACAGTGGTAGACTTATTAGATTTTAAATCACGCATTAACTTGTCCCTTGTGGTCCTTTCATATATGTTAAGTTGCAGACTCCATTTCTCCACTCCCTTTCTTTGCATTTCAAATGGGACATGAGAAACTGCTCAACCTTCTCTGGACCTGCCCACAGTACAGCAGGAGCAGCCATCATTCCGCGTAGCCACAAATACCAAAAACATCCATGATCACTTAGAACAGCCTTCTCATTTATACTGAAGAGCTATTTGGTCTTGGTCTGCTGTTTTGGTCTTAGAAAGCTGTTCTGTGTTTTCTAGGGTTTTGGGTTGGTTTTTTTTGTTGTTGTTGTTGTCTGTGTGATCATGTTAGCATTAATTAATAAATAATAAAAAATAATTCCTCAGTAGCCATCTAGAAATTTGGATAGCATTTCTGCAGGTCAACAGTTTCCTTAAAACACAAGGCTAAGAAACAGAGGAGTGAACCCAGATCAAAGAAAACAGGATTATTTTAGGGGTGACTGCTGTAATTTCAGTATGATTCACGCACCTAGTAAAACCCCTTTTTTAATTGGAGAAGACTGCAAGCAATTTAGTTTAACTGTCCGAATGCTATATATGCGGGGGAAGAGTGAGAAAAAGACATCATCTCACCTCACAGTTCCCCTCCTGCTCCCCTGTATGCAATGTATTGCCTCTCTGTGAGCATGGGACCATGAGAAAAGACCTTGCTCTTCCTTCTACCAACTTGTAGCCTTCAGCAGAGAAGGACCTTTCTGCTGCACTGCAGGGGATGGGAAGGAAGGGAGCAACATGGGAAGCAGAAACATCAGGTCCGATTAGACCCCCAGCAGTTCTCACACTGTCCCCGTAGAATGTAGAGCCACCTCATTCCCTCCCTCTGTTTCCCAGAAACAGGGAAATCTGGACCACCAGATCTGTTGCTAAACCGACACCCAACCCAAAACTTTAATAATCTGAACAATACTGAAGGGTAGGGCACATTTTGAGAATCAGATGCTTAACTTCCATGTCTGTATCTGTGATAGGTGTCCAAACTCCCACTACAATAAAGAGAGATCTAGCTGACACACATCTCTCTGAAGCCTGATCTTCGGTATCTCAGAAGATGCACCTGAACCTCATCCCACATGTTTGGTGCATTTAAAAATGCGTGACAGGCAGTCAGTCCCCGTCTCAGGTCCCAGAGCTGGCAGCCTGTTCCGTGGGGTCCTTTGGGTGTCTCTGTCCTTCTGGGAAGTGCATCCTGTGCACTCCACTCGGAGGCAGCATGACAGACTGAGCGGTTGCTTGGCAAACGGAACGTAGGTCACAGCCTCCTCACCCCTGGGAGGTCCTTACAGGAGCCCAGAAACAGGTCAAGACCCGCAGCACATGGGATGTTTTCAGGGAAAGCAAAACCTTGCCCCTTTAAGCACCTTCTCGGTTTCCCTACAGGGGAGTAAAATCTCCTCCTCTGCAAGTAGCCTTGATGTCTAGCTGCGATCTCTACCCCTGTTACAGCAAGCTACAAAACAAGCACATTATTGCAGGTCTTGCTTCCATGGTCCTGGGTCTTTCCTTGTGTTTGCCAGCCGGGAAGCAGTTTGCTTGCAGCATGCACCAATCCATGTGTTCGGCGACTTTCATTGTCCTTTAGTGTTCTTGTCACAGCCACAATAGTACAAATTAAAATGCCTGTTCCTTCTTTTACTGCCCTCAAGGGGAGAAAAATATTTCCGAAGTCTAGGGTTTCACAACGGATTGGTTTCTTTTTTTTCCCCTCGGAGGGGCCAGAGGGGAGGTTGGGTGCAGCCTCCCCTCATGTGGAACATCTACTTTTTCTCCCTGTTGCCATGGCAACTGAGCTGCTGGCTGGTCTGGCTCCGAAAGGTGCTTGATGGTACCCAGCACCGGGGCCCTCAAGCGAAAAGGACAGGAAAAAGGGAGGGAGAGAGAGGCAGCATCCTTATTTCAATACGTCATGGCTATTGTTTTCAGATGGTGAATTTTTACTATAAAGAGGCGATAGGTCATCTGCATCTGTCAGACTTAACCTCTGTTCTCCAATAATTTGCGTTTGAAGACTGCAAATACGGCCGTACAGTTTGATGAGTATGTATTCAGAAACTGTAATACGTATACACAGTATATTTGTTACAGTAAGTGGCTCACTCTATCTCAAGCTTGTCCTTTTTGTAACACGGCTCCCATGCAGTAATAAACAACATGAATTTCAGCATCACCTCCAGGTCTTTATCCTATTTCTGTCATGGTCTCAAAATCATGCTGCACTGGCACAAGCCAGGAAAAAAAATTGCTTACAGCTGCAAGAACTTGCAGGAAAATGAGCTCTTTCACAATAATGAGCTATTAACCCATGTCACTGCTGCAGAGGCATTGCAGTGGTGTCAGCCACTGGTGTGTCAATAAATAACAAGGCAAATTAGAAGTGGATGTAAATTTGTTTCTGTAGATAATTCTTCTTTGATATAAACTGGAACAAGTCTGAGTAACTGGATGAAAACACAGTCGTGCTGAATTTGGCTCAACAGAAAGGAAAGCAGAGGTCCTTAATTTAGGTTCTCTCCCTAGTTAGCACTATTCATGTGCTCATTATTTGGGTCAGAATTTATTTTGTTCAATTGATTTCCGAAGATATTTCCAGAGCAAGTAAAATCCTTTCACCATTCCGGAGAGGAGGGAAGAAAGGCAGACTTACGGATCAAAGGCTGCTAGCAAGAAGTTGAGCAGTAAGCTGATGGATTGCTCCACATTGATCTGGTGTGTTGTCGGCATCCGTTTGTTGAGCTGGTAGAAGATAGTTGAAATCACAGCTTCCAGGCGAGCCACGTTCAGTTCGATGTTGGGGTCCAGGTTGTTCAGTGCGTTTTCCCGCAAGGCTTCTATCACGTTCCAGATGTCCACCAGGTGCACTAGGGAATAGGACAAAAAGAGTTGGTGGGGATGTGCGCTCCTGAAAGCAACTGAGAAAAAAAGTCACCTCATCCCACAAGGTGAGGAATGACACAATCACACAGGACAGGCTTCATGAATAATTAAATGAATGAACGTATTTTCCATCACTGAGAAGTGAACTCGGTAGAGGAAAGAGCAAATAAAATTCAAATCCATTAATAAGCAAACAATATATTGATATTAGTAGTTGTAATAAGTACAACTTCAGCTCGAGAAATCATTTCTTATTGTATAAAGTATTCAAGTAAAAATCTGTATTTTACAGAAATCACTGGAAGGTAAACATATGCTAATTGTCTTTCTGAATTACGCCTCTATGAATCTCCATTCAGAAATTACTCTTAGATATTAATTTGCATAGCAGATGGGCTTTTCAGAAAATCCTACGAATACTAAGTGCTCAACACGTACTGACATTTTGAAAATTCTTTTCAGCAATTTGTATGGAAAGCAAAATATTTTACAGAAACAGAATTGTAATTGAGTCAGTGTAGACAAGCCACATTTAAACAAAGAACATGTAATGAAGTGATCCCAAAGTCATATTTCGTGTCTTCTAAATATATTTGCCAAACAATTTGTTAAATCTCTCTCTTTGATAAAGTCTCGGTCTAAGTGGAAATTCATGGGGGCTGTTTTTACCTACAATGACAGCTTAAAGGACAATCTCTGCTCACCCTTCATATTGTACCCAAGCAGGAATGTTGTTGGCATAGCACTGTTACTGTGGCAGTATGATCGGCTTGCTGCAGATTGGCATTTCCAGAAGTGGTGGACCATGCCAAAAATAAAAAAAAAAACCCTACACTCATTCAAAATTTGGATTTAGTTCAAACCTGAACTCAAAGAATCATCCCCCCCTTTTTTTTTAATCTTAAGTATTACCTACTGTCCTATGAAACTGTCAATAAGAAACAAATCACGAGGTTCAGGGTGTAAATTCCCTTTTTTTTTTTTTTTTTACCAGAGAAACTACCGTATAGTTCTTATTACTTAGTGGTAGGTCTTATGACATATCAAGAGCCATCTGTATGTGCAAGGAGACACATTTTTTTGTAGATAGAGAAATTTAATTCTAATCCTCATAATTTCATTTTTTCTTGCTTGGTTTGCAGGTGCTGTCTCAGACTGCAGTGTGACATGATGGTCTGATAGCAGGGAAATGTAAGCTGATGTTAGATAGATAATGAAACCAGATATAGTCGTTTAACTTAGTCTAGAATTTTTCCCTATGATTGTTTTTTTTTTTTCTTCTGCCTCAGGGAAAAAATAATGTCTAACACCCTACTACTGCATGTGTATCCAGAGATACACCATACAGGTGAGAAGCTACCGCAGCAGCAACTTCTTCAGGCACTAGACAAGGCACTTTTCCACTTCTTCTTGCTGTTCCCTAGCAAATAATTGGGAAAAAATTGAAAGATGCTGCTCCATTGCGACACCTTAATATTTATTTGGCCTTTGTATTAAAAGGAAACTTCTATAGGTGACTTTGTATGCTGGCAGGCTGTCTTCAGAGTGTCATCCTGAATTAAGCCAGGTGGGTGGAGCATACAACCTCTCCGAACTCTTCCTTTTTGTCTTCTAGCTGGGGAAGAGCATGTTCCCTGTAAAAAGTCTGGCATAGGTCTCAGATCCTTTTAATGCAGCCATTCCCATTCCCATTCAACCAGTTTTCACTGTCAAGTTGCCACAGAGGTAAACTGGGTGAACGAGAGACGAACGATCTCCAGGAAGACAGTCTGCCCATAATAACCGATCTTTTCTGGGCAGCTTCGCCATGTGGCTCAGAGGCCAGACTAGGCAGAGAATGGAAGAAGTCACCAGAAAGCCATTGTCTGGTCGGGATAAAAGGGTTAATGAGCATTTCTCACTCTGGGTCACCATTGCAAGGCAGCCAGGGAAGAAATACAGAGCATGCAATACAAGATGCAGCAACAGGCTGGACCATGTACATGTATTTTGTGACCTTATTAAGAAGGGAAGGGCAAGCAGAAAGCAGAAGGTTAAGTGTGATGTTTCCCTCAAGGTCTAGCTGTTGCTGGCCAAGAGGGCTGGCTCTGGTAATTCAGAGCAAGTAGATGAAGGAGAAGGTGCTTCCACCAGCAGTTTCACCTGGCTGGCTTCTGGGTGCAAGGGTATGTGTGAAAGCTGTCGAACCTGAACGGTAGCTACACTAACAAGATAACAACGTGAGAAATTAACCAGGCATAACAAAGAGCACAAAGGGAGTAAGGTGTATGCGGATGGCTAATCTTGAGGCTACCCTAACAAGATAGCAACTCAAGAAACAGCACAAACAGGGGTTCTAGCTTAACAGCACTGCAGACCGAGGCAGAAATTACTTGGGCAACCCTATCATAAATCCTGAAAAAGGATGTAAAATCAGCAATATTAGAGGTAGTGGGAAAAGAATAAACAGGGACAGGCTGTTTACCTGGGATTGCATGAGCATGGTAGAGGGAAAAAGCATGGGAGTGGAAAAGGGGAATTTAAAAGGTAACAAATCATGTCATCAGAGCTGCTTGGGGTACCTCTCAAGCGGCCCTGCACCTCATCAGTGTGGAGGAACAAACACAGCATGAAGCCCGTTGTTTTGACCATACGTGCTTACTTCTGCAGTCACAGGGAACTGCGATGGTTTCCCCAGCACTCATAAAAGAACATCCAGGGAGGATTACCCAGACATCCAGACTCCCTGACAGTAAGAATTTCACGCAGCAATTTAACTTTAATTGCTATAGCCTAGTAGTGGAAAACTCTTGAATAAGAGAGCATGGAGGTAAACAGCTGGCACAAGGAATGATGCTGAAATGGGGCTTGGTGTCTTTATTCTTCACATGATCCAGTATTGATACTATGTGGCTGTCAGATTTTCACGTTTGGTTGTTGTTTTTTTTTTATTTCCCACTGATATTATATTTTTCATAACATAGTCATATCCAGAGTTGGTTTTGATGATGGTCCTGGGAAAGGAAATGTCCAGAGGCAAGCAGACGTGGGACTAATAACATCAGTACACTAACAGATCTGAGAGAAAAATATTGTTTTTAGAGTTAACTCTAACCTGAAAGCCTCATAAGCTATCCTGATATTCATTGGTATGCCAGAAAGCTAGGGCACAAGAATAAGAAAATGACTTATGGGAAATTACACAGCAGTAACAGTCCCCCACCCACTATGAAATATTAGTCTCCAGGAACTGCTGTGCACTGGTACTATAAATAATTTTACTTGGGTTTGTTTTTTTTTTTTTTTTTCAGAAACACTTTGGTTCCACTTGAATCTAAATAAACAACAATCCTACTGCACCATTTTATTTTGCCTTTGATTCGCAAATTTCAAATCTCTCTACAGAGGCTGGAAAGTAATACTTCCTGGAGGAGGAAATGGAAGATGGACAAGAGCCAGATTTTTTAACAAGATCTGCTAATTTTTAAAATATCTGTTGAAACGTCTGGCTCAAAATCACAAGGAGAGTCTGTTAGACTGTTGTACAGAGGTCTGAAGTCTCTGGCCTGAAAGTTGTAATGGACAAGAATTCACCCACCTAAATTTAAATGTCAAAAATTAGGTGTCTACTGTCAGCTGGTGATCAAGTCTCCCTCTAACGTCAGTGGAAGAAAAAGGCACCTTAAAGACGCAGTCTGGAGACGGGTGGGAGGAACCAGGCTTCGAAGATGCCCATATTTCTTCACTGACTACAGACAAAGCTTAAAGGGACAAGTTTACATGAGACATGTAACCTCAGAGCTGGTAGAGTTAACTGAATCCCACACCTGCTCTTTAAGCATTAAGAGAAGATGTTTTTTCTGTTCTGACTACTACATGGCCTAGAATAATTCAGGTTTTATATAAAGTATGAATAATAAATATTCTGTATGAACAGCTATCAGATCCTGTCGTAGTCACAGCCTCTCACACTGCATTGCTTGACCTTGCGCAGATTACATCTGGGTGTAGTGCCCTACTGATCACTTCGAATCCTATTTTCTTTACATTTACTCACATAGTAAGCAGACTCTTATATATTATATCATGCTGCCAAGTCAACCTATAAACATCGGGAGAAGGCAGAGAAAAACACAGACCTCTGCAAGCTCCACTACTCATTTGTACTATTAAAAATTTATGCCTACAGCTAATATCGTATCTGCAGTATTTTCAACGTAATAACAGAATGTCAACCTTCCAGACTTCGCATAAGCTTACATTCCTCTCATTTTAATTTTCATCATCTCTGCTACCCATTTTCTGTAATATCTGCAATGCCCATTTATTTATTTATCCAACCCTGAGATTGTTTTAATCTCACTGAAGAAGGCATGTCTCCTTACTTTGTTTGTACAACAAGTAGTGCAATAAAACCCGAATCTGATTTCTACATACTACCATGATGCTAACAAAAAGAGTTTGCAATGTAATGTACAGCTCACAGACGCAGGACAGCATTCTCTCTCCTAAAATGTGCCTTAAATTCCTTCAACAAAGTCAAACTCTGTAAGTTTGCTTTTAACTTCTCGTTGCTGTTGCTGCTTTTGTTGCCTTACAGACATTTCCCTCTGAAAAGTGAATTATCCCTTAAAATGATAAAGATGCCCTTTCTGAAATGGATCTGTGAAACTATAGAAATCTGCCAGTTGTTTCTTCAGTGTCAGCAGATGATCACTAGGCAGCAGGAGTAAAACCTGCTTGTACGTAGCACCTGTGTGGTATAAGGCAATGCAAAATTGTGCAGCCCAGACAATATTCACAGAGTCTTCAAAGGTCTCACGCTCTGCAAACAGCACAGCTATCCAGGTCTAGAAGATCTCCCTTATTTGCCTGATGACTGAGAAAAAAATAATGATTTCCACAAGCAATTGCTAAACTATACATTTCCCCTTCAATTTTCTGTGAAGTGATTTCTAAAGTCACAGATAAGCTAAACATCTGCATTATTAGATCTTCTATGGCAAACACTGTCTGCTAATTTAACTTTTATGAGATTAAGTAACATTTAAGCACTGTCATAGAGGGTTCATATTTGAGCACATTCTGTAAGAGACAGTGATTAGTCAACATAAATAAAGTTCAGTATCTGGACAGACGTGGGACAATGCAGATGAGCAGCATTACAGGTGGCTGCCATTCACTCCACAGCAATCGTTACCAACAAATGCGTACTTTGAGGAGACCCTGGCTGAACTGCAGAGAACTAAGATTAATGCATCAAAATATACTCCAAATAAGTAATGTTATTTCCTTCAGTGGACTCCTTCACCTGTTACAATAACGTGTTGCCAACACATTGTAACTGAATTGATGAGTCCCTCTCTGAAGGATCTAAGGGTGGATGAAGACAGCTGGCTCAGTTTGAAAGGAATTTTATATTTTCCTCAAACTAAAAAGTTTTCAAATACCCTTGAAGTTTTACACCCTGACCTTCTGCCTTTACCGGTGTTCAGAACATCTTCTCCTATTGCCTTTTACTACTCTGATGATGAAAAAGAGTAATTAGTAGTTATAGTGCAGAATTTCATCACCTACAACTCTGTCAACAGGTTAATTTGTGGAAGAGGTGTACCCTGGATACATTTGGAGAAAGCAGAATTTAGGACAAAATTATGATGCTTACTATAAATGCGTATGTCAATTTTACTGATCTTGATCCTCCTTCTTTTCTTCAAGTGTATTTTAGTCTTTTCATTAGCAGGAAACCAATGCATTTTTAATTTATTGTAACTAGTAACTTTAATTTACTTGCAACTTAGTAATTTTCTGTTTGGTAAATAAAGGTATCTTAATAGCCAAAATGTGAGAGAAGAGATGGACTACACTCATTTTTTTTTCAACTCAAAGCAAAGAAATTAAAATTTATTTATGCAGTGAAAAATGAAGTCTTGTTTCTATCATGCAGTTTATTTAGAATTATGGAAAGGCTGTGAGTTATACATCATCATGGATATATCACTAATCTCAAAGGAGGCAGATTGCTTCAAACATCACTTATCAAGAAATGATGTTGCCCTAAGCAAGCACAAAAAAGAAAACTGTAGTGGAAGTTTATCTTCTCAGTAGTAAAAAAAAAAAAAAAAATTAAACCCAGTCTGTGTGCTTAAGCTTTCTTACCATTAAATTGATCTACTTATGCGAAAATCCTCACCTGTTCTACTGCATTTTTTTTGTATTCCATCTGAACCATGAATTCTACAATGTTATCTTTCCATTTATTACTAAATGAACATGGAAGAGGAGATTACATTTAATCAAACGAGGGAAGCGACTAAATTCGGGCTTTAATAATCAATCCATATCTACTTAATATACAATAGGTCTAACTAAATCTACGTTAAACATGCCCAATTCATACTTAGGACAATTCTTCCTTGACAGATTTTCCTTTGTTGGTGAATATGGGAAAAACTTTTAAAGAAGCATTAATTTAAATTATTTCCAACATTTTAAGACACATTTTATTACGATTTTAGTCCAGCAAAGCTCTTACAGACATGCTTGAATTTAAACATACTAGTACTGTCATTTGAAATCAATGGCACTTGAACGTATGTCAGGTATTTCAGGTGCATTTCATTAAAAGGGACAGATTCATGCTTCCTTGTCTAACAATTCTAAAAATATTATAAAATATGTTAGGCGATTCTTCTTTTTATGATTAGAATCTATGAACCCACCACATATCAAGGTATTGGAACCATCTGTCATCGTCATTGCTATGAAGCCCCGGGAAGTCACTCACTCTGTCTGTTTGTCTCCCTCTCTCCTGCTGCCAGGAGGGGAACAGAGGATGTGCGAGGCGTGTTTTCCCTCTAAACTACACCTGTTTGTGGCCAAGCTGCCCCTTAAATCAGTCAGCTGTAGCATGATCATCAAAAACTTTATCTGCATGTCCCGCCACTACAGAGATCGACGTGCCAGTTACGATGGCTTGCAATCTTTTACGCTCTCTGGTGCCAAATCACATGAAAAAGAAAATGTGCCAGGGTGTGCTCAGGGCTAGGATGAGCTATCCCAGTTCTTTGGCTGGGTACCTCTGGTGACAGCTGCCACATGTACGCTACTCATTGCCCAAATATCTGAACCTCCTCTCAGATTGTAGGTGGAACTGTAGGTTCCTATCCCTCCTCCTATGTCTTTTAGGCTCCTCATCTACCTCCCTTGCCTACCTCTGCTGCCAGACACAGTTCATACAGCCCAGTGATTTCTACTGTAGCTGGCACCCACTAAGCAGCTGATCCAACGAGCTTGGTGTGCGTTGGGTCACTTCTGAACGCTCTGCAGGCCATCAACAGCTCCTGGGATGGTCATCACTGCTTTCCAAAACCAAGACTGGTGGACTTCTAGCTTGTCAGCACATATTTGAACATGTTAATGTCAAAATGTATTTCACTGCATCTTCTTGCTATTTCACTTGATTTCTAGGTTTTATAGATGCAGTGATTGGTGAGTAAATACTACAAGCTTAAAGAAGAAATTAACGAAATATTGAGAATATTTACTGCCATGTTATTTAGATCCCAAAATGGTTTAATTTTTAGAGAAGTGTGTATTAGACCCATACAATAGTAAAAAATGTTAGAACCAAGAGTAACCACAGACAACGTTTACTTCTTTCTTCACAAAAATCAAAGTCTTGTTAAAGACTGCCCACCTGGAATTGAATTTGGCAAGGCTTACTGGTGAGCTTTGTCTTCATGACAAGAGCCCCTGCAACAAATGGGACAGTCTGGAGCAAGGAAGACAACCTCAGTGGAGGAGGATCCAGTTAGGGGATATTTAAACAGATTGGCATAATCAAGCCCATTGGACCTGATGGGGAATGCACCCACGAGTGCTGAGGGAGCCGGCTGATGTCAATGCAAGGCCACTTGATTGTCTTCAAAAGTTTATGGCAATCAGGGGATGGTGTCTGTGAGAAAGTCACTGTGGCTCCTATTCCCAAGAAGAGCAAGAAGGATCCAGTGAACTAAAACCTCACCTCAATCTCTGGAAAGGGGAAGGAGTGAATCCTCCTGGAATTTCCAAGAATATTAAGGACAAGAAGGTGATTTTGGGCAGTCAGCATGGATTTATGAGAGGAAAATCATGCTTGATCAACCTCTTTGCTTTCCACAATGAAACGACTAGCTCACGGGACAAGAGAGAGCAGTGGATGTTCTTTATTCTGACTTTAGCAAGGCTTTCAACACTGTGTCCCATAATATCCTCAATGGCAAACTAGTAAGTACGGGCTGGATAAGTTGACAGTGAGGTGGACTAAAAACTGTCTGAACACATTTAATGAAAATCTTGTGATCAGTGGCACCAAATTCAGTTGGAGTTCAGTCACTAGTGGTATAACCCCAGGGTTGATACTGGTGCCAAAACTGTTTAACACCTTCATTAATGACCTGGATGATGGGACAGTTTGCAGCTGACACAAAACTGGGAAGAATGGCTGAAACACCAGAGGGCTGTGCTACCATTCAGAGGGACCACAACAAGCTGGAGAAATAGGCCGACAGGAACCTCATTAAGTGCAACAAATGGAAATGCAAAGTCTTGAATGTGAAGAGGAATAACCCCATGGACCAGTGCAGGCTGGGTGCCAACCAGCAATACAACTTTTCAGCAAAGAAGGGCAACATCCCCCTGGGGTGCATTGGGTAGTGTGTTACAAGCATGTGGAGGGAGGTGATCCTTCCCCTCTACTCAGCACTGGTGACACATCTGGAGTGCTGGGTCCAAAGTCCAGCAAAGGGCCATGAAGATAATGAACAGACTGGATCAACTGTCATATAGGAAGAGGCTGAGCAAGCTGGGTCTGTTCAGCCTGGAGAAGAGAAGGGTCAGAGGGACTTTGTAAGTGTGTATAAACATCTCATGCAAGGGAGTAAAGATGATAGAGTCACTCTCTTCAGGAAAAAGATAGTGAAAGGACAGCAGGAAATGGGCACAAATCAAAATACAGGAAAGCATTTAAACATAAGAAAAAAAAATTCCCTGTGAGGGTTGTCAAACACTGTGACAGGTTCCCCAGAGAGGCTGTGGAGTCTCCACCCTTGAAGATATTAAAATCTGAACTGGACACAGCCCTGAGCAACCTGTTCTAGCTGAGCCTGGTCTCTCCAGAGGCCCCTGCCAACATCAGTGATTCTGATGTGCTCGTCTTGTCAGTAACTTATATTGCAAAAACATAATAACCCTTACTGGAGAGGAATCAGTGTTGCCCCACTGATTTTTTTCTCTAAAGCCATTGCTCAAGTAAGCTGTTCCTTTTCTGACTCACACAATAAACAAAAAAACCACAGGACCCTGCCCCGAGGCCCCTTGAACTTGGGAAAGAGTCCTTCATATCCTCAAGAGGTTTTGTGTGAGGTGTACAGAGGGCCTTCATGGTGCTCTGCCTACTCAAATATTCCCTCAAGCGTTCCTTTGAATGCCAAGGGATCTCAGAGCGAGGTCATGGTTTCATTTAGTCGCATCAGCTACATGCATTCTTCCTCCTCGTTATCTCTTTGCTCGTGCTGTGAGACCGCGCAGGTGTGTGGTATGCACTGGCCCGGCGAGAAGCTGGAGTAAGGCTATCCATTTCTACCTGCCCACCCCAATGATGGACACACAGAGTAAGCAGAAGTGCCTTGACAAGGAATGAAATATTCAGACCAACCCACGGAAACATCTTTCTTCCGAACTACTGTGCACTAAGTTAGCTGCGTTTGGACTCACTGAATTCATGCAGATCACCTGTCCATGTGGTACACACCACAGGGGACATGCTGGACTTTGTGCGAAACCGTGTGTGGAATCAGTCTGTGCAAGCGATGTCCTACCCATCAGGAGCTGGGTTCTCTGTGCACTTGCTGGCCAGCTGCACACTGCCCACATGGGAGACATTTCTGAGCGGCTGCTAAACCTGGCTGCTGGGTGTCTGGAAATCTGCAGGACGTGATGAGGACAACTGAGGCACTGAAAGTTTTGTGGAAATGTTTTAAGGGTTCTCCTGTCCACATACTCGGGCTTGCATCCTTGTGTCCTCACCTACTGTTCTGCCCAGAAGGAAAAATGAGTTATTCTAAAACCTTCCGAGATTCTGATCACTCCAGCACATTAAACAAATGTGGGCTGTTGGAAGTGTCTATCACCTTGGCCAAGTGCTACTAATGAGGAATAACCATTAGGATAACAATACACTGAAGTATGTTCTTTTTACTTTTAATATGGTACCTGACAAATCCACCAAGGTGTAAGAGTATGTAAAGATCTCCAGTAAAATTCTTCTCTTTTGCATTAATTTAATTTACAATAAAAGTTCCTCTTCCCCCCTGTCCCCTCCCCCTCTGTCATTTCCTGCCTATTTTGCATCACCTATATTTAAGTGAAGCCTGAACGGCTCTCTGTGGGTGGCAGAAGAGGCCATCAGTCTCCCCAAGGAGCAGCACTAATGACAGTCGATTCTGCAAAAGGGAACGGTGGGCGATGCACCCTGCAGTGCTGGGCTAGGAAACTGTTGTCATCTATGTGTCACCCAGATGCTGAGAAAGTATTTGCTTTTTTTAAACACACTTTGAAATAATTTATTCAAAATACTGAATGAAGTATGACATATATAAAATAACAAAGCCCCCTAACTCTAAACTTCTTAATATTTTGATGACAACCATCAATTAAAACTCTGCACCATTGCTAATAAGTTGCATAGCTTAAATCCATTGATTAGACATAATTTTCCTGGTTTAAGACTTAAACATATTTATGAATTAAATAGCAGACCTGTTGCTACCTGTGTTCCATAGCCAGAAACTTTATAAATCCCCCCCCAAAACAAACAATGGTATTCCTAGATTATGCATCTCTATTATTCTTGCTATTCCACCACAATATTATTTTAATGAGAAAGTATTTATCTGAGGCATTGTGCAATCCGGCCTCAATCTGACTAAATAGTTCGTTCAAATGGGTTTTGCAAGTGTCAGCTTTAAATTAGCCAAAGAATTCATGGAGAAATGGGGAAACAAAACTTGGTCAGTAAATACGCATGACACACAACAGCGTTCTCATTTCTCTTAAAATAAGGTCAATTTGCCTTGACATCTGAGTTCATATTTCAATTAGTAAAATTACAGCATTTCAAATTTTTAATGAAATATAACTCTTCTGTACTATATTACAACAAACCATATATTAGGAAAACGCTTCTGCACACCCAAAAGGTGGCAAAAAACATCTCCAAGGCTGGGTGATGTTGTATCTGGAGTTGATTTTCAAAGTTTTCTCTGTTATAGATCTGGTGACAGAAACTGAATTATGGAGAATTTCAAAAAATGTTTGCAGAGAAAAGAAAAAGCTGTGTCCCACCACTCCTATTTAGGAGATTGAACTAGATGTTTAGAAATAAGTGAACATATGAGAAGAAAACCATAATTTTAAAGCCTGGCACAACTCAGATTGTGTGTAACACCCCAGGACAAACCAGCTTTTAGAAAACAGGCGGTACACGGTGCACAAGCCTTCTGGTAGCCGCAGTCCTGACCACAGGATGGCACTACTGGGTGTATTTTAGTAAATGCAGCACACATTTGCTATAATATTTTAACTCTCTACTGGCACAACGTCAAGCGAGCTAACACAAATCAAAGGTTGTGTATCCCCACGGCTGTCTCCAGAAAATGGCCTTGTCTATGTATTTGGTTGAATAAAGACTATGTGCTTGGAGATTTGGAGGTGTGGATGTCCTATACAGGCAATCACATGTGATGAGGCAGAATGTCTTCATATTGAATGTCCTTATTACAGTGATAAAATCTCCACCAGAAGTATGTTTCTTCAAATGCCAAGTCGGACTAATACTACATCTTTCTCTCTTAAATAACTTTGTTTTTTTTTTTTTTCCTTTGATAGAACAACTGCCAGCTCCCTCTATCTTCCTTAAAAACTTCCCCATGCCACAAAAGGACTACAGCTTGCTTTGGCACTGTTACCAGCAAAAAGCAAGTGTAAAGTGAATGCAAATATTAACAAATTGGGTTATTTGTATTTTTCATTAATTTTGAAGCAGTATGTGTTACCAGCTCTAAGGTTATAGGGTATTATCCCCAATCTTGTATTAATTGCTGTTTTCTTTAAAAGATAGCTCGAGATGACAAGAAAATACCCTATTTAACAGTTCTTTATAACAATTTCTTCCCTCATGGCTATAGAAAACAAGTTGAGATTACATTCTCAACCTTAAAGGTTCAGTCATATCACAAAGGTTAATGAAAAAGAATAAGCAGATATTATATTTTCACTTTGAGGGTGGTAAGGCACTGGAACAGGTTGCCCAGAGAAGTTGGTGAGGCCCCATCCCTGGAGGTGTTCAAGGCCAGGCTGGAGGTGGCCTTGGGCAACCTGGTCTAGTGGGAGGTGTCCCTGCCTATGGCAGGGCGGTTGGAACTCGATGATCTTCAAGGTCCTTTCCAACCTAAACCATTCTATGATTCTATGATCTAGAATTGCTTGAAGACAAAACCCCTCTTTGGCCCATCTCCTGTTTTTCAGAGTTTCACCCATGGTTATTTTGTCTTCTGTAATTTTTCTTTTTTTAATCACTTAGGGTTGGCAAGACCGTAAACAGCAACACAAGATACAGAACACTAATGAAACATGAATTGTGTATTTCCTTGAATATAAAAGTTGTAATATTTTACATATATGCATATTCTTAAGCTGATCCTTATTCTATCAATTTAAATAATTTCTTATGTAATATGGGCTGGATTTGGCCCATAACGTTTTCATCTATGAAAAATAATTATCTAAAAATAGGCTAACCGGGGAGGTCTCTGCTGACTGGAGGTTGGCAAACGTGACACCCATCCACATGAAGGGCTGGAAGGATCCAGGGAACTATAGGCTGGTCAGTCTGACCTCAGTACCTGGGAAGGTCATGGAACAGTTCATCCTCAGCGCCATTAACAGCACATGCAGGAGAACAGCGTGATCGGGCCCAGACAGCATGGGTTTGTGAAAGGCAGGTCATGCCTGACAAACCTGATCTCCTTCTATCATAAGCTGACCTGCTTAGTGGATGAGGGAAAAGCTGTGGATGTTATCTATCTGGATTTTAGCAAAGCTTTTGACACCGTTTCCCACAACATTCTCCTGGGGAAATTGGCTGCTCATGGCCTGGACAGGTGTACTCTTCGCTGGGTAAAAAAATGGCTGGATGGCCGTGCCCAGAGAGTGGTGGTGAATGGAGTTAAATCCAGTTGGTGTCCAGTCACAAGTGGCATCCCCCAGGGCTCAGTGCTGGGGCCGGTTCTCTTTAACTTCTTTATCAATGATCTGGATGAAGGGATCGAATGCACCTTTAGTAAGTTTGCAGATGACACTAAGCTAGGCGAGCGTGTTGATCTGCTTGAGAGTAGGATGGCTCTGCAGAGGGATCTGGACATGCTGGACCGATGGGCTGAGGCCAATGGTATGAGGTTCAACAAGGTCAAGTACCGGGTCCTGCACGTGGGTCACAACAACCGCATGCAGTGCTACAGGATTGGGGCGGAGTGGCTTGAAAGCCACCCAGCAGAAAAGGACCTGGGGGTGTTGGTGGACGGCTGGCTGAATATGAGCCAGCAGTGTGCCCAGGTGGCCAAAAAGGCCAACGGCATCCTAGCCTGTATCAGGAATGCTGTGGTAAGCAGGACTAGGGAAGTGATCATCCCCCTGTACTTGGCATTGGTGAGGCCCTACCTCGTGTACTGTGTTCAGTTTTGGGCCCCTCACTACAAGAAGGACATTGAGGTGTTGGAGTGTGTCCAGAGAAGGACTACAAAGATGGAGAGGGGTCTGGAGAACAAGTCTTATGAGGAACGACTGAGGGAACTGGGGTTGTTTACCCTGGAGAAGAGGAGGCTGAGGGGAGACCTTATCACTCTCTACATCTGCCTGAAAGGAGGTTGTAGAGAGGTGGGGGCTGACCTCTTCTCCCTGGTGACAAGTGATAGGAGGAGAGGAAATGGGTTCAAGTTATGTCAGGGGAGATTTAGATTACATATTAGGAAAAAAATTTTCACTGAAAGGGTTATTAAACATTGGAATAGGCTGCCCAGGGAGGTGGTGGATTCACCATCCCTGGAGGTGTTTAATAAAAGGGTAGATGTGGTACTTGGAGACATGGTTTAGAAGTGGTTTTTGTCAGGGTAGGTTAATGGTTGGACTTGATGATCTTAAAGGTCCCTTCCAACCTCAGCATTCTATGATTCTATGATTCTATAATTAGAGAAATACTTAAGATGAATTTAATGCTTGGGTAAACTGACTGATACCAGAACTGCATTTTTCAGCCCCAGAACAGAAGAGACACCATCAAGAGTGATGGCATACGCCTCTCTCTTCTGAAGAGGTTGGGTCAATCCAGAGGGTTTCTGGGACAAAATCCCAATATCAACCTCAGCTGTTGAGAGCCAGAGCATTGCTATGAAGTAGAACATTCATGTGACATGCAGGACTTTGGTGAAAAAGCATCTGCTGCCTGAAATCATAAGGACAGTTCAGACTAATCTTTCTTAACCTTTTGCTGGGATTGGTAATGGAGGTGCTAATTACTGCCATAGGTTCAAGCTTTCATAGGCATTTAAAGACCTACTACACTGAAAAAAACATGATTTATTTGCCCCCAAATCTTTTGGAATCTGAGCTATAATCAGCTTTGAGATAGGGACAGATGAATTCTGGTATCTGGAAGATCCATTTTTTTTTTTGTATCACATTCAGTTGAGTAGACAATATCTCATTCAGACAAACTGCAGAGAATATTTGACTAAACTCTGGCTTTGTGTTCACACAATCTTTCCACATTTGCCCTCCTGCCATTACTCATATTCAAAGCAATGTCTTCTGCAAGAGCTGCACCGTGCTCCAGTTCCCTGGCTGAGTTGCTCAGTAACCAGAACACCAGTACCAGGAGGCAACTGCAGTGGCTCCCATTGCAGCAGTCTGCAGTATGACACACTAAAACTTCACATCTCTTAAGGAAACTGGTATGAGGAATAGGCCAAGACAAGGAGAAAAGCTCTAGTTGACACAAACATAGCTCAACAATCAGCAACAATAAGAAAGGAAACAAGACTGCAGAATGTGAAATGACAGATAAATGGGATTTAGGTGCAGTCTCACACATCTGTCCTTCCTCCTCTGTGTGACAGAAGGTCTTTAATGATGTTGTCAGGGCCCCTAGATGGAGTAAGAGTCTCAATGTACATGGCCACTTATCTGTCATCCTTTATTTAACACATGCAATCCTTAAAGATATCCTGCAAATCCAAGACAAAATAAGAGCTTCAAGGCAAAATATAGATGAATGAAGTGTGGAAAATTAAACTCGGGGAAGATCAGCACCTTTACAAGAGATGCAGTATGATACTAGTGTCGGCTTCATTTATCAGAAATTGAGTTCAACCTCCACAAACAATATACACCAAGAGACAGATTCATTCCTTCCTTCGTGCCATAGTAATGTCAGTGAGTTCAACAGAGTTACTTTCAATTTACTTTCTGTCAGGAAAGGAGATATCCATCTATCCATCCACATGGACCAAAGAAAAGGCTGAGCATAGACAGAACTTCTCCTGGAATTAGCCCACACTTTGCACAGTAAAGGGCCAAAGACTGCTCATAAATACCCTGCTAGAAATCCATTGAGGCCAACAACAATATCACAGATATCATGTAGTCTGAATTTAGCCTAGAAATGCCTTAATTCAGCACAAGGAAAACTGCTTCTGTAAAGCCATTGTATATCACAAACATTAAGGCCAGGAAGCTGAACATTCATCGTGTACAGTTCCAGAACTGTATTAATAACAACACACACTGAGGACATTATATTGTGATGTCTCTTCGCACTTATAAAAGCAGGAAATTATTTTTATGGCCAACATCTCCTGTTCTCACCATTTGTCCTACCATACCAGATACCTGCTGTATGAATTCTTCCACCAAGACTTACAGAAAATAATCCTAGGTGTAGCTGGGGGATAAAAATATGAGCTAACAGTTAAGCTAAAGCTTCTCTTTGAATATTCCAGGTGTTTGGAAGTTGATCTATGTTGTTAGATGTACACAGACTGACTTTTGATGTAACTCTGAAAACAAATGAACACAGAAAAATACACTCTTTGGGAATTACAGAAAGAGAGAATTATACTAAAAATTACGTCAGACCCTACACCCTAACTGTCCTTCTGTGGACTATTTGCAGTCTTCACCCTTAAGAAGCCAGCATCCCTGCTGGCTCCACAGCAGTTTTATTTATAAAAGTTACTGGAGACGGACACTGAAAGGGAACAAGAAAAGGCTGGAGACAGTTTGGACCATCTACGGGAGGCTGCAGCAGAGATTACTGCTTAGGCGGTTAAGGTGGAGGAAACCTGCGTAGTACCTACTCATTCTCCAGAGCTGAAAGACAGCACCTCGTGTACTGTGTTCAGTTTTGGGCCCCTCACTACAAGAAGGACATTGAGGTGTTGGAGTGTGTCCAGAGAAGGACTACAAAGATGGAGAGGGGTCTGGAGAACAAGTCTTATGAGGAACGACTGAGGGAACTGGGGTTGTTTACCCTGGAGAAGAGGAGGCTGAGGGGAGACCTTATCACTCTCTACATCTACCTGAAAGGAGGTTGTAGAGAGGTGGGGGCTGACCTCTTCTCCCTGGTGACAAGTGATAGGAGGAGAGGAAATGGGTTCAAGTTATGTCAGGGGAGGTTTAGATTACATATTAGGAAAAAAATTTTCACTGAAAGGGTTATTAAACATTGGAATAAGCTGCCCAGGGAGGTGGTGGATTCACCATCCCTGGAGGTGTTTAATAAAAGGGTAGATGTGGTACTTGGAGACATGGTTTAGAAGTGGTTTTGTCAGGGTAGGTTAATAGTTGGACTTGATGATCTTAAAGGTCCCTTCCAACCTCAGCAATTCTATGATTCTATGATCAAAACCAGAAAAAGGCAAAAGATCCTCAGCAAAAATCCCAACTCAGCAGACGCATTGGAGAAGGACACTTTGAATGCAATGCTACAGGACACACATTGACCAAAATGCTTCAGCTTCTTAGGAAAACAATTTTCTTCAAGGACATCAAACCAGTCCATTACTCTCTACAGAAAAAACATATGGACTGAGCTCATGTGTGACTCCTCAAGACTTCTTGCTTTGAGTCCAGAATGGAGGCAGCGCTGGTTCAAGATGGTGGACTGAAGCTCCCCAGGAACAAAGGACCACGACCACCAAACTCACTGATGTCTGCTCCAAGGAAGACTTCTTATCCACCCACCCACCCCCCACCCACCCCTTTTCACATAAACATGTTGCCATACAGCAAAAAACTAAGAGAATGACCAACATGCGACAGGCATTAAGTCACACTGCTTAATGCAGTTTGGCACATTATGGAGGTGCTGGCGTGACATCAGGACAGGCCCAGCAAAATACCCAAACAGGAGAGACCAGAACAGCCCAGGGAAAGAGAATGAAGGCTCAAGTGTAAGAAAGGGTTTGCCTGACGAAAAGTGCTTGGAGCCAAGAGGATAACAGGAAAGGAGAGAGAAGCCAAGAGAAGGAGGGCTGCAGAGAAGTCAGAGATAAAGCAAATGCCGAAATTAATGACAGGAAGGTGAAGAAGGGACAAGGAAATGATGAAGGAGACTTAAAAACACAGTTACAGTTTGAAGGGAAAAACAAGAGGGTGAAAGAAAAAGCTCCCAGGTGAAGAAGTAGGATTCCTCAGAATATACATTGATCCCGTTATCACCAAGATATCAGTTTGTTTGCATGAGACTGTATGTCTGCATATATTTTGCACTTTTTAGACTGTCTAGAGGAGTACTAAGCTAATAATAATTTATTTTAATTTGATTGAAGTGTGCATTAGGAGGACAGATGTGAAAGAAGATGCACAAACTTTCTGGTTTTAGGTAACTAAACCAAAGCCTGCCAGACAAAGGTGACTGATGCCTGCTACCGGTAGCAGATGTTCAGAGACATCAGTGGGGAACCGAACAGACTGTCCAACCTTTAACTTGCATGAGGAGAGCCATCAGAAATAGCACAGTGAATGGCAGTTTTAGCAGAGTTCAGGAAGTCAGTAAGAAGAGATTTTCAGCTATGATCCAATTACAAAAGCTGTCTGCATCAAGGAAGGGCTGAGCCACCTGTGTAGCAAAGGGCAGCGCGTAGGTATACTTGGGACGTGGCCTAATCTGTCTGCCTGTCAACTTCTGACTCAAAGGAAGCCAATTTGGTCATTTTCCTCTGTAAAGGGCAAAATAATATTAGCTGACAAACTTTTGGAACTCAGTTTTTAACAGGAGCCACTTGGAATCATGGGTATGTTTGAAAAATTCACCTCTAAGCAAAAGAAAATGTGAGAGTTTAAGATATATATCCTTGTTTGGTTCACTCTTTTTGATATTAAAATGAATTCCAAACGTCCACTGATAGTTCTTGTATCAATCTTGTACGAGACAGACTTGCAGTGGTAACCTTCAAGTGCAAATACTCAGGGACATCTGAGATACCACAACCCCTTTAGGTAATAACAGTCCACTTTGTGCTAACATTGAAGAAAAGGCTGGACAGTAGTCCCTCAATGAACGTGCCAGATAGACAGGTTATATGTCAGCTCTCTAACAGCTATTATGATCTTTCAAGTGTATTAATAAACTTTTGCAGTTACACGGAAAAGAAAAGAAAATCTGAACCCATTTTCACAATATTGTGCTGTGAGTGAACACTTACAGACTAAAATCCTTATGAAGGATTTGTCTGCAGGGAATATGCTAAATCAAGCCCTTTTGAACTTTTGATTAAATAATTGATGCATAATGCAGAATGTATAATATATGCGTCCTTTCCCCATAGTTGCCTGGAAACCCATATGGAACGGTACTAGCAGTTCCAGGAGCATTTAGTCTCTAAGTCGTTGGTAAAGACAAAGGAACAAAAAAGTTTTAAAAATCATTAACTCATCTTTCTTTCCATTATTCAAGTACTGCAGGATACCCAAATTAGTAACTTACACAATGGTATCATGACTCTTGTAATATAGACTGCTTTTTCTTTCTTTAAAGCTATATCTCTCGGAGATGTGTGAATGACTACAGGTCTCAGCTTTTGTTAAAATAGAAAACAAAGAACACAACTAATATTTTCAGCCTTTATATTTATATAATAGTAAGAATAATAATCAGATCATAGAGTATCCAAGATGTTGAACAGAGAAGAATAAAACTAAGAACTAAAAATGTGTGTTTTTTCCCCAATTATAGGATTTTAAAGCAAATTTCATTAGAAGACCGACCACTGAGGAGTTAAGAGAATATGAGAATGCCATGATCACAAATTCAAGAGGCAGATTGTTTTCCCAGGAAATAATGTTTCAAATTGCAGCCAAGCAGACCTTTTGCACTTCTCAAGTAGGCAACATTGCTTGTCATTCAGTTTGATTGCTCTGTGACCCAGCCTGAATCTATCTTGTGCTTTAGTGCTTCCAAGATGGAATGAAAAACATGATAAAAACCAACAATGAGAACAGAGCACTAACCATGGAAACCTACAGTGATGAAGGATTAAGTTATTTAATCTAAACAATTCTGTAATCATGATAATTTGGTGGCTCTGTTTCTGACGGTCAGCCTGAAATAAAAAAAAGGATGACGGGCAAGCACAAAATTGCACAGGCTATACAGTCCTTGAGAAGTAAAAGGCAGGATACTGAGAATTAATTACTCCTGCCATGGCAGGGATCTTCACGGGATTCTTGCACAATGAGGATATCACCATCAGGCATTTCTTCGGCACTCCATTTACTTTAGAGAAAAGAAATACTCGCCGAGTCAAAGAAAGAATGGCTTTACACTATGGTGGCAAGAGATCTCATTTAAGTAAAGAGAATCAGTTGACAATTCCTAAATCAATTAACATATAAAGATGAAGATTTGGTCGTTAAGCATCAGCAGGACAGAGTGGAACACTTCTGTATGTCCTCCAGATTTCTGTTTAGGTAACTTTTTTGGATATGTAAGATCAGCGCATATTTTGTCATGCAGAAGAGGAAGTTGAACCTGGATCTCTTGTTGACTTCCTCAGCCGCTGGATGACACAAAGGTCACATCCCCATTTCCAGTGTGAAATCAAGACTTTCACATCCTTTCCTTTTACTGCAAGTACCAGATACTGTGACTTTTCATTTTGTGGTGAATGGCATGTTGAACAGGATGGGATAAAATCGTATTTTTAGTGTCAGCCCCGTATAGAAAAAACAAACCAACGGATCCAAACCTGAGTAATTTTACTTACGTTTAATCAAATAATTTTTAAAAAAAGCTTGCCATCCTGATGGGGGCCAGTAGCTCACACAGGCTGATCTCAGATAATTTGATACCCAAATTGTCAGTTTCTAGGACAAAACCAGTTTCAGCAGCTTGCTGTAGTGTTACAGGAGGTATAAGAGTACAGACGAAAAAAAGCTTTATGAAAAGCATCCAGAAATAGTGTGTTTACGATAACTGTCATTCATTTTCAGTGGGAAATTATTAAATTTTAGGAGAGTCAGAAACTATTCTAACTTAAAACAAATGTAAAAAGGCAGATCAGATCAGAGAGGCACCCAAGACCATGTACGGAAATTAAGCTGACATGCCTACATGCCTCAGCTGTGACTATTTAAGCCCAGAAGATGTAGGAGGAAGAGCAAGGTGGAGGTTGAGGTGACTGTCCTGGATGTTCACAAGGTCTCCATCGCAGTCATGGCAGCTGTGCTCCCTATGTGAAAACAGCTGTACCACAACTTGGATAAGATAAAACAATGCAAATGAAAGAAAAAAAAAATCACTCATGCAGAAGAATATTGAAGGGAGAAACAAAGACACTGAAACCCTAAGGTGCTGGGATTAAAATGCCAGAGAAACAAGCTCCCTTTTTGTCTGCATTAATTAAGCCCCATATTACTATCACTGGCATGGCTTTAGATTCAAGCTTTCAACTGCCAATGATTTATTCCGATCTAGGGAAATCAGCAAAATCTGCTTTTTGCAGCCAGAGTCATAGAATAATCTCACAACACATTCAGGAAAGTTCATGAAGGACAGCCATTTTTCCAGCTGTACAGTTCTGTATTAGTGAGTGATGTTTAACTGTATAATGGTTTTGATTACAATATGTCGTTATGTTCTACTGCTGCTGCCACCATAGCCCGGAGGGAATTTGCATGTAAACACTGTATTTCATCTCAGCTTGTTTTTCGGTATAAACAATTAGGTTTCAATAAATTCACCGAAAACCAAATATTAAAATAAACCAAAGGCACAATGATCACTGGGGATAACTACAAGTTGTGCTTTTTGGCAGTTCCTGAATACTGGTGAATGTTGAGAGATGTGTGCAACTGCTGTCATTGGTCCTTAACGCCTTGTTTTAGATAAGCCTATTGCGATTCTGTGTCTGGATGCTATGGATAAACAGCTATAAATCAACCTTGTCAAGATGGCACTGTCCTGGTGGTAAAGGGAGCTGAGCGGGAGTCAATATGGTGAGAATGTATTTTGGATGATCCAAAACCTGCTCCAATGCACTGGAGGTAGGAGTGAAGGACAATACCCTAATGTTTGACTTTGTCAGAGCAACACTGGTTTGTAGGGTTTTCAAGTTCTGCAACTGTTGCAGACCTCACAGTGCTCACCTGCAGTTTTTCCATCTCCCTCCTTGATTTTTGCAGTATGAACTATTTAGGGCCACCTTCAAAACATGTTTAGAAAATTTAGACGATGAAGAAGTCAGCTATTCGCATTTTGTACATTTTGTACAGTACAGACCGGAATAAACATGTAGCATGGTTGATCAGGTTTCTGCACCTGCTTCCCATCTGCTTTTATTATCCCAAATAATGAAATTTAACCTCAAATGATTAGGGTGCTGCTATTTCCAAGACTATATCCAACACCATGATCCACCAGAGCAGCCACAGTCAGCTCACATGCTCCTGCTTTACGTTCTGAGATCTGAAGATGCTGTAACCACCGGCAGTGTTTTCTCCAGGGTCCATCTGTCTAAGACTCCTGGCATTCATTTGGAATTATTCATGCCCAGATCTCAAGATCCTCTCAAGACTTCTTTAGTACTTTTTTGTTTTTTTAATTTTTTTCACAAAGGGTATCTACATCTTGTGTTAGTATTTATGACTAAGAGAAGACTATTGCTATTGCAACAGGTCTATTGCTACAGGAGTTCGGCAAAGTAACGAGCAAACAGCCTGCAATCATCTCCTCCTGTACCCACCACATCCTCAAAAGTACCTACATTACCTACAGAGTTTCTCTTTTCATTATTTCCAATTTTAGAAATTGTCAGCAGAAATACAGAAGCATAAAATGAGTTTATATTCATGCAGCACTATAAAGGTTCCCAGCTTTTAGGATTCCTTCATTTAGAATTTTGTGTGTCTCTTGCTTTTGGGATTTTTGTCACATATTGCATCCCATGTTTGGGTACTTAGCATATTCAGAGGTGTGCCAACAATAATTTTAAATGTTATTGTTATTTATTTGTAGCACTAAGATAGGCAAAGGGGAATGCTTAAATTTGAAGAATTTTTGAAGAATTTGAAGAATTTGAAGAATTTTTCTTGAAAGATAATATTGCAGCCTTTTCAAATTTATCTACTTATAACTTTCTGAGTTCTTAAGAAGAATTTCTTGCTTCTCTGAAGAATGAGGCTGGACTGGATTCAACTCTATCCTGTTTGACAAACAATTGCTATGACTGATATTGATTTTTCTCACTTTGCCCATTTTATTTAAACTGTCTGTTGGTTTAAATGTTCAGAGAGATTTTTATAAAAGAAATACTTTTCATATGCATAGTAGTTTTCCTAAAGTTTTATAGAGTTATCAGAAAGACATATGTTTGCAATTTTGAAGACTGTTTGCTAAATATCTTTAAAGTAGTCTTCTTCCTGTGAAAATGAAATAATTCCATGGAGCAATCAATTTGATTGACAGTGTTAGTACTCAAAGTGCAACATATGTAGTGGTATTCTGGTACGTGGTGGTCAACTGTGACCTCCTCTATAATCTTTGGCCAGATAGTTTAACTAGTTTAAGGAGAAATGCTGCAAGAGAGAATGGCTCTTAGAATATGAAGGCACCTTTGCCTATTGCACGCTGCCTACTTCACTGGTAAAACCCATCCGGAAAGTTTCAGTAAAACACCCTTTTCTATTGAGAGTAGAATTCACAAAGGGAAGCCAGGAAACAAACCTGTGTCTGTATCTGCATTAAAGACAGCAGAAACAAACAGTGCATTGTCTGCGATAAACATAGCTGCCTCTTAAATGATATCCCATGACTGCCTATGCTAATGGGCACCTATGGGTAAAAAAAGATGGTGTTAATAAAATCTGTGCTCTGTTTTCCTTGGAACAGCCACTTCTGGCACTCAAAGCAGCTCTCTGCTTCCATCCTCATACACCTTCAGCCTGTAGCCAAGAGCAGCTCCCTGCAATTTATTAAATTAGCTCTTTAAAAGAACCCCTTAAATACACTCTTTCCAAGCAATTTTTTCCTAGTAAGTCTGGGCTGGTGTGCCAGGGCAGGGCAGGAGAGCACAGCTGAAAGAAGACAGGATGGCTTGAGTGACAGGAGGTGCTATGCACTGGGAGTGGAGCAGAACTGCCTTTGAGCTTTTTCTTTTTATATTCTTGCCTAAATGAAACAGCTCAGATGCAGCAGAAAGGTTTTTTCCATGTCTTTTTTTTTCTCTCCTGAACCTACTGGAGGTGGTGCAGAATGGCAACTTCTGTAGGAAAAAAATAATAAAAAGAGTAGCTGACATGAGCCAGAGGTCTGATATTAACCATCTTAGGGCAGTGCTCAGTTCAGTGGCTCCATATTTAGCAGCTCTGCCTTGGACAGCCATTGCTTGAAATCATATCAGGTGAATGAATGACTTCTTTTCCCACTGATAAGAGAAAGCCACCTGGGAGAGCAGCAGACTAACAGAAACAATCAGAAGCAAGCTACACTTGACAGTGAAAAGACACATAATTCAGCCCATTCCAGAGCAACAAGCATTATTTCTTGAGTTGCATAGAACCTAATTCTTAGGACAACATTTTTCTTTAAGTCCCCCTCCTCCTCCCCCCCCCTTTTTTTTTTCAGAAGAGGCTGGTACAGTATAAGTCTTGATATAAGATCAGCAAATCACTTCTGCTAGGTTATCAATGGCAACCAGAAGGCAAGCACTGTCCGTGAGCCGCTTGGCACCAACTGGCAAACTGAAGGGCACGTGTATTGGTTCTCTATGAAGAGAAGCAATAGTTCCACAAAAGCAAATCACAGTTAAATAAGAGACTAACCACCAATATTTTTAGACAGCCAGCCACTCCCAACAATGAGGCTACTGCACCCTTAGTTTTTTCATTTGTTTTTTATACAGTTATCAAAGCAATTAATGTTACAACTTTGCTATCACTGTCAACTTAATTGGATACTTTTTGTCACCTCAGCCTATTATATTCTGTTAGCATGAAAATGAAGTGAAAGTTTCATCCTCTTAAACATAAAATTTAAAAAAATAAAATAAACAACTGAATACAACATAATAGTGTCTTTCAACGCATTTCCTTCCAAACGGGAGAAGCCAGCTGCTGGGCAGGTACTGAACCGCTCCTGGGTTCTGTGTCTGGCACCCTGCTTATAATGTTATACTAATCCTTCAATTCATACTTCAGCTAAACACATATTAAAAACATGAGCAATGTGCTGCCGAAGTGATTGAATGACAAGCTCTGTAGCTAATAACCCAATAAATACTCGCCAAAGTCTCTTCCGCCACAACTTGGCCTCTCCAGTATGTTTGGACAGCATAAGCTAAACATTTCTGTAACGCAGAAAGATGTAGCCTGAAAACTGGAAACTCTTTCCTGGGCAGTTAATCTCTATCCACAGTGAGCATTTCTTAACATACTCACCACTGTGCATGGCACAAGCGTAGCCAGGCTGTCATTCTAGTTTAGATATGAAGACTAAAAAAACTTGTTTTCTCTGGGTTAGTCCTCTCCTTACTGCTACTGCTAATAAGAGATCCCCTGGTTAGGATTTTTTTTTTTGCTTGGTGTGGAAAGGTCCCATAAAATGCACAAACCAAACCCTTCCATTCTAAGTATTTGCATGCTATTTTGGACGGAGAAGAAAGGATGCACTCCATAACAGATTTTATATGTATTTCCCCTTTAAAGTTCACAGCACATGACTGTGCCAATAGACACTGCAGCTGTAAAAGAAGAAACACTGAATCTCAGAAGAAACATTAAAAAAGTCACTAATCAAGTGGGAAACTTCTCAAGAATGAAGCCTAGATGAAGGAAGACAGACATGCAGAGACTCGATGATCTTAAAGGTCCCTTCCAACCTAGATGATTCTACGATTCCATGTCTGTAGCTGGCCTTCTGGAACAAAGGGGGAGATGACTGACATTGCACTTACTTTGCTGCACCCCAAATAGATGAGGACCATTTCTTCTCCATGGAGCTGCTATCAAAGCATTTAATTTGCAGGATCTTGCTGGAGCCCCCAGATGTTATTTTACAATAAAACTGGAGAATGTAGTTAATGTCCTTATTAAATAAAGCTGTGGCCCGTATCACAACCCACCCTTCTATGACTGAATCAACAGCATGTTTGAGACAAGTTCCTTATATAAACAGGTTAATATTTAAAATCTGCCCAGGAACTCCGATTAGTGTCCTTTGCAATGCTGAATCAAACAGTCCCCATTTGTGACTGATCTGAAGGACAGACTCGGGAGTGCACAGGAAAACTAATAACCCTGGGACACAAAAGAAGTGCTGACATACTTACAGTTGCATTTCTTCTGAACAAATCTAAGCTTGCATGCTGTTCGGTAGGTGGACAAACGAATGCGATCCAGATCTTGAGCCCCTAGTGGAAGAGAATAACAGCGACATTTGTATGGAATATGACCTGTGTGTATCTTTGCTAGCAGGGAAGCCAGAGAACAAAGAGCAGACGTGAGCTGACTCTCTTCAATAATTTTCAAGGCTATCTTCTTTGCAGGGAGGGTAGCGAGGGTTGAGGAGAAAGAAGGGGAATGGCAGGAGCTACAGTGTTAAAAGACTTTTATGAAGGAAGGCAAGGAATAGTCAGCCCACTGTGTCTGTCACTTTGAAGAACAATCTGGTCAAGCTGCAGGCTAAAAGACAAACTGGCCAGGCTTCAACAGCAGGGAAAACCTCCATCTAATTTTAATATTTAACAACAGAGCTCATAGCAAATATCTTTGGCTGACATGCCAGATTAAAACAAGGTACTGCCAGCAATCCAAATTAGAAACAACACCATACCATAATGAAAAGACTGACAGCAGTCTGCAGAAGGGGATTAAAATAATGCAAAGGCTGTGAGGCCTTTCTCCATTTTGTGGAGGTACGTTCTCTGCAACAGAGACCTCAAAGTGTCAGCTCTCCACTTCACATGTAGCTTGGCCCTGGCTGCTCCAACGTAAAGATCTGGCAACATTTCCAAAGCAGCTGTCCAGGAGATAGGTATAAACTGACCGGTAGGTACTTCACATACAAGGGCATCAGAGAGGGACCAGGATGGGGGCAGAACCTGGCACAGTGTCTTTAGGCCTCCTGCTGCTGTGTACCACTCATAACACTTCCCAAACCCCCAAAAGGAGGATGAGGAGATAGTGATTTCCATCTTTCTCCACTTTGGCTACAATATGGCCTATGAAATACAAGACTGCTTATTAATTGTACCACACATTTCACGGAAACACGTTCAGTTAACTTTTTTTTTCACTGTGATTGGCCCTGTAACAGGAGTAAAACCTGTTCTATTCAGTTAAGCAAGGTACCAAGTTAAAAAAAACAACAACAGTTTCTTAAGAAACTGTCTTCATGAAATAAATCCAAACAAGGTACAATCAGGCTGTAAGAGAAGTGGAGTGGAATATGCCCCTATTCTGCTTTTATACATGCTTCCCAAATGCTTTCTTTAAGATTCATTTTGACATTATTAGATTGGCCACTCAGCCGCACTGTTGTACATATGGCCACGTTGGCATCGTTCACCCACACTTTCTTAAATAATCTGCCATCCTTTGGACCCAAATTTTTAAAATGTGCTCTGACCTGCAAGATGAAAATGAGGATGATACTCTCCTCTCTCCCCAAACTCTGCTCTTTTCCTGACCAGATTCTCCCACACCATTTTTCCAGGGCTCCCAGCTACTCCCTTTTGCCAGTTGGCTGTCTTAATACCATCTGCCCCTGGGAGAAGCTACCCTTAACTACTTAACACCAGGTCTGGAACGTATTTTTATTTTTTTCATCATACGCTTTATTGTTAAATTACAGAGATTTTTCTCTTCTCCATTATTATCTCATTGACAGCTTTTGGAAAACTTCTTTACTGGTAAAGGGGAGGATAATGGTTTTAACACTAAGTCTTTCCTATTTTAATAGGACCAACGAGTAAAATGAATTTAACCTTTTCCCTCTTAACTTTAGTGAAAGCTACTAATAGAAGCTTCCAGTGCTCCTTTGTAAAACTTCATCCTTCTAAGAAGGTGTAAAGATTCAAAGCAAAGTCAGACTCTGGCTCATTGAGCTTCCTGGGTTGCAGTATTAATCCTAAATAAACAAATTCGTAGGCAATAATGTTGCTTTTATTCTTCACTATTTACACACACTGTGGATGGTATTATTTTGCTATTATTTTGGGAGTAGGTGTTTTTGCTGATAAATCCCTGGAACAGACAATTTAATTTTATAATGATTTACATTTTGCTGCAGTCCGAGATCTATTTCTCGACTGACTTCTGTAGAAAAGTGACTTCGCTTACATGAAGAGTCCTGAAAAACAAGTGGAAAGATGTGCGGGACTGAGCACGGCAAATGAGACTGAGTTTGTAACTTGCCAACAGAATTGCCAGTGGCCTCTCCTTCCTTTTGCCCGCTGGCAGTGTTTCACTCTGTTTCCTTTGAATACGCTCATCTCATCTCATGTAACACTGTTTGCAGTTTGCAAAATAATAAAGGGAAACATTGCAAGCTTTGGCTGCTGTTTTCTTGCTGGATAATACGTGCTGGCAGCACAACAGTGATGTACATTTTCAACTCTCTTCATCAGTCAGGATATAACTGAGCATGTCAGGTAAGACGAAGGGTAGACTAGTGATTCGACGTCCAATGGTGCATTTTGAGAAATAGGATGCAATTTAAGCATTAACCACAGGACTCCACAGAAGATGATATCAATTATGACACTAATTCACAAGGTTTGTAATTTGGAACTAGAAAGATGCCTCTCCCGAAGGAAAGGAAACAAAAAAGTCAAACTAAACTTCTTTAAATACAGGGAAAATCACGCAGTGGCCCAAATCTAAAGTGAGAGTCAAATCCATCTATCCCTTGTTCATAAAAAGTTTTCTACTTTTTGTTTCCTACTTGGATTTTTTTTTTTTTCCTGTCTTGTGTAGTCTGGAACATGACCCACTTTCTGAAAGCATGATATGACTGCAAGAACCTAAAACACTGGCAAAGTCGTCTATATTATGAATTTTCTTCCTCTAACATTGGCAGGTTGTGGAGTTTAACTTTTTACCAGAAGCTTATGTTTGTTATGAAGTTAAGAAGCTTTGCACAGCCCAGCGTATGTGCGGCGTGCAGAGCATGTTTTTTATTAAACATGGACTGTGTGGGCTTGCACACAGCTGAGGGCACCTGAATGCAAGGACAGAAGGATGAGCTTCTGTTTCAGCGAAGCACACCCTTTATACACACAGGTATCCCAGGGACTCTCAAAATGCAAAACTGAGTGTTTTATATCAACCTGGATATTTCTTTGCCTAAAACATGTTTAGTTTTTCACAAAAGTTTAGTATTTTTACCTCTTTTCACCTAGTTGGAACCCAGTTCTCTGTGTGCATGTGTAGTAGTAGGAGGAAAGGAAGCAGGCAGATAGAAAAGGGAAGCACACATGAGATAAACCAGAAACAGTATGTCAAAATACTAAAATGTGAAAGAAAAAAATAGTAGACAATAATTATTTGTGTACAGTATGGAAAAATAATCCCTCCTTCGCCTCAACTGCTGATTATAAATTTTCCCAACACCCCCTTAACTCCTCCACAACAACCCAACAGTAAAATAGCCTTCAGAACTGTGGGAACAAACCATAAATCCTCACAGAAAAGTCTTAAGCAATTATCTTCCATTTTAGGAATATTTCAAACTAAGTGAAGTTAATAGAAGTTGTGCTATTGACTTTAGCTGATATAAGCTCAAGTTGTCTCTATAATTCTAAGTAAAAGTATAGTATGTTCTGATAATGGACAAATGCAGCATCCTTTTTTCTTGTGTTTGGTTGGTTTTTTGGGGTTTTTTGTTTCGGGGCTGGGGCTGGGAGGGGTTTGCTTCTGGCCAAAGAACAACCCCTCCCTCCACTGGTCCAGGATGTTGTACCCAAGCAACAAGAGAAATATCCATCTGAGTTACAACAGCAAGCCTTTTGTGATATTGAAATAATTACAAGGCACAACAGAGCTAGCGGACACAAAGGAATGGGCCAAGACCATGCTCAGCAGGCCATCCGAATGAGCAGTCCTTAATTTGGAGAGCTCGGGAGCACAGATGGAGGGCATTCAGTTGCCCCTGGGCTCACCCCAGCAGAACAGTCCTGAGCACATTTAATTCACCAGCACCGACCTGGCCTTTCAGTGCACACACTTGCTCAAGTCCCAGTAATGCTCATCTTTGTCTCCCCCAGAAGACGGGGGAGATGGTTTGTAATTTTTTACTATGTTGGGAACAAATAATAGGAAGAACTTAGGTAAATCTAGCCACAGGGTAACAGTCCCAAACTTCATATGTAATAGAACGTCCTTGAGAAACAGTGTTTTGTTTGTAAGAGAAGTAAGAGATGACTGTCAAGAGAATTGTATGAACATTGTTAGTATAGTACATCCCCGACATACTACTCTGCAGGGAACACAAAGCTGCACTAGAAACTATAAAAGATATGTTGAAGTGCAGTATGTAGTACGTGAGCCCCTGTACTGTGTCTGGCTGGGATGGAGTTAACTTTCTTAATAGCAGCCTGCATGGTGCTGTGTTTTAGATCTGTGGCTTAAAAAGTGTTGATAACACACTGATGTTTTAGCTGTCGCTGAACAGTGCTTGCACAGCATCCAGGCCTTTCTGTGTCCTACCCTGTCCCCTCCCAGAGTTGGCTGGGGGTGAGCAAGAGGTTGGGAGGGGAGACAGCAAGGACAGATGACCCCACCTGGCCAAAAGGATAGTCCATACCATATAATCATACTCAGCAATAAAACTGGAGTAGGGAAGGAAGGGGTTGGGGAGTTTTGTCTTCCAGGGGCAACATTGCTCGGGGACCAGCTGGACATCGGTCTGCTTTTGGGAGGTGGTGAGTGACCACCTTTGCATCACTTTTTGTTGGTTTTTGTTGTCATTTTTTGTCTCTTTCCATCACTTAATCAACTGTCTTTATCTTAAGCCATAAGCTTTCTTGCTTTTGCACTCCCTATATTCTCTCCCATCCTGCTGAGGGTTGGTTGGGGAGTAAGCAAGTGGTTGTGTGGGTGTTCAGCACCTGGCTGGGGTCAGCCCACTACAGACACCCCCCTAAAAGATGTAGTCTTTTGGACACCTTTATCCCTCTTCACTGCAGCATTTTTGTCTCAAGAAGCTACTGATTAAAAAAATACAATCACAAAATCCAACGTAGAAAATCCCTCTCTCCTGCTATTTGGTCAAATCAGCCCATTTTCCTGTAGTTTTGGTCTCACAACATTAAACCATTTGTGAAACGGAGATATCAGTTACCTGAGGTGGAAAGCCTGCATAAATTTTACTGACATTGCATTGCAACTGGCTTGGTCTATCACAGCGAAACATTTCTAGGAAGTACTTACGCATTTCTGCAAACAGCTGCCTTCTTTCTGCCATGGTATTTCCTCTTTTCCCACAATCTTCAATCATTCTGGAAGACAAAATCATGTGAAAATACTGAGTATTATTCCCAGACTGAACATACGTACATAAGCATCCATAATCGATCCCAGAGAACCTTTGAGGTTGACTGGTGCTCCACGTGTACCCAATGCCTTTTGCCAGCCTCTCTGTGGCATGCTTTGTGGAGAAGCTGCTCCCCAAATTGTCCTCCATTCCCTAGACTCTGCTTTCAAGCATTTGTTTTCCCCCCTTCTCTCTCCCAAAGGCAATGTTCAGTTTTTCTGCTTGATGTAACTAACTGACTTACATAACACAAGCCCTGAAATTCATTTTAGCTTCTCTTAAATAAGGAATCTTCAGTTTAAATTATGTAAGAGAGAAGAAATCATAAAAGATTTGGATATTATTTTATAGTTCAGAAAGTGCCTTTCTAGCCAATTCTGGGTGGAGGAGACAAAAAAAATAACACAACAGCACCTAAATCTCTACTCCATAACTTAATATCCTCTATTTACTCAAGCAAACACACTCGAAATACTCATTCAAATTCAAGACAGTACTTCTCTGATTAAATGAGTTCCAGTAAAAGGCTCAAAAGTAAGAATATATTTTCCTTCAGTTCTCAGATATAAAAATCTTCAGAATATTTTGAAGAGTGCTACTGCTGGATTGAGCATAGAGAAGAGAGACAGCTTCCCTCGGAGCCAGCATTCAAACCATAAAAGACTAAAGCCTTCAGAGTGAAGATAAACGTCTTTAGCAGCACTCAAAAAATGAAACCAGTGTCAGCATCACCACTTCCTATGGGTAATTACTCTAGCAAACCAATATCCTTTCCTCCCTGCCAAGTCTGGTTAGGGCTTCTGACCTGCACTGTAATCTACATCCTTATCTCAATTAGACTGTGTAAAATAGCATTGGACCACCTGGGATATAAAGGAGGTGCTCTGTAGAGTCCTGCAATCCAAAATATTCCACTGTAGCCCATGGCAAACCAACATATGTATGTAACAGCAGGGACAAAAGTACTGGATGCTGAAGCCTACCATCACCAAAGAAATCAGGATAGAAAACCAGTTTCCTTTTATTTCTCAGCGTAATAAAGGCAATCACGTAAGAGGTATTTTGTAGTGTGGATTTTTTTTTCCTTCCAAAATGCACTGTTCAAATGAAGTGGTGGTACATTATAACTGCCTTTTCCAAATAGCCTATTCAATTCTCAGAGTACTGATAAAGCCTCTGCTGAAGTGTTATCTACAGTGGACATTTTGTGATGTGAGCAGCAGTCCCACTAGGAAGCGGACAAAGGGTATGGGCTGCAGCCTGTTTGCAGGGATATTCAAGTTCACCCTTATGCTCTAATTTGGCCGGGAGTGACACAGATGTGTGCAGCATGGCATTAAGTCTGAGCTAATATATCCTGCCTTTCTGCAGAGGTAACAGCTTTCAACATAGAGCTTTACAGAAGTGGCCACACAGCCTCTGAGCTGGAGGTAGTTGGTGTCTCGCTAGCTTAGAGGTGTCAGGGAAGACTCACACCTGCCTGCAAAATAAGATTATATCTCAAGATACGCCAGACCCAAGCTGCATCCTAATTAGACAGCAAATAGTAATACCTTTTGTACCTGCATCAGCCTTAAATCTCTGACCATAAAAGAGGAAAAATGATGTAATCCCACTAACCCCAGCTCGAGTTTGCCACAGTCCTTTCTGTTTCTAATGGAACTCATCATAGGAGACAAATTTGCCATGGTAAATGACCAGATCTGGTAGGACAGGTGGGTTAATAAAGCCCTTTGAAAAGGTAGTATCTTTTACCAGGCATGGCAGTTGAGGGAATACTTCAGAGCAAATACAATTTTAGATTAACTTTTATTATTTGTAGAGTGGGTCACATGCTGTAATTTTCTCTGACTTCTTCTGTATTCACAATGTGCAAACTGGTTTTCCAACAATGTACAACTGGTTTTCAGACAACATACTTTTCATATCAATTGACTGAGATGGGGTTATTTTGATTTTGGCACAAGGATTACATCATCTTCTTTCAGTTTATTGATACACTTAAATCTTACAGATTTTTCTCCATTTATTAGTTTGCTGTTTTCATTCCCCCAATGTTCTCTAACATTAATGAAATAATCACTGGTCTCACAGTGATTGCTGCAAACTTTATCAAAAACAAAAGGGGTGCAACTTTATTCTCCCTTCCCTCATTCTGCCTCTTAAATCAAAATATTCCTTAGCCATTGCTTTTAAATATCTACAGGGCATCCACCAAAACATCGCTCACCTGTGACCTTATTCACCATGCAGAATAATTTTTTCCAATCAAAATTAAATAAATTATTTTTCAAATATTGCAAATTGTACAGCTAGTTCTCCATTTCCTTCAGAGAGCCCATTCCTAAAGTGTCCTTTCAGTGGGGTAAAAATCATTAACTGGTTTTCCCTTTTGTGCAGTTCATCCTCCCCTTACTTTTACTGATGTTTAAATCTTGTTATATAAAATGTTCCCTGGACCTGATCATCATTTTTCAGAATGCCCCATTATCTACTGAAACTGAATCACCCTTTTCACTGCTGGGGCTTTTGGGGATTACCAGGCCTGACAAATAACTTTATATTTATACACACACAACTCATGCTTCCTTGGAGAGGGAAGAAACTTCGTATTTATATTTTTAAGACTCACCGCACGAGATATTTTGCAAATTTTAAAACAGCCCTTATCCCAAATGAAAATCCTAAAATCCTCTTCAATGGGATATATGCCATTAAGCAAATGAGAACATTAGTGATGGCAGTATTTTCAGATAGATATCTTCTATCTCTCCTTCGCCTTTTTTCCTGATAGAAGAAAAATCATAGAATCAGAATTGTCTAGGTTGGAAGGAACCTTTAAGATCATTGAATCCAACCATCAACCTAAAACTGCCAAAACCACCACTGAACTGTGTCCCTCAGCATCACGTCTACCCGTCTTTTAAATACCTCCAGGGATGGTGATTCCACCACTTCCCTGGGCAGCCTGATCTAATGTTTGATAACCCTTTTGGTGAAAAATGATAGATGATGCTCATTAATATTGTTATATTTGAGTCACCATTGATAGGAATTCACTCAGCTGTGTCTTCCAAGCTTTTTGTATGCATTTTTAACTCTAGAATGTGGTACAGCCCAGGCTTAACTAATGCCATTGGTCATGGGTGTTGGGTGTCTCCCTTTTCAGCCTTGTTCACCTTGATCCAGCTCACGGGTACACAGCTCAGCTGTTTAACTCAGATTACAGAGACTCACGCTTTGAGCCCGGGATGCTCTCAGCTCAGTCCTTGGAGCGGACCGTGAGCATAACTGACTACAGTCATGTTCCAGTATTTCTCATTTTGCTTATAACATGTGTCAAGTCACAGAAAAAAAAGGACAATTTCTTCTATGGGGGAAAAGAGCAAAGCACAAAATGAACGTTAATGTACTTTACAAAACAGAATAAATTATCAGACATGATTTTGAAAAATATTAATTAATGTACACTCTTCCCCTAGTAGGGATTAGATTATGTTTGTCTTCTATTGATCCCTTCCACTATCTTTTTCCCTTCACTTTTCTCCCCAGGAAACAGTTCCTCCACTGCAGGTAGGGAGAACACCTACTGTGCATCTAATTAAAATTCTTGTCACAGGCTAATTAGTGAGGTACCAATTAGCAAGGCATTAAGGCTTCAATATATTACAGACATTCCAGGGCAGAAATCATTCCAAGCATACGGTTTCCAACCTCTGAAAAAGATACTGTGAATGTTTCATTTCTACCAGTGTTTCAAGCTGAACTTTCATGATGTTAGTAGCACTTGAAGGAAAATAATAAATAAAGAAATCATTTGGTTTGATTTGAACTCTTTTGATTACAATTTCATTTTCATGCTTACCATGTACCAGAAGCATAGTTGGTCTACCTTTTTAATATACTTCATTTGTTTATAAAATCTGGGAGGGAGTATCATATAATGTACATAAGGTGAGAACTAAATACCTCATTTTTCTTTCCTTTGCTGTTGTGCTGCTTTGATTTATGAGTATTGTAATAACCGCTCTCATACATAAGTGTTTTTCTTGTTTTAGTATTTATAGGGTAAATACCATACTTTAGTAACTGCTACTTTACATCACCCTTCTTGTAATTAGTATATTTCCATTTCTTGATCTATCTCTATGCATGGTAAAAGCAACGCCTGCCACAATTAAATCATTAGCTCCAAAAACCATCAAAAGAAATAATTGCCTGTATACCTGGAGAAGGAGATCCTCTCCAGAGAGTTTCATACACTTCACCAGAGACTGTAAAAAACTCCCGACCTGACATACGCGCGTGCACAGTTTGATGGCTGTGAGAAAAACCACCCCATTAACACTTCCACAAATCCCCATCCCATTCGTCCGTGACGGATGAAGTGCCCTGGGGAGGCGGGAAGCATGCCAGTGAGGAAAATCGTCTGCTGAAATTGATTAATTGTGGCATGAAAAATTTATCAAGTCCCATGTGATGGCTGTGATGCAGCCGTGCATTTGACAAAAGAGGCTCTGAATCCTGACCGGTGACATTCCTGATGGTCTTTCAGGCTGGATAAAAGTTGGTTTTTCCACAGCAGCAGGCAGAGAGGAAAAAAGAGAAAAGCTTGTCTCTGCCCAAGTCTTGTCCAGTTGTGCCCACTTTGGCCCTGAAGTGCTTGGGAGTGTTATGGGATACAACTTCTGGCTGGAAGTTTTGCTCCAGAAGACTGGTAAAACCACCAGTGAGCATCTCCAGATCGCTTTTGGAAAGAGTACCATTGTTTGGTAGAAAATATCAACCAGGCTCAAGCACGCTTTATTCTGAGCAGTCTGTATTTCCCTAGCGAGGAAATCTTCAACTCCTGATATAAACAGCTATTTTTTTTCTTCCATGAAATGTCAAATGTTAGATATTCGCTTTGGTATGTCTGGGAATTGGAAGCATTAGGATGCGGAGAAATGTGCTGGGTTCTCAGTGGCTATTTTTCATGCTGTTGACAAATCAGATCCTGTTTTCTATGCAGCTGGTCAATATTTAAACCCAGCTTTGAGCAGTAACAGTAACATTTGTCAGCTGCACAGCCTTCTTGTCTGCCATTGCTCGGGACAGTTTTATCAAAATGCCCTCCATACATAACAAACTGCTATTCCTTTTCGGGATTTACCAGCATCAGAAATTTTGATTTATGAAAATAAAGGAGCCTGCTAGTGTCTAGCTTACAGTGACTTTACGAGGAACTTAAAAGCTGTAGTCAACAGCTAGGTTTGGAGTGCTCTTCATGCAGGATTCACAGCAATATGAGAGAGAAGATTTTCCGTAGATTTCTTCCTCTTCTCCCATTTTCTCCAAATTCAGCCCCAACAGGTGGATGCTGCTCAGCTAACTAGAGCAGAGTTACAGCTGCTTATTTCAAAGTAAATTTGGACTGCAGAATAGAGAGTTAAAAGGGACAGTGAGTGCTAGCTAAAACCGTATTTGCAAAGCCACCAACCTCAGCAATCCTTGAAGTTAATAACAAGAAGCATGAAAGGCCATTTCAGAGCCCTCTTCCCCTTAATGGATTTATTGGTGCCGTATGAATGTCTTGTTCCACATCTTCCAATGAAGCAGGTCCCTAATAGGTCTCTCTCAGCTTTACATTCCAGGACTAATCTTTGGCACTATAATAAAATTGTTCAATGTTGTTTTCCTGAGGCTAGGTATAATTGCATTTCACTTCCAGTGCTTGTTTGTATTTTATCTAGATGAGCGTTTTACAGTGAAGGAGGAAAATAAAAGCTGCTGCTAAGTTCATCTCCAACATGAGGCTCAGCAATTCTGGCTCTTCTTATTTTTGTCTTATTTCACAATTTTAACGTTACAAGAAAATTGAAATGCTCTCTTGATTTATTCCTTTAGCGAAATGTGTCTTTTGTTTTTAAGAAAGAATTTTCCAACAGATTTTTCATCAGTTCCCCTTTTGGGAGCTTCATATCCTTAGAATACTGTCAGAAATGCCTAATAAGGCATCCACTGCAACTCATTTTCAGAACACTCAGTCTTCAAGGAAGCCTGAATGCTATGCAAATCTTATCTGTGAGGTCTAAAAAACAAATTGTGAAGACGTTCATCACTAAAGGAAAAAAAGGGAAATTCGAAGATAGAAAACATGAGAGTCAAAACAGATGAATTTCATATTTAATACTGTACAGAATCAGAACTTTAACAGAGGATGCTGTGACTGCCTTCAGGGAACAAAGGAACCACGAGTCATTTCCATGTGCACTAGGCCTTATCAAGCTTAGCAAGTCAAAATGCTATTAACTAGGCCAAAATATATCCCCAAATCTTTGGTTTTCTGCTTTTTATGGCTGCTTGTAGAGTGTAGTTTTCAACTTTTCTCTGCAACACAAAGGAGGATTTCTCTTGTATAACAGAGACTCTTACTATTCCAGACATGAAAGACATTTGAGATAACCAGTACTTGAGACTTACAATATATATGTGAAACTTCACAAAACTGTCTTACAGGAGTTGCTTAGATCTATTTTTCTGACCATGCTCTTTTAGAGTCAGGCTTTCTGGCACTACAAGAAACTACTCCATTGGATGAAACACGGAAAGAAAGGTAACATTCAGTCCTTCAAATATGTTTTCAGCTGTTGAGAGTATAAAATGATCCAATAAAATCATTTTGGTCAGCTCCAAAAAAACTTTTCTGCAGTGCGTCATTGCCATCACTTCTGATAAACAGTTCTGATAAACAGTAGAGATTGATTTGAGTTAACTGGCACAGATGCAAATACAGCTCTTCAAAGCTGTACTCAAATGCTTTTTAAAAAATATATTTTGTCTGTTTTATTAAATATTTTAAAAGAAATAAAGCAGATATTGATTTCCTTTACACTCACGCACAATGTTTCAGAGCCTTAGTTCAGCTGAGGGGTAGTCAGAAAAAAACTCCGCTAGCAGTCATTTCTTTTCTGTTACACTCAAAACATATTCCAGAAAAAGAAGGAAACCCCAAAACTCAGACAGAAAAGCTGACGATATACAATGATGTGTTAATCTGTTCACAGAGTTTTGCCATGCCCTCATCAGGGACCTGGATTTCACCCAAACGATAGTTTTTCCTTCAAATTATGTTTGGTCTTTTTACTATTTTTCTTAAAACCATGATAAATAAAGTATTGATCACCTTTAAACACTCAAATTTGCAATTTTACTTTCAGTTACTTAGGTGAAGAATAATTCATAGGGAAACCTGTGAGGAAACCAAGGGGATAAAAAGTTATAAGGGCTTTATCACAGGAAGCATGTAATTGGTACTCTTGATACTTTGGTACGCTGGTCTTCTCTCAGGTCTTTTTATTTGGCATTGTAGAGACACGAAGGAGGTTGCAGGATTTCACATATAATTAAACTCCTACTTAGTCAAACGGATCTTTCAGTTCTTCTTGGGCTGCCATAATTAAAGCCAAATTCATTTGAGTAAGCTGTCAGTGATACAATTGTGTTGGGAAGCTTCTGCCAATTTTAATAATACAACTTGTCAGTTTTTGTAAACAGGGATTTGATTATTATTTGCTGTAGGGCAGTAGGTACTTTCATCTCCTTAGAATTATAAAAACATCCAAATAAACCAAATGGTAGCTGTGGGAGAAGATACATTCCCAGGCAGTTGAAATTATTGAACTCCTTTGCGTGTACTGTGAAAATCTTTCACTAAAATTAAGTATTGTTGGGTAATCAAACAAATTATTTAATAGAGAGGCTGTTGGATTTTGTCACCCTACCTGATCAAGTTTCAACCTCCAAAAATTAATTGAATAGCCATTGATTTACAGAAGTTGAAAGAACCGTATCGGCTAAGAGTTTTCTATTATTCAAGTTAGAACCAAGAAGAATTTAAACTTTTTTCATCTTTATGCCTGAAATAGATCCCTTTGGCCTTCTTCCATTTTTTAATTTTCTGAAATATTGTAACAAATAGATTAATGAAAAAGTAGCCTGAATTATACCTAAACAACACAGCTAAAAAAAAGAAATCCAAGTCTCTCCAGATCTAACTGGGGGAAAGCTGGAAAATAAATTACAAATGAAAGAATGATGAGGAACTGATGAAATTCTTCTCATAATATTCTTTCATAGTGGTAGCTGTTAATTTGTCTTCAATCTCAGTGAGGGCGGGCACTAGGACAGAGGATTGGCACTACGATGGGAATTAACAAATTTATGAGCATATTTTGGTTAAGTATACCTTCTGAGACAAAAAAGCTCTGATTACTGAGTCTGTATGAATCTCATGCAGAGAGAAATCAGATCCTTAATGCAAGTAAGAGCAGCCTACAGACTGATCTAATTAATATCTGAAGAAGGCATTTTTAGCAATTAGCTATTGTCAGGGAATAAGGAAATGGGAGATTTTCTCTTTTCTTTACCTGGCCATATCCCTTCTGTGAGTGGCCTGATGGCTTGGATAAAAGTCATACAACTTGATCATTTTGGTGACTGCATTCAGCTGAAGATTCTTTTAAAGCAGACGCCAGCTTGTTCTTTTTAATTCTGTTTTCAAGTACCAGATCACCTTGAAGGACACGCGACTAAGTCTCCACGTTTGTGGGGGGAAAAAAAAGCTCCATGTGCATTGGTAAAATGATTTCACTTGGCAGCCTTAGCTATAATAGTTCAGTCCTCGAGATATTCAGTTAAGATACTAACTGTCCCAAAGTCAGAATGATTAAAATCAGGGTCTGTACATTCTTGTTCCATAACTGTCTGCCTGCATACCCATGAATAATCACCTAAGCAACACAATCATATCCAACAGAAACAGAACAGGTAGGCTGGCAGTACCATGTAATAACAGAAGAAACAGCAGAAAAAAATCCAAGCAATGAGATGTCTAAACTTGTAAAAAATTAAGTGACATGAGACTACAGGCCAATAAAAACATTCTGAGTCTTCTAATGGTGAAGGCATAGGAAAGGCAAACTCCTATGGGCTCAGTTCAACAAAAGCTTTCTTTAATTTGTCCTTATTCTGCAAAGCCTTTACACACACACTGGACTCAAAGCATATGCTTGAATTCCATTGTGCTGACCGAGTACTTAGCTGAAGAGGAACGGACTGCTGAACCGGGCTTAAAGTTTTTTCTATTTAGCCCTTAATAAATGTCTAATGAAAAGGAGAGCCTAAAAACAGTGTATATAGAAGGGAATGTACTTGGAAATGGCACTTCAAGGAGGAGTCAGAATGTCTCCCAACACAAGATAAGCATTAGTCACGTGCAGAGATATATCTAATAGAGAACATACCTCCTCCACATGTGATGTGGAAGTTTACAGAGTACTGAGGTCACTTGGAAAGCAATAGGAATTAAGAATTAAAGAGAATGGTGTAAGAAGCTCAAGAATCTTTCTCCCTTTCATCCTTCTCCTCTTCACTATTTGGACGTATGTTGAGATGCTATTCAGGACACTCTTATAAGAGTGAACTGTGAAGAGAACTGCATTTTATGTCAGGTGATACATCACTGGCTATTCCTCAAGTATCCCACCACAGAAGGTTAGCATATGCTTTTCTGTTACAAAACTGTCTTTGATGCAAATGTATTTTGTCTTTGCCTCCCAGCAAATTTAGGCCTTCTGTTGCAGGACTATTTTCATACAATATTACCATACCCTTTCACATTAGTCCAGTTAATCAATTTCAGTAATTAACAAGGTGCAGCTATTTATTAGGAGCTGGAACTTTTGCAAAACTATCCATTTAATAAATAGAAAGTCAGGCATCTTATGTCCTCACTACAACATCAATATGACAGACGCAAAGCTGTGAAGGGCTGTAATAACTTAAAACAATGCAAGAAAAAAACCCACCCTTATTTCAACAGGTAAAGGACAACAGGAAATGAAAGCAAAGGCAAACAAAAAAATGGGCAGTTTGATACGCACTATCAGCTAGTTTATCTTCTCAAAAAAACTAATATACCAAAGTACTTTTAACCTAATTAAAATCTGACATTATTTTATTAGGCAATATCATTATTACAATAGCATACAGAAAAAAAAAAGAAATACAATATAATTACGTAGCAAATAGTCTCATACACTAAGCCAGAACAGAAAGCTAATCCCTGAAATATTGAATGCAAAGATAATGGCCGGTGATGCTTGTAAACACACACAGCAGAAACAGGCTGCTACCTATGATTCACTGATCCTGTTATTTTCTCTCAGATACGCACATTACCTCTAACACTGGTTGGACTCTGCTAAACTCGGGTTACTGTTGTATATACAAAATTTGCTTGAAGAGGAACATTTTTAATAAAACAGTATTAATTATATTGTGAAAGAATGTTTAGGTTATAAAAATCCCTCCAGTGCAGCATAAACGTTTCAGCTGGTAGAAATACACTTGTGAGCAGACTTTCGTCTGGAGAAATTTCAGTGTCCTGAATTTACCTTTCCCGTGCCAAGGAAGGAGTGTGAAGAAAGCCAAGGGGAGCACAAGAAAGCCCAAAAGAAGCACAGCTATCAGACTGGCAGTTATGGCTCCAAAGATTCCTGATATGTTTTGAAATCCCTGAACAGTTGTTAAAAGAGGGTTTTCTTCATGTAAAATGAAGTAGATGATAGCTTCTTAGAAACACCCATCTAAGGGGCAGACAAGACAGAAAACATGCTCCTATGCAACCATTGCTATAGGATGCACAGAACACATCAACTTTTGTGGAAAAATGACTTTTGCAACATTAACAACAGGTTACAAGAGGTGCCAAAACAGTCATGACATGGTCACACAGCACTTCACGTCTGTATGTGCTTCTGTCATGTTCAACCAAAGACTAAACTTGCTGAAACCAATTTTCCAACACCTCCTTCCTTTGCAAAGGTCTCATTTTCCTTCTATTTCTGCTGCAGTCTATTATTCTACACGCATTTAGTACAAAACCAACAGTTTACATTTAAATGCACACATAAAGCCACAACGGAAGACGAATACTTTCCATGCTGTATGTCTCCCATTGCCGGAAGAATTACTGGTGTCAAGCCAACATTTTCACCTGTGCAGGGTAGCTTTTTACCCTGAGAAAACTGCTATGGACTTCAGTAAGGCTACTCAATGAATGAATAAGGACTTTCCTGTCCTTATGTCATGCTTGCATTCTGTAGGATTTTTTTTTCGAAGACCAGACAACAGAGCATTTGTAGGAGAACCGCCACAAAAACACTCCGTGGAGCAACCCCAATCACTGAACTCCCGCCTGTGAAGGTGCCATTTCCAAGATCTACCACAGTTACACAGGTAATTCAAAAAGACTGGTCACCAAAAATCAGCAGCCATCAACCATCAGAAAGGTTCACAGCCAACACAACAGAAGAGGGGAAAAGGATGGTCAGTGCGAAAACAAAGAGACACCCTACAGAAAAGCATAAAGCATTAGGGCCTCCAGCAGCTTGCAAAGCACGATATATTCTGGGAAAGAGTACCAATGCAAACTGTTACAAGCTAATCTTTATGTGAAATGCTTTGGTTCTGAGCAGATAAAACATTGTACAGATACAGAGAGTTATGAAGACAGGTTGAGAGAGTTATGAAGACAGGCTGAGTTGTGGTTGTTCAGCCTGGAGAAGAGAAGGCTCTGGGGAGACCTTATAGCACCCTTCCAGTACCTAAAGGGGGCCTACAGGAAAGATGGGGAGGGACTCTTAATCAAGGAGTGTAGTGATAGGATGAGGGGTAACGCTTTTAAACTGAAAGAGGGTAGTTTTAGATTAGATACTAGGAAGAAATTCTTTACTCTGAGGGTGGTGAGGCACTGGAACAGGTTGCCCAGGGAAGCTGTGGAGGCCCCATCCCTGGAAGTGTTGAAGTCCAGATTGGATGGGGCTTTGAGCAACCTGGTCTAGTGGGAGGTGTCCTGGGCCATGGTAGGGGGGTTGGAACTAGATGATCTTTAAGGTGCCTTCCAGCTCTAACGATTCTATGATTCTATACATTCAGTATCAGGTACTGACCATCCATAACCATGTACCACAGCAGCTCAGTGGCTGCACCCCAGCCAGAGATGCTGGGGTACTCGTGGCTACTGCAAAGGCACTGCAAATTGGGCCACAAGAGTGAGGGTATTACATGAATTCTCTCAGAGATCAGTAACCTCGCTAGGCTTGGATTTTGACACGAAAATGTACTTGAATTGACTGTCACAGGTGAGAGGCACATTTACACATGTAATTACAACCAGCAGGTAGCTACAGACCATCTCCACCCTCAGAGGCACTGGGTGTCTATATAACGAGCCTCTGCTGAGCCAGCAGCCAGTTCACCAGAGTGATGTTCTGAGCACACACCGAATGACCACTTTCAAAGCAGTGACCTGTTTTACTTCAGAGGAAAACTGAAACTGAGGAGAAGTCCATGTTAGTTACAAGTGCCACATCACCGCCTTGACAAAACCATGTCCAATTTAACCCTGCTGGCAGATGGAGCCAATCTTTGAATTGGTCCAGAGGCACCTAAGTTGAGAGGTTTAAGCTGGTAATAAGCAGATTTGAACTAAGCTGCTTAATGATATTTGAAAACAAGAATAAGTGCATTCACAACTCGGGTGTCATTTGCTTAATTCTGAGACCATCTAACACTCTTCTGAGTATTTTTGGACTGCCTTATCAAATGCACCACATCAGAGCAAGAAGCACGAGACCTTCTCCCTTTGTTTGCCTCTGGTTCAACCGCACTCAACTGTTACATTCTGGCTTAGGCACCGAGTTGTCTGGAAGCTATTGACAGAGCAGAAGGAGTGAGGAGGAGAGATGGGGAAATACTCAGAGGGTGGAGACCGGAGGCTCTGATTTCTGGGAAGAGAATTACATCAAATCTATACAGTTTTGTTAAATGCTGATGAGCTGGGAATAAAATAGCTGTCTGTTGTTCGTGTCGAGGAGATAATTATTTGGTGTGATACGCAGGGTTTAATCAGGAATAAACACACAAAATGTCCGATCTCGACAGCGGAACTCTGAAGTGAAAGATGTATTAGGCTGTGGACAGTCTCTCAAGAGACGTGGTGAATGCCCTACAGTCTGGCATCCTTCTGATGGAAGGAAGAACAACAGTCAGCCTTGCTCTGCTGTCACAAGGCACTGTTATGAGGTATTGGCTTTGAAGAGCTAGGCACCGAATTAGAGCCAGGTAGCCAAGTCAAAACCATTCAGGATCAGAAACCTGAGAAGCAAGAATACAACAAGCCAAGGTCTACAGGCAGACATGGTCAGAGGTGGGGCTCTGCATCAGGAAATCAGGTGCATCTTGTGTAGCAGGATCCGGAGCAAGAGCAAGACAGAGCTGCAGCAAAGTCAGCGGGAGAAGCAAAAGCATTTCAGCAGAGCAGAACCAGGTCTATGCAGAAAAGGGACAGGACTAAGAAATAAGATGAATTAACACAGCGTAATACACTGAGCAGCCAAGAAAAACTGGTGAGGTTATCTGACGTAGCTTTTCGTGGGGTGAGTGGCCAACCCTTAGCTCTTCCCAACCTGTGCCTGGCCTGTGCTGTCAAAGAGACTGAATACAACCCGCTGCATGGCTGAGGGTCTTAGAGAGGCTCTGTCTCAGCTGACCAGGGCTTTTTGTTGTCCCTTGACCAAGGCACTTCCAGGAAGACAGTTTCCTTCCAGTTGTAGGCCCAGCTGTGCAGGCTGTCACCATGTGCTGCTGCTGATTTCCCACAGGGGATCTTGCCTTTCCTCTTCACCTCTCCCACTGTTGCAAGGGGTGGTGGCACCTCCCCACGTGCATTGCTTTCCCCCAGGAGATTGAACTTGGGCAGGGCTGCAGCTGACCTGGAGGGCGAAGGAAGCCTGACAACACAGCTGAAAATCCTTCTCAAGCATCACCTGAAGGACCTGAAATACCCCAGTCCAGCTTGGCTTTTCAGCTTGGAAATTTCCATTTCCAAACCCTAGAGAGACAAAGGATCATTCTGTCTTCTCAGTCCATTGCCTATTGACTCAGGTTATCTGTTATCTCAACTCTATTTCAGCTCTTCTAATACCTGCATTTCACTACAGATACCCAGAGGCAAAGGGTACATAGGAATTAAAAGGTGCGAATTCATTTCCAGAGGCACTGAAAGAGATTTAGCAAAATCTATTGGGTAAATATTTAGCTGCAGGCCTGGTTCTAAGCAAGCCTGTGGAAGTGTGGGTTTACAACACAAAGGAGTTGAAAGGGGGACTTAAAAGAGCCAGAGAGGCTTTTTCTCCAGTTGCTTACAATTTTAGTTTACTTATTTATTTTATTTACAATTTTTTTACTCAATCCTATTTGTATAGCAGCCAGTGAGGACAAATACCTTTGCTTAGAACAGACTTACATGCTGTAAAGTCTTGAAATATTTGGCAAAGAAAGGCCTTTTGGTGGTGTTACTTGTGCACACCTCATTTTTCCACATCCGAGAAGAAGCACTGAAAGGATTTCCACCGGCTATCTCCAACACCAGGACATCTGTTTGTATGAAGTGCCAGCCATTCCTCACCATATCAGCAAGAGGCTATTTAAGGTTGTACCATCTAATGCACAAAATCACAGAGATTTGGGTGAGGTAGAAAAATACTACAGGGTAGCACTGCTGAAGGTAAGCATTTGTATGCCAGTCATATGAGCTGGCTACGTCAGCAGGGCTTCCCAGAGCAGAAGCCCCAAAGGGTCCATGGGAAGCCAGGGTGGCGCAGATCCTACTTGGAAGTAGCAGCAACCCTGGAAGTCTTTCAAATACAGTTTCTGATAGAGTCGGTCTGCCTGCAAAGGTTTTAACATAGCAGTCATGGAGCTATAAATAACCTGCAGCATTAATAAGGTCAAAATAATGAGGTAAAAAAAAAAATGTAACAGGATCCCTTCGAACTTTATTTTCATCTAAGATCTCAAAGTACAAAGAAAACCAATACATATTTTTGCAAATCATGTTAGTTATATAAGGTAAATACTACAGGTTGAGACACAAAGAGCTAAGTTTTTTTTCTTCTGAATGATCTGCTAAAATTGTACTAACTGAAATGATAACACTATCTTGAGGGGGAGACTAGAAATCATTAAAAAGTTTAAAATTTTGTAAGGTTATAAATTTATAAAACTGTTAAACTGCATACACAAAAAATTATTAACTAATGCACTTAAAAAATAAGAAGTTGGAGAATCAACATTTTAAAGCCCCTGAAAGTTGCAGCATCTGCCAGCAACAGTTCATGGCATCAGCCAAACTCTTGGATGAAGTCGAAAACTCAGATCCTAGAACAGTTTTTTGTGAGCTACTCTGAAGAGAACGAATCCTGAGCACCAAATCCAATGCTTCATATGTGAATGCTTTCTGTTCACCTTTCAAATTTCAAGAGAAAGCTAGGTACAAACGATTTTTAAAAAGCACACCTTATCAGACTTGAATAATATATTTGCTAGGATCAAAAAGACACATCACATAATCTTTGTCTTGACTGCTCGCTTTTGATACGGCAAAGGAGTAAAAAATAACCCAAATTCAGTACTCTCTCAAATGTCCAAAGAAAAGATGTTCCCATTCTCCTCATGCACACCAAACAGAGATCACATCTGCACACATTTGGTTACATTAGGATAAAAGCGAGTTTGCTTTGTATTTGTTTCCCTAGTATTGCAAACACTGACAGTAAAACAGATAACACCTGAATATATACCGGACAGAAAACCTTTTAAGATTAAACCTTTTAAGCTTGCTGTGGGCAACAGCTACTCTGAATAATCTTTTCTGCTATATCCCTATCTATGAAAAAGATTTCTACACAGATTTTCTGTCCTTCCAGGCAAGACACAGCATCTGGACTGTCTCTGTCCTGGTATGAAGTGTTTTACTTGTTCTTGAAGTCATGGAGCTATCTGCAACAAATGAAAACTTCAGTATATGCATCAGTTCATGCTGATATTTATGGGGGAAAAATACGGATATGGAAAGAAAGGGACTTTAGCTTACAATTCTCATCCTTTATAAAGGGTGACTTCAAAAAAGAAAAATGTCGTTTATTTCTTTATTTTCAATAAGCAGTTCTCTTGTATTCCCGGCAGGTAATGGTGTGGGAAAGTAAATGTTTGCTCTTTGAAATAAAAGATTTACGTTTTTTCAGGGGCCGGGCCAAAGTTTTGCCTTGAAAGATGAAGAGCAGATACTTAAGAGATTTGCGTTTGAGGGCTCCCGGCCAGAGTTACCATGAGTACTGGAGCAAAATACTGTGGCAAATTTCTCTTGGCTGGAACAAACGCTGCAAATTTTATTTTGAAAACATGGCATCCCGGTACAAGCCCTGCTCCTTCCTTAAGGATGTCCACTGTAAAATGCAATAGGACTTGCTCCATTGCTTGCAGGGCCCCAGGCAAGCTCCCTCAGGATCAACACATGGAACAAGACAGACCTGACACTGGTCCCTGCTCCTCAGATTTCTGCCACACAAAGAAAGGGCAAAACTAACATCTGCCCATGGAAACAAACACTTTTAAAAGTCAGAAGCCATTTACTCCAAGCGTTGCTATTGCTTAGCTCACAGCAGACTTACTCCCTCGAGTTGATATCCAATAAATTGTTTTAAGTTTTTACAACAATATACTTTTACAAATGCAGCCTGCACACCGCCTTACAGAAAACGTCTTGCACTGAACTCAAAAGCCTCAGTAAGTATGTCTGAAATTTCTGCTTTTAACACTGGGAGTTGAAGCCTGTGGAAATCTAGCTGGGGCTTTGTGCTGCAGCCCTGCCAAGTGTTTGAGAACTAAAGGCACTGGCTGACATAGGCAGCCATGCTTGTCCTGCACCAATTAATGCTTCTCCAGTGCTGGCATGCCGTCTTTCCTCAAAGTTGTGAACTTTTAAGCGGCTCTTTTCCAGCACAGTACATTTAGAGGAGAAAAGAGAATAGAAAGGGTGCATATGTCTGCATGTGAAAAAAGTAAGAGGTCTTAATCTTCTATATAAAATGAAGAGTTTAATCCCAGTTCCACTTAAATCAATGGGAAGACTTTCATTGACTTCAGTAACAATGAAGTCAATATTGCCAGGATTTTACCTATGTTTAATTTTAGCCATAATGGTTTGTGTTTTCAGAAGTAACCTGTGATTTAGGATATCTCTATTTCGGGATGTATTGTAAGATGTCCGTTAGGTGTCTACCTTTCATAAATGAAGAGTTCTCATTCTCCCCCCACTGGGCAATGGAAATAAACATCATCTTTCTAAAACAGAGCCTGGTCTGCATGTTTGTCTATTTTGTAGTGTTGCAGCATTAAAATTAGAATGCTGCAAGGTTAAATTGTAATGTAAACAGATTCACAATCAAGGGGGAGCCAAGACAACTGAACAGCAACATCAGAAATAACAATTGATAAGCAATGAATGACAGCAATGTGTGGATCAACAGTCTTCTGTTCTTTAATTACTGTAAAATTCTCAATGAAAAGATGGCATTTGTTATAAACGACACAATCCTGTTCACTCTTAAATGGCATATGTGAAATACTCACTGATGGGAGATTTTATGCATCATTATATCAGCTCATTTTTTCCACATCTTTATCCACTTTAGATGATTTTGGATTTAAAGTTATATGCTGTTTTACAAAGATGGGAAATTAACCTAATGACCTTTACGTAATAATTTCAGTCTGATTCCAATGAAAGTAATCTAACCCTTAGCTGACCAGAATTTTGACAGGAAAAGTGTAACTGCCAAACAGTGAATATAGAAAAGGTACAAAGATTGTGTGGGACACAAGAAGAGAGAGGTTTACAATATTGGCTATTTTTATGCAATAAATCAAGGTGGTGGGGGGGGAAAAGTTATTTTAAAATGCAGGCATAACCACTTAAACTCTTTGTCCTGGCTTGAAGGTGTTTTTAAATACCGATTTTTCATCTGATACAACAGGAATTTAAAGGGACAGGACTCTAATTAGCAGTACCTCATGCAGTCCTGCCCTTTGCAAGGAGCTGCAAAAGCCAGATGGAATATGTTGAAGATGGCAGAGTCACAGTCTGTTGTGCCTCCAGCACACTAGTGGGACCTTTCTGTTCACATCAGACCAGCTGTAGTGGAAGGGAAGATGGATTAGCATTTTCCCAGGTGGAATGAACTTACAGCCCTGGTATTACTTCCCTAAAAGATCAGAGATTCAGAAGCTGGAATGGGACTTCGGATTTTTACTATCCCCTTCCAACAGTTACGATTGAACAATATTAATGTCCTGGGTTGACAGTTAACTCAAGATCAGAAATATCATTATGAAGACATATTCTCTCATGTGGTAGCACTCAATTTAAAATACAATGTGTAGAATATTTTATTTATATTAGAAATTACAATTTTATGGACAAGGGCAGGACATTTCAGATAAACAGAAAATCTAATATTTTTTTTTTTACAAACTGTTGAGATCATTGCAACGTTGTCATTCTATTTACAACTTTGTATTATCATGGGATTTGGTCAGAATTCAAAATAGAGATGTGAGCTTAGTAAAAGGGAGCAAAAGCACTTTCTGCTCCTTGTCTCACTATTTTCAGATCTGTAGCTGAGAACATTTTCTGAGCTAATACTAATTACCCTGGTGAACTGCTGATTAAACTCCTTCTTATTTCCTGGGTTTTAGAGAGAGAGATGGGAACAGAATGGCCTGGCTAAATTCTGAATTGGCTTTCTGGAAGGATTTCTTTGAACTTCACCCAAAACTTAAGGGCCTCGGATATTCTGCTATTCAAAACCTATTTCTGAACTGCAAGATCTATTTCTGCACCTACCTGATACATACTCTGCCTTACAAATAACCAAGACTCAGTAGTTTTAAATCACTGCTCTCTTTCCATGCAGCTCAGTTAAATGTGCTGAGGATGTGCCTCTTGTTTAACTGAGAGGGAGCAGAGAGCAGGCTGGAAAAAAAGCCCTGCAAAGAGCACGTTTCACTGTTGGCCATACACAGCCTAAGTGTGATGAGTCACAATTTCTCCTGCAAGGAAGATCCCCTACTTCAGCTTTTGACTTAGAACTCTTATTTCTGTTGTAAAACATGCTGGTTTAGCATATATTCATCATAAACCCAGGCATTTAAAGAAAATGGAGGTGAATAATCTTTCTTCCCCTGACAGCTGGAAGGCTGTTACTAACCCAAGCTTGCAACCACCCAGCCCCAGTGCAAGTCTAAGCTAGTGATGCTCCAGCTCACGGGACTCTCCCTCACTGCTTTGCCCAGCCCAATGTGCTGGTGTGCTGCTTCAAAGGCACAAGGTTTCCTGTTGCAGCTAGCTCTGTTTGCTTTAAAATCATTAAAAGGTCCCTTGTGCCAGAATAATTATACTTAGGCTCTTAAAAAGCAAAACCTGACCCAAAATGAATAATTATTTCATTCTGCTTTTAGTCTTTTAGGTTATTTATGTGATTTACAGATATTTACATTGCCAATGGGAGAAAAAAACCCTACTAATGGCTAGCTTAAAACATCCTCCTTCTTCAGTTTCTAATCATGGCTCAGGGTTACGCCATTTTCCTGCATTTAACATATCCCTGTAATAAAATCACTCTGAAAAGGAGACTCAGCAGCGAGGTCCAGCAGCAACATGAAAAAGAAGACGTGGCAGGAACTGGTTTCATCTTCTTCATACGGTGCAGCTGTAATGGGTTTCCCCTTTTGCAAGCACGTAGTCCCCTGTCTCTGTGCTCCCGATCCCCCACCATCCCCTTCTCTCATCACCCACAGATTTTCTTTTCCAAAGATCATTGTTCAGTGTTCAAGGTGCAGAAACTAGACTCTAGCACACGAGCACATAGGGGTATTTCAGAAATAAGTATTATGCATTTTTAGGGTACACCTCTACCACCCTTTGACAGCCTTCCTGAGGCTGCCCTATAGGAAAGAGCCCAGATCTGGTGCCACAGCCCCCAGCACCTGCAAAGGTTACCTTCCAGATCAGGATGGAAGCCCAGTGAGGCTGAGAGCTCAAAGCTTGCTTGGTGCCCAGTGGGGCCACCTAGAGAAGCTGCAACCCCTAGGCAGCCCAGCAGTGCACACAAGGCAACCATGTAAACTAGAGGCAAGTGGATCAAGGCACACGCTTTGCTCACAGCCTCTCCTGAGAAGAGCTTCTCTTCAGGAGTGGTGTGGCCTTCATGATGGGAAAGGTGAGAGGGAAAGCTCCTTGGTTTCAGGGGAAAATCCCTAAGAGACAACAAGCAAGTGCTGGGCTCTAGCAATGCCTCATTTCAATCAGATACGTAGGACATCAAATAGGTTGTTTTATCAGGCACAACGCAACAATATGAAAGAGTGTGGGTGAAGTCCAATTCATAACTCTGAATCAAACATTGGCAATTAGCCCTATATGAATTGTAAAAATATTTGCAGCCACAATGCTGATAACAATCAACACTCACCAACAGTCGTACAGGTAACTGGTGCTTCATGAACGCAGGAAAAAACTTGCCACCAAAGGCAGGACAAACAGAAAAGACATACAGAAACAATTAAAGGCAATGAAAAGGAGCAAGGATTATCAGTGATGAGAGCTAGAAAGAGATTTCTTGCATAAATGTTTAAGGATGGATTTGAAGGAAGAGTGACCAGTCATTAGAAAACGCGAGTCTGCTCCGAGGAACAGCACAACAGAGGCAAAAAGGTGCATATGTGTAGTGAGGATGGAGGAACAATAGGACAGATGGGAAAGAAGGGAGTGGAAAGGCAGACATGGGAAGGCAGTAAGAATACCAGAGGAGAAGGGAAATACAATGAATGTGCAGCCTGGAAGATAAGGGGTACCTATCAGTGCCCTTCACACTAAGGTATTGGATGTGTTTTCAAAGCCCGCTGAAGACACTGCATTGTACCTTTCCATACAGAGTTTTCAGAGGTTGACAGTTATGTTTTTAACACGGAACAAACACACTAGGCTCACAGAATAAAACCCCCAAACCAGGTATTTTTGGTCAGTCTACTCACGAACAACACATCAGTTTGAAGCAGTGCACCAGAGGAGCATTTGTGTACCTAGCACCTGCTGGGTACTGCTGATGTATGTGTACTGCATGAGGAAAACAACGAATGGATGAAAAAAGATCATCAAAATCAAACAGTAACTCCTTTGATTAGAGGCCAAAGGACTAGGCTTTGTTTCTCAATCCACGTGAGGCAGCACATTTAAGCTGCTTAGAACTGAGGTGGTCAGCTATACGGTGGGACAATATTCTTTGAAGAGAGCTACGGCCACACTTCCAACGAAATAGGAGGTGTCCTGACCTCATTGCCTAAGACTAACTACTGTCCCCCCTTCTGCAGTGCTCCTAAGATGCATAAGATCACAAAACCATGTTGGGGGATAAAAGCCCCCTTCCCACTTGTCACACACTGGTGGTTTTTGGTATGATACTCTCCCAGCATATCCATCTGTATAACTGAGGAAGATGTTATAATGGGGAAAATACCTAGTAAAATCTAAAGAGAGGTTTGAATGCCATAAAGCCAATGAGGTCTAACCAGTCACTTGCTAAAGATTAGAAATTACCATAGTTTCAAGACCTCAGTGCTTAAGTGTATTCCCTAAAGCCTGATGATGGAAATCCTGTCAGAAAATTAATGCAGGGGATAAAGTAGAACTTAAAATAGTCCATCTATTAGATAGTGAAAAAAATAATTAATCCATTTGTATTGCTATTTAGGGCCATAACATTTCTTTGAATAGGAAATTACACAATATCATTTTTATTAAGCTTAGATGTTTTCAAACATAAACTTCTTTAAAATAATCCAATTAAAGCACGTTTTCAAGTTTAAACAAATTCCAAATAACATGTGTTACTCCTTATTTTGGAACATACTGAAAGCACTTGCTCTGTCTAAAAAACCATTTGTGTTCATACAGACATAATCTGATTAGTTTAATTTTGCTGTTACTACTGCTGTTGAATTTGCCCCCTAGATTAGGAATACAGTTCTTTCAAAGGAAAAAAAAATCTTCATTTGACTGTGCTGTTAAATTAGGCACCCTAGAAAAGCCAACTAACTGAAATCTGATTTCTTCCAGGAAAGCCCGAATGAATCACTGTTTCCCTTTCCTGCCACCAGCAGAGCCTGACCCCTCTCCAATTACAGAAAAGAAAAAGCAGAGATTTCTCTATCAGCTCTTCCTTATGAGGATCTTGCTGGTCAGTCTCAAAAAGTCCACCAAGAAGACAAGAGGATTATATATTTGGTCATCTTCTGTCAGGCAGAAGACCTCACCAGTGTTTCCTGGCCCAGGCATTTGTACAATGTAAGCTCTTTCTCTTGACATCTTTGAAGACTTCAGTGTGCTCATAAATCGTAAAGAATCATAAAAGAAACTGGTAATTGATAGGAAACCATAAAAAATTTGGCCTTTGGCTACAGAAAAACATTCAATTTTTTTTTTAAATATACTCTTACAGACTATTGGTTTTAATTGTTATTAGTAGCTATTTACTTTTTGAATACAAGTACATTTACTTGTGTGTGTGTGGAAACTTTTTTTGCCTTGGTTCTGTAAATATTCAATTAAGATAATAAACATTTTAACTGAAACAAATTAACTGTGCCAGTGCAATATTTCAGTTTCAATTAACCTTTTAATTTAAACGTTCATCTGCCTACTTTCAATATAATTTAAAGCTGGTAAAAATCCAAGAAATCTTCAATATAAGTGAAAGATAGCCTGACTGGAATGATAATAAATTCTTAGGTGAGATGTCAGCAGTGATTTCCCAAGCAAACTGACAATAAGGAAGTGTGATGCATTTATGAAGCCTAGGGGTTATGAAAAGGAAAAAAAAAAACCACTTTTTTTTTTCTGCTTTGCTCTGCTAACTTCAGCAGAATTAACAATCAAGATGTTCCTAGTTTTCCAGCATTAGCATTTCTCAGTGCACCCTCAGCTTCACTGCTGTTGTCAAAGGGTGCTTGAAAGTCTAATCTGCCACTTTTCATTCTAAGCAGCACTCCACACAAAAATACCCATAACTGAAGACAGCTAACAGGCTTTTAGTCTTCACCTCGTGACATAAATGTATGAGAAATAACGTTCTTAATTACAGCTAGTAGGTAGGTGGCACTGTGCCTCTCAGCCCTGCAAATCCAGTTGCTTTCAGTCCAGCTTTTGTCTGCAGCTGGCAGTGAGTATGGGACGGTCAGCCCCAGAGGCAGTAGGAGTTACTTGAGCATCGCACAAGATCAGCACGCAATTTGGCACAATTAATGGGCTACCTCCTCAGTAAAGGGAAGAGAAAACTTGCAGTTTGCACCTGTTTTACTCTCCTTGACCCTATGCGATGGCACTTCTTAGGTCATTTATCTTTAATAAAAAAGCTCATGGCATTTAATTTTTTCTCTTTGGAAATCATGAAAACCAAAGTAATTCAACCCAAAGTCAGTAATTCGTGTCTAATGACATACATGACTCACTTTAAGCATGTCTGTGTGTGCATCTGTGTGTATATGCACACACAAAAGCATGTATATGAGGGTTAGATTACCTGGGACAGGAAGGGAGGGAGAAGGAGTCTTGTCATAGATTAATTAATTACTATAGCCTGAAGCTGACAGAGGTAATTACTATAGCCTGAAGCTGACGGAGGAGGTAGTAGAAACACAGAGAAGAGCTTTTCCTTAGCACAGGATTTGGATAGGAGCTTTAGTCTTTGATGTTCAGAGCCAGACTATCTCAGTACAAGTTTACTGGGGGACAAATCTGTAGGAAGCACCTATGCTCCCTTTCTGCTCGATGACCTAACATCTCCAAGAGCCAGCAGATGCCCTGAGCTGCTGGTTAAAGCAGCTGTTTTCTCCTTCTTTCACAGGAATTTAATTCCTCACTGACAGTAATCATCTGCACTTATTCCCAAGTGAGTCTCTAAGTTTCAGGGTCTCTGCACTATATGCCCACCTTGCCCACCTCAGAGAGCTTTTCTTTTGGCTGTACCTCTACTGCTCCATCAGGAAAAGGGGATCTTTTCTCAGGGTGTCGCAGCATTTGGCATTTTTCCCTTAACAGACTGTGCTACTGGAAACAGGAGGCTAAACACTCTTTTGCTCTGCAGTGAACTTAGAAGTTCTCCATGGTTCACAGCTGCAGAAAAGAACATGCAACGAGCCAGAAAGTAGAGTAGCTCTGACATCTCAACACTGTTCTGTAGCATAGACTCGTGATCTGCGAGCACTTAGGACTTGGCAATATTTGAAGTTCCTCAGAGGAAGAATTATAGGAAGTTTGACCACAGGCAAATGTGGCCAGGTAGCAGCTTTACATCTCTCCCTGAGGCATCCATATACAAGCCTCCTTTCCTTGCTCAGTGGCCACAGCAGTCCAGGAGCGAGAGCCTCATTTTCCACCAGTTGTGTGCGTTTGACCTGTTTCAGCACACCCTTAGTGCTGAAACAGGTATTGGAGCTAGCTCTACAGACATCCAAGATAAATGTGCCGATGCCACAAGCTTTTGTGCTCTATAAAGAACTGAATCAACTTCTCCTGGGACGATAGCATAGCAGACTTCCTTCCAAAGGGAACAGATTTCTTTAATTCTCCATATTGAATGCTTTAAGTAGCTGGACCTTTTGGAAATAACTGGCCTTGAGAATACAGTTCCTGCATGTGAAGAAGACACCCTGGACTGCTGTCAATATACCCACTCTTGATCTTGAGGTGTGGCCCTGAAGATGTCAGCTCTCCCTTTGGAAATGCCATTTTGATTTGAGCCAGATGAACATTTGGATGTGGAGCCCAAGCTCCTAGAGTTAGCATCTGCTACTGTAATCATCATTGTACATATTTATCCCTAGAAAAAAATCTCAGCCATCTGACGGCTGAGTGAGGGACTGGCCTGCTCCTACTGGTGCGTGTATTCCTACATCTATTAGTCACTGCAAGTTGTTCCATATTGGAATTTTGCCTACGTTATTATTTGCATACAAGGCATATACACATCATATTACGTAGCCTAGTGTCTGTTTTGATTCCTAGTAATCAAGATCCCAGATTTCTTGATTTTTCTTCTCTGAGGCTGACACACAGTCATGTCAATATAATGGAATATTTTTTTTTTCTTTCCAGTGGAGTCAGTTTGGTTTTTCCGCTGTTTTCCATGAATCAAAAACTAGTAAAAAGATGATTATATTAATAAATTGTGGGATTTAAATCTGCAGGAGTGGGCAGATGAGATCTCTCATAAATTTGCTGACAGTATTTCTGAGTTATAGTTTTAGTGCTGGGTAAAATCTGAATAGCAAAATCATGCAGTGAAATTATTCTGATGGTACAGTAGTATATTTTAGCAGTCTTCCATGACTTTCTCAGCTGGTTCATGTACAAGAGGCACCCATATGTTATAAAGAATTATTATTTGTTTTACTGAACCTTTCAAAGGTTTCAGTTAGCACTGGGTATTAATACATTGTGGAGTCTATAGACATATAAGACACTGTCCCTTGATTTGAAGATTTTATAAAAAATTCAATGGGATTAATGAGACAGTAGAAAGTAAGTGGAACAAAAGTCCAAGGGGGAAGGTTCATGTGTACTCACAGATCCTAAAAATGGACAAAATGTGATACTTGAAAATACAGTATTGTTTGCCAAATCATGACCAGGATTGTCATCTTTAAACACATTTGTAGAGTCTAATATGATCCTAGAGAAACCATGCAAAGGAACATCCTTTGGTGAAGTAAACTACCTTTTCTGACAGTGCTCATGTTCCTTCTGTTCGCCAGGCTTCACTAACAATATGGTTTTCCATACCCATATTTCCATAATCTCTTACCTTTTTGCTACTCTAGCACAGATGACTAGCTAGACACTCTTTTCTGTCTTGTTTTGTTGTTGTTGCTTAATAATGAACCCCCTAAGACTCCCACTTCCTTTTCTCCCTTCCTTGCGGTAAACTATCACAGCTCTGATTCCAAAGACAAATGAAACTCATGGAGAGAGAAGTACTTATTAGACGGTGCTTTGTCTCTTTTTATCTAGGTTCCTTAATTTTTTAATTCCTTGGACAAATTCACCCCTAGTGCACCTCTGTGACAGTCAGTCAGATAATGTGTTAGTGATACTATGCTATGAATCATTTGCATCCCTGGTGTCTTATGCTTTGGGCCACAATAGTTGTGCTGTATTAGTGATAAAGAGCTCTTGGGTGTTTGAATTAGATTCTTCATTCACCCAATTGAACAAGGTCCCTAAATCTAGACAGATTAATCTTCTTTGATTGCTCAGATAATTTGATCTGGATTTTCCTTGCTCTGTTTGAACTGGTGGAATCTGAGCTAAATCACGGTCCTACTTTGCTTGAATTTTTCCTTGTACAGCTAATCTTCCCCTTCAAAGATTTCAACCCTTTCCAAATCCTCACTTTCAAGAATCCCGACTCAACTCCTTGCAAATTTGTCTTGTTCTGGGATCGTAAACGAGCTGGTTGTTTATGCACTTCTTTATTGCACAAATTCTCTCCTGGGAGCCTACGGGCAGGCGGCTGCTTCTTTCTTCACCTCTGTTAAGGTCACCTCATGACAGCTGGAGGAGCCTCGTTTAGATCTGAGCTCTGACCACGCAGTTCCTACAGTGTCACGTAAAGCACACTTGCTCTTTGCTTGTGGCAAAGTTGCCTACCATTCAGACTTGCATTAGTCATACCGTAACTCCAGTTACCGTAACACCAGTAAAAGGGGTGAGTGGGGGCAAAAAGCTGACCTTCACACCAGTCCTCAGCTTCCACAGGAGTGCTTCCCTTTTGCCTACAGTGGCAATGAGGGCTTTTAAACAGTGCCTCACCAGGTATATATCTGGAGAAACTGAAAGGTCGATGGAAATCTTTTACCTAGAGCAGTGGAGAAAGACTGCACATTTGCACACCCTTGTTACACCCCATGTAAAAGGAGTGGGCCAGGCCACTTTTTCCTTGTATTTTATATCTGTCTACCATGAAACATGCTGGAGCTTTTCCCACGGACTGGCTTTGCATCCACATCCATACTGTGTGTCTTATGCTTTCTGACAGAACCAGGGAGTGGATGAGCCTCATCACTGTTCCTAAAGTGGCACAAAAAGCACTTGGATTTCTGCCTCTGACTCGTTATCTGTGTAAGCAGAATCATCTATGGAGCAAAAGTCTGAGGCTCTTAACTACCTTTTAGACTGTCATGAGAGAAAAACAACTATTGGGTGAAATGAGCAGGAGGCCAGTGGTTAGGAAGAAACATGTTCTACGTTGCAGATAATAGAAAGTATTCAAAATGTTGTAAGGTCCTCATGGGAAGCAGGAAGAGTATTGAACCATTTAACCTAAATTTCAGGCAATCTCTCCATCCTCTCCACTACTGTTTTTGTCCCTCAGTTTTTCACCTTTCTAAAGTACCGCTGTCGTCCTCCACCTAATGGATGCATTTAACCGAAGTATGCGTAAAAGCAAAAAAAAAGGTGCATAGAGAACGTGGGAGGGTAAAACTTTTTTTTAAGTTTAATATGGGTCTGAATAAACAGATAATTCAATGCTGACAATAGTTATTTCTATTAACCTGTATGTGGATGAATGGTTAACAGAGTAAAACACATCCTGTGGCACTGTTTCCACTTTCCCATCCTTACAGGTGTACTGAAGTTCGCTTAACTGCATTAACAAAACTGCCAGACTTAAGGAGGCAGCATAAAATCTGAAGGAGGAAATGACATGGAAATTCATTTCCAAAAAGACTCAGACACCCTGATGCAGCTGATCAGGAGGGAAGAAGAAATGTCAATAAATGCTAAAGATCATTAAAAAGTACTGATACTAAAAATCACTGAGTAGGTAAAGCCCTGGATTCTGACTGACAAGACAGATGTTCTGAACCACTGTGCAGATAGTAACAAAACCAAAACTTGTTCAACACCTTAAAATAAAGCTGAAACAACAGCAAAAATCTACATACGCTTTTGCACTGACTTGAAGGCAATCACCTCTTAATCTGTAAGACTGGTCTCTCTGCAGTAACACAGTCTCTTAAAAAGTTTAAACCACTGTCAATGTATTCACGTTGACACATTAGCAAAGTAACTTTAAAAAAGACCACTTGGAAAAACTAAGGGAAAACTCTGCGGGAAGTTCTGCTGCCACACCGAGGAGGGTAAGATCTCAGGTTAATTGATGCAGTTGTACCTTACCTGGTTCTGCAGTTTAATACCGCCACGTGCCCCTACTTCTTTCGGCTGAGCACAACATGTGCTGGGAACTGGAGCATTTGACCTTCCCCAGCTCTCCGGCAGAAACTCCAGAGTAACCTTTACCTTCAGCAAGGAGCTGTGCTCATTTTCCCCCTCGTGCTCCGCGCAGAGCAATCTAATACACCTCATCATGTGGTGTGTTACCATAGCAGCAATGAATCCAGCTGCTGCAACACAAAAGACTGACAAAAAGTTGAGTTTTTTTTTCCTGTCCACCCACCCGGTAAAAGTCAGGGTTGTTTTCTTGTGCAGCAAATCTAATCCAGATAGACTTATGCCACCTATGAGAGCTAAGCTGTGGCAAAGTCTAAAAAGAAAGACACAATTAAACTCTACATTTTGCTTTGCGGGACTTGAGGTTTATTTTTAAGAAAACAAATGAGTTAATAGTATGAAATCACTGCTGATCCCTTAAACAACCTATCGTTATTTTTCTGGTCCTGCCATTCACTAGTTTAAAAATTTAGGTCCCTATCTTCATAGGAATTGCAATCACATAATCGTGCTCGGCAGACAGAAATGCAATGATATAGCTGCAGAGTCAGTACAGGTGAAACCCACCAGATTTACACCTTCAGAAACAAAACAGTCATGCACTTCTACCCTCTTGGCCTGGAAAAAAACTTTTACAAAGTTGTTTGCTTGTGGACAGAATTGTATTTATCTGGAAAAACCTAAATATTCATTATTAACACAGCCCTACTGCATTAAACACAAGTACTAACCACAGCAGAGCCTTTTGAGTTAAACATTGATGCTTTACAGCTTCAAATTAATTCCTGCACTGCTGCGACATCTTAGTAATACCATTCAAAGTCTGCTTTGGGAAATGTACTAGATAGAATACACGAATTACCACCTCTAAGGTCCCAGTCTTGCAACTGCATTTTTGAGAACAAATTCTTCCTGTGAAGCAGGGCCATAGTCTTCCTTCAGCAGTTTCAGTAGACAGAAAAGGACTGCACATGCAATGAAGCTAAGCCTTTCTCCTGTAGAAAGTTTCTTCAAGAGCAGGGACTGAACTGGCAGCAACCTGATACGCGCCATATGAAATGTGCCAGGCTTTTCTGAAGTGGTCTTAATGGGGTTTTCCCAGCAACCAGCCTTCCCCAAAACCTGCTAGGCATTTTCAGTTGGAATAACTGCTTCTCGTTTCCAAGATAAAATGTCTGTTCAAGGTGTGAAAGATAGTATCACTCCAGGAGCCTCTTAAGTAAGAATGTAGTCCTGCAACTATATCATCAAAAGGTCAGCCTTTCTACTCAGTTTTCTATTTGTCTGAATTTGATGGAAGATGGAAAAAAACAGCTACTACTATCACAGATCTCGACTTAACCTGTTAGAAAGTCCAAAATAAAAACGAAAATAAAATCCTAACTACTAATTCATTCTCTCTGACTGCTTTATGAGCAAAGTCAAACTCTGTCCAAGTTAATTCATAATATTTTTACCCTGTTTTCACACAGGATCTGCCAAAGCTGTTTGTGGAACTTGTATCTCACTGCAACTGCCAGCGAAGGGTGGCTTTGGAGTTCACAGATTTCTAGTTTTGGAGATCTTCATTGCTGCAGCTGTTCTAAGAGACCTCTGAAGATGGAAAACAGCAATGCAGGCTCCTCAAAGAGTCACCTTACTTTACCTTGAAGTAGGTATTTATTTATTTATTCACTTCTAAAATGCTGCCTGCCATTCTGGATACAGTGACAAAACACGGTGCAAGAGGATTCTCCTCAGAACAGTTTCTACAATTACTCAACGCCTATCCTCTTAATGGTTACCACACAGTGAATTTTCTTCCTCAAACACTGACTATCAGGAGAACAGATAGGCCATAAAGCACATCCTAAAGTTGTATAATGGGATTGAATTTCAGTTGTTACATAGTCACTTGCAAACTCTGTGATAAGTACTTTACACAAAAAAATGGAAAAAAAAAACCCAACAGTTGAAAGGCAAGCAAACCTTCCATGCGCATCTATTAATGTTCCTGTCTGTCTTGTGTACTTTTAGTGACTTCACTCTAATTGTGTGTATAGTAAACAAGAAAAAAAGAAAATGTATTGATGGAGCCTAATGGGCTATTAATGGGCTATTAAAGGAAGGCACCTGTTTTAAAAGAAACAACACAGGCTTTTGAAGAGCACTATCCCTCTGCCTGAACCAACAAATGATCCAGGTCAGGCAGCTGAAGCTGCAGGCTGGAGCCCCAGCAGAAGCTTCCCCTCTCCCTGACCAGAGGGCTTACCCACTCAACAGGACTTGCGGACGTACAGCACCTGCTCACTGTTTATAGAAGGGCTGACAACGCAAAGATTAACAGAGCCATAATTTCAATAATTCATGTCCGCTCTGGTGTCCCAAGGCTAAAGCAGCCTCCTGTGTCACTCATGATTTCATGCTTTCACAGTCTTTATCTCTTCTGCTGCGTTCCCCCACCAAACCCAGTTCTCCTTCACCCCTACAGATTTGTAGCGAACTTCAGGGGACCTGCGGGAAAAGCATGCGGGTTTTAGAAATCATGCTTGTCAGTAATAGGCAACAGCCCTGAACTCTTCTGTAACACAGGCAGGCACCTGGAACGTGCTCCTAAGGGAACCAGCTTCCAGGTGGCACTTACTTCTGTATGGAAAGGGTCAGGCATGGCTTGAAGCATTGTCACATACTTACTGTTCTGGAACAGAGTTAGTTAATACACTACCTGGAAAATGCAACAGGAGATCGAGCCAATGTCAAATGTACTCAAAAGAAGGTTACTCTGCCTTTCTTTAAACACCTGTTGGCCAGCGGCTGCCTTACACAGACGGCATCAAGCCCATTTGGACTTGTAAGATGAACGGCTGCTTTTCCATCAAAATATTTTCTCACCAGAAATGCTACTGAGCCTTCTAGAGGACTCTCTTCCTACTGCCATGGGATAACTGATCCTCTCACACAATACTCAGCCATGCCAAATAAAGGTAAAGCCTGGCTCCTATGAGACCTGACTCCCTCTGGAGGAACTCAGCCTGCAGCAGCCATCCAGACTTGACTCTTCCTTTAAAACACGGTGTGAGCACAAGAGACGGAGTAGCGGCACGGCTCCAGAATTGCTCTGGCACTTCTGAAGCTGAGGAGGAACCAGCACAGGAAATCACAACTCTTCTTGTCGTCCCCAGTTGCCTAACGAGCAGTGTGAGTTCCTTGGTGCTGCCTTCGCAGCACCCCTGCCCTGGCACCAGGCAGCTGCTCAGGTCGACAAGTAGAAAAGGCCTCCCTAGTGCTGCCCAAATGGCCGAAGGTCAGGCTGCAGACCCCAGGAGATTACAAGATACTAAAAGCAAACACCTGTGGTTGGATCTGTTTGCTGTCTGATTTCTGAGCCACAGATGATCACAGTTTTAGGTTTTCCTTTATAGAGAGGCCAGCGCTTACTCTTTTTTTCCCCCATTTAATGGCTTCCAGAAGGAGCCAGAACTATTAAGCCGCATCCAAGCTAAGCCAGCCTCTGTGTCCTGGCAGGGCTGGTGGGCATGGCTCAGGGACACCCAGCTGGCTCCCGAGGGTGTCAGCAAGATGCTGTGCCAACTCTGGCTCCTGGCTTGCTGTGCTGGACCCAGCCAAGTCCTCATACAGCCACTTGGATGTCACAATGCTCCTCAGAGATCCAAGTCTTGCAAGCCCCAACAGCATGGGTCCAGCATGGCTTTGGAGAACCCATGAGCTCCCCGCAAGCTGTAGAATGGGAGGGCAGAGATGGCCAGAGGGGCTGTGCAGAGCCCAGCCTCTGCCTGGCACGGCTGCGGCTGCCCCGGCACTAACGAGCCAGTTTGGACGCAAGCTGACTCGGCTGTGCTTCTCAAATTAATAATGCTTCAGGCCGGAGCGGTGGAAATACAACACACAAACATCTCGGTGGCTGAGCCGCTTCATGGGCACCGCAAATATTTTGCTCTAGCAGCGCCGAGGAGGTGGCGTGCAGAGACAGGAGCGAGCAGACACAGTTTGGTATGGGGGGAGGCCTGCACTGAGGCAGGCGGTCAGACAGTTTTTGTTAGGAAACTGTGGCCTTAATCTCCTAATAGCTAAAAAAGGGGGTTGATAACTGAAGTCTTTCCAGCCCCTCCTTTCTCCTCCCTGAGGATCCAAGTATGCCGTAGTCAGCAGTGCACGCCGCTGGCAGCCAAAAGCCCAGGCTAACCCTATGGTGCGAGAACCCACACTGCCCCCCAAAATTATGTCAATTATTTGAACGGAGTTTCTTGCTCAGTGCGTGCCTCTGGTTGCAATTGAACTCTGAATGCAAAATAAAGAACTTTAACCAAAACAGGTCAGAATGACCAAAACCTCTTCAGTCTGAAGACCGGCCTCAGCCTCGCTTTCCGCGTACCAGCAATGAGCACACGGGGTGGCCGGGAGGACAGGCGTGCCACCCAGGTACGCCCTCACACCAAGCCAAATGAGGAACAGTACTGTGGCAGAGAGCGAGTACAGCGACCCTGCCTGCGCACACCTCCGCGGCTGCCCGTGGGAAGCCTGACGGCTTCTCAGCCAGCTCCTACAGGCTTCCTGAGCAACTGGGGATAACCAGATATATGGGCAGGGGAAGAGAAAAAGAGAGAGGAAGAAAGAAAGCAAGGGAGAGGGATATACATAATTTCCAGCTTCCTTCCCATCATTCCTACCTCTTCCCTGAGGTGAACGCGCTGGCTGTGAATGACCTATAGGAACTGGGAGGTTTGATCTGTGTTCCCCATGCTGACACAAGCATCCTTTTCAACACAGGGCTGCTCACTTGGCACCAGTCTGGGCAATGCCTTATTAAATACCAGTGAGCCATTCATAATTTTTTGTTCACTATTCTGAATTGCTTATTTACTTCTTTCGTTAAGGTCAACTCACAGGCCACCACAAAGCGTTGTCAAGTATCTGCCATTCATGTCAAGAGTTTGTCAGGTTGGGGTTCATGTTTTCTCTCTCTCTCGGGTGCCTGACATGTTCCTCGCCTCGTCCTGCTGCCCTTCAGGGGAACGGTTACTATAGCACTGAACACAAGGCCAGTGATCGCCATAGGAAGCAGCACTACAATGCTGGGGAGAACAAATGTTTGAAGACTGGACCATGACTATGCACCAGAGTGACAGCTCAAGCACTTCCAAAGCATGGGAAAAAACACGCAAGCACAAGGGACCAGGGAGCGGTTTGATGAAACGGCCTTTTTCTAATGGTTCTCAAAAGGGCACATTTCAAAAAACATCCACAAATAAATTAGCAATTAGGTTCCCTACCGCTATGGTCACTTCTACGCTCCTGCAGAGAGGGTTTTATTCAAAACCCATTTCTTCATTTAGATTTTAACATGTTTCTACAAAGGCAATAGCCCAAACTGCCTCAAAAACCATCTGGGCTAAATCAGCCCAACCACCGGCTTCTTGCCGCTCACCTGAAAGCAACGTGGCTGCTGCTGGTCCTGCCCGGCAGCCTCCTGCGTTCCCACTCCCCCCCGCTGGCTACCGGCAATCCTGCTCTGCCACATCCCAGGCAGCTTAGGCACAAAGTGTGTACCTGTGCTGGGAACACACGTGTTGTAACAGGCACGCAGTCATGATCTAATGTAGATGTGGTTTTGGTTTGGGTTTTGGTTTTTTTTTTGCATTGGGAAGGCAATTTTAAACGAGTGCAAGGTTTCTTTCAACGGCTCAATGATAAATCACATTTAAGACATAAATAGATGTAAGCAATGGACTAGGTGAAGAGAGTAGACGATCTGAATTTGCATATCTTCTATTTTAAGCAGCTAACACGAATGACCTGAATTGCCCGCGTAGAGACACCTGCCTCTCTACAATGAAGTTACAGGGAATTGCTGCTCCTAACACTGTCCTCTGAATTGCATCCAAGTTGGATGCTTAAAGCAGATGGTATTGGTACATCTCCTAAGGCTCTGCTTTGAATAGATGAACCCTAACCTCTTTAAAAATGAATAAAATCAGTTACAGGAGTGCAGACCTATATCCAGACGATCTAGGGGCTAGAGAGACCCTCTGCAGAATCCCCTTATGCCAAAGTGGTTCAAACTGCTGCTGAGAGAAGAGCGATGAGGGCTTCTGCCAAAAGCTCTAGGTTACTTCATCCATTTATTTCGCCTTACCTCAGCTAACCAGCATAAACTAGAGAGGGTCACACCAGTACAGAAAAGCAAACCTCAGGGGGAAAATGGAGGCCAGCCGAGGAGGATGGTGGAAGTCAGGAGGTGGCACCCTTCCCTCTTAGTCGGTGCTCATGGCGGTGCCGGGGGCAGATGGTGAGTGCCAGCGGATGTTCTCAAAACCGGGGCTTCTAGGCATGAAGCCAAAGAGTATTTCTAATCACCTATCATTGTGGATCATGGCACGTATATATCATGCCATAATATTCTGGCCTGCAGCACTGACCAGATTACGCTATCAGTGGGTAATTCTGGTTGCTACAGTTTCACCGGCAGTTTCAGTTGGACACAGCGGTCTTCCTCGCTTTCTGACCCTAGATCCAGCTTCCTCTGACAGCAATGCGTATTAAGATTCCCATAAATACAAAGCTTTATACAATCTCCCAGAATGTTTAATCCCTGTGATTATTAGGGATATATTTACGTATCATCATTATCAAATCTTGTGTGGTTTTGTTATCATTTGGGGTTTTTTTTTTGGGCTATATCTTTCACAAAATATAAAAATTCTGCCTTGTAAGAGATCTAAGGATTTTCTGTCCTCAGCTTAGCATAAACTATAGATGGTGATGTTTGCCTCTGTAGATATGTGGTAGGAATCCTGTTAGCATTTACATATGCCTCCCTAGATACTTATTCCGTGTTTTAATTAACCCTAGGATTTGAGTCTTTCATGAGAAAATTATCAAGTAGGGCCACTGTAGTGTGATTTAACCACTCAGCCAGAGGGAGACAAGGATATTTTATTTTCCAAATTAGGAAGGATATGCCAACAACCTTTCAACTACAGCAGGTCACTGGCAGTAATGGCACCATGATAAAACCAAAGTCACTGAAAATATTACCATGACATTAGTAGTTGAAGAGCTAAAATTTATATGCATGTCTGTCCATTTTGTTTCAGTTAGTTTAAGGATATCAAGGGAAGGGTGCTGTATATATCAGAGTGCTTTTATAACCAGAACCTGGCATTTTATATTCACAGCTTGGCACAAACTACAAGGGAAACTGATGTGGAGAGCTCATCCCACCCCTTATCTGAGATAATCATCAAGCTGCCACAAATTCATGAACAGTTAAGCATCTCTATTCGAAAGCAATTCTGTGGGCTGGCAGGTAGAGGGGAACTGGGGTAAAGAGGCCACCAGCTAGGTCAGACCTCAGGGCCATCCCTGATCTCCCCCAAACCCTCTTCCTACCAACCTGCAGCTCCGCCGCCTCTCCCCAGCCCCCGGGACAGAGGAAGCAGCAGTGGCACCATCCTCCCGGGCAGCTGCCAGGACCGAGGAGGGAGCAGCAGCCATCTCTGCGGGGTTCCTGCTGCTAATCCGGGGCTGCGAGCCCCAGCGGTCGGCTGATAGTGTGCTTAGGTGGGATTTAGGCTACCTGGAGCACCACTGAACAGATAACGCACACTTCACTATCTGGAGTTTTCCTACTCAGCCACAATGCCAGAAACCTTATTTGGAAAAAAAAAAAAAAATCAATAAAATGTTTGTCCATATGCTACTGGGACCTGACTGCCTATCTGGGGCTGAACCTGGCTACGAGTTAGGGCTGCAGGTTTCCAGAAAAGAGGGAAAGAACCAGACACGGCTGATAGGTGGAGTAAACAGTGTCCAAATACCATGGCAACGAGAACAAATTCCTACCTATCTGCTTTTATACGTGTCCTCTCAAGCTCGCTGCCATGTTACCACGCTGCCAGGCAGCATGCGTATTCCGCTGTGGGGCTGCAACAGCATGCCTCCTTGAATGCTATGAAAGTTATTTTGCCCTCAAGCAACAATAATCTGCACCGGGTTTTGTTTGACTACGCTTCTACTATAAAGAGCCATCATATTTATATGAACAGTCCTTAAAAGATACAATCAACCTTTTTTAAAAAAATCACTTCTCTGACTTTCAAATATGTTATTATTACACGATACTTAAAACAACTTCAAATAAAACAGTTCTATAAATAAATAACTTTTTATTTCTTTTGTTTGCTTTATGGCTTGAGCGACATTTTGTACTTCTGTTTGCGCAGCTTTTTAATATAATAGCAGAGGAGAGTGAAAGTAGTAATAGAATAAAAGTAATCTTGAAATAAAAATACGGATAAGAGATTAAGGGAGGTACACCAAGTGAAACTATTTTTAATTCTCTTTAATATTTGATTACACTTCATGGCCCATCTACATTTTTGAAGGGAGAAAAAGAGCAAGATTTTGCGGCAGTTTTACATATTGCTTTATTACCTTACTATAAACACTTTCACTTACAGAGCTTTGCCAATAGCCATCTTCTGTCCTTTTTAGCAACTTGCCTTAATAAGTTTGGAAGATCAGTCCGAGGCAGTAACATGTCTGAGATACTTTCACCTCCTCACTGCTTTCGCAGAGCCAACTGTTTCCCTGTGTGTTTGCCCTAACACAGGGAGAAGAGCCCCACTCACAGGACCTCATTGCTCCCAGCATTATGGAGTGGATCCAGACCCACACTCGGGCGTGGACTTTAGAGAAAGACAGTTTGGACCTTGCCTTACCTGGTCCACCATCCTGCTGCTCGTACTGGCCCAAGGCAATGTCCACCTGCACCATGGCCAAGCCAAGCACACGTAAGGCCACATGTACAAGCTTAAATACTGCCAATTTAACCCATCATATTTTGCAGAGTACATTTCCATCACCCAGTTGACTTCAAGCAGGCAAATCAGATGTAATCTCTCCCTTTAAAAGGCCCAGTTTCACATCTAGCAAAGCAAGTATCTCTGAACAGACACACTGCTGGAGGTCGCCGTGTCCCCACGCAGGGGAAGCCAAACCTGGTGATGTGGACATGAGTGAGGCTCACAGGATGTGCTGGAACTTCCCCAGCTCCTGTGCCCCAGCTCTGCAGCATGGAAGAAACCCTGGTTTTGAATCCAGTGAGTCCAGTTAAGCACATTCATAAGCCTTGGGAGGAATGGAAACCAATACATCTTGCATTGACAGAGGTGCAACTGTTAAATAAAAATAACTCTTGATTTTCATTTATGGGCCTATTTACATTTTTTTTTTTTAATGCATGCGCTGGGATGTAGTGGTTTCCCTCTCCCTAAACACCTTTGAAAGCATGTTAATGTGTCTTTTTTTTTTTAATTTAGCAAAAGTAAAAACAGACATTCAGCAAATCTAATACTACTCAGAAAGAAGTGACATTAGCTAAATAAGGCACCATCAGCAACAATTACAATAACGTGTAAGTATAACTGCATATGTCTACTATTAGCATGAAAGTGTGAGGAATAGCACTGTGACAAATGTAAAAGCCTTTCTAGAGAAACTTTCCTTTAAGGAAAATGTCATTACAAACAGTAGGTAAACCACAGTGCTGGTTTTTACATTACTTTAACCAAAACAAGCCTGACTTTCCTGTTGGGACTATGGTAAAGTATATAGTTATATAGGGAACGAAAGGAAAGGTGGAAAAAGACAGAATGACACAGGTGATCTGAAATCGTTAACTATTGTAAACTAACTATCATGTTTCAGTGAACTGTGTCATTGTACAGTACATGAAGCACTCTCCAGTGTCCAAACGAGGGCACTGCAATAGGACACCTCAATCCCTTCATCTGGCTATACAATTAATTACTATCCATACCAATGTCCAAAGAGCTCCAAGTTTGCAAGTTGTGACCTCGTTTATAATATCCACACTTTCTCTCACTTAGACTCGTTTACATGTGAAACGTTGCACAGGAAATGTAAGTGCACCCTGGCTAAAATTAGCTCAAATGAAGCTTCCCAGCTTCCTTGGGGAACCAGTTTGTTGCAATCTTCAGATGTGAAGCCTGAAATATATTTCAGAATTACTGCAGCAACCCTACTCCCAAATCTAAAATGGGCAAGTGGTTTCACATGTGTCTGTCTCTTCAACCAGTATGCGTCGGGCACACCTGGAAGACCCTTTCCTGCACCCACCCTCTGTCCCTGCGTGTGGCTCTGCAGGGGAGGGAGGTCCCCAGAAAGGCTGCAAGAGCCCACAGCTACCCCCTTGTCAGAGCACAGAAAGACTGTCAAGCCCAGCTAACAGCAGCTGGAAAACAGAGGGGCAAAAGGATGAGAGAGAGTAGGAACTGAAGTACCCAGGAAAGGTATCACCCCTGAACTGGGTCACTGGGGAATCCATCTGGGCTTTCAGGATGGAGTCAAGGCTGTGGAGAACACAAGTGCTGCTGAAGCCAGCTGTTTGGTTTGCCTTCTCAAGGCATTTATACAACTGATTTCTCTTAAAAACACCCCATAAGGAGTTTTGGCATGAGGGGTTCTGGCAGGAAAGTCTATAAAGAGTTAATACATTTGGTTTCCAGCTCTGTTTTTTTCTACTTATATCGCAAATGAAAATAAGTTCAATCTTCTCCCTGTGCTTTCCACCACAAAAAAAAAGAAGTTCCCACTCCTTTTGAGTAGATAAGCAGCCTTTTGCTCTGGAGAGGCCAATGCGGGAAAGCGAAGGAGTGATGTTGATTAAAAAAAGAGGCAAAACAGTCCCTGCCTTCTTGAGGAGACCCGCACAAGTCTTACAACAACCATACTGAGACCACCTGGTTCTTCAGACAGAAGTGACTCTTAGGTGACAATCCTCTGGATTGTTTTCCTGATCATTTAAAAACATAGGATCAATCCAAACTGCATTCATGCTAAGTGAAACAGTAGTTTTAACTAATTTTCACTGAACAAGGACAATTCTTCATTAAATTCTAAAGGATGTGGTCAAATAATTTTTATCAATCTCACTATTGTTAATTTAAGCTCTACTTTTAGTATCAGCTGGAAAGTTGAAAAGTGTTCTCTTAAAATCAGTTTATCATCTTTGCTTTGGCAGTGTTTTATTTCTTTCATTTTTTCCTAAATTTAACTACCGCTGTTTTTCTTTCAATAGCAATATTTGCTATTTGTACCAGACTATCACCATAGCAAGGAGGTATCTGTAACTGTCAACCCAACTGAACTGAGTGTTATCAAAATAGTTCTAGAAACAACATTTGGCAATTTTTAAATTGCCACATATGGCAATACTCAGGTCCATACTTTTCCCTGAAAACAAAAAGAATTGAAAACTAATTTCTGGCTTAAGTTATGGATAAGGTTCAAAACATAACTGACCAATCCCCCTCACCCCTTCTTCTAATCCCCTGACCAAGAAAAAACTGAGCATTCAAATGGAAGTGTGCTCCTCAGCCTTCATACTTTGGGCTGAGAACCAGGACTGCCATCTGTAGTACAAAAGGTGAAACAGGACAAAAAATATAAAATAGGGTTTTGATCTGACTGCATACAAAAGATGAACAGAAACATCTGGGAAGCCAGATCTCCTGGCACCCGGCAACATTTCACCTACAACTGTCCTAAAACATCTCACTGAACTCACGGATGCTACTACCTTCTTCCATAGACTGTCAATCATCTGGTAAATGAGCTATATCTAATCATGTCTCACTTCATCTGCATCCTCAAATTTCCCACTCTAATTCCACCAAAAGATGCACGCCAGCATGAGCCCATGGAAAAGACAAGAACTCCCCAATATTGCATGTGCTTCCAAAACCTGACCTCTCCTCTTCTGCCTCTGCTCTGAGAAATCATCCTTTATTTCATGTATATCTTGCACGTGGGAAGAGAGGCAAGCACCCTGGTACTCATTTCCTCACACCTGAGAGACAGTGAAAGTCCTGGACTGTGGCTGGGAGCTTGAGGACATGCTGACCTAGACCCAGTCCCCAGGCTCGTGCTGTGTAAGCCAGCAGTTTGACTCCTGCTTCCCCGGCACGCAGGTGTAAAAGGCATGGTGGCATTTCTGCCCACGGGGCATTGATGCATTCTGAAATTCCTCCCCATGTCCATGCAAGAACCCCTAATCTTGCCTTTTTTCTGGATGTAAGCCAACAAAACATAAAGCATGACAGGAAGGATTTCTCTCTGCTACTACTCACCTGCAATGGAAGCTCTAAAGTGCCCCTAAATTACCCTCTAAATCCCATACTTATCCCGAGCTTTGTGGGATCTATTTCTCCTTAGCCAGCTTTATACAACTTAAAAGCAGTGCCTGTCCTCATCCCACTGTGGAACTGCACAGTGTTCTCTGCCCTAAAGCACCTCTTCAGCAATTTTGGACAAAAGAAAACCTGCGTCACTGGATGTTTGTATAAGGGGGAGAGGATGTTTATGATGCACAAGAGTCTTGTTGTATTTTGACCTGCAAGCAGAAAGGACGGAGCCTTTCAGGTGACTAACAGCTGCCCATTCTCAGGGATGATTCTCCATCTCAAGCACTACAGTAGAAAACCCTCTATGACCTGATGAGTTAAGTGCGCTGTGGCCCAGGAGACGGAGGTGACTCTGCCCTCTTGTGACTCAAGCACATGGAAATGACAGATGAATTACACTGTGGACCTCCAAATTAAGCATTTGCGTAAATATAGATAATCTTGACATTACCCTTATCTATCTTTACAGATATTATTAATATATCTAAGGATAAATGTTGGGGGAAGTTAGCTAGGAATTTGTATTCAAAGCAATCGAGTCGAATACAGCTGCAGCTGATTAAAACAGTTTTAATTTAACTAGTACTGAGACAGTCAATCAGCAATTGGGAGAAAGAATGCAAATGAAGTGTTTGCTTGTCCTGTAAGACTGAGAGCTGGGACTCCTGGGCATCCCAGGTCTCCTGGTCCCCCCAGGTCTCCCGGTCCCGCCTGTGCAGCCAGGGCAGCAGTCAGTACAGAAGCAGCTGCCCTCCGAAATGCATGCAGATCATAAAGCAACCACAGCTAACGTGAGCATGACAGGTCATTCAGCTGTGGTAAAAAAATGCATAATTAAACAGATACAGACTCCTGCATTTTAGCAGGGTGGGGGAAGCAATGCCCAAAATGCAGATCACATAGAGCAATATATTTATCTCATTATACTGTTGGAGAGGGGACAAAAATAAAGGGCACCAAGTTGCTCTTATCCCATAGTGTAAGTAATGTCAACCTATGTCCATCCTGACTGTCCTCAGGTAGCATCAGCCCAACAGACCTGTTTACTTTGCCTACAATGGGTTCTTACTATGACAAACTATGACAACCTTTTCAGAGATACAATAAACAAAAATTAGTTTTCAAAGGTTCTGTGTGTGAGCCGGGTCCACATTTACCTGGAAAATACCATATTCACTTAAATAGTTAAAAATCAAAGCTACTAACGTTCAGGAAAGGCTGTAAATGTCTCTATTTTACTTTCTCTTTTGAACACTTTCCTCCTGAACTTGCCCCACCTGACACCAAGCCTGTTGCTCGCCTTCAGTTCAGTAGCAACAAGGTTGGTCTCAGTAAGGAAATTATTTTAATAGTAAAACATACTGGACCCTTTGTGTAAATACTTCAAAAGGAAATGTGGCTTTTACTTTAAAGCCAATTATTATTTATATTTTAATATCACTGAAAACATTTTATTTTAAAAACCGTTCCAGAGAGGAATGAGAGGAAAGCTGTAAAGTCTTAAGGAATACAATAAAGCAACATCATTCATAACTGGGTACATTACTTTTGGCTTACAGCAGGAAATTGATTTTAGAAAAAAAAAATGGAAAAGGACACTTATGTTAGAAATCACTTGTATTCAACAATATTTGCAATAAATACTTAAAACTAGTAGCTGAGAGTGGAGGGAACTTTACAGTTCTGGTGCCATTCTTTATTTTTGCTGGCCTACAACTTTACCATATAAACAGCGGGATCCTGGGCTCAAATTCATGACCCTGGAGGAATTCCCCTGCCAACGCTACAGGCTTGGGGAGGAGTGGCTGGAAAGCTGCTCAGCAGAGAGGGACCTGGGGGTGTTGATTGACAGCAGGCTGAACATGAGCCAGCAGTGTGCCCAGGTGGCCAAGAAGGCCAATAGCATTCTGGCCTCTATCAGGAATTGTATAGCCAGTAGGACCAGGGAGGTGATTTTACCCCTGTACTCGGCACTGGTGAGGCCGCATCTTGAGTACTGTGTTCAGTTTTGGGCCTCTCACCACAAGAAGGACATTGAGGCGCTGGAGCGTGTCCAAAGAAGGGTGACGAAAATGGTGAGGGGTCTGGAGCATATGTCTTATCAGGAGAGGCTGAGGGAACTGGGATTGTTTAGCCTGGAGGAAAGGAGGCTGAGGGGAGATCTTATCGCTCTCTACAACTATCTGAAAGGAGGTTGCAGAGAGGTGGGAGTCGACCTGTTCTGTCAAGTAACAGGTGATAGAACAAGAGGAAATGGCTTCAAGTTGTGCCAAGGGAAGTTTAGATTGGATATTAGGGGGAATTTCTTTACTGAAGGGATTATTAGGCATTGAAATGCATTACCCAGGGCAATGGTGGAGTCCTCATCCCTGGAGGTATTTAAGGGTCATGTAGATATAGTGCTTAGGGACGTGGTTTAGTGGCGGGCTTGTCAGTGTTAGGTTAATGATTGGACTAGATGATCTTACAGGTCTTTTCCAGTCTAGGAGATTCTGTGATTCTGTGATTCTGTGAATGAGTGGGGAGGTAGACGTAGGACTTGTTCTCAGTCTCCTGATTCTCACCACATAGACACATAATAAGGGCAAGTTTCTGAGAATATGCTATGCTCCTGGATACCTTACCTACTCTGCAGAGATTAAATGCCTCACAGATAGTGCATCAGAAAGCCCATGCAGGTCTGATTTTCCAAACAGGCGGCTGTACTAGGAGTTTGGTTTAGTTTCATCCATGCTTTTTGCTTAGTATAGTTGGGAGGAAGAAGAATGAATCAAATGAGAGAAGGGGAAGCAGGACTCTCGCCATTGCCTAGTCAGCCCACTCCTGGTACTATATGGAGCTCAGTATTGCAACCTTGAGAGCAACTCAAAATATTTGTTCAGTTCCTGATTTATTCTCCTCTGAGGCCAGAGTTTAGACCTCTATCCTCCTCAGCAGTGATTAACTTCACTTACTTTCACTACAGCTAAATCCAGTACTAGTACCATAAATGAATAGTTTTGGTTTTGTATTGTTGGTTTTGTTTGTTGTTTTTTTTTTTTTTTTAAATGACACTGAGCTGAAAACAAATAGAAAGCAATCAAATGAAAGATAATCAAAATCAGTTTATCTGCTCATACACTGTAGCAAGCATTACTAACAAAGTTCAAAACTTGCACACAAAAGATGAGAACATTTCTTATAACAGTGTGAAAAGCCAAGCCGGCTGGGACATTTTCCAACAGGAATTTGTAATAAGGAAATGCTGATTTATCAAACACAACACCCATCATCTGCATACCCTAGTTTTGCTAAGAGTTTTGCTGGAAAGGTTTCTCAGGTCTAAGGTGGAATTTTTATTAAAAGCCCAAAAGAAGCCCATGCACATCCAGTAGTTAGGACTCCCTTGGTGACTGAGAAGACAGATGCTTGGGTCCCTAGCTCTGTCACTGTAGCTCAGGAGCCTTGAAACCGGAATGCCAGCAGGAAAAGCCATCCTCCTAACTTCCTGGCTGTTACAATGCATAATGTACAATGTAGATTGTACATATGATATCTATGTATATGATATATATCATATCATATATGATATGTACTGTATGATATCTTGAAAATAGCTTTAAACCAATGGTTAATGAAAAAAAACCCCAATACTATCAACACTGACAGTTTTCATCATAAGGAACACAATACTGTGCATGTTTCTGGTAACAACATAATGCCCTTACTCCTTCCTCCCTCCTGCTGTAGTCACCTTCTCCAAACCAGAACAGCTTTGTAACTACTCTGGTTCCCTTCACTTTTCACATTCTTTTGCAATCGTACTTAAAAATATCATCCAGGCAAATTGAAACAAAGAGCATATTCATAAAGATGGCATTATCGTACTAATTTGTAATTCAGGAGACCCTGGCTTAATTACCTATTTGTTCTGATCTCAGTCTCTTGTCTATAAAAGAGGATTAATAGCACATCCTATCTCACAGCATTTTTCTGGGGGGACAGACATTTATAAGCCTGATGTGTTAAGATGATCAGATAGACAAGGAGCTTAGAAATATCCACTCCTGCTTGCGTTCTCTGGACTATAACCAAACAGGCCCACCACCAACCTGATATTAAATAAAAGTCCCTCTGAGCCCCAGGTCAGTGTTTGTTACAGTGGGGAGGAGAGCGAGCAAGCCAGACCAGACAGCAGCAGTCAGGACAAAGGGGGGCTCCCAGGGAGGAGGGTGGCACGGGAAACCAGAAGAGGCTGGGGAGGAGGAGGAGGAGGGAAGAAGAGGGCAGAGTAATAGGTAAAGACATGATGAAAGACAAGATCTGAGCAGGAGAGAGGGGACACAGTGGAGGCAAATGATGGTGAAAATAGAAAGAAGGTGTAAGCAGCTATAAAGGAAACTTTCTTGCTTAAGGCATGTGTGCCTCACCTATGAATCATAACAGGATTAACTATCATTAATCGATGCTCATATGAACCTATCAGTAGTTTCTGGAGCTGCTCAGGAAACCCAGTTGGAGTCAGTTCAGGTTTTAATGGAGTTTTTTTCAGAAGTTTCAGTTCCTGTGTTCCTTGTGTCATGTAACAACATCTACAGTGTCAGCTCTGAGCAGTCTGAGTACGTCACATTTCTCGCTCCATACAAACACACAAAAGGAAAATTAACTTATCCCACATAATACACAAAATACATCTCCCTGAAAAGTAGCTCCATAGTGTCAAATACCTTTTCTTCTTAACCTAAGGCATCCCTCCATCCACCAGGACCAACATAAAGATTAGCTGTGAAGAGTGTAAGTGAGGGAAATCAATTGATCGGTTGATTGTCACCCACCACTCACATAATAGATATCCTGACCACTCAGCCCTTAATATCTCATCAGTTACATGCCTGTTGGCCTCTCTCTAAACTACCACGTAAATAAGGAGATAAGAAAATAGCAACCAGTATTGAAACATGCCTTGGATTTCACTGCTCATTGTGAAAACATAAACGACCACACATAAAGGCCGAGCTGGAGACAAGGGCACCTTCTTTCTCTCCCTAACTCACTCAGACAGTATAAAAGCTTTTAAACATTTCTTCCCCGGACATGAAAAGGAAAAAGCAGCTGCTAACATAGGCTGTTATTTGGGAGGCTGTTAATAGAAATCAGGCAGAAATGTATAGCTCTCCCTGCCTCTCACACACCATTGTTAGGATGCAGCAATAATTGAGCGATAAATCAAGCAAGCCAAAAGTCTAAACATCCCTCTGGCTCCCTCAAGCAACTGCACCAGCTTTCATCCTTCTGGTTAATAGCACTTGACCCTCACGCAAGTGACATAAAAGGCATCATCTTCTGATGAAGGCAAGGGTTTCCCAAGGAATTCACCCAGGTATATGCTATGACCACTTGTTACAGATACAATGTATGTCTGTGTGGGAAACCCCTTTCTTGTTTATTTTGACAGCTTGAAAAATGCATTTACTAGAACAACTCTGATGTTGTATAGGACTGCTAAACAGTACAGGATTTTGTAGTAATTTCCAGCATCTTATTGCGATTTCCAACGCACTCATTGCGACAACGAAATGGTAGAGCACGAATCCACAGACCGTTTCACTGATCTTCAGATACCATTACTAAACTGGGCAGCTGCAAAAGCCCTTGGGAGAATCTTTGCTTACTGTCAATAGTTTTATTTGGTTCTTTGTGGATGTTGTATTTTTCACTAGCTACTGAATATCTCAGTACTTCAAACATACAGCAGGAAGCACTTGCCGATGTTTTTATAAACCAAGCTTCCCAGCCCCCAGAGTTTCAAAGAAATACTGTTCAGAGACCTGTTATTATGTTCTTGTTATTTCCACTAAGGCCTTAAAATTACGCTAATCTCTGGCCACAGAGTGAAACCAAAACTATGATTCTTCTCCAAAACTCAAAGGGCACTTGGCTGCAGGACCTGCTGAGCCAACGCACACCCAGAGGCAAGTGGACCCGGCTCTTTATTCACAGCAGTGTAGACATGGTGATTTTACTGATTGTGCTGCTGCATGTTTCTGGACCGGCAGGACTAAGGCAACTGGCTGCTAACTTCCAAAGTGAGGTTTTTCTCAAGATAAAGTAAGATTAAAAATGTCTATGCTTATTAGAATGGACAATTAACTTCTGGGGGAAAACCTCTTTTAAATGAGGGAGAGAGAGAGAGAAACAAACCACTGATACATGTAAAATTGTGTACCATCAGGACGGCAGCTTTGAGACACACTGAATTATGTGTAATGTTGAAGATTAGGATTCTTACATCAGAGTAAAAAAATCTTTAAACGAGGCTACACATTTCTGTGCTGGTTGTAAGACCCAAGACAAGATGAAGGGAGAGCCTTTCACTTGGTGTGGGATTTTTTCCCCAAAGTCCATTTGATACTCCTGTTGTGTGTACACACAGTGCTCAAACCACTCCCTCTACTCCCGAGCTGAAGCCAGGATGCCATGATCATTAAAGTAGCCTGTGACTGACAGGTCACTCAGCAGCACAAACCTGACCTGCAGCCGAGACTGTCACACAAGCACATTGGTGTCAAATCCGCCTCAGCATACAACGTGCAGCTTATGTTGGATTGACACCATGCACAGGAGGTCACTCCATCAGTGCTTTTTGAGCAGCTCTGAGCCTGCAGTGTAGGAATCAGTGTTTTGCCACCTCCTCCCCTGGTGCTAGGTGTTAGATGCTCTGAGGCTGGCTCTGGGACCGAAGGCAGATGTGCCGTACTGTCAAACAGCAGCCGGGGAGAAGGTGGCCAACCTGCAGAAGGATACTGTCGGTGCTGCTTGCTTTCTTTACAGCTCTGGCTTTTTGGTTTTTACTCTTGATCCAATACGTGTTTCTGGGCGACAGAAATTGCCTGTGGCGAGTAACACGAGGAAGCTTTTCTGTTACTTGTTCCCTGATCATTAGAAATGGCAGAGGACAAGTCTCTGTGATTGAGGTGCTCTCTCCCATGTCCATGTTTGTGTGGCTGCAGCCTGCTCTGGTGCCATCTGGCTATAGCCTGGGCAACGTTATGGGTACAGATACATCCAACGTGCATTTTAAGGTCTGACTTTGGTCAGCCAGGCCTGGGCAGTCCTGAGTGCAGCGTGAGCACAAGGTAGCAAACGCCAGTGGTGTCTTTGCATTTTGCTGGTGAGAGAAAAATGGAGAGGAAAAGTGCCACATACAGTACAGACCAGCAGGCTTGGCTCAGGGCACAAAGCATGGGGACATTCACACCACCATCTGACCATACCTTAATGCCGTTAAATGTGGAGACCTCACCTGCGGATCGGGAAGGCCTCAAGCCACAGATCTCTCTGTGATGGGAAAATATTTTGGATGATGGTGTATTTTCCCTACCTCTGGTACACCTGATGGACACACATGTGACATCCCAGGGCTGTTTGCAAGCTTGTATGCCCACAGAGGGCACAGCTGTACATTACTGCTGCTCCGGCAGCAGATCTGGTGTGGGAGCATCCTGGCAGCCAGACAGATAAAGGAGCTGACACAGCTGTGAGAATGGTGACCCTGGCATGAGGAGGAGGGATGAGGAGCATGGGGTGGAGAAGTGATCTGCCACCGACAGTGCCGTAACACGGACCCACAGCATCCAAAGCTGTGCTGCTAGCGCAGAGCAGCTTTTCTCCTTGCTTATCAAACAAAGAATATGACACCTGTCTTGGGACACTCCCTCGACTGTTAGCAACCATCATACACCTTGAGCAGACGTTTCGGGCTGTGCAGCCTGACAAATTTCCCCATGGACTAGAAAAACAAATCCTTTCTTTCCCCCCTGCCAAGTGACTTCTTGTTTTCTTTCTTTTAAAGAAAAAAGAAAAGGAATTCTTGTTCTTCTGCTGAATAAGATACCTGGTATTCAGCAGCAACTTGTCATTCTGGGGGAAGCAGAAAGGGCTTGGGATAAGCTTACCACATTTTAGCACAATTCAAAATACAAAGGATGCCTCTTCAAAAGCTGTGTACAACCTCTCTTAAAGAGTAGAGCCAATGCTTTTACGTATTACTGCATGTTTTCCAGGGAGGCTGTGTCTATTGTGGCTGCTAGGAGGTCCATCAGCTAAGGTATGAAATCAGGATTATTTTTAGAAAAATACAGGCTGTTGGAGGAGGCAGCATGCGATCAGAGATGCAAAAGCCTTTCTTGGCAGTGGATCTTGTCTCCTCGGGGCTTAAAGGATATGGCTGTAACAAGACCTTTTTGTGCACAAAAACAGGAAAAAATCTGGCTCAGCCTAGAGCTTTATTTTCCGTGGCACTCTCCTCTTCTCCTTCTATGGTCCAGTTGGACACCCTGCTCAGTAAGCAGCTAATGCACGGCTCCCTTAGTTTCAGAAGCAAAGACTCAAGCAATACTCATTTTAAAAAGTAATTTGCATTTTTTAGGCACCAGTTGGTGGACATCCTAGCAGTCCTGCCTTGGATGGTCTCAAAACAGATTTCTCAGAAGGAAGAATTTCTCATCTGTCCTTTGACAGAAAAATCTTCTTTAACGATTATTAAAAGTTGCATGCTGAGAGGGTCTCTGCTGTGTGATCCCACTCACATAAACAGGAAAAAGCTATCATAAGCTAATAAATCCATTAGCTAAAATTATGCATTGCCAGTAAAAGCTCACAGTCCCCTGAAAGTCATTCTGAAAGTCCTTCTTGCCATCCATCCAGAAGAACCCAAGCCTGTAAGAAGCAGGCTTATGCTGTACAGGGGGTCAACATTTAACTTGAAAACAATGCCCTAAAAACTAGTCCCTGCTTTTAGTATAAAGCTCAATGGATTATAAACCATGTGGCTTGTGAACTTATTTCAGGCACTAAAAGACTGAATTTCCTCACTGTCAGAAAACAAATGCGTATTTGCATTGCGTGGACAACTGTGCTTTCAGGAGTATCTCAAGAGGCTAATTTGCACCAATTTCTGTTATAAGCTGGGTTTGGGCAAACATTTTAGACATGGCCCACCCAACTAGCTCCTAAGCGTTCCCAAATCTGAACCTGTGTGGTGGCCACGTTTAAAAAGATTAAGGCCACTGCCCGTCCACCATAGCTTGGAGACCATTCAGATTTCCATTCCTAGCTATGCCACTGGTTAAGGCAACTAAAACTCTGTTTTTTCAGGCACAAATGCTCCTTTCAAAGCTCAGCTTGAACATCCCATCTAGATGGCCCAACAACTTCAAGCACCCCTCTTTGCAGTTTGAGATGCTACATCATTCAGATGTCCTGAAGAGTAACAGACTCAGCCTTACTCATTACAAAGGATCTACAGGTTTGAAAATAGGTCCCATGGCAAATTATTTTCCCATTGAAAATCCTGTTCTCAGCTTTTTCCTGTTTGTTGGTTTGGCCCAATGATTCAAGTTCTAGCAACAAAGGGAGAAACGTGATCCCCAAAGAAAATGCAGCCCAAACAGAAACTTGCAGGTTAAAATCTGGGACTGAATTGCAAAAAGAAACAAGCTGGAAAACAATGCAAAGTCAAAAATAATTTGTTTGCTGTTTCTCTCAAATATGTTTTTCTGCAGTAGCTGAAGTTTTGCTGGCCTTATACAAACTATACATAAAGGCAGAGTAATACACTGATATGTGCTAGCCAAATCCCATTATGTGCTAGCCAAATCCCATTTAAACTTAAAGCTCCTCCAAGTGTCAGAAGGAGCTGAAGTCAGAGTGCTTCACCCGTCAGAGGCTTTTTAATTAGACAAGTTAGAAAGTGGGCAAACCATACAATTTTTATTCTCGACTATGCAAAATCAAGAGTAACTTTTACTTCTACATGCAGAAGTAAAAGAGGAACTTCAGGTATATGAAATACTCACCTGACTTCAACAAATCTAAAAGATTGCACTTTAAGAAGGATCCAGGAGAAACATCTTGGTATAAATTACAGTGTTCTTATTTCTGGCAACACCTGAAAATAGATCTCTGAGGGGGAGTGAAAACTGGGGTGTCTCATGAAGATGTTGCCTCCAGACTTTTGTTAGCTACATCTTTCATTCTGGTCTTAACCTACAGAGTCCTAGGTTTAATTGAACTGCATTTGCCGATCCTATATCTAAAATTAAAATTGCTGTTACCTAACCATATGTATGGTTTTCATGCACTGCATGGCAGTTTTTAAAGAAAGCCTGTCATGCATCCAGTCTACGGTCTCTGATCAAATTTTCCACAAAATGCCACTTAGGACATCAGTAATTGCTATATTCATTTAGTTTAGTAATGATAGCAAGAAGAAAAAAAAAATCAGTAACAGCATTTCACTACCACTGGTCCCCATGATCAAAGCAGTAGCAAGCGTGGGGCGAGTCCCGTGTTGAGTTTGTTCTGCTTCCTTTGCAAGCTTGGTCCTGGCAAACACACTGGACACACAGAGGGCATGTGAAGTTTGGTACACATATGCGGGCAGTGGGAATACAAAGTGCTCAGGTAATCCTCCATGACTGGGGGATGCCTGAACGTGTCAGGCCACCCAGTAGAGAGTAGCCTAAACCTAGGGCCAAGAAGACTGCTATACTCAGACACTGAGAGTGCTTTTACCACATCTGCTAAGCCAAGACTCTATCATTTCTCTGTAACAAATGTCTAGATGGAAAGTCTCAATCAGTATTTTAGATGGTGATTCTTTCCTGTCTGCATGAAGAAAGACATACAACAGTATACAGCAAGCATTAAATCAAGAAGTTCCTTTGCTTTTGGCCCTTATGTGTTCTTTGCGTTGTTTGTAGAGCTCTGCTCACTTGTCCTTGCTTTGTTCATGACCTTGAGAAACAATTTGGTTTACCATGGAACAGCGCAAGGAGTTGATAAGTTGCTACTTTACCGTTAACTTCTGATTTCGCCAAGGTTACTTTTGATTCCCATTGTTCCTGTATACAGACAGCCTCTCACTTTATCTCAAGAGCTGCGTCCTCCCTGCTTGTTCCTTTGCTTTGCCCTTTGGCAAGCAAGACACCCTAAAATAATCTGACGGACGGAAACACAATTGCTTTTACAAGCACAATACTTCATTATATATTTGTTTTGAAAACAGTTTCCAGAGCCTAGAGTATGTCAGCAAAAGCCAAAGAAAGAGTGTTGATGTTGTTACAAGGTCAGCTCTTCAGAGACGGTAGGCAGCAATGTTGGCACGCTGTCAAATTATCACCATGGCAAAGATGGCAGCTCACAGGCAGTGATTCAGCTGCTTTGACAATACCAAGGCTCCAGCTAAATGTGAAGATGAGTTACTCATACTCTTTCGCGTGCGCACACACACACACACTGGCACGCACTCTACCTAGGGAGTTTCTTAATGTCTTTTTTTTTTTTAAATGAAATCACAGGGTTTAAGAAGAAATAGAAGCAATGTGCTTAAGGCTAACAGACCACAGTGAAAGCTCCTTCTCCTCATAAACATATATTGTGTGCATATATACACATACCTATACAGACACACACCTCCTATAAAGAGCCTATTATTATAAACAAGTTTTTCCTTAAGTAGTTGAAACAGTGAAACCTGATTCTCAAAAGACCTCCTTCCTTTGTATATTATTTCCAGCTTCCTCCCTCGTTAATGTAATGACTCTTACATCTTTGGTTGTGGGGAAACAGGCTGCAACAGCCTTCCCAAGCAAGAGCCAGCAGGCACAGCGGCTTGTTGGGGGCTACACATATGCGGACAGTTCAGCTCCCACAACCAACAACGTATAACTGCTCAGTCCTGCTCACCTTTTGCTCACTGGGGCTCATATTTTGGCTTCTCCCCTCTGCTCAGTTGCCAACATTTTTATGATAGTAATAGGAGTTTAGTAATTCTGGAAATCTCTTTTACATTTACCTTGTCCTCTTGTTCAGATACAGTGAACATTTGCATCTGTAATGTTAACAATGCCATTTACCTCGAATATATATCCTTGTACTCCGTGCAACAAGAAACAGAACAACAATCAGAAAACTCTTAGTGATAGAGGGGGATGCTTAAAGGCTACACATAACTTGCAAGTCCCCTTAAAATTACAATGACTGGCAGGCTTTTGGGAGCTGCTCGGTAAAAATGTACAAATTTCACTTGAGCTTTTTTATTGGGATGTTTCATTATGAAGTCACTGCTTTTGTTTAATTTTGAGGGTCTGGGAGGACAATTTAAAATACCCAGGAATGAAAAAACAGCTTGAGATAAACTACCTCCAGTAAACATTGCAGGGTTGTTAGGAGACAATGCCAGCACTATTTGCTCTGAAAAGTCTTTTTTCCAGGCTGAAGCAAGCTATAAACTCTTTGCTATACAAGGTGCTTTGTTCTTAGTTTTGATATTAAAAAAAAGCTTTTGTATCTGTGCATGCCCTGCAGCCGTGTCCTCACTCCATGTTAGGGCAAGAATGGGGTGTGCATCGGCTGCATCCTCTCTGCCTTGGCCTGTACCCAGAAGCTTGTAACTTTTCCAAAGGAGAGGAAACCCAGCGCAGGGAGTTCCCATGCACCCTCACTGGGCCCCAGATGGGACCAGGTTGGGGAGAACTCAAGTCTCAATTTACCATCCAATATGTCCTCCTACAGGGAAAATAATTCAGCATTTCTGTGTGAGAAGGTTTTTCCCCAGGAAAGGTACGGGGGTGGCTGCTCATGGTGGTGCACGTGCGAGGGCCAGGACCAGGACAGCCCGGCAACTACCAGGGTGATGGGCAAGCCCACACCAGCCAAGCCCACAGGGTGCAGTGGAAGCTGTGCTGCCGCCTTGCCCAGGAGTCTACCCAAGGAAGGATTTTTCTCTTTGAAGCAGAACCATGACCCGTTTGATCAGCCCCGGGGGAGTGCAGGTTTCCCCTGCTTCTCTCCCCACTGTGGCCCTTAGACTCTGCAGTGGGTACACAGTGTGAAGCGGAAGGATGCAGACACCCGGCTGCTTATAAAGCAGCAGCATTAATAGGGCTTTTCTAGCAGTTCTAATTCCAGGAAGTCTCCTCGTTTTCCTAAGAAGAGCTGTTAAAGAGGGGAACATCAAAAAATACTCAGTCTTTTGAAACTTGAGGATTTCTTTCGGGAAGTACTGGGGTCTTTGAATGCTTCAGAGCTCACGGGAACAAATCACTGTCTAATGATGATAAGCATCTCCCTGTGCTTATCCAGCTTACAGGACACGGAAAGCTGAAATTTGGTACAAAGTCCTCCTGCACCAAAAATTTTCCATGGCTCACTGCAAGTCTCCATCCTTCGCAATCAGAGGTCATGCAGCTGTGCACTCGCTGCCTCATTGCTTCTTCATCCTTTGGTGGTTTTGGTGCTTGTGGACGGAACAGGCTGCAGACAAGCACATCGTAGCCAGGTGCTATACGGGTCTGCCTACCTTCTCCCCTTCCTCCTTGGGATGCCTTTCCAGACAGACCTGGATGTCTTCGAATCAGCGAGTGTGGGTTGCAGGAAGGTCTCGGTTTGCTCAGGCAGAAGCAGCACAGGAGGAGAGGCAGAAAGCCAACTCCGCTTCCTCACTTGGCTGTTTTTCCAAAGGAGAGATTATCACTTTTTTTCCCTTTCAAAAAGATACTTGTCAAGGGAATATTAGTGGAAAATGAAAGACAGGAGCTGTGTTCCTGTGCCTGTGATCAGGTATGATTACAGAGAAGAAAGATAAATGTACTTTCAGGGAGTACAAGGGCCACTGTCAGAGCTACAGGAAAGGGGGAAGCATTCGCCCATTAGGGACTACATAAAAGGCAGGAGAGAAAAGAAGTAAGGCAGGCAGTGTTTTCAAAATGAGAATGTACATATGGATGCAGGAGTCTAATTTTAATCATCCACGTATGAAATGTTTGGCCCAGCTCCCAGTCTCTTCTGAGCGGGAGCAGTTGTTTAGGATTCCCTTTCCTGGCAGGTGTGTAGGCTGTTCCCTCTCCTCCGCAGCGGGGTCCAAATAAACACTCCCGGTTCTTCTCGAGGGGAAAAGAGACGCACAAAGGAGAAGCTCGCCGTGCAGCAGACCGGCGTTGGTTTCCCTCCGGCAGTGAAAACAGACATCAATCAACACTCTCGGCTAGCTGGCGGGTGGATTTCCCTCCCACTGCTATCGCTGCTTCTCAAGCAGGTGGCCAGGTCTGGAGGAAGCCTTATTTCCCGTCACCCACACGCACGCCGCTCAGCACAGGGATGCCAGTAATTTTCTTTTATGAGGGTGGGAAGCAATTACTAACTCCTTAAGCTAGGGAAGAGTCTCTGAGAGGCATGACTTCTTTCTTGCTAGCATTGCCATATGCTGCCTTTTACTTCAGCAAACTGTAAATGCACAAAAAAAGGACATTCCTTTTTTTTTTTTTTAACCCGATACCTACTTATCTCAGCCACACTGTTCAACACGTGCTGTTCAAAAGCAACAACATTAGGCCTCTGTTATTCTTCTTACAGGTCTTAGGCTTTAAAAGAAAAACAGCCTATGCCATAATGAAGGGAAAAGATACTACAAATAACTAGAAATTACATTGCCCAGACACAGAGCTTCTCCTTTTGTTATCATTAGGCATTAGTCTGAAGACCGGTATAAATGTGTTTGCTAAAAATTGATAATCACTGACTTCCTGTTTTATTTTTAATACATGCTTTGCAGATTGTCTTACCCATTCGGGAAGATGATAGCTCTCATTTAATTGCTGCTGACACTCTTCTGCTACCTCACAGGAAAGAAAAGCAAGGAAAATAAAAGCAGCCTCACAAGGAGGTTAAAGATGCATCAAAGATGTTTGTTGACCCAAGAATGCTGGATGAGAGGCACGAGTATTGACTAGCAACATCTTGCAACCCCATTCATTACCCAACTGCTGGAAAATGAAGTATCATAAATATTTCATTGATTTTTCAGGAACCTAAAGAATAAGCCATGGTACTGAAGTTCAGAGACTGGGCAGGAGGGGAGAAGGAAATGCAAGAGAGTTCTTTTCACCCCTAACTCTAAATGAGTAGCTCATCCCCTCTCTGCTTAAGAGATTTAGGGCCCAGTCACAGCAATACTATTAAAATCCTGGATTAAAATATTCCTTTAGAAAAATTAAACAAACAGCATATAATTTAACAGGAGCCAAAATCAAAGCAAATGGCAACAAAAGCAACTCTGCAATAAAAATCTGAAAATGCTTATGACATCCTGAAAGCACAACGCACCCAACTATATACTGTGAATCACAAATCACTGCCAGCAGCAGAAAGTATTTTAACACTCTACTGATTCTGAAGTTTGGAATAAGTTCTACTTAAAATTTTATAGGGGAAAAACAATTTCAGTAATTCCCCTTTGTAAAAATAAATTTTCACAGGCAGGCAAGTCTTGGGTTAACTAGCTCCAAGACTGCAGATCCTGCCTCAGTGAGAACATTTTCAGAGATGAGATATAAAGGAACATTAAATAACTTTTGCCTTGCAAGCTAAAAATAAAACACGTGAATTCCTGCTTCCTTTCAAGATGCTAAAACAAGCTTTCAAACAGTTACTTGAGACAGTGTTTGACTGTTTCGTGCTACAACCCATCCTTCTCTCCAATTTATTTTCTGTCTGTCCTTGGCAATTGCTACAGAAAGTTCAAAAAACGACTAGGTATTGGTCCCCTATGGAAAATATGATCCCTCTCAACTCAACAAGTAAGTCTTGCTACACTTATATTACTGGACACAGAAAGGACACCCAGCTCCTGGTCTCAGGCGCACACTTTGCCGGTGCCTCACATCTTACACAGGCAAGGCTTCCCTCCCTCCACAACGTGCCCACCCTGCGCTCCATGCACATCCAGGACAGGAGTTGCTACATAATCCAACACTTCCCTCATCCAAAAAGGCAGGGGGCAGGTGCCTGTGATATATTTGGCAATGGCCAGAGCTGGATACTGCCCTGTGTGACCAGACTTGGCAATCCAGTACCGCAATCAGCCTACACCAGATATGTATTTACCCACCAGTGAGGTCTTACTTGTCTGCAAAATGGAGTTTTAAAGCTGTTTCCAGCCTGGCGACATAGCTGAGGGTGGATTCTTTGTGCTGAAATACTGCAGAGGAGTGTCCTGATCGCTTGCATCCATTCAAGGAGCATTTGCTTGCCTGCAGGGCCTGGGGCGGTGAGGAAAGCTGGAGATGGCTGTGGGTTTGCCCTGGCTTATTGCTGCCAAACAAGCAGGATCTGGCCCGAAAGGAAAGGAATAAACCAGGCCATGATCAAAGCATTTTGAAATCTCAGCTAGGAGATCTCCTCCCTTCACGGCGGGAGGGGAGGACGGGGTCAAGGCAAGATAAGAGCTGCGGCATATGTACCCAGAAGTGTGATGGAGGAACAGTCATGCCACCGGGCAGCCCCGTCAGCCCCATGGGGACAGATCCAGCTCCTGGGGCATGTACTGGGCAGCAGATTTATGAGGAGGTGGAGGGGGTGCCGCATGTGTGCTCTGAGGAGATAAACCCCGGTACCCTCCTGATTCATAGGCAAGGTAGTAAGAAGCTTTCCAGAGCTGAACATGGGTCAGAGATGATTTTCCTTAATTGCCTATTTTGTCTTTTTAAAGTACTCTGTCAAGAGAAAAGGCTGAATTACAAAAAAATAACCCTATTTGTGTTTTTCAAAGATGTCAGATTTCTTAAAGGACTGGTTAATTTAGTCTGAATATGCAAGTAACCATGTCCAGTGCATCCCTAAAACCACTTAAGCACGTATAAGGCTGCGCTAGAGCCCCAAAGCCTGTGTACTAGCCTATAAAAATCCTTTTAAGTTGATGTTATAAAAAACCAAATAAATTATTTTCATTTCCAACTAGTTAAGAATTAAAGAAAATACATTTATTAGACCTTGATGCTAAGCTTTACTGCATAACAACAACAACAATAATATACAAAACAATGAACCTTTGGGCTTGCTTGGCATAACTTAAAAGCTACTTGCAAATATTTGGAAAACAAAACTATATTAAGAGTCAAAATCATGACCGGAGGTACAGAATATTCACCTCTTCTGTCTTCTTAGTAATTACTTATGTTGTAGCCAACCTTTGGCTTTTTTTCTGGTGCATTAGAACAACTATGAATTTCATCACCTATAAAAGTAGTTTTCTACTGAATTCCCTCATTAATAACTTCCATTAAATAAGAATGATAGTTCTAACTTTTTTTATATATGTAGACCTTGTGCATCAATTCTTTCCATCGCAACATAGTGAAGTATGTGATCTGCAGATGAATATTTTTGATCAATTGCTTTGTTATCTTGCAAAATGTATGAAAGACCATGCACTGAGGCATTAGTGAATGAGGTTACCTAATAAATATCTTCTAATTCAAGGAATGTCAGGAGGAAACATGTTTAGGCAATGCATTTGAGCACTTCTTTATTGGGGAGAGTTAATGATGAAATGATGGGAGAAATAGTCTTAAGATTAAGTTAGATCTATCTAAGATCCATTAAATTTCACAAAAATCCTAAATGCAGTGAATTCCTCCAAATAATTTAGTCTTCAAGAGTTAATTAACTACTTTCTTAAAGAAGAAGATGAAGTTTCATGTAAAACCCCCTACATTCCCACATCCCTGAAATGATTAACTTGGCTAATTCTGTTGGGGATAGCAGCAGAAACAACACAATTTCTATCTATCTCAATCATGACAATGTACGTGCATTCTTCCAGTCTGAGCTCTTACTCTCTGGGGGGTGGGTGGGTGTCCCCCCCCACATTGGCCTTACTAGCAATTAAGCAGATTGGACAATGACCCCAATGCTGTTACAAATGAAATGCTGAGGACACCAACAGGGTTTGGTGGTCAATAATTCCATGAAATGGGACAACAGTGGAAGGCAACTACAGTGGTTAAACACATAGTTAACAGTAGTCAGAGATCACCCACATGAAATGATGGAAGAGTTTCTTACTATCTGGGAAGGTCTGGTAATTCCTTGGAGGTAATTCAGCTCTCCAGAAAAAAACAGCTTGTGTAATTCTCCAGTGACTCTCAGGTTCAATACGCTGCAGCAGACCAGGGGAGACCTGGTGAGTTTGTCAGTAGCTCTGGTCACCAGAGACAAAACTTAGCAAGAAAATCCCTCCTATTGAAGGGCATCGGGTGAAATGGAGAAACCAGACACTTCCCTCTGGACCTTCCATTTAAAACAAGCAAACAAGGGCCAGAAATAACATTCCAGAGGGAATGCCTTTTTTTTTTCTTTTTCTTTCTGAATTGTATTTTTATAGAAAGTAGAAAGTACTGCTTCATTTCCTAGGACCCACGTGACTTTTCCTACAGATAATATTACTTGTTAAAACCACTGAAGTGGGCTGTTGTGTAATGTCCAGATCTCCCACTACCAGATAACCCATATGCCCACACACTGTGGTCTGAGAATGCTGATCTAAGGCTTCTTGAGGAGATACCATGCATGTCTGGAGAGGTACCGAAGAGAGATTTTGATTTTTAATCAACTTTTTTGGCAAGTATAAAAAATGGAAAAATGAAGTCCAATTCTGGTGGTTAACAGCCGTGTTCGGGTCGCTGCTCTCACGGGAATGGGAGCAGCCTCATGGAGACAGCAACTGAACTGTGTCACAGAGTCACAGAGCAGCTGGGGTTGGAAGGGACCTCTGGAGGTCATCTGCTCCAACACCTTGCTCAAGCAGGGCCACCCAGGGCTGCTTGCCGAGGACCACAGATATCCTACCCCGGAAGTGCTCGGGTCTTTCTAGCGTGATAGTACTACATTTACAAAATAATTCTCAGGGTAAACCTTAAAAGTAGGTAATTTGTAAGTGCTAGGACAAATAGTAACATTAAAAAAGAGTTAAATTGATCTTCAAAGTTTAGTTTTTAGTTAAAACAGCCTTTTCACAGTGCCACAGTTCTGGTATATGGCTCTGCATGGATGCAACAAAAAGCTGAAACACAAATTCTCTGTTTTGAAAAAAATTTTATTGACGTTAAATAACAGTTGAACCATGGAGAACCCAGGAAACAGGGCAGTCTATTTAGAGCATTAACCACATTTTGTTTACTGCTTAGGATGAATTCATCATGCAAACGGTCCAAAGTGAGATCCTGGCAGGCTCCGAATGTGCTGGGAGAGGCCAAGGCCAGAGACATTCTACATCCATATTAGGCTGTGGATCAAGTCCTGAGCTGGATTCAGCAGTTCTGCTTTGCCTGAGACTTCAATTTACATGCAGAATCGTCACTATCTTAAAATGCATTTGATCACACTATGGGAGTACTAGCTATAGAAGCATGAAACTACAAACACCGAACTGGAAACCAATGCTCCTATATTATAAGACTCAAGGCGGATGAGCGGAAGGACTGTTGTCCTTAAGGAAAATTAAAATATTTGCAAATTAAAGTAGAAACTTTGCCCCAAAGCATGAATCTAACATCTATCTGTCAAATCAAATTTTTGATTTATACTAAGGAAACTACAGAACCAGCCTGCTTACTCAGCACAGAATTTATTTCTAAGAAAAGAAATAAATCTACCTCCCTAAAAATGTCACTATGTTTATTGTTGTTATTAAACTGCAGAGTGCTCAGCAGTTTCAGCTGGCCTACACAGAAGTGTTTTTTTTTTCCTCATGCCTTCTGATATTGTGGGTAATGTCAGGGAATTAGATAGAAACAGAACAACGGGCAGTTCTACCACATTTAAACTTTTCCACAATGCCCACTATAGCTACTTCAACAAGTTGGGCAACCAGCAAACAGATTGAACACACAATAGTTAGAAATGGATACAAACTTTATGCACTTAATTTTAAGAGTTTGTGTGCAATTAATTTTCTGCTTAGTACTGTGCACATGAACAAATGTTTCCTTTATCGCCACAACTCAGGAAAACTCCTCTGAAAAGGAATCAGAGCTGTGCAGTACTGCACCTTCAGCTCACCTCTGACTGTGATTCCTCTTGCACCTACATACAAGCGCATCCTGACAAAATTTGCATCAATTTGGACTGATGCTGACAATCCCTGGAAGCTCACTATCATTCTGAAACCAAATTTCCCCATCCAGATTGTTCAGCTATTTGCAGACATGCACCAGTAACATCTGGCATCTCCAGGACAGCAGAGCTACATGTTGCTACTTAAACCACAGTAACATCCCATGTTATGTGCATTGAGGTACCAATAAAAGGTACCAGTACAAATACTTCTTTGTAAAGAGACAAAAACAGAATGCCAGAGGAATCTGAAAAAAAATAATGCCAGAAATTAGGGCATCAGTGATTTACTGCAGCACACTGACTATAGTGCTGGGCCCAGGAGACAAACTTTTTTGTATCCAATGGCAAGATTTCCCCACAAATATTTTCATCAATTTTGAAAGCAAATGTGTAATGTCTCTTGAAAAACCCTGCTGATAGCAAGATCCTGCCCAGTAAAAGACAAGCAGTCCAACTGGGCTCTGGCGTTTCCCAGGGCAGATTTGTTCCAACTTAACTCGGGAGCTGTTAGGGAGGCAGCTTGCCCAGAGTTATTGAATAATCTATTACAGCGTGCAACAGGGTTCATAACCGATGTCGTGCAATACGATGGCGAGTGATGGCAACTAAACCCCTGCTTCTTCTTTATTTGGTTCTACCTCCCTGATAAGATTATGTCTGTATTAGTAAGTGAAACTGAGCAAGGGAACGTTTCTGGGAGCTGGAGCTGTTGCCTACACCGCTACAGTACTACAGCAGTCCCTGGCACGGTTTTTGCCCTAAACAGCCTCCTTCCTCCACAAGGCTCCTGGGCACAGCTTGGGAATTTGCAGGGACCAGAGACATTTCCAGCAGGCTGTTTGCTTGTGGCCACCTTGCTTTGGAGACCAAGTTCAGCAGCATGGACATGTGCTGTGCCATGCTAGTTTGTCTCGGTGCCAGAGGCATCTCTGCGGCACGTTTACTAGAACAGATGTAGCTTCAGTGTCTCAGTCAGTGAGTTATTTAGTATGTTGAGGTCTCTACCTCTTCAGCTAGGTAGATGAATCTGGATGCCAGAGCTCTTTCCAAAATGATGGAAAACTGACAGATTGCTTAGGAAAGCTCATGTTTCAAAATCAGCCTTTTCCCTTTAAAATAATAATAATAATGGCAATAATTATTAATTCCAAACTAGATGATTTATCTGAAAAAATTGCCACTTTCCTTGTAGTCTTGAATACATGCCCTCCACAGCCATAAGGGAGAATCCGGACAGAGGTTGCTCAGACCTAAAGCTACTTTGATAAAGATCATATCCCTTTATTAAACTCACTGTTTCTGTGCTACTTTTTAAAAAAATTAAACGCACACTAAGGTGCTCTCAGCAGCCAGAATCTGTCTTTCTTAGGGCAAACTCTGGCCTTCTTGTCTAGCAATGACCATATGCTAGGAGCAAAAAATAAAGATAAAAGCTATCCCTGTCCAAGAAATTGCCATGCTCTGGGATATGAACAAACAAAACTCTTTGGCAAGCCTAGACAATGCGTCAACAGAACTCGTAAAAAGCTGCTGTGCCTCATAAAAGTTGCTTCAGTTTTAATAGTTTCTCTAAGAATCAATATTTTACATTCAAGTATCCTTAATTCCAAATAGAGGTTATTAAATGAGTAGAGGTGGTACTAAGGTAGGAAAAATCCTAGGAGAGGGTGAAAACAAAGATGCTCTCAAAAATACTAGCTTGTGTTCCTGAGTATAGAACTGACGGCACCACGTCCTTCTAGCTATAAAGAAAATCCTCAAACAACGCAGTATTTTTGGTATATGTTGTGCTGCCTATTAACTGATGACATTAGCAATGGCGCTTTTTGTGAATGAGCTGTATCTATTTCTTCGTGCAGTGCCTACAATGTTTTTTCTGTTCTGCTGTGTAAGGTGTGAATTCCTGGGACAAGAAGCACATCTCATAGTATCACGTATCCTTTGAATGACGTATTTTATCTGAGAGCTGGAGTTTTGCTTCCTTTAGCATGCAGCCAGAGGCAAAGTTTCTTCTCCAAAGCTGTGCTTAATGTTAGTAGAGTGAGCCCACTTGAACTGACATCCTAAATCCACTCCCCAGCTGATCATCTGAATGATTTTGTTGTTTACAGGCCACTTGATTCATATGATTGGAGAGAAACTGTCACAGATTTTACTTGCAATTACGCAGCCAAGGTTTTAAATCTTTTTGGAATCTAGGAGGTTTTGGGGTTTTTTTTCTCATTTTTCTTTTAAGCCTTTGTTTCTAAACCCACTTGTACACAGAAACCTGAATTTTGTTTGCAAACAAAATGCTGTGGTAGGACTCTGGTCAGAGCACCTGGTAAGTGGCAGGACAGCAAAAGCAAAATCACGCCTGTGTTCTGCCCGCCCATTCCCCTCTCTGGCCTCCAGCAAACACGGCGCCTTCCTGGCCCGTCTGTTACTTCACATCAAGACACAGAGGGGTTCTTATCTCTGCTGCTCTTTTTGTAAAGAAGTCGCCTATATGCTGTATTGTATTTCAGACATCAAAGTGATCACTGCTAGTCTAGGCTTATGCCAACAGCTACGTCAGGTTTGGGGTAAGCGCTGGCAACCTCAGCACCATACAAGCAGAGAAGATGACTTTGGCACCCAGCCTGGCCTGCGCAGCAGTTATTTCTGTACACACAAAACCACTTCCAACAGCAATATAAGCTCTTAGTTGCTTGTATCTGCACATCAGCTCGTTCAGTTCAGCACCTTTCCTTTTTGTAACATGAAGTTCACAATTTTCCTATATTATCTAAAACCTGGGAAATATGTTTGTCCATGGAACTTACCAGTTACTCTCCTGTCTTAATTATTTTAGTCTGAGCAGCTGATAATCCATTTATTCAGGTAGGAAAGCCCAGAGCTTATATAAATAATGACTGAGTTCTGTATAGCTTTCTGAACCCCATAATACATCGCTATACCAAGGCCTGTGGTTTAACACACCAATTGCAGTACGTGAAATGGACTGTTTCCCTGAAGAAGTCAGGAAGGCAACCTTTGTCTGGAGTAAATTGCTGGGATGTGGGATCTCTTCTTCTTATTTGTTTCCAAATGTGTATTTCCCCACAGTGGGAAAATCTGTCTTGCATTAATAAAAGGCTGTGCCTTTAATAAACCACTTAACTATGGATTATTTTAGTTGTCCAGATGATTAATTATTTTATAATTCTGGAAACTGTTTGTAGGGGTGGAGTTACTGAGACGTATTCGTACCCTCTCCATGTTCTTTATGCGTTGGCCAGAATATTTCTCACTGAGCAGTCAAGAAACATGAGGTCCAGTGAGCTGAAAGGCAGGAGAAGTGAGCACAGAAGATCGTGTGAGAGATCAGAAAAAATCTCAAAACCTTTTTATTACAGACAACTGGGAGAGGGGCTTGTTGATTTGTGTATCTCTTTAAGATGCCACCACTCCCATTTGCCAGAATTTTGTTCCTGTTTTCAACAGGTACAAATTGGCTTTGTAAAATACGCTATTTCTTGGAAAGTTTGCCTGCTATTTATCCTTAAACTACTACTACCAGAGAGGAAACTGAAGCAGGAACAATGAGTCTGAAAGCAAGAAGGGACTATATAAGTAAGATCTTTTGAGGAGTATAAGTAAGATCTTTTCAGGGGAAAGTGATCTCACAGTGTTATAAATTGCAAAGTTATTTTCCATGATAAAGAATTGGCAGATGTAAGAGGATTGGGGGATCAACAGAAAAATATATCCAAAAGTATTATGTAGGTCAGTAAAAAAATATTAAATCTTTGCTACGCCCATCACGCAACTTTCACATTGTTCTCAAGCAAACCTATTAATGTGGGTAAAACACAGTAAGCATGGGGCATTTAATAAGCAGGAAATAACATTCATCTGACCACACTGAACAAAACAGAAATTGAATCAAAAGGCTCTTCCTGAAGAAAAGCGAGATTGCTAAAAGATAACAGCAACAACAAAAAAATACAGATCCGAAGAGAGGTGTGATCCTAACATCAGATACACTGATGACAGCAGGGTTATTTTCTACTCAATACTGGCCAATGCTCCATAACCAAGGTTTCAAACTGTTGATGTATTTGTTTGTCTTCTGTTTGTTTTCTTTCCTCTGACATATGTTTACCTAAGGGTTAGAGGTATGGTAGAAACCTAAAAGTTTTGAAAAGCACTTCTTCATAAAGGAAAATGGCAATGAACTTTGAATGTAAGCCACTTTCTTTCCCTTGGGACCACACTACCCAGGGTGCTGTCAGCTCCCCCTCCTCCCTGTCCTGCTGGAGAGCTGCCAGGAGTGTATATGCTACACGTACCTCACGTGGGTAACATGTGGAAGGAAGCCCCAAAGTACTTTAGGATCCTTGATCAAGGTTGTTTTGAGTGCTAAGCAGTATAATGACTACAAAGCTCTGGAGGTTCTGTCACCTTTATTTGTCAAAACGAGAAGCAATGCCACGTTACATTCAGAATTATTCCAGAGGAATTAGGTAACAAGAATGTTACGTGTTTGCTTTAGCAGCCTCAACATTTAAGAGTCAGGAGACACCAAAGTTCAGGCTGCCTGCGAAACTGCAGCACTGCCCTCATTGTGGGTAAGAAAGACTTACGGGTACAGCCTCTGACTCCTCGGCACACAGTTCTTTTCACAACCACTTCCTCACTCAGCGCATCGTTCTATTGTAAACCAGAGACTGAAGCTCTGTGTCTCCTGAAGCCATGTGAAGACAAATACAGCAGAAAGCTTGTCAGGTGCTCCAGGACTAAGGAACAACTCAGGTGCCAGGAGCAGGCACGGAGACTCTCCAGCACGTGCCAAGGGGTTGGATCTGTCAAAGATCTTCACCCGCAGCCAGTTCTCAGCACAGGTAAGCTGCTCTGGATTTGTTTTCCTCTGAGAGCTACTGTATAGGCCAAACGTGGGCAAATTTGCACAGGGACAAATAAAAGAAGTGCTCCTCATGCAAAGGTTATGTGCTCTGCTGAAGTTTACATGCTTGCTCCAAAGTATGAGAATACTGAAGCACACCAAAGAAAATATGTGAGGTTTTCTTTTAAGGTAAAGAAAAAAACTTATTTTTATGCTAGCCTTGTTCTCAGTCTTACTGAATCATTTGAGGTGAAATATTCCAAAACCACTCAGGCTGAGGAAAACAGCTGGCCTGAAAAATTTCAGCTCAAATGTTAGTTTCACAAATACCCTGAAAACCAGGGTACTATTATGGGAACTGCTGGGCAACTTTCCTAATTGGCGGTGCTACCAACCTATTACATAGTCAGGACTTTATGTGTTTTGTTTATTGCAGACTGCATTAATCAACTACCCTCCAGTGAATTGATAATAAGCAGAAAAATAAAGAGAGGAGGGAAGCAAAAAGGCGGCAGAGCTGCCAGCTGAACTCAGACGAGCTCAGAAAAACTGAGCAGTCTGGCAGTAAGAGACACCGAAGGACAGTTTCTTGTGTCTGCCATGGCCTTACGAAGTTGTATCAGACACATGCAGACAAAAGGCTTTCACAACATGAATAGTCTGTACCTCTCCCAAGGTCATGTGCCTGAAGCCCACAGCCAGTCAGACTGCCGCTTAAATGCAAGTGGAGCCATACAGGCTGTCGAGATAAAATTATCACAGTCATATTTCAGCAGATGAAAAAGAAACCCGAGATACGTGCTCCAATTACATACAAGAAAGAGGATACCTGGACAAGCAACAGGCAATTCTATTTGTGTGCCGAAAGGAAAACTGGAGCAAGTTTCACACAAACCGACCTTCACAGAAAGAGGAGCAAACAATTCCTTCTTCCGAGGCAGTAAACGAGCATGTCCAGAACCACACAACAACAGTGTGGTCAGTACTGTCTCTCAGATCTATCTGTGGGACTATGAGGAGCTCTCGGCACTGAAGTCTCCTTTCCTAATTCAACAGATGAATTTAAAATGTTTCTGCAATGACACATGTAGGGTCCAAAAGATCATGCGTAGAAGCCAATCTCTGAACGCATGGTTATCAGAATAACTCCAATGAAGTGAAAACGGGTGGAGGTTTAACAGCTTGACTTTTTCTTTTCTGCTAATTCCAAAATTAAAAATGACAAACGAGGAGCTTGCAACACGTTCTTAGCTGCTGCAATGTGGTTGTGTGTATGTGAGCTACAAAGAAAAGACAAAGTTTCAGAGTTTTTAAGTGTCCATTGTGGGTTAGGGGTGTTACAGAAATTACTGAAATATCTTCAGTCAGGGAAAGACTAGATTTAGAATTGCAATAATGTATTTAATTTCCTGAGGTCATAAAGTTAAGCTATAAAGTTCTCGCATCAGGTCAGGAGAACTCCTGGCACACCAGAAACTCTTTATTCACGATGAATTACAGTCAGATAGAGCTGTCATTTGGAAGATTATAATACCAATATCCCACTCAATAATCATACCTGTACAGGTTGTTGCTTTTAAATTCGTAAGTGGGCTTTTGCACCTCTTACCTTTAGTAATGTGTGATCCTATCTTTGGACTGCCTGTTACACTAATACGAAGTGGCACTTCTTTACCAAGGGTTCAAATTTTAGTTGACCTTCCATTCTGCCCTGGACAGGTGAATGAATCGGACTGTCAACTTTGTAATAACTGGTTGAATTTTACTTTTAATAAGATTTCCAGTGGAGATTATTTTCCAAGCAGTTCTACCCATCAATTTTCTATAGGGTCAGAAGAACTGTTGTTCTGGTCCATGAATTGCATATGATAGCATAAAACAAGAATAAATTACAAGTATAACCTTTGACAAATAGGCGACAAAAGATAAGGAGTTCACCTTTAATAACAGCTGAATTGTGCGTACTAAGGTCTGGCGTTGAAAGCAAAGCAGGAGAAACTTGGTGAAGAGAGCTACACTTTAGCAGTGTGATTGCCATGTACGCTTTCCATGGACTTCACTAAGAGCTATAGCTGCCCACCATCCCTGAAAATCAGACACAAAGGGTAATAATGCATTTAAAGCTATGGAAAGTATATGCGTGCAATGCACTGTCCACCACCACCAATACTTCTAGATCATGAAACAGGGTTATTTTATGAATGAAAAATGAATAAATTTATGAATGAATGGATGTCCTTTCCCAAAAGGCCATTTAGGCAGAGGGCAGTAGGGTGTCAGAAAGGTGAGGGTTTCTTTTCCTAATCCTCAGACAGTATGATCTCCTTTGAGGTTCTACTCCATTAAGAAGGCTAAAGCACAAAGTGGTCTTGGGATACCTTCACTTTGGTCTCCATCAAAGACCGTCTCCCCTCCCTTCCCCACAAACACACGCATCCAGTATATTCAAGATTGCTGCTGGCCAGGTGAAAATAGAGGGAATGCCATTCATCTCATCACTCCTCGATCAGAGAGGCTGTGAAAGGCACATATGTGCAGCACCTTGGTCTCAGAGGGGTCACGAAAAGGAGAGAAACAGAAGAATCTGGATGGATCTGGAAGCACAGAGCACAAAACACCTGTTTTTTTTACCACAATGGGGCTCAGGCTGGCATAAGAGCCAAAAAAGATTTGGTTTACATTGTAAAGCTCTCATGGTATCATCATGTTGGTGTGATAGTTTTAGCAAAGTTTCACTAGACGAACTCAGATTTAAATATGCCTGTCTTTTTAATAATTTTAAATACTGCTACAGGAATCACAACTGCTGTATTTTCCAGTATGAAAAGTGGAAGGGATTAGGTGGGAACCAACAATTTATTACACAGACTTTTCTTCCTAGGAGAACTGGAGTCTCTTTTGCCCAAACTTAGCACTTAAAGATAATTTACAAGCATTAAATCTGTTCTCTCCTGCTGCTTGTCCCACTTCCTGCAATATTTGGAAAATCCTGCTCTTTATTTAAATGCTAAGTTATCAGGCGTGGCTATTATTCCCCAAACCACCTCTCTTTTCCGATTTGTTCCCTACATCAACAAGGTAATTTAAAGCGATCCAGACTGTACCTCCATTCTACTGATGTAGTGCAAAGTTTCTTCAGAACAACTGCAGTTCTGCAGCAGATCCTTTCCCTTGCCCAGTTATCACCCCAAAGCAAGGGAGCTGAGGGAGAGATGGCCAGGGAAGCAGAACAATGCTCTGCCTCACTGCCCAGTTGTGAGAGGCCTGTTAATAATAATAATCCTCCTATTCCAAAAGCAGGAGTTGGACCAGACCCTCATAGCTTCAAATTCCAAGAAGAGCTTCAAAGGTCTCCTGCCCCACCATCTCCAGCACGAACAAGCACCATCCAGGGAATGACTCCATGGGTCACCACAGGCAGACCCCAACTTCTCTGCTTCCTCCCTGAGCTGCCCAGGTACAAGGCAGCTCTAAGCTGGTTCCAGCTGCAGCAGTTGCTCATATGCTGTGTATCACCACTGGGCACCATGTGGTGCTAAGTGAGCTCTGAAGCTCCTGACTGGTGTTGGAGCACATCCCACCAGCCTGGGGAAGGGACAAAGGTGAGGTCATGTTGCCATCTGCAGACACATGTCCAAATGGAGAGTGGGGACACTACACCTTCACGCAGGCAATTCAAAAGAAGATTGCTTGAAGCTTTTTTCATTCCTTTCTTTCCTTTCTTTTTTTTTTTTTTTCTGTTATCAGTGACATTTACAAATATGTAAGTCTGAAGCCAACCTAGGGATAAAGCCTTGTGAAGAAACAATAGCTCAGCTAGATTTATCAGAGTTTTGTTCATTTGAGAAACCTGCTTACACTGACCACAGTTCCAGACTGTGAAAGTGTGTAAGCAGCCAAACCCCCTGCCCATGAGGAGTTCTGCTGAAATGAAGAAGCAGCACCAAGCACACTGCGGACTTCCCTTAAAGACAAAAGCTTGTAGAAATGGGGCCAAAATATAAACTCCCAGGTGTGTACAGACACATATACATACATATGTGTATATATGCATATATACATATATACTTACACTCTAGAGGTACCTTAACCTGGAATCACCCAAACTAGTATATTTGAGCTTTTCCTTTTCAAATCTGTGACAAGAGTGTGGTGATGGAACTTAAGAAAGTTTCAAAAGCCCACAAACATCTTCAGTGAAAAGGCTTTTCACATCATCTTTGTACTCAATGTACAGCATTAAAAAAATCATTTTAATAGCTGACTCCTTATAAATGATTAATGTATTGTATTGCATGTAAGTGCTCTCCTGTTTCTAGGAACATCTAGTTGGGTAATATTCTCATTTGTGATTCATATGCATGTTCTTTTATAATTACAGTGAAATAACAGTTTCTGGGAAGTGGTTTTTAAAAGTATGTCGGTGCTACAGGAGAAGATCAAAGTATAATAAAACTTACATGGAAGCAAAAATTGTGCATGAATAACGGCACCGGCTTTAACAATGGACTGAATAAACACATGTAATTCTAAACAGGATGGACTGAGTTTTTCAACCTAGCAATTAATCGCGGAAGGCTAAGTTCAAATGAACAGGCTGAGCAGATAAGCTTGCACGCATCATCATAACCATTTGCTTCAAAAATATATACATATACGTGTCTGGGTTCCCATCAGCAGGGAAACTCTCACTACAACATGTCAACACAGATCTTTACACATAGTATTTGGGATCCTATAAACAGAGTAAACGCATATGTAAAAGCAGCCTCAGCAAATAGTAATGACTAAACCAGGCAGTCTTTATTTCAGTGAGCAGAGAGGCAGCCAGAGCAGCTAGAATAACCTCAAGTTCATATCCTGGCATTACCAAAACAACTGCAAAATGTGCCAGATATGGCACATCAGGATCAAGTCACCTGTTGTTTCACTTTACTGAGGGAAGACATTGAGGCAGTGACTGGGAATGACATTTTGCTTGGCTGTTTGAAATAAAAGGAAATACTTTCTGTAAGCACGTGGTAAGCAGAGCGCTGAACAACTCTTAACAGCAGCTCACCCGCAAGTTCAAGCAAAATTCCTCATCGCGACTGCAGCAATTCTACTACTGCCCATGCAACCCTGGTGGGAACTCTGAATCTCATCTGTCAGTGCTAAAAACTACAAAATATATGGGTTTCCAGCTTAGCCATCTGCATTCGGAACCAAATTGTTCAGCTGCAGGGCTTTGGAATTTATCTTATAAAAGTGAATTGCAAGAGCAGTGATCAGCTGGTGAGCAGTCGTCTTTGTGGAATTACTTGGTCACTCGGACTGATCACAGAACACACAGGTTAGCTTACTGCTACCCAAATATCAAATAAAAATAAAAGCTGGAGAGGACAGCCTTAGTCTGACTTAAACAGTTGAGGCAATGAGCACAGAACAAAACATGTTAGAAGTAAAGGATTTTTTTCCATTTTTTATACAGCTAGAATAAAACTTATAGATTTGTTCAGCATAAAAGAAATGCAGCAAATAACATACTTTACCTATACAAAGTTTATTTTTGAGTAATTGTATTGAAATGCAATGCTTTGAAGACAATATCCAAATATCACAATGCTCCTTTAATCCAGAGCTATATGGATCTTACTTTGCCAAAATGAAATAGAGAATAGAGAAATCGTTGCGGCTTAAATTGCTCTGAGATTTCTGTATAGCCTCTTTGCAGAAATACTAACCTGCAGTGTAATGTGAGAAAAGAAAAGCAGCAACTAAGGAGATTCAGACTGAATGCCTGCCTTTATTCCCAGGTGAACAGAAAGCTCCATGATTTGTGTCCAAATATTTCGAAAGCATCAGCGCAAGGGAGTGACAGGTATTAAAGACACCCCCTACCTTCCCCAATTACATGAACTATCAGATTGAAGAAAGAAAACTTTTTTTTTTCCCCTTGCTATGCTATTTATTTTCATTCCCCTCAACAGCAACCTAGTCTTCTATCAGATGTAATGGCACTTTAAAACCTGACGTGTGAAGGTCATGAACTGAACTAATTCAAAGGCTAAAAAATAATTTAAAAAATGTAGTACCAATATTATACCACTATTAGTACAGCATTTTAAAAGGACATAATCATTACGAAGTCTGTGTAATTGTTTCTGTATATGACAGCCTTGAGGGGGATGGCAATTTGAAAGATTTTCTCTGATGCTAACTGTAGTAAAATTTGAAAAGCCTTAAAATCCTTGGATGTCCTGCAAGGCCCTCCCTGTGGGACCAGCTCCCACGCAAGGAAATGCTATTCTGTCACTGGGAGGGATACACAGCTGAGGCTCTCCAGCTACAATGCCAGGAGCCCTGCCTGGTCCCTATGGGTGTCAAGCTGCCACCAAACGGCATGCCAGGGGCAGAACCAGGTGGGACCATCCCCACACACTGCCCTCAGGCTGTGCTGGGGGAAAATCCAGAAACACCAGCAAAAAAAAGAGAAGCATGGTGCATTCAACAGGCTCCCTGGTCCGGACAGCGGAGGGACCAGGATTGTTGGCAGCACCGCAAAAAGTACCTGCCGTGCTGCCTGCACCCAGGCTGGGAGATGTAGGGCCTGTTCTCACCACTGCTATGGGATGGCAGGTAAAGGGCAGCATGTTCCTGTATTTCTGTCTTCCCTCTCAGATGTCCACTCTCACCCATCCCAAGTGCGGTCAGCAGGATCACTGTCTCACCATGTCTGCATGCTGTGTGACTCCAGTGTTGCCCGGGCTTTCATGCTCTACTGTTACAAAGTAAAAACAGTGAAGGTTTTCTGCTGAGACAACAGTCAGTACAAAGCACTACCAGAAAACCCCCAAGCAAAAGCCGCCCTCAACAACAAAAGAGAATTCAGGGTGCACAAAACAAGTCCACGCTGTTAGCAGCATTGGGTGAATAACTTAATAGCCTTTTTTCTACCTCTACCCTCTGTGTGGTAATACCAAAAGGTTTTAGGAAGCACTCCAAACGCCTGAGCCTGACCCTAAGAGGCTAAAAATCTTGCTCATGGAATTCCTTTTCTTTCATAAGCTTCAGAAACACATTCTTTGAAATCCCCAGTGCTCTTCTGTCAAACAATGTGGAGGTGAATAAATGTAGCAAAGAGCAACGGTATTATGGGGCGGATTCTTCTCTGCCTTTCATTGCATTGTGCAGCCACTCACATCTGTGCCATGAGTTCAAAGCTTGAACAGAAACTCTGTCACTGTCTGACAAAGACTTTGCACTCTGTACCAAAAAGCGCCCATTCACATTTTCAACAGTATTTTTTTCTCTCCAATAAGAAAGTTTTCAAACATAAATCGTATTTCTCAAAGCCACTGCCAGTACCCAAAGCGCTCCCCACGAAGACAGTTAGCCACACCCTACCCGCAGAAATGATGCTCCTCCGATCGCTTGCTCTGTTCCCTGCTTCTTCTGCCTCAGAGCGCTCAGATCAGATCCTGCCCCAGAGAAAAAGCAGAGTCAAAGGCCTGGCATACTCAGAGCCGAGTCCTGGAGTCAGGCTGCAGGAGGATCAAGGAGTACTGGGCTGAAGCAGCACGGAAGGGAGACATATCAAAGTGCACTATCATTCAACCATTGCGCACAGGTAATGGAGAGCATCTTAATTTGAAACCGCTGGTCACCATCTGGTGATAAAATAAGGAGACACCAAGAGAGTTAAAGCAAGCTTGTGCATACTGGGATATTTTACTTACACTACATAATCAAACCCATCATCACCTCCATTCATACTGTCACGTCCTTCCCACTTTCCCAGTTTAATACAATTTGTGTTAGCTTTGTCTCTCCTTCGCTTAAATTGCGCTGACTTCATCTTTCCAACAGATTGCATCGCACACGCATGTGCACATAACCTTCCAAATCAAGACACTTCTCATACAAAAGGAAGTTAAGTGCAAAAGAGAGCAGCTGAGACCTACAAAGTTGTGCCACTCCTAAAAACAGGCACATTGGGATCAATATGTTAAACAAGGCAGAATTAAGGGGTTAAAGAAAGACAGGATTGTGGCTCTCTCCCTGCTTCACAACTCTTACGTGCATATTTATGAGTCCTGGGACAGTGGCAAAATTAGGCCTAGCTGACCTTTAAAAGAATGAATAATTTCCTAACATGGCAAGGTGTTTTAAATATATGTAACAGCTTTAAACACCTAAAGTGCTCTGCTTCTAATTATTTTTGCGACGTATGAAATATTTGAAGAAAATGTATATGATATCTCTAATTTGTTAATTACCAGCTGGCTCCTACCGCGCATTATTAAGCTACTATGGCAGTGACTAATGCTTCTGACAATACTAAATTACCAACAACACCTTGTGGAGGAATGTGACCTAAGTGGCCTAGAAAGGACCAGCTGCAGGTGTTTATTTTCAGATAAAGATGGTTTATTAACCCCGGCATAAGACAACGAAGGTGAAACGCCACATGCACAGGTCCTGAGGAGGAGGGCTGCACCCCAAGCCCCATGTGCTGCCTGCCCCGTGGGCATCGCTGTATCCCACAGCTGGAGTGACTCGCACATCTGTGTCCCACACCGTTTCAGAGGGCCGGTGTCAGTGCGAGTTTGCGCACCCAAAAAGCGCCAGGCCCTACACCATCCTTTTCATTTCAGTAATTCTCTAATGTGAAGCATGCAAGGGAACTGCTGAAGCAAAAGCAGACTGCAGCCATTCCCTTCTGCATGTGAAGAAGAGGGCTGCTCAGCCGCAAGGGATGCCAGGCAGGGGGTCTGGGGGTCTCGGGGATGGCAAGGACTTTGCATCAGGGAAGATGGAGGTGAAGGAAATGTGACTGTCCATAAAAGGTTCCTCTGAACAGTTGCAGCCCAGGCACAGCCGCAGCCCAGGCACAGCCCTTTTCCTCTCACCTCTGAAAAAAAGTCTTTTTTTTTTTCCTTTTTTTTTTCAGTCAAAGCACTTTCTGCCAAATTGATTAGATTAATACCATTATAGCTTGGACAGGAACTTACACGTCTTAGTAGTAAGTGTGTGAAATAACATTACTCTCCTTTCCAAATCCTCCTGGAGTGGTTAGGAAAGGCAGTCTTCTCTTGCGCAGTTGCATTATAAAATTGCTGAACAAACCTATTCTGCTGTAACGGGAAGGGACACATTTTCTTCCCTACTGTAAGTAGGTCAATGAAAACACGATGTTGTGAGGATGAAACTGTTTTCCTCCATCCTCTTCCCCCTAATGGCAGTTTCAAATCATTCCGATTTAATTATGTTTCTAGTGTTAGCTATAATAACATTGTAAGGTTATTAACAACTGATATACTGGTCCTAAAGTCTGGGGTTTGTGCTTCCTTGAGGGCTTATTCTAGCCTCAGGTATACACATGCAATTCCTACACAGGGCACATCATTGCACAGTTAAGAAAAGCCTGCAAAGAAACCTGGATGTGGAAATGAACAATACATTACGAGGCACAAAATTTTAATTCTCAGCTCAGAGATTCACATTGAGCTTTTTACATCAATGAGATCTCTTTTTGAGGATGACATTCTGACTATCATCTACCCTAAATCTAAAGTAGTTACGCTGTGAACAGTGAACTTGCTCTGAATTATTATTGGCATAAAAAAAGCCAGAGTATTTTCATTGGAACCTGGAAACTTCTCTGCATGCATGGAACCTGGAGACTTCTCTGCATTTTCAGTGGAACCTGGAGACTTCTCTGCATGCATTTCATCAGGAGGGATTAACCAGTAGCTGGAGAAACATTTAACTTGTAGTTATAGCTGTCTGAATACTAAATGCAAATAAAAGGCCACTGGCAATAAGAAAATATCTGGGGGGAGAACCACCACCCCCATAACAGAAAAAGGAAAAAAAATGACATTACACTAAAGAGAACATAGAATGCCTAAAATCTTATCAAATTAAATTTTAAAAACCAAAACAGGTGTTGCTTTTTTACTGACTGCCTCTATTTTAGAACAGATGATGTAAATCAGTTTTGTTGACAATATCTCAAAAAGGGAAAAGGTAATTAATTCACCTCACATAATGCCTGTTGTAAACTCTTACTCACCCACACAAGCACTCCAAAGGCCCTCTTCTGCAACCACATGTTTGCCATAGCAAAGGTTACACGCTCTTTACAACCCACTCCTTGTCCTTTCTCTTACAACCCTTTCCTTGTCCTGAAAACAACAGGCCTGCCTAGGACAGTAAAGCTAAGCACATACAAGTGGACACCACTCTGTCCTCAGTGTGAAATTTTTACCCTATAAAAACCCATGACTTCAAAGGGGACTCAGATTTCATCCTAAGAATCCAATTACATGTTTCAAATTTAGGATAGACTGTCAAGTGCCAGCTGACAGGGTAATGTCCCCAAGTATTTCAGGACAACGATATCTGAGCTGAAATGCAAAGGCAGCTGTTTATGCCTTAACCACTTACCTAAGGAACATTTCAAAATGAGGAAATTATATGATGATTAAGTGCCTCTGCACCTCAGCAAAACACATCCCACTCTGCAGAGAGATCTTTCCAACCAGAATTTTCAAAGCATGTCTTTCATTAAGAAAATAATTCTGTGTGCAATATTATCACCAGTATCACCAAATCATAAGGTTGGTAGAAAAGATATGTAATCCACCTCCCACTGTGAGATAAAGTCAGATACATTTCACTCTTGTTTATTAAAGTCATTCCTAACACCTCCAATGATGGAGACTCCATAAGATCCACTGGCAGTGTATTTCAGGGATTTTCCTAGGGTTTACTTCATTTTTCATGCTTCGCTTTAGACCCGTTTCTCTTTGTCTATGGCACAGAAAAGAGATTACTGGCATCCTCTTGGCAACAGCCTGTTCTGTGCTATCTGCGCTTGAAAAACTGCCTGTCTCCTACCCGCTCCCCAGCAGACAGCTCTTCTTTAGGCACAGCAAATGTAAACCTTTCATTTTTTTTCCCTGGGGCACGTCCTCTGGCTCTCTGGTCATTTTTACTGCCCTCCTCTCTACTTCCAAAGTGGTCGGTGTTACGTTGAAGAGCAGTGCTCCAAACTGAACAGAGGACTCCAGCTGAGCACTCACCAACACTGAGATGACTCACTGCAGGTTGTACTCCCCTACGCATCCCAATATCGCGCTTTTCTTTTTGTCCTTTCTACAACATTGTGAATTCATGTTCAACTGAAGATCCACAGTAACTCATTCCTTTCCTGAAGAGCTGCTGTCTCACCAGTTGTTCCCCACTCTGTACTGGTGTCAAGAGCTACCAGCATACAGCTCAGGGAACCCTCTGGAGCTAGACACCACCACCACTAGCCTCTGAGCACCTGGTGAGCCAAGTGTGCCCTTGCGATGCTGCCTCATGAAAGGCCTCAAGTTGTGTGTAGTTCTTAATTAGGACACAGTGAAAAATACTGCAAATCCAACAAGGACAGGGCCAATATTTGCATAACCTTCCCCTCTTTTTATTTGCCTGCTCTGTCTGCCAGGGGCAGGGTGGGAAAACAATTAGGACTATGTCTTCCAAGGCTGAGATATCAAATTTTATTTCCTTGCTCTATATGGAGTCTGTGAGTATATGTAGTTATGCCTAATACAAGCCCAAGCAGTCATCTACAATGGTGCACAACAGAAAAAGGACAGGACTAATGACCTGTGAAATAGGTATAGCCAGACCTGGCTGGTCTGAGGTTGCTTTCTGGCAAAGCTTGGTTCCTCATGGACATAACATAGTGGATGACTTATTTAGTACTTTAGATGCACAGTTACAAAATCTGAGGCTTTGTGCACAAGGAATTTATTTCCACATTCAGGAAAAGTGAGTGGCCTGAAAAATTATCAGTGTATCTACTTACTTTCTGTCTTTTTCATCGAGAATACACTGTTTCAATGTGGGTGGATATTAAAGAGTGTAACAGCAAAGATTAGGCCCATTTAGTCCAAGTTACCACTAAGTTATAAGTAACTGTGTGTGACTCTCAGCAGACACCTATTCACCTTTCAGTGAAAATGCACCATCCTGCTAAGAGTTCACCTAAGATGGGAAATATTTTTTAAAAAAGACTTTAAACTCTAGCACTTTTAATTCTGTTTAGGAATACATCACCAGATTTAAGGTAGATGCAGAATTTACATTTGCTTGGATTCTTTTCAACCATCAGATACCTGATTTATTTATTTAGCGGTATGATTTATGAAAGTGTATTTACTATCTCCTAGACTCACATAATTGCTTCCTGCCATCATCATTTCAGCAACTTTCCTCTGCTTACACCCACTTCCCACTACATTTTTTTTCAGTTGCTCTTCTAAATCTTATGCTTGACCTGGAATTTTACATACCAGATATTAGAGTCAAGCTCAATGTATTATTTATACATTTTCAGCAATTTTCAAAGCTAAAGTTATTGAAAAGAAGTAGCTTTACCTGTGCTAAAAAAATATCCTTTATAAATCCTTTGCTGAGAAGCATATATTCCTCCATGTTTTCACATAAAAACTTGAAGTCTGGCAGGTACAATTGTTATCTTTCTGCTGCTATCAGCAAACAGCCATTGAACTTATTAACAGAAGGCATATTTCATCCCCCTCCAAGAATGGTTCACAGGGAGCTTTAGAGCTTACAAGTGCCAGCAATTACTCTACGAGCTGAAGGTCTGAACCTTGCTGATGACTTCTGTTTTGAACTGACATGGGTTTATGGGAGACATGCTCAGGGGGCTTCTTGCAAGCCACACACAATTTCTTGTATTTTAAAATATGCCTCCTTCAGGAATTTCCTCCCTAACTGAGACTCTGTAGGCAAGCAGAGGAGATGGAGTAAGGACTTTCGCTGAATTACTGCTCCTGGATGTGCTGCCAGCCTGCCCTGGTTGCTGTTACTATGTGTTCAGTGGGTCAGCCAAAAATTCATCCAACTCTACGGCTGGAATTGGAGGGAAGACAACTTGGAGGTTGAAATGAAGAGCATTACCAGTGGCCTGGCAGGTGGCAGAAAAAGGTAGGAGGCCAGGATGCAGAATAGGTTTTAGGGGAAGTAACGTGATAGTTGGTATTTTCAGAAGTGTTTTGTTTTAAAAGAAAAACATGAGCTGTTTGCAGAATAGCCTGGTGGAGTACATGGCTTTACTCTTGGCTCCATTGAGCTCCCCTTGTATTCCTGTACCAGCACAATATAATTTGTACCTACATTAAACTGATGTGACTTATTTTCTCTAATAAGACATGCAAATTGCTCAAACTTTTAAGGACAGAAATAAAATGATAAAACGCTTTCCATTTTGTTTGATCCATTTGGAAATCTGTTTGCTCTGTTTGGAAATACATTTGGTTTGTGTATATTCAAAGAGAAGTGAAATATTTGTAATTGTGACAGCAATTAAAAATACACATCAAATACCAAGATACATGCTTTCAAACTTGGATCTATGATGTGCCTTTTTTCCTGGGTTCTAGTCTGCAAAAGACTGGCCAGCTCTCCTAGACTAAGTTTAATTTCACAAGTAGGTGAGGAAGCTTTCAGTTACACAAGTTAGTTAGGACTCCATGTTAAGAGAGTGACAAGGTTTCAGAATGATCAACTCAAAAGTTAGAAAAAGTTTAAATCAATGTGTTGCCTTTGTAATCTAATGCATTTTTTTTAGGTGTAAAGTTAGTAATTCTGAAGTCACTTTACAGGAAAAAAGAATGATCTAAAATCAGGGAATAGATTATATTTCCATATCAAATGAATTATACAGTATCTCTCTTGATCCAATATAAATGAGCTGTGTATAAAAAAAAAAGGGGGGGGAGGGGGGGGACAGAAACACAAGACAGCCAAACTATCATTGCTTTACAAATCTGGAAAGAATCAAAAGCGTTTCCTGATCTTGTTCCAAGGACAATGTCACATTAAGAATGAACATGGACTGAAAAGGTAGTAATTACTAGAAAGCATATACTCTCGTTAAACGGTATATTTAAAAAATGTAGAATGAAAGGATAAGATGACTAACTGATTCTATCTGCAGCTGTTATTTGATAACGAGTACTCACGGACAGCTTCACTCAAAGCATGTTCTTCTGGGCTTTGCCTGTGTGCTTAGTTCCATTGTGTTTAAAAGAACTAGTCACTAGTTGTCAATAAATTGTTTTTAAAGCCTACTTGCTCATGGACTTCTCTGTCTCTGCTTCATTTTTCTCTTTTTCTTTCTTTTGAGGTTCCACTGAGAGCAAATGTTCCTACAAATTTACAAGCAGGTATTTTATATCAGAGAAGTCTTATCCTTACAAAAGATATAAAAGAAAATAAGAATGCAGCACTTAGGTACCACTTTTCATCCCCTGATCTCAGAGCACTTCACAGAACTGGGCAAGTATTACTGTCATCGCTCTGAGAAAAGGATAAGCCAAGCTCCCTACATGACTTGTCAAAGATCATAGGCACAGAAGTCGACTTGTTCCCCCCGTTGCCCTAGGGAAGGTTATCTTCAGCAAATGGCTACCACCATGCCAACAAATAAATTAATAAATATTCATTATTTCCACTGCTTTCCTATCTCTTCTTTATTACTTGGAGTATACTCCCCAATTCAGGTTTTAGAGTTAAATGCAGCAAGAGGCCATACAATTGTTTCAGATACAGGAAAGATACAGTGAAACATGGCTTCCTGTAATTCCCTCCTGCCAGGGAGGATGGTTTTCTCGAGACTATTAGGTATTAGACATTCTCTCAACTACCACAGCTGCAATTAGATGCATTTTTAAGCATCCTATTAGTGGGAAATATCACTGTGTTTCTAGGTAAAGTCACTTCATATAGTAATAATTAGCCCAGGAAATACTTTGTTCCTTCATACACCAGGAGCCGGAATGAATAATAAGTGCAGGAGATCTGACACCACTTGGACTGGCGACTTCCCTGGATTTCCATTCATGGACTTAGAGGTGATAACATGGCTGCATAGGACAACATAATTTCATTAGTTTTGGTTGTGGGTTTTTTGTGGGTTTTTTGTTTGTTGTTTTGTTGTTGGTTTTTTTTTTTTTTTTACAGAATTACAAAATTACAGAATTGAGGCTTTCTAGAGCATGTTGCACTGTATAAGGCATCGCCTGTCATACTCTGCCAAAACAAATTAGCTGCCATCGCTGGGAGCAGATTCATTAGGACCCAAAGGAAATTACATCACTGTGAGCTGCTTCTAGGTACTTTTGAGCTGAGAAAAATGCCAGCATATTCTCAGGGAACCTTGGGGAAACAGTCCTTAAACTCTCTACCAAGTGGTTCCTGATGACATCTCTATTTTCTTATTTTTGGCAGAATAATAACTGCAAAAAGCTTGAAGATGAGGCTAGAAACAAAGATTTACAAAGGAAAAAAAGATTATGACAGAAAGAAAGAAAATGGGAACCATATACAATGACTGTAAATTCTAGCAAGGAAGGATTTTAGCACCCATATGCATATGCCTGCCACTGGTCTTATCAGGGTTTACAAACAAAGAAGCATAGGATTTATTAAAGGAAAAAATGTTGCAAACCCATTTTCACCTCAGAGAGCATGATTTTTCTGAACTCTTCTGAGAGAGTCACTTACAACTTAATGGTAACAGAAAGGGAGGGACCATGACATGCCTGCTCCGAGAGCAGACCTGTTACTAACCATGATGAAGCAGGGCTTGGCCCTAAGTGACACCAAACAGTCAGCTCCTCAGAGCAGGAAAGCGTGGCACACGCTAGTGATGAACACCAAACCGGCATCAGAATAGCACCTCAGCCATTCACACAGTACCCAAAACCAGGACGCAGCAATGCTTCAGCTATAGGCCTGTGCTCCCCTCATCAATGTTCTGTCCGCTGCTTGATCTCTCTGACGACCGGGACCTCCATGATCTCTCCTCTCTCTGCAGCAGCAAGATGCAGGACCTGGGGACAGGCACCCTTTCACCCTCCCATCGCCTCTGTCCCAGCAGCACTTCTCCATCTTAGCCTGTGTGGGGCTAGTGGGGGTCCTGGGAAAGGGGAGGGAGGGAAGGCTGCAGTGAGGGAAGAAGTCCAGGAGATCAAGGAGAAGAGAGTGCCACCACTTGCAGCAACACCTTGTTACAAACACCTTTAAGAAAAAGATGTCTCCTTCCTCCCTCTTTGCTTCCCAACAAAGCCCAGTCAGGAGAGGAGAGGAGAGGAGAGGAGGGGAGAGGAGAGGAGAGGAGAGGAGAGGAGAGGAGAGGAGAGGAGAGGAGAGGAGAGGAGAGGAGAGGAGAGGAGAGGAGAGGAGAGGAGAGGAGAGGAGAGGAGAGGAGAGGAGAGGAGAGGAGAGGAGAGGAGAGGAGAGGAGAGGAGAGGAGAGGAGTCACAGCCCCTATGTCCTGTCTGTGGTAGCTGACAAAGCTACCACACCCTTACTCAAAAGCCTGAGCAGTATTGCGCTGCTGTCACTGAACACATGAGGTACCATATTCACCCTAACCATGCAAAATTCACCCTAAGAGCTGGCCAAGGATTTTCTGTTTCAGAAAATATGCCCACATGATAATAATATATAAACAACATCAAATACAGCAACATTTTCTATGGGAGAATATAAGTTTATTGAAGATTTTCCATTTATTGCTAGGACAACTGGAAGATGTTATTTCAAGTGGATTAGATACACTAGAATATATTTTTTAAAGTTAATCCAACACCACGCTGTCATTCCTTACCCTGGGAACTCCCTGTTCCTGGGTCAGATGCTCATTCCCTTCCAGGAACGCGGTTTTTCAGGCAGCTTTACTTCCCAGAATACAAAGCAGGTTTCCTTCTGATGAGGCTCTCCAGTGCCTCTTGGACATTTAATTATGGGAGAAGGGTCTCAGATAATGAAATGGGAACACCATGCTCCTGAACTATAACTTCTGAAAAGCAATACACTGGGGTAGGGAAATGCAATTTAATTTTGAACTGACTCAGGAATTTCCCATGAAACATTAATTCTATTTTCTGCTCACCTCTGAATGTCAGTCTATTTTTCTCTTTCAGTTTAGGAAGCTTATAAAAGGTGCAGCAAACGTTTGCTTCCAAATCTATGGATGCCTCCTACCTCTCGCCTTTTGCCATAGCCCTGGGGAGTGTGCGCATCACCTGAAAACAGAAGCCTATTGTGCCAAGCCTTATCAGAGGCAATGCCTAACCTGAGCAACTGCTATCTAGATACCTAACTCAGGAAAGTAATTAAGGTATTTCCACCCCCTTCAGGTTTGCAGGGGCTCTGAGAGCTCGCACAACTTGCCCAAAGCTGCACAGGATGCTGTGCAAGAGCCAGAAACTAACCACAGCTTTACTAAGCTCCACTGCAAGTTTTTACTCATCTTGACACATTTTGTCTCAAAGTTCTTCCACTTCAATATCAAAACAAATATTAAAGTGATACCTTAATGTAAGTAACTGTTGGCCTGGAAATTTAGCATGGGACTGAAGTGTTTAGCTAGCCTGAGCTAATTAAAAGAACACCCAACTAGTCCATCTATAAGAGAACTGGGTTGAATATCTTTTTTCACCCTTGCAGTTGTTTTTCTTCTAGATTTACCTTACAGGTTATATATTTCCTTCTTTTCCATCCCCTACATTTAACCACACAGAAAACACGTCACAGCAGATTTGCTCACCCAAATATACCCAGATGTTTTGCAAAATTCGGGTAAGCTGATGAACTAGATCAAATGGAATAAACATAAAAAAACATACCAAATGCATCATCTTTCCTTCAAACAGAGGAAACATTTCTATTTTCATTCACCCAGTTCCACATATTTTGCAAGGCACAGACTGACATTATGTGAGTCTCTTCGGCACTGATATCTATAACCAAAAATGTTAGGCGTTTCAGTTATCCGCAGACAGCACCTACTTCCTACGGTTATTATGGGCAGTACTAACATGTCAGGAATTCTGAGTATGTTTGGGTGAACTGCCACCAAATCTAAAGTTAGGAGCTCCTCTACTATGAGTGTAAAACACATGTGCCCAGAATAAATGGTAAAAACAATGCTGGCATTTAGGCGATTCTCATTCAAAGCACATATTCAGATGAAACTTTCAGAATAAAAGTTCTTGCTGTATCACAAATATTACATCTAACTTCCCACTCAGTTTCCAATATTTCAAAATCCTTTTGGTCATAGGAATACCACAACTTCACCAGAAATATTTGAGAAAGAGTCTGAAAATACCATTGATCAATGAAGTGATGTATCTGCTAGATACTGAAATTGCTTCTGATAAGTTGTAAAAAGAACATGACAGCCTGAATCCTCTTTTACTCAGAAACTCACTATATAAAAGCGAGGACTATCAGGGGAATGTGCGTGGTTTTTAATTACTGCTAGAACAACTTTGTTCAGAGAAAACAAAAGGGTCAAAGTGTTAAAAAAACCACCCTACAATCAAAACCAAATGCCAAGTAAAAGCAGACAGAAAGGTTGAACGTAATTAACCCTGTGTTGTGATCAAATTCACACATGAGGAAATAGCAGGTAAGTGAAACCATGGCCAAACAAGCATGCAAAAACATTGATTACATCCTCTCTAACATGGAAAGCAACTCCCCTTTCAAGCAGCATTTCAAACAGCATCTCCCACTAATGAAGAGCAAAGGTATTATAAGAAAATTCACCTGATAGGAAAACAGCACTCAAAACTGCAACGGTAAGATTATTAAAGCTCAGGACTCTCTAGGTACACCAAGACAAGTAATCTTGTGAGTTAACATTTCACTGAAGAATAAAGTTCAAATAATCCATATGGGGAAAACAGGGGGTAATAAATCGCACGAGGAAAGCACTATGTGAATATCTACCTCATCCTACAGGAACTGCTGAGTGCTCTGAAAGCAGAAGCAAAGCCCAGAGGAATCACCCTAGCAAATGTATGCAAAGGCAAGCTTCCTACTTACCCTATGGTATGCACCATGATCTCTTTTGCCACTTTAGTAATTCCAAAGAATCCAGAATGATGTTATTTTTAAGGGAATATTAGAGTCATTAGAGGAGACAGAGGCAAGCTGACAAGCAGAGCTTTGCGAGAAGCCAAGCGGAGAGGGATGAATTTAAACTCTGGCTCAAGATGCTGTGTATTCTGCGTCTATCTTTAACTTGTAAATGATTTGGTTTCACATTCCTCCGAAGTCCTGCTGGCAGATGCCTTTGCGGAGCTTTACCAATCGCAGGCACCCAGGCCCCCTCCCCTCCTCTCCCTCCCTCTCCCCCTCCCTCTCAAGCCTGCCACTCCACCCCCATCTCCCCCATCCCCGTCTCTCCTCACTGCCGCGCACACACGGAGGGTTTGGCAGGCGGGATTTCACTGGCTCCCAACCGCGGCCGCCCGCAGCGGGGAGGCTGCCAGCGCCGCCCCAGCCAGCCTGCAGCACCGCCGGAGCCGCCGCCGCCGCTGCCGCCGCCGGGCACCAGCGGCTGGAGACCGACTTCCCCGGAGGGAGCCCTCGGTTTCCCCGGAGGCAGCCCTCTGCTCCCCACCAGCAGCTCGAACCTGTCTATGCCTTCGAAAAACGGCTGGAGCACGGCCTGCGGTTCGGTACCGGTGCGGAGGGACCCGAAATGATTGCTCGTGCCCGATTAGGCAAAGTCTCTGGGTTTGAATCCCGGGGTCACACTGAACGGCAGACAGGAACAGGATGGGAGGAAAGCCTTTTCTGGGGGGGACTCCAAAGGCAACCAGCTTGAGGGGTGCGAGGGCTGGTGGGAGGAAGGCACAAGGAAACACTTCACCCTCTGTCATACCAGGCTTCCACAGAGACTCGTATTTGGATGTTTACAGCAGTTCTGCTTGTGCAGAGAGCTTTACTGAGGAGCAGCGTATAAAAAACCAAACAAACTAACAAAAAAAAAAAAAAAAACCAAAAAAAGATTTTACCAGATCTTAAACACAAAGCTTCTAAACATCCACTCTTAGTAAATTTGTGGCTCCTTACAATAACAATGCATTGCAATGTTGTTCAGAAGTCAGACTCGAAAATAACTAGACTACTGATTAACGGCAGCATTCGAGGTGATTGAAGTGGGGAAAATAAGTCCTTCCATGTAACCCAGAAAGTCAGTACCCCCACCAGAGGCTTCAGGAGTCATTCATGTTGACAAAAACCCCTGGCTTTCAATATCAGCCTTTTGAAGCAGCGCTGTTTTTAATTTGTAAATGCACATTCAGTTGGATACTGCTTGCCATCAGGACTGCCTTATGGCAGACATGGGTGGCGATGGAACAAGCCACAAGACCGCATGTAAAACACATGAATTATTGAGCACATTCACTTGAAACTGGAAAATATCAGTTGACAGCCACACCAATTCAAACAGAATAACATGGTACATGTCTCTGGTTTACAGTCTTTGGCCTTTGTCTGAGCTGCTGCTGAGAGGGGTTCATACCCAGGGATGCAGCCAAACAAGCAGTGAGCGCACACCACGGGGGGGGGGGGGGGCAAGGTCAAGCTGTGCCCAGAATCACTTAGCTAAAAACATGGTTTATAAATGCCTTGCCAATGCCCAATTTGATGAGGCATCACACTTTTCAGAGCACCGGTGTTGAGAGGCTAGACTGATTTAGCAGTTAAAGTAATCATGTGTTTACTTCAGGCTAACAAAGGAAACAGCTCAAACAGGGAAAGGCCTAAAGGGGGCAAAAGAATCATCCAAAGGGCTGTATCTTAGTCTGCATGAAGTAAGAGTCTTCATTTCATCACCTGCCACCTACTCTTCACAATGCTGTTTGATAGCATCCATATAAATATGTGTTTGGTAACATATATATAACATATAGATATAAACTTTGATAAAAGCAGTAACTCCACAGCCATTTTCATGGTCAGTCCCACAGGCAGGAAGGCAAGAGCTCCTCTTAACCTGAAGTCAGCTCAGGTTCATGGGCCTGGAAAAGTTGCCAGCAACATACAAACATTTAAGAATGAATTAGCTGATGACTCCTGAAAAGTTGAAAAATTTATTTTGAATCACTAACCTTTGTTACTATTAGCAAAGCCAGAACTCAGTATGTTTAATGCCTGCCTTCCAGAGCGCTTTAAAAACTGCAGCAAGAGAAAAGCATGCCATGGACTTCCTGCCAGACAGGGAAGAAGTCACTTCACTTCTTTGCCTCAGGTCCTAAAACTCTCGATTGCTGATGCAACGGTTCAGAGAATGTGTCTATTACTCAATTTTAAGAGCTACAGAGAATTGCAGGAAGGCTTCCTGGCATTGCTCTCCGATCGAGCCACCTCTCAGACTGCCACAAATCTCTCAGAGCAGAAAAAGCCACTGAGCCACAGGGTCTCCCATTCAAATGGAGCAACTTCATAGTATGTAATGACAATACCATACCTCAAATCAGGTGTTTTTTTTTTTCAATTGTTTTCTAAGGATGTCAAACTCGAAGGGCAGATAATCACTAGAAGCAGAGACCAAGTGTTAACCTGAGGTCTTAAAAAGCGCAGTGCTTCAAAAGCTTAGAGAGACAAAAGAGAAAGAACAAAGTAAAGTGCTTTTGTGGCTGAGTGCTCCTTTTCAATTAGGGCAACAAGGAAGGAAGGAAGAAGCTCCCCATGGAAGAAGGTGTGATGGACAAATGCGGTGATTCAGAAGGGAAGTCATGAACAGGAAGGATTGAGACTGAGCTGTTTCTAGGACTCCAGCCTACCTCTAGAGAGTGCTTAAGTGTGGGGAAAAACAAAGGCAGGGAAATCCTCACAAGCACGTCCATACTTTTATCTAAACTTGTGTATTTCCCTTGCTAGATATAGGGAAGAAGAGAATGGGTTTTGGATCCTCTAAAAGAACACTGAAAATGTTTGCTTCTCCTGTCTCTTAAGAGGTTATTTATAAACTTAAGAGTATGTGGGGGGTGGAGCTTTGGAAAACAGGATGCTGGAAATTACTGGGAAACCTGGGATGTCAACATGGACAGCATGATCCCATGCCCATGAATGGGACAGTCAGAGGTCATACGTCCAAATACTGTATCACATAAGTCAAAGGAGAAGACAGGTGTCCAGTTTCCTCAGATGAAGAGATGTGCAATAATACTAGTGTCTGACGTACAATGCAAAGTCTACAGCTGGGAGAGATTTACCACAGCTGTGAGAGGGAATACTACTCTCTCCCTCAGCAGGGTCTGTTGCGTAAAACCATCACCAAATGTAACAGATCAGGGACTTCTGTGGCATTAGATTTGAGATACATGAATGCATATCAATAGCAAGTTCTTGTGGAGAAGCAGGAGCTGGAGCTGGAGCTGGCATGGGAGCAGAGAAAGGAGCGGCGTGGAGAGGAGAGTAATTTGGTACCAGTGACAAGTGTAATTATGTAACATGTTTGCAGCCGTGTGACTTCCTACCCATTCCCAATTTAGCCCAGTGCCTCAGAGGCATGGTCTGTCCCTACACGTTTAGCTATTTTTAATGTGCACAGAATTTGCTCTTTGTCTTCCTTTGTCTGTCAGTGTCTTGAATTCATATGTCTTGGCAGTCTTAAGATTTGGGCTTACTGGGACAAGCAACATCTTCTACCCTACGGGCTCAGTCCTTCTAGGTCTTACTCAGAGTACTTCATGCTCTTAGGAATAATCTTGTTAACCTCTGCAGATGATTTCAGCACAGGTTTGTTCAAAAGTACGAGCTTTGAGTAGGGGACTACCATTGCATTGACAGGAACACAATTCCCGCCTGTCACGGTGGACTCAGCACACTGACTTAATTCTGTACTGCTCAATCTACACACCCGTCAACTCCCCAGCCTATCTCAGCCGTGGCTACTCAGCTATTTGGTTACACCACAAGCCTTTTCCAACATGGTCCAACAGGCAGGGTTTGGCCAAGCACTGACCCATGAGTTGCTTCTCTCCCACCTACCACTTTTTTGCGGGAAGAGATGGGGAACAGCTATTGAAGCTGGTGGGGACAGGGGAATCTCGGTAGCGCCCCCCAGCACCCGCTGCCCTGCTGTCCCCAAGACGCAGCCTCCAGCATGGCGGGGTACGTTTGCTCTGGAAGGCAACCCAGGGGACTGAGATGGGCTTACATGGGTCAAAACATGGCCCTGGCCCCCCAACACCAAGTCTGACTGCTCCAAATAAATCTACTTCAACACTCTCCTCACCGAGTCTCATCCTCCTGCCGTTTTCAGGGGGCTCACTGGATAATGGGAGGAAGTTCAGTCATTAAAAATGTTCAGATGGGTTAGCTCCACTATTTGCAAACCATATTCAAATTGCTTGAATTCTTGGTAAGCATTAATAAAGTAAATGGGGAAAGCACTGGGTATATACTCCGCAAGTAGTTTTGCAGCAACAGAGGATTTTCTGTACTGGTTTTTCTGGTTTTATTTTCTACATTTCTGTGATTCAGGCTATGTGGGAAGAAGGGGAGAAGGTCTATGATCATACATCTAAGATTCAGAAACAAATCATATTTTCAGTCAATCCATTTTACTGAATAAAGTAAAAAAACCCATGATTTACTTTTAAACATTTCTTTCCTTTTTCCTATGTTTTGTATTTATAGTTTGCTAGAGATTTTCGACAAACCCATAGTTTAAACCAGTGTTTATCATCATATATAAGCACATCACATCTACACAGCCCAGGATGTAAAGGATTTGGCTTTATTTTTCTACACAGGAACAAAGTATGAACATTAATTATGAACAATTAGGCAACTTATGAAAAACTCTGTGCTCTTGCCTTGTTCTCTGCAAAATCAGACCATTATTTACCAGACGCATTTTAAAGTTTACTTGCAAAATACCAAAGAGGACAACTGGAACAATTCTGCTTCTGTTTATCTTTACTACAAACACTACAGGAAAAGGACTACTCTTTGTTAGATGTCCAACTTGATCAGCAAAATGAAGATCTCTGGGATATAATAAAATAAAAAGAAACTTTAAAAAAAATGTTTTGTAGGTAAATAGTTTCATTTTACCCCACTGAAAGGAAAATATTTTTCTAAAAATAATAAAAAGAAAAAAAGACAGGTAAACCTAATCCCACACAGTGCTGAGCCCTGGAAAAGTCCTTCCTGGCCTGATCACACTCATAGATAAATAAAAAGGCTGTATCGTCCATTATTGGTTCCTTACCTGAAAACAGGCTGAACTTGAAAGGTTTGAAGTGACAGCTATAGTTCATTAAAGTTGCCTGGTGAGCAGTGCATCTAATGAAGATTGTTTTCCTAGGGATTTATGATCCTTTGTTATTTACTGTTCCCACTGACAGTAATCCCCGTTTCCTCTAAACTCTCACAACCACCCCTGCCCCTCAGGACATGAGCATTGCCCACCTGCACTTTCAACTTCTTTTAATGTACTATGCAACTGACCTGCACTGCCATCTCCACAACAACTCTTTCAATTTCCCCGGGCCTCCACGGTTGTCCTTCTTCCAGCTGCTGTCCTAATCAGTACTCCCACCCTCTTCTGCACACCCCTGTGTACTTTCTCCCTACCTGAGGAAAAAGCAGCAAGCAGGTTGTGCAGCTGGTTCAGAGCTGTGTGAACTCAGACTGACCAGCCACCATACACAAGAGCTGCTTCAAGAAGGGAATATTGCCTGTCCTGTCCTTACTGGGGTGCTGTCTTGAATCCCACTTCACAAGAGTCAAGGAGAATCAGTGTAGCTGAGATTTCCTCCTCTGTGTTACATTTAGCAGAAGGTGTCTAATGAGTTCAAAACTACTGGCTGTGGCCAGAAGCGTAAGACAAACAAACATACCAGGGTTGTTCCTTACAAAGCCAAACTCAGAAAAAAATAAAATAAACAAACACCCCACATACCAGCTACAAAGATTCATGGCATGGCCTTTACCCCAGCACAAGAACCTCTTTGTCTCCTCAATCGTAAGAACCCTCTACTGCTTTGAAGTCTTCACGTCTGCTCCAACAGAGTATACAAAAGATAGCAAAGACTGCTAATTAAGAGAGCTCATTGCAGCCTGTTCCTGAAAAAAAAAAACTGAAATGTTTGTGAAAGTAAAGATCACAACACCAACATTTGTCATCATAACTTTCTCCTGATTCTTGAAATTATTACATTAATTGAATATTTTTGTTATGGAAATGGCTCTGTTATCCTGTCTCACTCCAGCACCTTGGTTTCATTGCAGCGCTATATTCTACACTGAAAAAGGTTTCCAGTCAGGTATTTCATAAAAATGCCACAAATGTTATGTATTTATATTTGCCTGGACAGACAACCACAGGCCTTTCGTGGAAATTTGGCCGGTATCTAAAGTGTGCGTGCAGGCAGACATGCATGTGGATGGAGTGACACACACGCACTTTTTTCAGTACTGGGAGGGGATAATCTAGGAAACAGATTCTCTGTTCACTTCAGCCAAAGGCGGGAACAATCCCCTTTCATTCATGCCACATACCATGGAAAAACACTTCTCTAAAATAAAACTCACTTTATTCAACCCTCCAGAAAAAAGCCTTGGGAAAAAGGGGAAATTACTTTTTTTTTTTCTTTAAGAAAAAAATACATAGCAAGAACACAGAAGGAGGCCTGGAAGTCTCAGAAACTGCTAATGAGAGCTGGAGCATTAATATATAGGCCAACAACACGAATCCCATCAGATCAGTTATGTAAAATCGAGCAGCGTCTGACTTGCTCTCTGAAACGCATCAGTGCTCTGCAGGGGCTGGGGCAGGTGTCTCTGCCACACAGTCCTCTCCTTCCCTCTCCGTCCTGCCCCCAAGGTGTGCACAGACGCCTCAGGCTTGGGAAGTCTTGGTGTTGCTGGATGTATATGGACAGAAGAGGAGGTTAGATCAGCTGGAGGGTCTGGGCTGGGGAGACAGCCTGGGAGAAGCTTGTCCTACTGCTCCCTCTGCTGTACCCATCCTGTGGAGAAATCCCAAATGTCAGTGCGAGAAGCTAGGATAAGGGATGGTAGCTTTCAGCGAGCGATCTGTGGGTAGCACAGACCCGGATAGATTTGGTAAAGGGATAAAGTCACGGCTGATGCGGAAGAAACCACCATCACACTCAGGAGATAGCACGACACAGATCGTTGTGCATTTAACACAGCAAATCTTTTTCAGTCTTTACCTGCTGGTGTTATTCTTATGCTTCCAGAGCAGCGGAGGAAAATAACGCCTCTCCTTGGGCACGATCGTCTCGCTTTATTACACATATTTAGCTAATGATCTCATCTTATGAGACAGGTGGGTGTCAGGATCAGCCACAGAGAAAGGCCCACGAAGCTCCCTGAGCAGGGCTGCCGGCAGCAGCTGAGCGCCACGTTAGGCAACGCAGGCAGCAAACACCTCCTGTGTCCTGGTGCGCTGCAGGCAGCAAACAGGGAAAAACACCCCACGTGTGAGTCACATTAGTGCCATGCTGAATTTAAACAACATGAAGCATAGGCAAGAAAAGGTGAAAGGGGAAAAATGGCTTATGGAGTCAATTAATCATGTGGGAGTTATCAATCTGATTGTCAGAGAGAATGGGGACTTTTTAACCCATCACCACCTGAACACAACTCCAGTCAATAACCCCACTGTGTATGCTATTTCTGAGGGCTGAGAAATTGGCAGCACTGGATACCACCTGTAAAAGACATTTACAGCTGCCATAAAAGCCTTTCTTTGAACATAGCGAAAACTTGTACCCCAAGAAAAATACATATTTTCAAACACTCAGGCATTACAATGTGCTTTTTGCAATCTTCAGAGCAATATTTCAGTTAATCTACACTTTCCTTTTAGCACTGATTTACAGAAATCCAAACTGGAGTAGAAAACATCCCAAAGGAAGAAATCCGTTTCAAGCACTTTTCCCTGAGAAGGTGCACACTCATCAGAATAAGAAGGAATTATGAGAAGAATCAGCACTTTCAGGAAAAGTGGACACTTTCCATAATAAAAGAGTCTTAAAGGCTGGAATGCAACATTAGGTCTTTGAAAGACCCGTCATACACTTATCCTAAACCTTCTGGAGAATTTCAGGAACATTACACAACTTTTACTAGAAACTAAACAAAAAACCTTCCCAATACCAATATAAGATTAAAAAAATTAATCAGTGAATTCCAGAAAGGCAATGTTAACAGATTAACTGTATTCCCTTTTTTCTCCATACCCCAAGTGTTATTTCCTTTTATATTATAAAACATCTACCAGCTAATGAAAATACTGGAAACCAGACTTTATGATATAACATGGTGATAAAGAGAATTACATTTAAATGTCAATGGGATCTATGGAACAGAGTAAACTTAGAAGAAAGTCATTCAATAATTTTAAAGTTGTGAATAATTAGCAAGGCATTTTCAAATGCAATTGGTCACGACCTAATTCTGCTCTAGATTCTTCAATTTTACTTTTTGCAAAGCTATAGGAGCCACGCAATACTACAGCAATATTATAACAAGTGCTGCAGCAGTATTGAGTCCTGCTGAAAAATCCCATCCCTAAATGAGTGGCTCTAGCGAAGGAATGGGACCTGACTACTTGGGGCAGAATCCAGCCCGTTCTTTTCAAAGGCACTACTCTGGATTTACATAAATGCAAATAAATGCAGTTTGGCCTCAGGACTGACACAATATACCTAATTTACACTTGCCCATTTTACATGGAAGAAGCTGGAATGGAGCTGAAAATATGAACTAAACTACCGATTTGCATGGGAAAACTGAGATATTGAAAAATATTTTATCTGTAGTAATCCAATAATAATTATAAATTACTGTGACATTGTCCTGTGAAGTGTCATGACAAACAGGCCACAAATATACAATGTGTGTGGCACAGAGACCAAGCACAGGTCTGGACATAATCTACTCACTGTCAGATACCACAAAGCTGCCTTGAATAAACATGCTCCTCATTATAGCACTTCCATCTTTCTGAATTCACCATGTTTATCCCCAAATAAAATAAATTATTTTTTTTCTTTGTTCAGAGTAGCATATGCTTTATCTAAGAGCTTCAGACATTACAGCATAAATTATTTGTACTTCTTGCTCCAGGACTTTGTGACTGAACACTGACTACCTGAGGGAAATCAAATTAACAGCAGCTGAGACAGAACTATTAAAGGCATGTTTTCCCCTATGTACAGTAGTCTGTTAACGTATCCACAGGCACCAAGAGGGTGAGGATAAAGCAAGGACATTTCTCTGAACCATCACTATCTTTCACATTACTGTCTATTTTTGTGAAGGAGCCGTGGACATAGTGATATTGATAGGCACTGGGGTTCTTCGAGCCTCAACTCAAGCATGCAGATTTTACAGCCACACACACTATGAAGACACTAGCTTCCGAAATAAATCAAGCAAGCTTTTTGCTTAAGACCACAGAGGTAACTGCAAGGTTGTTTCTGGTTGTAAGAGTAATGATGCAAGTAAGTGGCCCACCAAAAACCGGTCTCCCTGCCCTCTCTCCCCCCACCGGGACCTCATGCTCTCAGGAGGCACCATCCAGCCTCCAGAGAAAGGGAAGGGTTTGGGATGGCACCCAGCCTCCTTCTGCACAACCTGCCAGGGCAAGATCCTCACAAAGGAGCTGTACTCACCCTCTGCATTAACTTCTCCTACCAATGAGGCCGATGACATCTCTACTGTTTTCAGAGGAGACCAAAGGCACATTATCAAAATGTTCAGAATGATGAGGAACACTTTTTAATTGGGAATACTGCTCTGAAAGGCAGGCAGTCATGGGGTACGTGAGTCACAGAGACCACCACACCGTGCCAGTGCTGCTCAGGCATTACCTGAGGGGTGAATATGGCAGGGGCAGTGTGGGCTCGCAGTTAAATACCACGCTAGCAGTGGCAGGAGACACGATCAGGTCTCAGCTCTGCCACAGATTTGTTTTGTGAATTTTGGAATTTACAAATTTACCCACTTTTTATCTGTTTTGTCTACCTAGCCTTCAGTGGCTTTATGATGGGTGTCATGTCACAAGGTGCTTAGAGCAACTAAAACTGAGCTGGGACCTCCTAGCATTACTGTGACTAAAATACTGAAAATTATTTAGGGAGCATTTTTATTCCATTTAGTAAATGGAAAAAATAACTAAGTAAAAGAAGAAAAAACGCAGCTTCCTTCAAAAGCCTCTTTAATCAGCTCCAGAATCTGAATCAATGCTGAGCACAAAGATTTAAATTTGGCTTAATGAAAACTGAATAGACCAAAAAACAACAAAAGAAGTCTCTTTACAAAAGGTATGGATTCGACCTAGCCAGTAAATAATTAAAGCTCCTCTCTGTTCCCTTCCATTTTCTATTTTAAGGCTTTTCATTATATGGGATCAAAGTCAGCTCGAGTTGGAGAGAGTTAGACAAATCCATCACAGAGACAGAATGAATGTATGATCTCATCCCCTGTGACAGCAGCCCGACAGTACCACCTGTTTGAACTCCAGCTTGTACCACTTCTGATGACACTGGCAATGTCAAGCCTACAGCTTGAAATTCAAGAGGGTGCACGGAAACTCTCTCCACCTAAACAAACAAAACGAAAGAACTGTAAATCTGGCATCAGGAAGGCTACAGGCAGTGCTAGCCAAGGGGCTGCAAAACGAGCAGCCACTGAAAGGGTTCAGACCCCAGGAACAAACCACCAGGAGTCTCAGGAAATCAGCTGTGTGAAGAAAGACTGATTTTTGTTTGGAGAGGAGGCAAACGAGGAGAGAGATGATGAATGTAGGATAGCTGTATAAAAATTATAAATAGTAAAAAGAAGGGAAATGAAACATTCATATTTATTTCTCATAATAGACGAAATAATATGTTGCAGTCAAAAGACAAAATAATTAATGAGATATGGAAGAAAAGTTAAACAGGGAGTTTAAAACTGACAGGCAAATTTAAAAGAGATTAAGGAAAATTCTGTTCTACCTTCTTAAACTTAAAGCATAGTTTACCCTGTGGAGCTGTCTGCAGCATAACATAATTGGGACCGAAAAGGACTGTAAAAAAAATATTCATTAGATTGTTAATGAATTCCTGCTTGTTCCCATTAGAAACTCATTTGTTTTAAAAAGAAACAATATAATCCTTAATGAACCTTGCTTTTTTTAAGCAATAGAAGACAAACATTTATACCTCCTGACACAAGCAATGATTAAATGTCAGGGATTAAGACATTCCCCTTAAGGGGAATCCCCAAGGATTAAGAAAATCCCCCTTTTGTCACATTATTCCATAACTATTGGATGGCCAGTTCCTGAACACTGTCAGGAACAATGTATTGGGTCAGATCCAACACACCAATGTTTGGTTAACACTAAAGTTCAATCAAGAGATTTCTGTCTAAACCTTTTGTTTAAGAAAAAAGATTACAGCCTTGGGAGTGTACCATAAAACTTTGCTTTCTAAACAATTTTTTGCTCTGACTGCCAGTAGCTAGCAGCACTTGAAGATGAAGGCAGTAAGCATACATCAACTCTACTTGTTCTGGTGTGTAAAAACACTTTGGCCTAGATTTGGGCCAAGATACATTATTTCACTTCTTTGAGCTGCTTGATATGTTCAAGGCAAACTTGACTTCTGGTCTGCCACTGCATTAAGAGTATTTGCAGTTCTAGGAGTTGCAGGGTCTTCTAGCTGTTGAACCTTGCCACTACACTGTGATATGAAAGTCAAATTGTAAAATTATTACAGATATATAAAAAAAAAATCTCACTGTTATGAAATTTATGCAATTCATTTCTCAGAGTCCACTAAGATGAAAATAAAGAAGCAGTTTACCACAGCACTAGCTGAGAGCTATTTCAAAATATGCTCTAGATTAAGACTGCATAGCAGGACCTTTTCCCAGTGAGAAGATGCACCTTGAGGACGAGTAGTGGCCCCAAACAGCAATGTTCTCCTGGGTGACCTCATTAGCTTCTGATGTGTGGAAACATCTTCTCTAAATGTGTGATTCTCCTGTTTACTTTGAGATGGTTCTTTAATCAAACTCATAAGATTATTTTCATTTGGTACCAGACAGATAAATAAAACCACATTATTCAGGCCCAACAGCTCTTCAAATGAAAAAAAGAAAAAGCCTCCAATAAAAAATTAGATCGGAAAGGTTTTGATGCTTTATGTGGGAGTTAGCTGTATGCAGAATTGAACTATATTTTCTTGGTTTAGCTGAACTAAGCTGTACTGACAAGAGCATGCTGAATTAGATCCGGTTGTAACCTGAGGTGAACCTGCAGGATAAACCTTACGTCATTGTATTGCTGCAGTTCTTTTTTCCACAAGCAAATGTGGCTTGCTTCCCTCAGTCTCTGAAATGCCGTATCGGGTGTGCTGGCCATGGGGTAGAAGTCTAAATAGAGCATGTTTGGGATTTATTCATTTCAGGCCTCTGGGAATGGAACTGAGCTACTAGGAGAGACTGAAGTAAGACTACAAAGGCATGAGAGAGGCAAAAGTGAAAATCTTTTAAAGATAGCAGGGACTATTAATATGTACCCTGTGTTGAAAGACATTCACCCCCATTTCTGATTTGGACTTTTGGATTTTTGCCCATCCAGTGCAATACCAGCCCCATGTTTCTCCCGCACAGGCATGTAGGGATGTCTTGCCTTGCATTGCAAGGTAACTGAAACTAACTGATGATGATGCCAAGCCCTTTGTGGCCACAATATGTTAAAAATACTTCATTTCTACAGCACCATTCACACAACTTTGTAGGATAAGATATAACTCTCCTCCAAGAGACTGAGGATTCCTCAGCGTGAAGGACAATGACAACACAGGGTACTTGGCATGGCAATCCCCTCTGCCAAATTTCCATTACCCTATCATTGTTTCAGAGACATAACTGAGCAGGTAATACTGCTTCTTATATTCTGCCTTATGGCCAGACCTACAAAACATGCTCTGCGTTCCTCCTTCAGACATGTTTCTGAGTACAAACCTACTTTCTCTTTTGTCAGTCAGCTAGAAGTCTCGGTGGCAAAGGGCAAATGAGCACATAACTCTGTATCATCTCAGCACCTGAAGGCTTCTTTCTCTGTCAGGATTATCACTGACTTTCTGTGGCATGGCTGACCACACCGGAGCCCTCCCTGTATTAATCTGTATACTTACAGGTAAAGCAACTCTATTTGTAGTTGCACTAGCTAGGTAGTAGGTAGACCTCTGCTCCATTGCACAAGCTCTTTGCCCACGGAGCCCTGGAAGGAGCCCTCTCCCTGCTCAGTTGGAATAGTAGGACAGCAGAAAATTGATTCAGTACATAGGTTTGGAAAGGAGAGGAATACAATTGTTCAGTGCACAGTGCTGCAGACTGCAAAACCTGGATTGCAATCCATGGGCTAATACACTTTCTGCCTTCATCATAAAACAAATCAGCTGGTGAACAGGGGTGGTGCAGCAAGGACAGGGGATGCAGCTGGTCCGGTACAAGCCCACAGCCACTAAGCACATTTACAAATAATGACCATCCTGCAGAACTAGACATTGTCTTGCTCCAAATTGTTAAGGATGATATCCCAGGTGTTTCCTTTACTTGAAAAATGTTTTTCTTTTGCCTTTACACTGGCAGTGGACAACATACAGTCTGTTTTGAGGACCTTCCGCATTGTCAGGATTTACCTTGCTACTATAGGTTTCTCCCTCTTAAGAGCTACGGTGCTAAATGTTATTTTCCAAACCTGTACAACCATTTTTTAAAAAGAAACTCAGGTACACAACCCCAATAATGATTTTTCTCATGTATATTCAAGCTCATATGCAATGGAGATGTTCTGGAGACACCATGATTTTGCTTAATAAAAATATAAATCTCTATACAATTTCATCATTTCAGGCCTTGAATAACTGGAAATCCTCCTCCTACATAATTTCTTATGATTTCCTCTGTATGAGTTCAATGTAAGAAGTGCATAGCTAAATTATGCAGGAATATAAACTTATATAACTGTTTGTAAGACTGCAAAAAATAAAGCAGCTTAAATAGTTAGGAATATAGAGAAGTCTAACACAGAGCTGAGGAAAAGTTGATTTATAATTTATCCTTTAGGTGGACAGGTTTACTAGTATTTCATTAGTATAAACAGAAATAAATCTAAGAATATACTGTCATTCCTTAAGACATATGGAAACCAAGCACTGGCAGAACTAATTATGAAGCAGCTATATAAACAAACATAAACATAATCTGTAGGAAGGTCAATTTACATTAAGGGATCAGCTATCTCTTGCCTTAGTTTCCCCTCTTGGAACAGCGCTGGATGCACCCACATGGCTCACTGGTATCACTTACACACAATAGCTAGTATCAGGCATCCACAGCAAGCATACGTAATTTCTTTCATTGCCTACCAGTAGGTTCATCAATAGTCCACCCTTTACACCTTTTGGTAGTTTGCATTCTCCTTCTTCTTTTGGAGTAAAGTCTCACATTACCCGTGCTGCCTTCTCCTACTCTCAGTGCAAAATCAGAAGGGAAATAAAATTCATCAATCCTCCTCTTGGCTTATTAAATCTCTCTCACACTGTTCATCATTCCCTGTGGCCCTGCAACTTGAGCTCTTAGCTCTCTACTTGCAGGGCTCTTTAATCCTTTAGCTTTCTATCTGGATGGCTACGGGCAGATCCCAAGCACAATTTGCCCAACCCTGGTATCTTTTTCTAGTCCCTGATAAGAATCTTTGCTCTTACTTGTGGTCTCTCCTACCTCTGCTGAAACAGCAAAAAGCCTTTTACAAGGTCACATACATACCCTCAGTCGGGTGTTCTTTGACTTGCAATGAAAACTACAGGATAGCACAAATGAACCTAGGGTTCATGACGTAAGGCACTGTTGTTATAAATTGTAATTAGATACAACCAGAAATGGGGGTGAAAGTGGGCTCATTAGCAAATGTCAGCTTTCCAGCACACTCCACATAAATGCATTTGGAAATTCTTGTTGCTGTACCTCATGCGAATTAGTTTGCAGCTCCCTTGCACTGTTCTCCCATTAGGTGTGTGAATGAAGCATAGAAACAATTTGTTTTATCACCTCCACTCTCACAAAAGAATTAAATTAAAAATAGTAATAAGGCGTCAACAGGGCAGTAAAATAGAACCATAATGACCACAGGCTCGCTCCTTTCCTCCTATAGCAAATCCTGCAATGGGAGGGAGGCTGCAGCTCTGCTTGGGATCCTTCTACCAGACATTGCCCTGAGAAAAGGTTTACTAAGAGGGAAGTTACCGTGGGATAAATGCCAAAACCCACGTCTGTCCTCTAGGTCCTCACACCATTTGGTTGGAGAAGCTGATCAAGTGCTTTCCTGTTCCATCTTGCTGACAGCCCCTTTCCATGGTGATGCTCTTCTAGAAACACCTGCCAGCCCAGTATCTTTGGGGTCCATTTTCCTAAGAAGGCTCCTCAATGAATAGGAGCTTTATTGTAAACCTAATACAGATTGTTATTTTTTTAATTTTGGCTCTCTCATGGGTGGACAGCAGTACCAATATCCACAGTTTGCCCGCTCCTTTCCTACCATACAAGATGTTGCAAGTCTGCACCTCAGGATGCTGGAGGGACTAGCAAAACAGCAGGAGATAACTTGTACTGCTGATACCTATTTGAAATAACCAATTTTTTTCAAAACCAATAGGCACGAATCAGGTCCCTGCAAAACTGCAAACATTAATGTGTGCTTAAAAAAGCACAGAGACTAAAGATGTCCTAAGAACATCTCTGTGCAAAAATTCCTTTTAAGCAAATATTGCAGTAGTACTAGCAGAAAGAAAAATATTGTCTGCAGTATGCAAGTAATACCGAGGCAGTAAGACTCCACTATTGGTGCCTAAAATGCATGAACGTGTGCTCACTGTTGGATTTCCAAAATGCACAAAAATACTTATCTACATATCTTAAATCGCTGTCAGTTGTAGGGTGCAGCCAACAGGGGATAAAAAAAAAAAGGGATGGTGACAATCCAGACAGGAACTTGCTGTTTTGGCTTATTTAATCTGAATGCTTTATACTTATATTTGGGCCCTGGTATTTAAGGGACTTCTCTATACAACACTCATATAACGATGGCAGTATATCCTACAAGAACAGTATGTGTGCCATTTCCATCAATGTTACTGGATTTATATGTGAAGTGAGATACACCCCTGGTTCACAATTCCGGCACAAAGGCTCTTTGCTTCCAGGAAGACAATGAATGTGCGAAGGAAGATCAAGGACAGAGGAGCTACCCAGAGGGACTTCTCCGCAGTCTTTTACACAGAACTCAGAGGAGATGTTTGCCAACTGCAAAGAGGCTGTCATATAGGAAGATGTAGGATAAGGCTAGGGGAAAGGATCATGGGATCCAGCAGTTCACAGGTCCTGAGCAGGCAGCATTCACAACAGCGGCCAACCCCAGCTGTGAAAAGCAGCAGTGGGAGAGACAACTTGAAGTGTTACATCTCTTCTAGCACTTGGTGAGTGATCTGCTCAGTCTTACCATGCACGCGTTTGTCACACAGGAGCGGTGACCCTCTAAAAATTTCATGCTAAGTGTAGGAAAAGCCGTTAACATACTTCCTATAGTTTTATGCACAAATGCCTAGAGCTTCTCCTTCTAATGCATACATAAATTAAACTTCAGTAACTGTGAATTTTGTTACTGGAAAAAAACATTAAACAATAAAAGTTTTCCTAATGCAGAGTTACATGCAGGGTAAGTACTGTTGTGAAAGCTGTGTGCTCAGGAGGTGTTAATCGCCAGGTCCCAAGAGCATTCCCTTTAGCATCCTCCACATCTTCCTATATGACAGCCTTTACTACAGTGTGATGAGAGTCACTGACCTATATTTTGGAGACAGATTATTGCAGTGTAAGTTTATAACATAATCATCAACTATAAGGTCATTTCTTAATAAAATTCTGCTGTGGCTTACTATGATTCTGCACCAGTAATACATATTTACTTACCCTTAAGTTACTCTGAAAACACTTTTTATAAGATTAAACCAGGTCCTTTTCACTAGAATACATTATTTTTTCACTTGAAAGATAATGAAGATGGCAATTAGAGATTTATCTGTATCCTATATCCTAAAACCTTCTTAGCTGCCATTTATAAAAAAATATTTTAAATAAGCCAAAAAACACTGCAAATCCAGCCCTTTCATGCTCTGTTTTACATCTCTGTTGGACAAATGGCATCAGGACACAAAAGCCATTAACCTCTTGTTGAGGGTCACTGCATTTATGACATGACAGAAGTATCAGCAGAAGGAGTCACATACTCTTAATTGTATGGGCTGTTTGCACATAAAATAACCAAATGGTCAAACTAAAATAGTTTGCCAAATTCTGTATCTGTAGTCTATACACTACCACACAACTATCAAGAAATTGCACGTTGACTTGCTAGTAAGAGCTCAGAATAGTTTTCAAACTCATAGAAGTTTAGAAAAAGCAGATGAGTAGGTAATGAAATTGTTTTTTCTTTCTGAAAAAGTGACACTTCATTAGTATGTGACAGAATGAATTTCTCCCTTTGCTAAAAAAGGCTTTGTTTTTCTGTATACACTCAAGTTGGCAATTGCTTTTATTGTTCCACTAAGCTGTTCTACAATATCTTAAGAAGAATTTTCCTGGGGCAAACTAAGAGAGCAAATTACTTTATAAGCAATTTTTCCCTGAACTATTTTGTACTTTAGATTGTAGATAAACCCGCCTTCACAACGGCTGTTCTCAACTTGAACCTTTCCCTTCCACCTCCAGTGATGTCGTTGTCCTACATCTCAATTTTTTACTGCTGTGAGGTCACAATTTTTTTTATCACCTGACTTCACCACAGGATCTACCTGAGGATCACGACATGACATCAGAACATGACAGCTACATTCCACAGTCAGAAATCTCAGTCCTCTACACTACTACAGACATATTTCTGCTTTGTTCACTTTTTGCTGTTTTCTCCCAGCTATTAAATTGGACCCCCCAAAAACCATTCATCTGCCAGCATAAATGTAGAGTTCATAATATGAATCTGCAAAGTCACTGTTTTCAGAATATACATTCAAAGACAAATTCATATAAAGGCTTTATATAGCCAATTAAACCTGCATAGCAAAATACACAGTATACCATAAGGGTGGTAGAATATAGTAGAACTTAAGTTGAATGTAAGTGCTGAATAGGGCAATAGTCCAGCCTACTCTCTGCTAGGTTACTTTTTACTGTATGGCTTTCATTTTGATTTGCAAAGCCTATTGCTGCTTCTTTCTTAGTTGATACAATTCCAAAATTAAGGTCCATCTCAACAAATGTATCCATTATAGTGCCTTAGAAAACTTACTTGCTCTAAACTAGTCTTTGCTTTCCACGCAGAGCAGCTACTTCAGACCTGGTATTTTCAAAGGCATTAAATCTGGAGCTCTCAGCACGAAGGCTACAGATCTGAGTGAGCCAATGTTAAGGTAGGACTAAATACTCTCAAAACACCCAATGACTATTTTTACCTTTTCAGCACGGATCCTGTTAAGACTCTTAAATATATGGAATTTCCATATGTTCTGCTCACCCAGACTTCAATGAGAATAAAAGGGTCAAAAGACTCATTTGTCAGTGTTTAATTTACTACATGAATTTTATGCACGGTCAGTTATACTACATAAAATAATCCTAATGCTGTTTCATGCATTTTGCACAGTCAGCTTTATCAGCCAAATTCTAAAGATCCAATTAGAATATAAAAAGAACAACTACCTTTTAAATAACAGTTTGAGTTAACAAAAGGGACAGTCTGATCATTCAGTGGCAATAAGATCATATTGTAGGTAAAGACAGCCTAAGCAGCTAAGTTATGGAAAAGCCTGTTCAAACACTGAACATTTGATGGTAGTTTTTGTAATATATTCACAGAAACCTTAGCAATGCCAATTAAAACCCAAAAGACTGATTCAGTTTTGCCTTTCATTTTATTCCATTTTACAGAATGAAACAGCACACTGGCTCTTGCAAAGGAGCTAAGACGTAGTTTAAGATTTGTTATCTCAGAAGACAGTGTCTCCCTTCTATTACCCAGCTTTTGTGAGTAACCTGGCAAAACCAGGATGCCCAGGTTTTCTTAACTGTATGACCTGTATGATCTTCTTTTGTTGCCCTCATATGGCTTCCCTGGATATTTAGACAGGAACACTGAATACACCAAAACAACAGTAGATGTCATTTGCAGTCTTCTCATTGACCTCAAAGGACTGATAAGCTGGCCATTTAAGATTCAAATATTTCAAGAAGTGAGAGATACTGTTGAGCAACGGGCAGAGTCATGTTTGCCATCTTATTCTCTGCATTGCAGGTATTTATTTCGTCCTCCATAAAGCAGACGCCACAACTACAGAATGTATTCAGTAAAATCAAGTTCTATTTATGCTCTTGCCCACATTTAGCCCCATTTAGAAAATATTTCCTTTCCAAAACCCTTGAGTTCCACTACAACCTTTTCCTAGGGAAATACTATCATATAAAACATAGTCAATTCCTGGGAAGAGAATCACAGATCCTTAATGAGACTGATGAACTCTAAAGCTTTTAGAACAAGGTCTCTATTCTAACCTGCTGTACCAACTTGAATTCAGGGTAAGACATCATGGCTTAATCTTTGTCTAAGCAGAAGAGGGAGTGTTGTGAACTGGAATTATTTAGGCAATTCAGCAGAAAGAGGGCTGGCAGTTTGGACAAGGTTGGTGCAAATCAGACTTGTCCAAGACCAAGAGAGAAGCAAAACAGAGATGGATGATAGAAGCATGCAAGCCGCAAAAGCTGTTCACATGATCCAGAGTTTGCAAGGAAATTCATGATGGCAAATTTCAAAGCAGAAGGAGGGAAATGAGACTTGCTCAACGTTCTGTTGAGTAGAGCCACTTAAGTACATACGTATTTACAAGAAGACATTGTAAAGTTGCACAGTTTAACTCAGATTTTATTCCTGCACACAGAATCCAGCTACAGCAAACCCGATCTGAGTTATTTCCACTTGAGAATTATCTTTTTCATTCACCTGATACCCATGGAAAATAGGTTTAAAGTGTAATCAGGTGAATGAGTGTCTGATGAATTTTGACATATCTTGTGCTAAGCTACTGTCCCTTATCTGAAGTAGCAAAGTTTATCTGAATGCAAAGCATAAAGGCATATCTTAAACCACCATCTTGTACCATGCATTTGTGATGAGTAGTGAGTGCTTTTCATCCATTTCAGGGCAGAAATAACAAGTAGCACAAGCCAACACTGATTTTGGTTTAAAGTAAAGTTTGCACTGAAAAAACCTAGTGAAGCTCACATAGGAGCATACCTCTGTTGGGAAACTGTAAATTCTTCAGCTGTCTGAAGTATTCTACCAATCCTCTAGATAAACTAGAAAACTCAAATCAAAAACAATGTCTACACAGGGCTTTACCCTAATTTAACTCTGCCTGCTTAAATTCAGATAGTGCAACCATCCTTTGTAAAATGTGGCCTAAGAAATCAACTTTCAGGTCACATGAAGTTTTTAGCTGTTGTTTGTAATTACTTCTGGAGCTCTTGCAGAGATGCGTTGCTCTAAAATGAACCAATTAATTTTAGCAGTTGTATTGTACTACAATTTAGTTGTACTCCTACTAAACACAGGCCAAATTTATAAGCCTGTAGAGGTCAACTTTTATCCCTTCATATGCACATATGTAGCTGAAAATAAACAAAACACATTCGCAGGGTGCAAAGCCTACTTTTTGAAATGAGATCATGGGAAAATGCACAGAAGACAGTAGCTGGCACAATGAAATGAAGTTAATAAAGGAAAAATTAATATCAGGAAATTAGTATATTTCTTTACAGTAGATCTATTATGCTCTGGAACATTTTCCTGAGGAAGCAGTGGGAGCTCAATTACTTCGATAATTTAAAATTAGACCGAAAAAAACTAGTAAATGTACATCACAATATACAATAACTCTATATAGGAAGGGCAATGAAGTAGATGACTAATAAGTCTTTCTTTCTAACAGCTATGAATCATACAAGTGCAGTTGTGGCTTAACATCGGAGTTTCTGTGCATGGATGGTACTGGTTGCACTATGCAATAAACCATAAATACACATGCTATTAGAGTGTCTGCCTAAACTCTACAGAGACTCATGTAGTGATGCTTTACTTACAACCCCTTTTCCCCCAAACAATAAAGGCGATGCTGGTTTTATTATCATATGCACACTCATTTTGCTGGGACAGAGTATTCTTAGCTGAGGAAATATATTGGAAATAATTTATAAGCTGAGTGTTTTATGTGTAACCAGAAGTAAGAATTTTTGGTCACAGGTTACACCACGTTTTGCTTGGGTTTAATTCATTCTCTGTTCAAACGCATATTTAAGAAAAACATTTGATCTTTTGAGTACGAATTCAGTATTTTCACATAGAAGTTGAGGGAAAGAAAGAAACACAGACTTTTTATTTGATTCTTCTGTTTTCCAATATTTTCTCTACTACTGTAGGCAGGGAAGTGTTATTTGAGCTAATCCAGCCAGGCCAAGCTGTTTGACCCAAGCACTTTTTTGCAGCTACATGACACTCAGCCAATAGAACGGTTGTGCCGTAACAGCGACATGCTACTCAGAGTACAGACCAGGGGTTAAACATTGACCACTACAGCAGTAGTTTGCAAATCAAAAGAGGGCAGAAATAACTGCTTAAACTATATACAGGATGGTATCTCAGATAAATCTGAACATGATGTGACTTAATTTTGTTGAAAAGCAAGATTGGCCAAAACAAAGGCTACTGTAAAGCACTTTTTGTCAAGGACCATAGAAAGTGAAACTTATTGTGGTGCATATTTTGCTTTTTTACAAAATAATCACCTCCGACTATAAATTTACAAACAATATACCAAAGAAAAAAGGTAGTAATTTTCCTCAAACTCTCTAGGAATTAGGGAGACTAGGACTATATGTTCAAATATTTTTAAGTCTTGCATTTCACCATTTTTGGAAAAAGTATGCTCATGGGAAAAAAAAAACCAACCTTCCATGTTTCTTCAAAGATACTGTCATTGGAGCAGGCTGAGGGTGGCCCATCACACCTGATGTCTTGATCGAAAGTAGTTTAACACTCAGGACAAGTGGAGCAACAAGTGCTGCTTGTTGCACTTTGGAAACAATCCGTTTCCTTTGCAGGCAGGTTATTTTGTCTTTTAAGTCTGTTCCCACAGAGTCTAAGCTCTCTATGGGATACTATTTTTCAACCACCTTGACTGGCTATGTCTGGGTGTCACTGTTCAAACAATTTCATGATCAGAAAATGATACATTCAAGTCTGGTACTGAATTCAGCTAAATAGTGATGCACAGACATCACTGTGGATGCAATATAGAATAAACCACAAAATTTTAGTTTTCTTTCTCACAGGAAAAACACATACCAGCATATAGTAACTAAATAATAGGCTTTTCCTTCTTGCGTTCTCAAGGTAGCACAAGAAAACTGAAATAAACCGAAAATCACTACTACGCCAAGGATATTTACCCACACTTTTTTTTTTTTTCCCAAGACTTTGGTGGTAATCTACCATGCAATCTACATGGTGGTAGATCTACATGGTACCATGCAATCTTTGGTGGTAATCTACAATGCAAATGGGGATAGTAGTTTAGCCGGGTAGCTCTGAAAAAGTAATCCACCTTGATCTGGATCTCCTGTCTGGCTCTTTTTTTTGTATACTTTTTTTTTTTTTTTTTAAATCAATTCATACTGCCACCAGGAAAGCAAAAAGAAAACAGTATGGCTACTGATTTATTTTGTTAATAGAGAACAGATACATTATTAGAGTTAGGACAGCACTGTCATGGGACTGTATTTAGATCTCTCAAAAAATTTACGTTTACTAACATTCAGAACTAAAATCCATTAAAGGACCTCCAAACCATTTTGGTCAGTGGACCTAGATTCATAATTTAAACACTTCCAGGCCCAGAACACAATGACTTCTCGCCTAGGGCGCTGGCCAAAGTGGATCTGGTTCTTTCATCTAATTTCAACAAGAAGTCGTGGACTAGAGGATTTAGGTTTGATGCAACTACCTACCTCAGGACATAGTCAGTTGAAGGACCATTTTTAACATGTGTGCATAGCACAGTCAATGAAATGATAAATATTACTACTGTCTGAAAACAGTTATATTTTCAGTGAAAGCTGTATGAATTGTTTATGTTTTTTGCAGTTTCCAAAATACTTGCTTTCAAAACATACTTCATGTTTTTTTTTTTCTTTAACTACTGTGACCGAAGAAGGGGTAGAGTTAAAAAAAAAAAAAGGAAGACAAGGCAAAACAAAAGGGAAAAAATCTGGAAAGATGTAAACTGGAAAAAAAAAAAAAAAACCAAACACATTTCTTAATGTCCTATCCCCCCAAGCGGGGACTACTGAACTCTCAGAACAACCTTCATCACAGAAGAAACGCTATGGCTGACTGGCAGTAACTGCTGAAGAGTGTTTTGTTGTTTTCCTGCAGCACAGGGAGCTGGGGCCCTCGGACGGTGAGCTGGTGACGAAATCCATAGGGTACTCCTGAAGGGGAAATGAGGGGGAATGCAGGGTGGGGTAGGATGGGTGAAAAGGAGCATGCGGATGAGGAGGTGTGATCATCAGAGGCTCTCACATCAGCTGGTGGAGTCCTTAAAGGCCCACCTTCAGCTGAGCTGTGGAGTTCTGCTGTACACACAAGCGTATCAGGACAATTTTACCCATGCAAGATGATGAGTACCTCTACAAGATCTAAACACCCCTTTAATTCCTTTAACACATGAAGATGCCTCAGCATTTCCTAGTATTGTGTCTGATATCATTATCATGCTAAAGAAGATGAGGAAATGTCACACATATCAACAATGCTGCTTAAAAAAATCAGGCCCGCACAAAGCAAAGAGAAAGTACAGAAGGGGTGAAAATGAGTGAAGTCTCAGCCTGACCTAAGTGGCATAACACACTGACTTCAGCCAGCCACATAAGCTGATCACAAAAGTGGCAAAAAAAAAAATTAGTGATTAACACCATAAACTGTATTAGTTCTACATTATTAACCTTGCATATTTTAATCTTGTGAGCTGGAAAGCACAGGGAAACTTTTTGTGGATGAGCACCGGTACCTTTCTCATACTTGCCTTTCTGATTTTGATTATCTGATCATAGCTTTTTTCCTACATGAACAGCTTCCAAGGTACTGATTCCAAGATGACTTGAACTCTATTTATTGTCGTGAGCAATTCCATGATGTCCAGTGCAGCTACTTACATTAATAAGGACACACAACTCTTAAGGATCAGGGCCTTCAGGTTGTGAATAGTCATTGGCTTCTCTGACATTAACAGGTCATTGATAAACTGCAGTTTCCTTCACATCTGACAGAGGGCTACTAAAGTACACATACATCACTGTCATTTTTCTGTTACAACTTTTTAAAATGCAGAATCAGATTTAAAAGGCAATCAATAGCAATCCAGTTGCAAGCACCTCTAATGAGGCGCAGCAGAAACAATTTGGTATTAGATTTTCACCTAAAAGGCCTTGGAAAAACCATTTCTCAGTGCTACTTCATCTGCCCAAAAAGAAGATCGAGTTGTTTATTCCAGGCTCTGAGCCAGGGAGGATACACACATGCACTGAACCTCTTACAAAGCGAGAAACTCCACTGGGTTGCATAGCCAAGCTCTTTGCATAAAGTTATTGCTGTCATAGATCGTTTGTCTTACTTATGTTTATTCTTCAAGTAGGTATTTCTACTATTCTAATTATTATAATTAATTATAGTTGAAAGGACACTGATAATTATCAATTCTTAGAATTATTTCCAAAAGGAATTAAAAAATATTTTTAAAAATTGAAAGCCTCTGCTAGGACACCCTGCCAATATATCTATTTTATTTTTCACTTGTGTTTGGGAATAATGATAAATTGGTGGAAGTGATATGGGTCAAGTTTAGAGCAAATTTCTCCGCACCACTCTGACCATGCACAGCAGCTCTCCCTGTTTTCTGACTCCTAATCCATCCTCAGCAAAGTCTGGAGGTCATGGTGGATTCATATTTTGACAAATACTGAAGAACATCATTAATTACCTGTTCCTCCTGATGTGGGACCTAAAGATAAAGGCAGAATGAAACCTAGCACACCAGTTGACTGAGCCAGTTTTCAGCTTTTCTTTCTTGAATAAATTTTCCAAGCACACTTATATAATAACTCTCTGCGATGCACACCATCCTATTCACAACACAACTCACAAGGAAGAGTTAGCAGTGATTTTCACTTGCCTTCTAAAATATGATTATTACTTTTTGGGTTTAGATGCTTAGTGAATATCCAATGATGCTTGACAATCAACATGACTCCTATTTTCAGATACACAAGATAGAAGAAGAGGAAGGAATCAAATCACACAATAATTTCCTCAATGAAAGTATGAAAAATACCAGTAAGTGTACGCTGATGTAAATTGGTTCATATCTCCTACCCCACAACTGAAAATCCATTATCTTTGCTCATAAAGTTGATTCGTGCACTTGACTTTCACTTCCTAGAATCAATTAATTCAGACTAAGGGATACTGCTACATATGCAACTCTAATCCAAACTGCTGTTCCTAACTGGTAAAAATTACTTTATTAAGCCCTAGACTTCAAATAGGTCTGTGGTATAACAGTACTGAAATGCTCCAGACAAGCTACTTGTTTGGTGCCTGATCTAATTCCAGATAAAAAATGTGTTTTAATTTTATTTTCAAAAGAAAATGGAGAATATCAACACAAATCACCCTGAAAACACAGTACTGGCTCAGAAATTGTGTTTTTCAATTTTTTTTTTTAATATATTTCATTTCCAAGGTTTTCTGTAATACCATAAAGGATAACATTGTTTTAGTTTAAAATCTTGTACCATCTAGCAGCTGTATGTTAAAAGAAAGCCCCGTATTCTGAGGGCTCGTGGTGTTGCAACAGGTCCTGAGAACTCCATCTCCCTTCTGGAGAAGCCAGCAAAAGCCTAAAGTTTCTTGTATTCATACCTGCAATTCACCACTAAAACTTTCACAAGAACTGTTTATTTACGTGGCAGCAATGCAATGAACAACCATTTTATCCCAACCGGTCTTTCTAGGCCCTGAAAAGCCTCACAATCACTCCCAAACCACATCCCGGCAGGCTGGGAACAGTTACCAGCACTGCCATGGAGCGCCTTTCCTTGATGTCATGGTCAAAGGCTTTTGGATCCGCCCACTCAACAGAACAGAGTCTTCACCAGCAACTCATATGCCTCTGGTACCAGTCAGGTGTGCGGTTGCTCTCTCATTCTGAACGTTCCTCTTAGTCTAGGACCAAGAACCCATGAATGCCCTTCTTTAAAGTGCACAAAGCAGTATGTTTTCTTACTTGAGAATGAAAAGGAAAACAGAGCCATGCATAAAACCCACCCATCTGCTTGGCACTGCTTGTGTTGTAATCAGGATCACTGTTCTTCTTACAACTTAAGACCAGCAGCAGCACCTGGGTTCACAGAAACCATAAGATGGTAAGAATGACTGTAAGTAAGAGGCTTACTAAAGACTGCAAACACAACAGAGTTTTGTCAAAAAACAAACACTTTTCCAAGTATGCAGTAGCAGACTGAGCAACTCTGAGAAGCATCTGTCAGGTGAAGTATCCACAAGAAGAACCACGAAGAGGCAACTCTCGGAAAGATTCACGTACCTCCCATTCAGAGACATGAGTAGCTTGTAGCAGTGAGAGCAATCCAAAGGCAAGTTCTTACCCTGGCTCTACTGCAAGGCATCACAGGGCTTAAAAAGACAGCAGCACTTATTAGTAGGTTTCCAAATAGGAAGTGCCAGGATTCTTATGAAAACAGCTTGTTTTTAATACATGGGCTTGCAGTGGCCCAGAAGATGACAGAACAGTAGCAAACCAAAAAAGCAAAATACAAGGGAGAAAAAAGAATGATAGATCTCAATTCAGAAAGAAAAATCAATTAATTCTAGATTTAATGAAAACACTGAGAGAACAAGAGAACTCACATTCACATGGCAAATCTTTCAAATGTATTTTGCAGATCAGTCAAGAGCAGAAGAAATACCATTCCCCAAAATGTTCTTTAGAATGAAAACAAAAAGTCAGTTGTAGTAAACTGACAGTTAAAAGCAAAAGCCAAAATTAAATGAGCTGCCCTTCTATATATTTTGCAGCCATCAAAAGCTTTCAATATATTTATCAGTTTTTTTCTTCTGAAATTTTGCCTTTCAGCTTGCTTTAATCCTAGCTTTCTAGGATTAGCCCTTTCTTGGATCTTAATTGCTCTCATCCCACTTTCAACTCACATTTTGTGTTGCTCTGGAAGAAACATTGTTTGCTTAACAAGAAGAGCCACAAAAGGATTTTTAGCCTAATCTAAAACAACACTGCACTATTTCTACCTTTTTTTTCATTAATTGCCTTTACAAAGGTCATTAAAAAAATATATATGAAGTCCTATGTCAAAAGAAAGCTAGTTCATCAAATAAAATGCTAATAGGCATATAGCCAGAACATTAAGATTGCAGAAATTACCACATTGTCTGTGGTTTACATTTATTTGCATGTGTTCGCTCATTCAGCATGATTCTCTGCTGCAGCTTCATGACTTAAAGGTAAATTCAGCGATACAACGATCACTGGGGGTTGGGAGATTTCATCATACAGGAGGTGAGGCCATGGAAAGGATGTGGGTGGGTCTCATCACACATGGGGCAGGGAAGAGATTTTTTCTGGGACTCTTTGCACAGGCTCCTCAGATAGAAGGTGGGGGCCAGGTTTGAAAGCCTGTCAGAGACCATCAGCTTCAGGGTGTACTGATGAGATGTTCCTGGCATCTGGGGGAGGTCTGTAGCTCATTCTGCCTTGCAGGAAGGTTCAGCAGCTGTGGTGTGGGTAGGGTCATTAGTAATGCTGCATTCATGACTCATCTGTGAGTTATTCCCTTAAATACACACGCAGAGACAGGAATTTTTGTTGGTCAGGACCTTCAACATAAATGTGTGTATTAGTCTGCAAGAAAATTTATCATCTGACCTTGACATGTTTCTTCCACTTTGAGAAAGAGTACTGGCTCCATAGTTCCCTACTTGTAAGAACAGGGAATGCATCTCAGAAGATAAGCCTGCACAACAAAGGTATTTCCTGGTTACAACCCATGCAAATGACAAATAAGAGAATCTCAGAAGAGAGCTGGTCAGCAGAACAAAACCAAACCATGGGAGCTTTAGCGCAGCAGTGCTTTAACTTGAGCTGAAAACTGAAATCTTCCATCAGCAAAATCCAAATGACGTACTTCATTAAAAGCTAAGTTTAATTCATGCAGAAAAAAATGTATCACTTTCAAAGCAGACTGAGTGTTTTTGTTTTGGGATAAGCTGCCTCTCTCTCTCATTTTGGTGCCTTGTGGACTGGACTATGGGCCTGCTTTTGGACAAAGCATCATATCAGCAGTAAATACAGCCTCCTCATCAGGCAAAGAAGCTGCATGGGGTGACACACCATGAAAGATGTACCTCTGGGCTGGACATTCCGACTTACTGGGACACATGGAGGAGGGATGAAGTGCTGCAGTAGCTCAGGAAGAAAAGATTAAAGTTCAGACTGAAGTGAAAGAAAACAATTAATTTGGAGAAGCCAAAATATTTCATTTCAATCATGAATTTTTACATTAAATGTTATGAAATTTCTGAATGGGAAATTTCTGCTACAGTTTTTTATTGATCAATTGTTTCCACAGAAAGTAAATACTTTTTGCAAAACATTACGCAGCACTGACATTTTTTTTTTTTCATTTTTTCAGTCACACCAATTTTCTGCTTTTTGAATCAAATTCTATATAAACTATGCTAGAATAAAGAGAAGCACAATGAAGTCCATCTTCAATGATACGACAGAGTAAAATTTGGACTGGTTGGTTATGATGCTTCTTACACTTAAAAAGCAGTATGTTTATTTCAGTATCAACATTACAGGGCTAAAATTCACTAGTACTGAATATAAAAGCATGTCTTTTTACAACAGGGAAAAATTCCCTGTTTTACTGTCTATGAAAACCCCCAAAAAATAAGAAATTCAGGTCAGGACTCAATTCAAATCCATACGTTCTTAGACTCACAAGTGTTGTTCTTAATTGTCTAAAATATGAATAGTACCTCAAAAATATAACTCTATTTCTGATCTTTTTCAAAGATGAGACATGGCAAATTGTTGGTTTTTTCCTACCCTAACAATGTGGGTTTGGTTCTTTAAAGGTCTGTGTTTTGTATGTGTGAGTTTTTCTTCCTCTCTTTTCATAACAGCTGCTTTTTTCTTTGCCTTGCTTTTGAGAACAGGCTATGCAATTTTTAGAAAATAAGCACTGCAAATGAATCATCAAATGATAGTAGTTAAGCTCCAGCCATTGTGGATGCTCCTACTGAGGGAGAGCACACGGGTTTACTCAAGCACTCATACTGCATGGGTGGGTGACCTGTGGTACGGGCTGTACACGCTCAGGAGGCGCCTCCTCTACAGTTACTGCAGGTTAAGAGCGTTGTGCAGAAGAGCACAAAGTGCACATGAGCATCGCTCATCGAGTTCATATACTTTTGGTCAACAGAAGCTTCGGCAGAGTAATCAAAACCAAAATACCCGCAGGGAAAGGACACTGCCATCTGGAAGAGGCACAATGAAGTTACCTCCTGGGGTCCTCAGGAGCCTCGCAGGGGTGTGAACAACAAGGTCACCGTTACTTTAGCTAGGATGGCATGAAAGCACTAAGCAATGGATTTCTTTCAACCCCGCTAATATCTTCTCATGGAAAGGGGATTGTAGAGACTTTCTGCAGCCACACAGCCTCTCCTTGTATATTTTACAACCAAATCCCATATCTGGATTTAGCTCAGCGTAAGCGAACATAATCTTAAAGTCCTGGTATATGCAGGAAAGCAAAAAAATCTTATTACAGCAATAAAATCGTGACTGAGGTAAATATATTCAGTGTCTCTACTTTCAGACATTTGTAACCTACTGAAAAATACCGTCCTTTGGTCTAGGGATTTCATGTCTTGTCAGTTCAAAAGACTACTTAAAAACAAACAAGCAAAAAATGTTTGCCAGTTATTTTTGATCATCTGAAGTGCTCAGATAGGAAAATAGAAGAGGAAATAACTGTATAAAGCATAGAAGGTCACAACTTATTATCATTCAGCCTTGAGAAGCCTTCCTTCTCCAACCAGGGACTAACTTGGCACTCGGATCACACTAAACCAGCTGGGATTGCACACAGAGATTATCATGGGAAGTCAGCTCTAGTATCAGTTCCCAATGTTTCTGTGATGTCATTTTTTCCTACTTAGGTTGAAAAAGTTATAAAGGAGGTGTATTGACAGAAAGAGAAGCATTTGTTATGTGACAGTGTTATAAAATAGATCTAAATCTGACAAAACCAAATCATTGCTTTCAGCAGTGGCCAGGATTACCAGGGTGCAGTAGTTAAATACCATAGGAGACAAATTCACTTGGCTGGTAAATAAAACGATGGATGAACTCCCACCTCTTTGGGACTTGAAGCCCTGCAGTGAGAAATGGGCTGACTTAATACTACTCCAATTACAAGTGGGAAATGATCAAGGGACTGGAGCACCTCTCTTATGAGGAAAGGCTGAGAGACCTGCATCTGTTTAGCCTGGAGAAGAGAAGACTGAGAAGGATCTCATCAATGTTTATAAATATCTAAAGGGTGGGTGTCAAGAGGATGCAGCCAGACTCTTTTCAGTGGTGCCCAGCAACAGGACAAGAGGCAATGGGCTCAAATTGTAACACACAAAATTCCATCTGAATATAAGGAAAAACCTTCTTTACTTTGAGGGTGACAGAGCACTGGAACAGGCTGCCCAAAGAGGCTGTGGAATCTCCTTCTCTGAAGATAACCAAAACCCACCTGGATGCATTCCTGTCTAATCTGCTCTTGGTGACCCTGATTTGGCAGGGGGGGGTGGACTAGATGAGCTCCGAAGGTCCCTTCCAACCCCTACCATTCTGTGACGTGTTCATCTTGTCAGGTCACTGAGAAGAACAGAACAATTCCTGATGTTCAAAATATTCCACTCTTACTGAAACAAGTCACTTTGGGATTGATGCAGGCATGGACCCCACACCATTTGAAAGGGCCTCTGAGCACTGCAATCCATGTTCTTAGGACTTTGACCTTCTCTTTGTTGCTGTGTTTTTGTGATGCACTATACAAATAATTCAAAAAAGGCTCCTGGATGTTAATTCCTTGCTTTTTTTTTTTTTTTTTTTTTTTGCACTTTATCATTGTCTCTCCTCACTCCCACCCCCCAATTGCTAAGAAATCCAGTCACCCCACCTTTGCAAACATGCATGTATGTATACATTCAGGGATTTATTTCCCTTCTCTGATGCATGTGTTGTTTGATTCTGTCCCAGTGAATGTGCTGGGTGCTTCACTATTACTAGCTTCACAGGGAGTCAGGGCAGATCCCCTCAGAAGTGACTTCAGTGGAGCTAAGAATCTACTGCCTAGATGTGTGTTACACACTCCTTTTGTACAAGAAGGCACAGATTAGCTGTACTGCTTTGTATTTTGGTGTAAAGCCTTCTGGACTGGGGTAGGTTTTTGCTGCATTTCTTGATAACTGTTCCATGTATTTTCTTTTTAAAGGGAGATTTAAAAATAGACTATTAAAAAAACAATGGTAACAGTACAGTTACCAGTAACAAATGCTGCAGTTTTAGAAGGAACTGCATAGTTGCTTCTGCTGAGAATATTTGCCAAGTAGAAAAACACAATAGTTAAGAAGCCAGTTAATACAGATGCACAGACAACATAGAGCAGACAGTTATATATCAAAATCCAGCTAAAAACCTTAGTATCAAATGACATTGATGATTCACGAATAGCATGAAAGTGCATGCTACCACTTTCCAAAACAAAGTCACATCAAACTCTCAGCTATTGCAAGGTAGGGGAGGATTGTCTTATTTAAAAACAAAAAAAAAAAAAAGAAAAAAAGGAATAAACTGTGAAAAATAAGCTGTGAAAAAAATAGCAAAGGCCCTCTCAAGGTCTGAGCTTTCAGCCTAACTACTCACATAACATATGCTAACAAATGTTTTAATACCCAAGGACCGCATATGAGTATATGCTGGAGCTTCAATTTAAACAGGTAAACAACATTTAATAACATTTCATAAATTATGTTCCAATCGCTGGTATGTTCTACCCAAACACAAGTCTAAGTATGAGGTAAAGCATAAAGAGCAAAAATATTCTTTATGAATTTTCAACCACTTATTAACAAAAGATTCATTGGACTTAGCCAAGAAGATGGCAAGACCCAGGAAATTTCACTGCTGTGAGGCTACCAAAGACAAGGAAGTGACAAAAGAAAACACCTCACCTTTTGGTTTGGGGCTTTATGAACAAAGCAATAAACTGTTCTTAATTACTGCATTTTAAGATTACTAGGAAAATGTAGATTGGCTCAGTATCATATAGTCCTTAAATGAAAATAGATGCATGAAGAGGTAACTACAACAACATGCAAGCTTTGCTGTCATTTCAGCGGAAAGAAGTTGATAAAAATAAAAGCAAGGAAGGGAAAAATAGCACCATGAAAAACCAAACACCCTTTTCCCCCCTCCCAAAGCCCCATGAGATGAATTACCATGGATGCGGGTAATTTTGCATAACTGGATCTGATGAAACAAGTTTGTCTGTGGCTTAGCAAAGATAAGCGTGTTGGGATCAACAAATCAGAATATAAATTGTAATACCACTGGGACGACTGTTGCTTTTTTCTCTCTGTTAGGCAAGGCCATAGAGAGTCCTCTGAAAAAAACAGTATCAAATTCAAGTGCCCTGGACTTGATTGGTTTCAGAATAGCTACCTCAGGAGTGCTAAAATCAGGTCCTCTATCCCCACTTTCTTCCTTTGCATTCTGACCAAGGCAGGGTGCCACAGGACCCACTGCCCCAGTCGATACCTTCATCTTTCAAGTATCGATGCTTTAGAAAAAGTGGAGTGTTTTGGGAAAACAAAATGGGAGGAAAGTGACAGTCCGCCTGCTAATGTCAAAGGAACATTATACCCGCATCCTGCCCTCTGTGGTAAATTTGCATTTCCCCACCTGGCCAAAGGGGCAGCCACCCATTCAGTGTCGACTACCTGCCTGCACACCGCAGCTCCGTGGTTTCAATCTGCAGTACTGTAGCGCATGAAATTAAAGCTTCTGGTCAGCTTGGGATAACCGTGACCATCTCGTAGATTTGGCAGCAGTTTTCAGCTCTCCTTCCATTGTGTAGTTTCAAGGTCTTGGAAAACACATGTCAGTATATGTAGGGGAAATTTGGGTTTCAAGGACAAATCTTCTCGACAGCTGAGTAGTAAGACAAGATTGACTCATAGGCATAAAGTCTGTTGTGAAAGACAACTTTGTTTTTAAATATTTTTCCTCAGTTTTGAGCAGCAAACGTCATAGGGATATGGGACTACTAAGGTTTCTGCTAGTGTTATTTTATTTCCTTTTTTTTTTTTTTCCAAACTCCCATATTTTCCTAAGCCATGTCCTTAATTGGATGTTCAGAATTATGTGAGAGATGTACTAAAAATACATAAACAGCAGGATCATCAAACAGAGTATATGCAAAATGGTAGATTTTAGAAATATTCCTTGCTAAAACTTCAACTGTTAAATGTGTTTTGGTAGGCAAAGAAGACTCTGCAGCTTTTTTAAACATGAGGAAATCCAAAGGATTACATCAAATCATGTTACAGACACTGACAGATACAGGCTTTCAAGCAAAACAGCTGTCATTAAAGCTCCTGTGACTGCTTAGAATACATTGCTACAGTCTCCTAAAAAACAAAACCATGGGGAAAAAAAAAAAAAGTACCTTTAATCTATACTTTAGCTTCAGAACAGAGATGCAGTTCCATGTTTCTTCCTTTTCCTACAAATAGACAAAAGCAATGTGAACCATTTCTATGCCTGTGGTCATCAGCAAGGGCAAAAAAGCCGCAATACAGCCTCCAACAAGCGTAACCCTCTTAGCGGTGACTGCAGTTTCACACATACTTTCCTAGGATTGCATTTACTGCTATGCATCCATATTAATTTTATTTAACGTTAAGAACTTCCAGATACCACATAACTTCCTACCTTCCAAACATTCACGCTACTTGAAACAAAGACTGCGAGCACTAGGTAGAGTGCCTGAAACAGCATCCGGTATCAATACAGCTGCTAAAATGCTGTTACATCATTCCTTTCCTTGGGTGCTCATAAAAGCTGGCCCTCCCCATCTATGGCAAGAGCAGCTTGCCACAGCCACCAAGATTTGGGTTGTTCTGTATGACAACTAGCGCAAATTATTTACTGAGCTAATTTGCATGCTCATATGCCAACCATGGTCAACGTCCAGCAGTGGCTGAGATATGACAGAGCTGCTTAAATCCAAGCACCACTGACAGAAGGGGAGAGAAGATGCTTGGACTTCTTAAGGAAAGCGCACACAAGAGAAGGTCTGTGCCAGGGAGGGAGGGAGGTCAGCATGAGCACAGCTGGGCTGGCTGTTCTACAGTATGTTTCTGTGGGAAGCTGGGAAGAGAAGAAAACAGCTGGGTCCGGGACACATATAGAGATGATTGAAGGTCACAGAGAACTACCTGGAAGGAAGTGTCACCTCTAAACCAGCCTTTTTGCTAAACTTTTGATTACCTTCATGGCCTGAAGACAGTCAACTTTGAACCAATGTTCATGTCATTATGTGGCACAGGATGGAGGACATAGCTGATGATTTTTCCAAGTCTCAGCTCTCAAAAGCATCATTCAGGCCTGGTGTAATCTATGCCTACGTTAGAATAACAGGGTTGCCAACTTGCATAGTTCCTGATTTTATTTATGGCATAATACTTGCACAGAAATACATACAAATACATATTAATGCCTTTAAAAGTAGTTTTCACAGGAAATGCAAGACAGCTCTAGCCGTACGTGTCTTAAACCTTCCCTGTTTGCATCCTGCCCAGAGAATCAGAGTCATTTATTGGGAAGCGCATACCTTTTCTCTCTGCCCCCTCCTCCCCCAAGGTCAGTATCCTCAAAGCCTTTCTTCCAGTCCTTCCACCTGGCTTCTTGGTGAACTCCAGAGGTATTTGCATTGATGGCACAGGACTTAGCACTAGATCTGTCATATATGGTTAAGCTGCTGCTGGGCTAAGCTCCCTTTTTTATCCTGAGTGGTATTTTCTCTTTGAACTTTAGGAATTTATACAGTGTTTTATCCTTTCAAGTATCTCTACAAATTCTTCATAGGATCTACAGCACAGGCAGGGCCTTTTTATGACAGAAAGACACAGTAGGTTTCCATGCTTTGCAGTCACTGTAACATAGCCCACTGCTTCATGAAGCCCACTAACATTACATTAATTATTTGGAACAGAGCTTACGGTAAAGAAGCCGTGGTCATTTGTTCTGATAGTCAAGCACACCATCAAAAGTCTGATTGCCTACAACAAATCCAGACTTTTATAATGCCTTACTACATGCTTTCATGTGTTGAAAGAAAAAAAAAAAAAGCCACAAATTGCACAAGAATAACTATATTTCTGCTGGCTTGTTCTTAAAAGTAAGATGGCAATGTTTAAGTGTAAATGCAACTAGCAATGATAACATGGAGCTCCTAGTGTATCAGAAATGTAACATTCTCTGTGGAAATACATAACAGCATTACAATGGGAGAAATGAAATATACCCTTCACCAAAATTTGCAGGTATTCTACCTATTCTTTTGCATAAGAAGGATGACCAGCTAATTCATGGTGCACAGAAATGTACTAAGTAGCTGCATTTTAAGTTACTAATTATGCACAACTGTTACTGTTTATCTCTTCTGTGCAAACAAGTTTCACGCAGTTGTCCATAATAATGTCGGTCTTAATATGACTAGATTAAACAGGGGTCAGGAAGGAAAAATTAGCAAAGTGACTTTTAGGGCAGACTGATGCAGTGTTCACAAACACCGATTACTTCTAAATCTTCAGTATCTGTCTAGAGAAACAGGGACTACAAAACTAATACCTCTAATATTATAGTATTTCACAGTATGTATCACCTTTCTTTGCAGAAGGTTATACAGAGCATGGCATGATGCAGTTCGCAGTTCAACTTCCAATGTGCCTGTCTGCAGGCTTAAAACATACAGGGACTTACTTTCCTCTTTTCGGTGCCAGCGCTTAACTGAGGACAAATATATTCCTACCTCAGCAGACTTGGTAATAAAAAGGAAATCAGCATCCTGTCTGTTGGCATAAACAGATACAGCTTGACCCTGCTACTGCTAACATTGGTGTTCACTCCATTCTTGAGCAGTTTCCTCATGTAAGTAGTCTCCTAAGGTCAAATGAGACCCTTTTCCCAAAGAAGCCTTTGCAAGATGAGGCCTGCTCTGTCACGTTTTCAAGAGAAAAGGAATTTAGCTGGAGCATGTACTAATTTTCATTAACACAGTAACAGGCCTCAACTGATAATCTGGGGGTTTTTTCCCCACTTTTCCTCTCCCTCTTTCTTTTCTACTGGTTTCAAGTTTTTTCTTTCTAGCCTTACCTTTTGCCTTGCTTTCCTTCTCCTTTCACATCTCATTTTTCTCCATCCCACTTTTAACAACCCTCCTCCCTCCATCCTGTTTTTCTTTCACTTTGCCCTCTCCCAGTCCTTTGAGGACTGCACCTGTTTTTTTTCTAATAGTCCCACCAGAAGCAGCTGAATGCAGGTGATAAGAAAACTGATAAAAAACACTTGAGACTTAAGGGTTATGTTCCCCTTAACCTGCACAAAGGGGATTGGTGGATGTGGGCTAAGGAGACGGGGATTAAGTGAGTCAAAACTTGCAGAATTCCCACACAGGGGATTTAAATTTCTGTAGTCCACATTAACTAGTGCACACTACCAGTAAACTGCTTGTTCTGGTTATTACTTAAGAATGGGAAAAAAATGAGCAGAGTGACACGGTAAACACATCTGAAAGACTAAAAGAAGAATAAAAAGTTAATAAAAGTGTATGCACGTCAGACATTATACTCAGACCAGAACACATTCTTCCACTCGATATTCAGAATGCGCCAGGCATACTTTTGTCATTTCCATTATGGAAGCAAATACTTGCTCTGAAACCTAGAGGAGTTTTTAATTGCCTTTTGAAATCTAGGCCCTAAGAAATTACCTCATTACTCCCCCTCTTCATAACAGTCCTTTCATCGTACTCATTTTGGACACCTTGCCAGGTAGGTCAGCCCCCGCCAAAAGCCTAGTCCCGTCCTTTAAGCCAAAATGTACTCCCTAGGCCTGCTGGCCCATTCAATGTGCTGGCTTGCAAAATTTCTCTATGCAGTGTGTGCACTCTAGAAGCCAGCAACTGCAGTACTTTATTTGGGAGTCACACAGACAGCTGCCATGTCATCAGGTTAAGTCTAAAGGGATTACATTATATGTGGAAAATATAATTTATTTCCAGGATCTGAGAAAAGATTTTTCTTATCCCAGTAATTCCTGCTAATCTAACTCAAGGGTCCTAGAAACATAAAGCTGAATCTCTACTTTTATACTGAGGATATCCACAGCTCATTACAGATTTTGCCACAAATCACGGATCCTTGGTTTGCCCTATCAGCTGAAGGAAAACTGTGTCTACAGACTTTCTACAATTTTAAGGGGAGCCTGAGGCAATTTCCAGCTGGCTGTGGGATGTTATTAATCTTGCAATCCACTAGTGCACTCTCCTAGTAAGAAGAGCTGGACCTTCAAGCAAGATACGTGTGTGCCCTGAGACAGCAAGGCTGGGCAATTCTCTAGCATCACACTGATAAAATTAGGGAAATGGGCTCAAGAGAAGTGGGCTTCTGCAATCAAATCCCTCTGCAGACAAGTTCAAGTCACCTAGCTTTTCTATGTCCCTTCAGTAGAGATGCAACTGGTGTTTAGGTCTTCAAAAGACTTACAAGTGCTTAATTATCAATTCTTATATGGCCCACATGCATGTGTTAGCTGACAACCACTCATGGAAAGGGCTTGGCTCACTACCGAAGTACACACAAAGATTTTGGAAGCTACAACCTATAGAGAAAGCTTTGTTACATTCTGTACTGGTAACTGATTTCCATGCAACTCTTGCTCTTGCTCAGTGAAGTATTTCCTACTTCAAAATGTAATTCAAAACAAAAAGGGTGGCATGCACAGATTTCCACTGATCACAAGCTGTACTAGTAAACGTGTTGGTAGAATCTGAGCTGGGAGCAAGCTTCAAGACGTTTGTAAGGGGATTCACTGCAGTAAAATGTAATTTTCCACATTCCCAGTTGTAGTAACAAGAGCGTCTGGGCTCAAAAGACTAAATAGCCTCCTTTGTTTATTACATAATCTGCAAAACTGCAAGCAGAGAGCAACAAGGAAAGCACAGATCCTTCCTCTGAGCACTGACATGCCTCCTCCCCAAAAGAAGTCTCTCTTCAGGCTCATTGCTTTAGTACTCAGCCTTTCACTTTGGCATATTTTTGCAAATTGCAAAGATCCCTATTTATTATGCCCATACATACAATTATCTACATCTACACGTATGTATGTACTTTGCTGGCTGCCCACATTCAGGCCCATCTGTTAGGCTGGCACTCTGCCCACCAAGAAGTTGGTCGGTCCGTTTCACTAAAGTGTAACTGTCAAGCTGTGATGGGCTTTGGTGGGCAGCCAAGAGCCCTTCTTTCTTTCTCCAGGGAGGCAAGCCTCCCAGCGCAACTCAAGGTTGTGTTACACACCACATGACCACGCTCATTGACACGCATGCCAAAGCAAAGAAGATTTCAAAGAGGAAAGAAAAGAGGAGAGCTGACTGGTACTTCAGCTTGTGATCAAGACCTACTTTGTGGCAGTGATTATGGCGGACAATGCTACTGTGGCTAAGCACAGGCCAACCATCATTTAACTTTAACTCTGGCACCAATCAAGTACAACAGGGCAATTGTGAGAAAACTCAATAGATGTAAATAGCCACTATACGGGACAATTCTGCGAGGCATAAGGGCATATACAAATGGCCTACAAAAGGCAGCTCCTTTCACACATGTGCAGGCTTGGTGAGTAACTGTAGTTGCACAGGAACCGGAGGCCAAATCAGAATGATGTGCATCAGATCTTCAATTCAGTTCAAATCTTTCCACGAAGACCATACTACCATCTCGCGCACCCTGCTCCCTCTTACGTTTCTGATTAAAGCTGATCTTTACTTTTCTACTTGCACTATGTTTCATCTTTATCACAGAGGTGTGTTGTGGTTTACTTTTGGGTTTTAATCTTTTAATGGTAATAATTGCATTTCAGAAAACATTGCGTTACTTTCTACTTTTCTTTTCCTCCAGTCAGCTGTGGACTTAGCCACTAGGAGGCTGCTTTGGGACCACTCGAAGTGGCTCTTCCTCCTGGATGGAACCAGCTCACCCATCCTGCCTGGCGCCAAGTGTGGTGCAAACACAGTTCCACCTTCCTGCACAAGCCAAGATGAACAGTTCAACATGGTCTCCCTGTTCAATGGATCTATTCACCCATAAGTATGACAAATAAATTCTGGCACTAAACCAGCAGCTCCTCTGTTCCCCAGGAAGGCCCAAGGGCAAAATTGTATCAGGCTTTTATTTAAACCAACATGGTCAAACTTCACCATAGAGGAGTTTTACCAGTTAAACGGGCCTCAGCTCAAACCCGCTGTGCGAGGAGTCAGCAATCAGGAGGAAGGTCTGCCTGCACTTATGAAAAGCCATGGAAAATGCTCAAAGATTCCCTTTCCCCTGTTAATTTTCATCAGTTCAGAAAAATCTTATGTTATGATTCTTACATCACAAAACAGTTTATAGAAGTCGCTGTCACATCACATTTTAATTGCTGTTACCTCTTTAGACAACAAAGCCAAGGCAGAGCTTGTCAGCGCCAAGAAAAAAGAAAATCAAGTGTGCTTCTGAAGTTTGAATTTCACTTTAAGCAAAATAAGCAGAGGCACCCAGACCACTACATGAAGAAATTCCACACAAATCTACTTCAGTTTTGTAGATCTCTACCCATGGCTCTTCTGCCATCTCTTCCAGCTAAGAAGATTAAAAAAGCCCAAATAATTTGAGATATTGCATTGCTTCCTGGCATCAATCTGGTAGAGGATTTAACTGAAAAGAGCCTTTATTTTTGTACAATATAGGATGGAATTCTGTTAAGTTGTAATCTCTTTTGAATAATTAGAAAAATCTCTGTACTTCCCTTTACAGGCTATTCTGGCTGTACAGAGCATCCTTATACAGTGCAGCCTTTGCACAATAGAAGATACAGCTCAGAATTTCCCTCTGAGTCCTTGGGGCATACACACAGGTATGCAAACTGTCAGTGGTACTTCACATATAACCAGTAAAAATATAGTGGATACAGGAGAAGATGACGTCACACAGTTAATGGTAAAGGTTTTGAACAGCACACAGGAACAGCATAAAATAATTCTATACCCTGGCAGCAGTTGTGGACATGCTGCAGACAGGTAGCAGAGTTGTGATCTCTTTCTTGCTATGAGAAAGAAAATACACTAGGACTGGATTTACATCATCATAAATGACAGAAGGATTTAATCTCATACATTTGACTCATGGTGATCTGAAGTTGGTAGGCAAAACCCTGGCTCTACTGAAGAAACAGCAAAATGCTACTGATTTCCAGGGGGCATATCACCTTGTGACCCTGTGCTGTTCCGGTTCTACAGTAATTAAATCCAAACAAGAGGTATTTGAAGGCTTTTCTTAGATCTCCATCTCTCTAGAGTTGAAATGGGTTTCTCTGGAGATTTCCAGTTCTGGTATCACTTTCTTCGTCAGTGCAACTGGTCTCAGGCTTGTTGATCTCCACACCAGGACACAAAGACCACTGAAATTTCCAAGTTTTTGCGAGTGGCTTTGCATTTCACCTCAGTTGCTGAGACTGCTAAACCCCCCCTGTAACATTCTAGATATCTATACAACCACAGATACAATAGGTGTATCTGATAACTTAAAATCAAATAAAGCATTTATGCTTTAATTGGAATTTGTATGATTTAGACCTAAATGGGCACATCTTTCCTGCGTGTTTTCCAATGTATCTTCGTTGCAAGAGTTTCCCAGTTTAAGGCAACGCGAGAGGACAGAAGCCATTTGTGCAAGACCATCAACACACACATCCCCCACCCCAAAACCAGAGCTAACGTCTGCGGTGATCACAAAATGGTGACTGGTTACATTCACGAGATTTAAAAATATACAGATCAATAATGTTCTGCTACAACTTTCAAGTTAAAACCTCGTGTATTTTTTTCCAAACACACTCTCTCTAGTAGCTTTTGTAAAGAAGTAGGAGAGGGAGCCGTTGCATTACACTCTTCCAGGCCATTCTGACTGCTCCCCACACAATTGCCTCCCTGCCCCCCCCCCAGCAAAAGTGTCATTCTTATGCTGGTTTTGTAAGTGGACAGAATTTTGAGCATCTGCTCCCAAATGATTATAAATAAAGGAACTTTCATGCTCCGTTAGCTTGAGAAGATGGTGTTATTAATGATCGCTATTCAAGGAAGTTCAGAATAAGTGCCTAAGTGAAGACATCTCTGATGTAAAGCTTTGTTTTGTTTCTGAAAACAGCTGAGTGAGCAGTCTTCACTCTTACTGCTTAGCATATTTCTGAGGCTACCACCGCTAAGACATTTCAATTATTTTCTTTAGCTTAGCAATAACGTCAGCTTCCTCTGGAATCAGAAACAATACTGTCATTCTACAGCAACGCTCATAAAAGCCATTTGGCTTAGACAAATATTGGGGCCTACGAAGATGCAACGCTGCTCTTACTCCTCACCCAGTTTCAGAAGTCCAAAAAAGCTGGTGCAGATCTACAGTGCAGAAAGTGAAAATCTAAGTATTAGGTCACACTACTATTGGATTTGAAACAATGCAAGAAATCAACGTGTATGGCCTGGCAGACCCGATTTGCTCAGCAATTTAATACACCATGATTTCCCACATGATCCTAACCAACAGCCTTTCATTTCAACAGATGTACGATAGATGCAAGATAGATTCAATAGGTGGAAAGAAAAGGCATTCCAGGGCCAGAGGACTGATTAAGTGAGTTTTTCGCCTGCTAGTTACTTGCCTAGGTGCACAATGAATGCAATGCACCCTGTGCGTGAATACCACATAATACCAAATTTAAAGATAAGAGGTCTGACTCATCACTCCATTGCACCAGTTTTGTGCCTACAGGGCTCCATGTTCTTCCATGGTGACTCAGTCCCAAGACTCCCCTCTCTCCAGGAAAAACATGACAAGTTATACAGTACATGTCAGAGTTACCCATCAACAACAGTCCCCATTTGCACAGCAAAACTAATTGGAATGTAACATTCCATGCCACTTACATTTTGCTGTTATGCCTAGAGATAGGAACATACATAATTAATGTAAAGAGCAGCAGTTTAAAACACAGTCATTAGAATTAACCCTGTGACACCTGGCAACACACTTAAGGAGCCCTGTTTAAGAAAACAGTCCTTGCCAAATGTTAATAGTCTGAGTACGTGCATGCTAAGATTAACAGCACAGAATTAAAGAGAAGGAGATTAGTCACTGGAACAAAAAGTTTCTCCAGAGCAGTTCTCATTCCAAGATTGCTGCCTTCACTTTCCTAACCCAAAGCTGCTGAAACAGAAGAGAGAAACTTTTTGGACAACTGTAAGATAGGCATTGACTATTTCTTCTGAAAGGACACGCTGTGTTTATGACAGCTATTTTTGGCTTTCAGCTATACAAATATAAAACACCATGGGGCCAATTTTCTTCTCACAGTTTCATGTCAGTATATATTCATTGATTTCAATGTAATTATATCTGATTATTTGCCTGGCTTGGAAATTAGACAGATCAGTACTGACCCTTATAGGCAATTCTCAATTGACTTAAACTGGGCAAAATGGATAGGAGGAGATAATCTATTCTACAGTCTTTGACAGCATACAATTGTAGAAATCAAGGAAATCATTAATAAAGGACTAAACCTTCAAAAGCCAAACAAAAAAAATAATCCATCCTTCACCTTCCCCTAAACCTTCATAGATTGCTATCCAGCAGCTTATCATCATGTACTTTGTGCTTCTTTTTGTTTTTCAGTTGTGGGATCGGTAGGTTACCCTAGCATGCGGAGATCACAGCCATATATTTGTTTTCAGGATTGGGTCCTGGGGGACTTCCCAGAGGGATCTGAACCTACCACGGTTGAGCCTGCACAGTTTAACCATCCTGGGCATCAGCTCACACAACCAGTAACACACCAAAAACTGCTTGTGGAAATGATTACACACCATTGGAGAGCCACATATACTGAGTACTGCATGCATGAATTATCCACTTGCCTGTGATCACAGCTGCACATGTGTGTAACTTTGTATTTACTACCACCACTGCAAGACTGTAGCACCTCATTCTGATTACAGTTATATCTCATTGAGAGGTCAAGTCAGGAGCTGGTATTTTATGTGTGACTTTTATAGCAAGGAAAGGCATTTGGTTCTTTGAATTTTAACTTTGTCTTGTGATAAAGAAGAAATAAAATCCACATAAACCCACAAAAATGTCCAGTGCATAAAATACCAACTTTGAATAATACAGGAACCTGACTGGTGACTGCAACAGGAGGGTGAAACTCAAAAATGTGTCAGTAGGATCATTCTCTTTTGAGGAGCAATATAAAGACATGAACTTAAAATAGACATGGCATTGGTTTTTATCTCATCCTCACTTACCCTTTGACAACCAGAAACCAGCACGACTTAAAATTCTAGCACTCACTACTCTCTAGTTGCCATCGTTTTATTAGTGAATAGGTGTCCAGTCGCGTGCACGTTCATAGGTGCAAGGGACAACATGGTGTTCAGGTAAGAGTTATGAAAACAGCTCCATAGCTATGATAGGGTTAAAGGACAGAAACCCTGCCTTTACCTCCCCGTTATTACTAAAATACTTCTATATCCCAACAACAAGGGGAGGAGCTGAGTCACAGCGTTCAGAAGTGAACAGTAAGTTACAAAACTTCAAACATGACAAAAACATATTGAAAGTCTACAAGTACCAAGTTTGTGGTACTGCTTCTTACTTGGTCAATGTCTCATTTTGACATCTTCTGGGTCACCGGTAACTGTCAAAGCTCATCAGACAACATCAATTCCCACTGGTGTTCTAAATACTACTTAAAACACCAGTAGTGTATGGGAAGTGGATCCAACATCGTTAGTGGATGGGAAGCGGATCCTGTGAATAAGTATAAGTTTCAGCTGACCACCGCAGTCACCAGTGACATTCAATTTTAGGTGGCTGCTACTCTTCAGCATGGGAGTGTAGCACAAGCTGGTTTTGGCTGCAATGACTGAGATCTTCACCGCCAGTTACCCAAGTCTGCCAATGAGTTGGCGAAGGCACAGGTACAGCAGCGCCTCTACCTTAGGGGCTTGCCATCCTCTCACACCTTTTCACCTCAGGCGGCCGCAAGACGTGACAACAGCCGAGCGGCCCCACCGTGCTGTGGCATACACACACGCACACCCCTCCTGCACCGAGCGGCTGGGTGGGTCGATGGGAGATAGCCCCGGCCGTGCCCCACGCCTGTGCGCACCTGACAGGAATGGGCAGCGCCTCAGTGGGAAACCTCCCTGAGGACAAGCAGCAACGCGGTACGATCCCACGGGGGGCGGCCTCGGCGGGGTGGGGAGGGCGGGGGGGGGGGGGTGGGTGGGCCGGGCCGGCGGACGCCGGCCCGGCCCACCCCACCCCCCCCCCCCGCCCTCCCCACCCCGCCGAGGCGCTGAGGGGGGAACCCCCCGCTCCCCGCGCGCTGCCCCTCAGAGGTAAACGGCAACAGGCAGCGCCCCCGCCCCGGCACCACACACTCGCTGCCCCCGGCCGGGATGTCTACCTCAGGAAGGCTCCCGCCTGCTGCTGCTGCTGCTGCTGCTGCTCCCGCCGATCAGCTGATATTTACCTGTGAGGTAACGCACCCTCCGTAAGGTCACCGTGCACCCGCCGCCACACGCTGCCAGGCGGGAGGGACGCCGGGAGCGGGAGGTGTAGTTGCTGCTGCTGCTGCTGCTGCTGCTGCTGCTGCTCCGCCACCGCCGCCGCCGCGCACGGCGCCGGAGCGGGGCGGCCGCGCCGCGCAGAGGCAGAGGCGGCCGCTGCCGCTGCAGCTCCTGGCACATGCTGCAGGTGTCAGCGCAGGAGCTGCCCCGCCGCCCAGCCCGCCCAAGCCGCGCCCGCCTCCCCGCCTATCCCTCCCTCCCCCTTCCACACACTGCGCATGCGTCTCCGCCACACCGCGCCGGCGCCACGCTTCTGCGCCGCCGCCTTGCGCCCGCCTGAAGCCGCCGCGAAGCCGTTGCCCGGCCCCGGCGCGTCCTCCTCGGGGGAGGAGGGGAACGCTTCCCCGCCAGCACCGCCGCGCGCGCGTGGGGGGGGGGGGGGGGGGGAGAGGGATGACGTAGTGGGGTGTGAGGCAGAGGCGGGGCCAAGCGGTGGGGCGGCAGCCCCCACCCCCCCCATCCCAAATCCCCCCCGAAACCCCTCCACTGGGGCGCGGGTCCGTGAAGGGGGGGTGCGGACGGGACCCCCCGTCCCGCTGCGGGGGGGTGGTGGGGCCGGAGGAGCGGCGGGGCGGGCGGGCGGGAGGGATGATGTCATCCTCTTCTCCCGGGGAGGGGCGGGGCCGGGGGAGGGGAGAAGGAGCGGCGCGGCGCCCCCCGGGGCCGGTGCGGTTTGAAGCTGTGACGGTGTAAAACCGGTGCGGTTTGAAATGCGGTCACCCGGAGCGGAGGTGGAGGGGGGGCACGGTGGGTCCGGCCGTGCCTCCCCGCAGTGGCGGGCGCGCAGGGGCGGGGCGGGGCAGGGCAGGGCGGGCGGGGGTGGTGGGAGAGAGCATCCTAAACGCGGGCCGGTGCTCCCCCAGGCCGGTGCTCCCCCAGGTCGTGCTTTCTTCCACGCAGGGAGCCCTCGGCGGCCGGTCCCCGCCAGCCCGGTGGGCGCCCGGGAGCCGGGAGGCAGCACTGACCGCAACTTTTCGCACCGTTGACATAAGAGCGCGGTGACGTATTGGGCACAGAGCCCCTGATTTCAGCCACGCTTTCAGCCTTCCCTCCCTCTGGATTTGGATTGTGCAGGTGTAAGCGGCTGTGCGGACGCTCAGCGTCGACATGGCTCGCCGCTGGAGGAGCAGGGGATGGCCTCCGGGTGTGCAGGAGCCATCCGAGCGCAATAGGTAGCCCCTCTGTGGGAAACGATGAACAACAAAAGCTTCTGTTGATCCTGCGGTTCTCAAAACCACCACGTTTAGGTTGGGTGAAGGAATCGAATTGTCCCTGGTGTTAAAGTTCTGTGACACGCCACCCCCTCTCTTTTTTTTTTTTTCTTCCCCTAACTGGTCAGATAAACCGTAGGGTTAACCATGTAGGCTTAGCGCACAGGTACCCGAGAAGAAAATTCAGCGGCCTCATGTTTCCTTTCATCCATCATGTATGACCTGAAAATAAGACAAAGCTGTCTGCATTTGAAATGCAACGTACGGTCTTTAAAACACCGAAATCTGGAAGTTGGGTGGTTTGTTTTTTGTTTTTTTTTTTTTTTTTCTCTTCAGCTTTCACGGATTTTCCCATCTGGTTATGAAAACAATTAACAGTATGTATAACTTTTTAGCTACGATACTTAACCTTGAGCTCAGATAATGCTTAAGGGTCTAGATCCTGCTCATCACATGGTGTCAGGAGGGCTGAAGGCTTTTGGGGTGCTGCCATGTCGGTCCTGTGTCAGGACAGATGCTTTGACTAATCTGAAAGGAACATGAGGACGTCCCAGCTCGGACTGGAGAAAAAAAGCAGAAAAGTGAAAAGGGGGGAGAATGGATCATGCTGGAGGCTAAAATGTGTCTTGTTAGATAGCTGGGGCATTACACTATCTAACTGCATGCAAATATTTAAGAATCTAATAATCCTCATTTAAAAAGCAGTTGGAGGGGTTGAGCACAGGAGAAGGGCATTGCACAGACAATGCTGGATTCTCCCACTGGTGCCCCTGTTACACCACTTTGCAGTTACCGGCCTCCTCGCGCTGCTGAAGTCGTGGGAAGGAGAGGTGAGAAGAGGATGAGAATGCGATCCAGGCATAGTAGATACGGCAGAGGGTGGCCGGATGGTACCCTCTGGCTTGGTGAGTCACACAGGGAAGGTGGGAGGGATGGAGCGCATAAGAGGTGACAAAACAGCTGAAGTAAGGTGTGAAGTTGTGGAGGACACGGAGGTTGAAATGGGAGCTTGCAATGAGGTGCAGTAGGTGATGGAAAGCCAACAGGGGAAGTCTGTGTGTCTGCAGATGGTATCAGGTACGGAATTTTATTATTATGACCAGAGTATAGTAGAAAAACGCAGGGAAAAGGCAGCGTCACAGAGGATTAAATGAGTGAGCCTGCAACAAGGGATTCTGTCACTGTAATAATGAGGTAAGCGAAGACTCGTGTTTCAACAGGGACATTTAAGTGACAGTAACCTTACTGAAAAGGAAGAGTGACACATAAAGGAGATCAGACCACAGGAGAACCTGTCATTAAAATCTCTGTCTCCAGCTCACAAGAGAATATACCAGGAGACCTCAATGCTCAGTAGGGACCCAGTTAAGATGTTAACGGGGCTGAGGATGTTCATAGCTGTCTGGGCTGCTAACTGGGAGGGCTGCTATAAATTATGGCTTCTGAGGCTTTGTCAGGGAGTGTTGCTTCATTTCTTGGAATTAAGGGCTAAATTCATTACTGTTTTAACATGGCACTAAATTATTTACGCTTATAGGCAGTTTCACCCCGATGGACCACAATCTTTCATCCTCTAGAGCGTGCCCTTCCAAGGCTAAGTGGCCAGAGGACTGCCCTCTCTATGGGTCACAGACCTGGCTGTGACACTCTTTGCGTGGCAGGAGAAGTAGTGTTTTCAAGGGGGATTGAGACCAGAGTTAACAGGCTGCTTTTCAACAAACTAGTGTCACATAGAAGGCGGAATTCCTAGAGCAAAGTGCTTTGATTCCTGGCAGAGCGCCACAGGAAGAGGACATCAGGGCTTGATGCTGCTCTAGGTGTTGTAAGCAGTCTTGGGATAAGCAAGTGTGCCTACCTCATGGAGCTGCTGCTGCAACAGGAAGGTTATTTTGTTTAGGCCACACCGTTATATCAGCATATTCTAAGTGAAGTTTTCCTCAAATGTCCAGTTTGCAGGAAAACAATGTGTTTGTTGGGTTTGTTTGAAATGGATGAAAACTAAATGAAAACCAAACCAAAAGCGGAAGGCTCTGCTAAGTGAAAATCCCGCTTTTTGGCCGGTCTCGTGGAGGTGCTGATGGGACAAATTCAAATGCAGAGTTCCTACAGGGCAGTCTCAGTGTTGCCAGACATGTTTCAGACATCTGTTCCTTGCAGGAGAGGCATTGGCTCCTGTGTCTGCCAGAGCAGGCTTCTTTCTGCAATCAAACACCTGAAAACTGGTTTTATGTATAATTCTAGTACCCACAAAGCAACACACTCCATTTGCTGATCCTTTATACATATCTTGGGGAGCAGTTCCTCCAGAAGCTGCCTCTTCATGCCCATTTATGTGGATGCATTTGGATTATCTCACAACATAGAAAATACTCTGAAGTGTGTTAGCTTCACCCGGGCTTGTCATCAACACCAGGCAAGTGTGAACATTAGTCAAATTAAAGGTTCATTCCAGCCAGGCATGAGGTCAAGCTCCTAATTACAAGGCTGGAAAACGAGAATGACCAGGAGTCATTTAAACTCAAAATGTAGTTCTAGGGCAAATTTAACAACAGGTTCTTCCTTAGCTTCCCTATTATCTTTCACCTTGAGTTTTTAAGATGTCTCATCCATACAGAAACAGGACTCTAATTTGCACCTATACTTTGTGGCTTGTGTTGTTCCCTTCCAGCACAAGGGAAGTATCACAGGTGTGGCCAACTGTGGTTTTGTTTGAAGTTCAAAGTAGTTCCTGCACTCCTGACCCTTCTTTCTGTCATGCCTTCTAAGCAAGCTGCCTTATGACACATTGACCAGCTCTTCTTTCCAGCCAGCAGTTCATGAAGCACTTTACAAACCCTTTACTGGCTTTCCTACATTTTACATTTAATAACATTAAAACCTATGAACTCTATAACAGTCCTCTCAAGTTTTCCATACATAGCCAATTTCCTCTTGGGTAACAAAAATGGCTTTCTAACAATGAAGTTGACAGACGTGATAACAACACATTGTGACCAAGCAGCCCTCCCACCATTTGGTGTCAGCTGCTGGGGTTCCTAATTTTGTCATCATCCCACTGCTGGAGAATGAGAGAAGATCACACCTTCTACATCTAAGAGAGTGTGAGGAGAGCAGGGATCACACTAGACAGTGCTGATCTTAATGTCACTGTTAACAAATCTAATCTTTCCCTAGTTCATCTATCACTGTGCCAACTAGGCATCGTTTTGCATGATTAAGTGCCTGTGAAATCAAATAATAAACTGAATTTGTTCCATTTGGGTATTTTATCCAAACCGGACTTAGGGATACCTCATCATTACTATGATCGTTAACTTGTCAGAAATATCAGAATACAGATAAGAACAGTAAAAATACTGACACTGTATGTTGGTGGCTTGCTTGACTCATTACAGGACAGAGAATAAAGTCCATACTTCACTCTGGAAAAATGCAGTGCTTAACACTGAGGTGTCACAGAAAGAAATAGGATTTCTGCTGCATAGAAATAACAGATTTTAGTGGGTGATTTGCTGACAGAGAACTACAAAATACTTTGTACGCTGTGTCATTGTAATTTTTTCATTAATAATTTTATTTATTTGCTCCTTAGAAGAAGGAAATTGTGTTGACTGTTTAGCACCAGATTACATGTGTAACTCTGGGCTTTCTTCATGACCTGGGAGTCAGAATTGTGATTAAGTCTATTACAAAATCAGTAGCTTTGTGGTAGCTGTGTCGGTTTTATTCAGAATACGATGGCAGTCCCAGAGAGGTCATGCTGTACTAGCAATACATTGCAACAGACATTTATTTGCTTGCAAAATGAGGGGACTATTCACATCTACCACTTCTAAATCACCTTCTGGGAGTATCACTTGTTCTACTCCAAGAGGAGTTTAAAAACCCTTTTAGCAGTGGGTGTTACTAGCCCTTACTAGCCATTACTCCTGCCTGGTGAAGCCAGGAGACGTCTGCCTTCCCTTGGTTTAATGCTGCCGTTGTGTGACTGCTGCTGAGCTGAGCTCTGGCCAGGGGCTCCCACCCTTGCTGTGTGAGTCCAGCCTGGCTACCAGAGAAAATAATGGGGAATCTGAGAGGAGCACAACTGTTTTAGTGAGAAAGACAGACGAATACATACTGCAGGAGGCTGTGAGGAAGCAGAGTGATTTTTCACCCTACATTTTCATTCTTTCAATCAGATTTCAGGTTGTCTGAGAGGATGAAACTGTAAAGGTTGCCAGTTACAGTAGTAAAATATTTCATTCCCTTTTAGTTTTTATCCTCAATAAATAATACACTCTAGCCGTGGCAGTCATCTTTTGAGAGAGTGAAAACTTTGTGCTGCACAATTATTGTCAGCCAATGTATGCAAGTTTATGACTGTTATTTGCATTAATGTAGTATATGGTGTGTTACTGTGCTGTTGTGCTCTACATCTTGCAAATGCAAAAGCTTTGAAGAGTTGGGCATCTGGACATTGTAATGATACTTTGGAGCATATAGGGCTTTACAGAGACTTTAATTTCATTAGCACATTGCTGCACACATTGCTGCTGTCTGTGCCAAACAGCTAAATAGCGTGCAGCATTTTAAAATGGAAAGTGAATTAAACACGTGTATCATCAAGACCTTTACACGTACTGAGGGAAGTCAGTGGTTTATCTGTGGAGATAATGTGAAGCTGCTGCAAGAATGTGGGATGGGGATTTGGCAACCCGGTTTGATGCCAGCCCGGTTTGTAACCCAGCCTGAGCGGAGTGTTGCCCCTGGGCACAGCCCTTTCCTTTCTGCATCTCAGTTCCTCCACCTGCAAAGGGAAAGGGTGGGGTCCCTTGTAAATGCTTTAAGATCTGCAAAAGAAAAATGGGAGTTATCCTTATGGTAACTATGTGTATCCATAGCCACCATCTAAAATAGTTACAAGGAAAGATCTTTATGGGCGCAGACACTTGGAACAATGGTGGCCTGCACTTCACAGGCAGGCGCAGGATGTTGGGTATGAAGCTGTACGATCTCGAGAGGATAGCATGTCCATGAATTAATCTACTGTTGGCTCTAAAGAAGCCAAAGCCGCTTTGTCAGTTGTGTACATGCTACGTTGCGTGACAGGGAGCTACTGTGTGACTGCACAGCCTCCCTTCTGTCCTCGTGACTGCAGGAAGACCTGGCAACATAGAAATAACCTACTGCACTGCCAGGTTCACCTTGTAAAGTAAATAACACTGGGATCATACAAAGCAACTGTAGAGAAAGGGATGCAGGGACAAAGGGTGCCTGAATAGGAAGGACGCAGAAAGGCTAAGGCACAAAATGAGTCACAAGGGACAAATTGTAATGACAAGTTTGAAAGGATGCTAGAAACGGGGGAAGGCTGAAGGAAGGTCTGCTGCTTAGTGGGGAATGAGAAGAAAAGCAGGTGACACCAAGACTGACATATTCAGTGGTTCTTAGTCACAAAAAAGGTGTTGGTACCCAGAAACTTAGCATGCCTCATATTAACAGGTGTTTAGAAATGTCCAAAATCAAGTGCAGAATACATTTTAAATGTTTAAGAAATGTAGGTACATTGAAATCAGCCAGGCCCGCTGAGTTCTATGCTGGCAGATTTAAAGCATTGGAGCAGTCTTGGAAGTGCTAACAATAATCTTTGTCAGCTGCTAGAAGAAAAATGCCAGTGGATAAACATAGTACCTGTCATTAAAAAGGAGAAAATGTAGAAAATAGGGACTTTGAGAAGAGTCAGGCTAGGACTGTCAAAGAGAAATATTTTAAAACAAACTAATACAGTTGGTTCCTAAACATGTAGAATAGAGTCAGACAACAAAGACTTTTGAAGAACAAATCCTATTAAATGGATCTAATTAGGACAAACAGCCTAGTGCCATAGGCACCTACCCCTACTGCTGCTGGTGACGTGATGTCTCTGGGAGGCACACAGGGGCTGCTTTGTTTTCCCTTTCTGTTGTGAAAACTTTGCACCCACAAAACACTTCATATTTGCAAAAGTCCATCCCTTTCCGTGGGTGCTGGATTTACTGGGTGAGTGCTACAAAGATCCTGCATGCAGGAGAATCCCTCCCCGCCCTCTGACTGTGTCTGAGGGAAGGTGGTCAGCTGAAGCCCTGCTGCTGTATTGTTAGGACAAGGACATTTGCTGCCTACATAGGCAGTTGGCCGTGGGCTACATGAACTAACTTGGAGGATACAGTCCATAAGCTGTGTACATTGGGCATCCCTGACCTAGCTGGTATATGGTAAGGATCAGATGTGAGTGAGGCTTTTTAAAAGCTTTTGATGTAACCCCCCATGATGTTGTTATGTGCTGAACTTAAAAAAAAAAAAAAAAAAAAAAAAAAAGAGGACAGGCTAAAATCACTCTGCAGTCTGGTAGGTGCACAAGTGGCTGAAATACCACTTGTCCAGAGTAATTATCAGTGATTCACTGTCAAACCAGGGGAACGCTGTAAGTGAGGTCCCACAAGGGTCTGTCTGGGGTCAGTTTTACTCAATGCTTTCATTAATGACTTGGATGAGAGTAATGATTTGTGTAGAGAGTAAAATTTGTGGATGACATCAAGATGGAAGGGTTTGTGAGTGCTTTGGCGAACAGGATTAGAATTTAAAATAATCTTGCTACACTTGTGAAATGCTCTGAAATCAGTAAGATCAAATTCAATAAAGAATGCAAAGGAGTCCTCTTAGGGGGAAGAAGTCAAATGCAGAGGTGCAAAGTGGAGAATAGCTGGCTGGGCAGCGGTACTGGAGACAAGGCTCTGGGTCCTACAGTCAATCATGAACTGAGGATGAGCCAACAGTATAATGCTGCTGAAAAAACATTTGCCCTACAAAGATTTTACTGCCCCATAAACCAAACAAATGTAATTCTGGTGAATATAAGGGTAATTACGCTACTGAGCATTAATCACTAGGGTTGTATGCCCTAGTAACTGCCCTACAGTTCAGAGTACTATAAGAAAAAAATAAAGCAAGAATGACCAGAGAAGAGGAAAAGGAATGGTGAGATTTACTTGATCTAGAAAAAAAGGAAACTGAGTGATGAGCTGGTAGCATTCTTCACCCGTGTAAAAGACTTGCAGAGAAAATCAAGTCTTCTCTACGCCAACAAAAAGTAAGATGAGAACTGATTTGCAGCAAGAGAGATATATGTTAGAGGATCCTTCTCTCAGTATATCTCAGCATTTGAAGAGGTTTATTAAAGAATTCCCATCATCAAAGTTTTAGAACAAGACAGACAAACTTCTTTCAGGAATATGCTACACAGAGTTGAATCTTTCTCAAAGGAGATAGAACCTTTATGTTTCTTCCAACCATATGTGTCCGTGATTTTTGTCTAACAACTTAAATCACAAGAGATAACATAATTCTTAATAATCTAATTCTGCAATTCAGTATTAAAGTGTGTAGCCAATACCTGTCAATTAATTCTGAGCTCTTGCAAGATAGCAGTGTACAGAACCAAGAAGCTAATATACCACAATATTTTGTTATGGCACAGTTTCTTCTACTAGTGGGCTCAGTCCTAAGAATCTTCACAAGTGTCTTGGTACAATTTTGTTACCTTTACTCAGTAAAAAAAGCGCTACTCAGATCTGTGTAAAATTTGGTTTCTTTCTGTATTACCAGTGTGCACCATGCAAAAATATTTATGAACCTGCTGATATATGTCATTGGCTTGTTTTCACTGGTGTTTGTGGACTGAGTCCATCTAAAACTAAATCTTGATCCAATTCCATGGGCGAAAAGAAATACTACGAACCCTTGCTTTTGCATTTGTGTAATTCATGCTGGCTGCTGCCATGCAGAGCAGCACTGTGCCGACTGCGTGCAAGAAGGGCAGGCCGGGTGGGCATCTCTGCCGGGTGCAGGACTCGCTCAGGTTGCAGCAGCTGAGGATCTGCCCTCCAGCATCTCTGGAGTACCCTTTTGCAGCTCTGATAATAGCACCATGAAAGGACATGATTTATTTTTGCCATGTACGCTCTATTCTAGTATTTTGGCTCCTTCTCTTCACTTCCCAGAATCCTTGACTGGAGACTAGAAGAAATGCTGTAAAATCAAGCCGGCTGCAATGAGATGCTGCTTATTCATTCGCTGGTTGGTTTCTTCTTTTCCTATTACCAGCTGTTCGGTTTTTGGTACCAGGTAAGCGTACCAAGAGACATTTGAGGTCTCCAGAGATCTCTGCAGAGGTTTGAGATTTCCGGTCAGTTATGCAGAGCATTGGGATAGGGAAAAGTCCAGAGGATCTGCACTGTCAGATCAGTTTGAAGCATTGTTCTTACCCTAAGTTTAATTTTTACCCTTTTTTTTTCCCCTGAGGAACTTTCAGATGGGAAAGAACTGGGAAGCTTTGCCTGAGGGTAAGTATAGGGAATGAGACAGGCTTTAAAACAGGGACAGAAACTGAGAGCTGAAAAATTCTCCTCTGAGGTAGCCTGGGCCATGGCTAGGCACCGGACCTAAGGATCACTCTAGGATAAGGTTAGGGTTTAGGTTCCAGGATCAGGTAGAGAAAAGCACAAAGCTACCTACCGCTGTGGGGGGAGCTCAGCAGGGGCTGTGACAGTTAGGGTTAGAGTTTGGGTTAGAGTAAGAGAAGAGGAGGAAGAGCAGCGTGATAGTTGAGGTGGTGCTGGCAGGCAGCTACCAAAGGAAGATAAGGGCCGCAAAACGAGTTCTCCTCTGAGGAATTTATGGTCTGGGGCACAGCTAGTCCTAACCCTAGAGTGCTCTGGGAGGGCTGGGGCTTGCCTTCAGGAGAGGACGTGTAGCAAAACTCAGTTTCTTGGGACAAAGCTGACCGGGAAGAAGTATTAATGTGAGGGTGGCTGGAAAGAGCCCAGAGCTCAGGCTTGAGTTTCTCCTAGCCTCATGGAACCGGGGTTGGGGTAAGGTGCTTTCGGGGGCTCTGGGAAGGAGGAATGACCAGTCCCTTCTGAGAAGAAGCCTGCAGTTAGCTCCACAGGTTACTCAAAATCCTGCAGGAACCTGGTCTCTGCCCCGCACCCTTTCTCTAATCCTGACAACAGAGGCTAGCAGAGAGAGCATGAGCGACAAGGACAGACAAAGTGCTGACCCTTTTGGAGCCCGGGCCTCATCTTAGCTTCCTCTTGTCTTGTCTTTCCTCATATCCACACAGCGAACCTCCACCCCAATCCATTTTGCAGTCTGGGAGCTGGCCACCTTGGGGCTACCTTCAACCCTGCCTCTGGCTCTTTGGTCTTCTGCTTCCCTTCCTTCCTTCACCCTGACCTTCTTGCTTACTGTAGCCTTGAAAGTCAAGTCTGGTTAAGTACAGGTGGTAAATGCTGCTATAGATCTATTTATCCAATCTTTTGACCCAAACTTATGTCAATTACAATCATATAGCACTTAAGACAAAAGTCATCTGGACTTTGACTCTGAAAATGTAAAAGAAAGAGAACAGCAGTAAGAAGTTGGAGTCTAGTATCAACATCTATTTGGCTTTGGAGAGCAGTTGGCTCAGCGACTGAACAAAGTGGATTTAATTTTATGAAGAGATTGCTTTTGATGGAGACACAGGACTGTTCACTGGGGGAAAGACTGCATAGTTATTCCTGCTCTGAGATGTGGTTAGAGTATTCCCCATCCAATGCTAGTGCCAGGTGTGTGGTACAGGTAGGTAGTGGAAAGAAGGCTTTATTTTCTCTAACAAATTGCATTAAGATTACAACAGAATGGGTTGAACAGCACAAGGATACATTCAGTATCTCACAAAGTTAAGGTCAGCTGAAGTACATGGCATTTTATATTTCCTCTTGTGAAAACAGAGACAGAAACAAATAAATGGAGCTCCAGGGGCTAGGTATCATTAGTGTCTGGCAGCGGAAGGAACAAGCACGGAGGTTAACTGCTAATCACACAGGAGCTGGTTAGTGTTACTACCTCAGTGAATATCTCCCCCTGGCCACTGCAGCTTTGGCTGAGAGCAGCCATCCCAGCCTCTCCTGTTTAATGCTGTGTGACACCGAGTGCACACCTGCGGAAGCAAACCGGTCTTTGGGCTCATCTCAAAGAGCAACTTTTTCATGGGTAATACTGTTGACTTTAGTCATAACACTCAGACAAGTACAGACTCCATCATCTGACTGTACATGGAAGAAAAGTAATAGGATTGCTCCCTTTCCCTGATTTATGGAGGAAATGGCAAAGCCCTGATTTATTAAAACAAAGTAAGTATTTCTGCAAAATAAAGAAGCATAGAACCTCACTCAGCCAAGCATTTCTCAAGCTACAAGAAGACAAAGAAGTAGGAAGAGACTATGAATCAAATAAATTATTTTTTTATATCTCTTCTGTAGCTGTGTCTGTGGCTTCCATCTGCAAGAAGCTCTTTCCTGTTCAACTATTCAGTTTGTGGAACAGAAACATTTGAAAAGCTGGCTAAATTGAGGAATGTTAGACTTCTGTTTAAAAAATGCCTATAATATCCTCATTTTTTTTAATTACCCAGCAACTAGTTCAAACACTTACTACACAGCACATTTATTTCGTTGAACTCTGTATCAGTCCAGTGACAAATTGTGGTGAATATCACTCTTTTTCTTTCATTCTATGTGGAAGAATTTTCACAAAAGGCAGATTTTGCTCAAATTATAATTTACGCCAGAAAGTTGTATAACATTCTACTGCTAGTCATAATTACTTTTCTGAGAATTTAACAGAAATGACAAAGTACAAAATAAAGTCAAATAACAATTACACTTTATGGAATTAGTGACACCAAATCAAATAGGATATTTGGTAGCAGGGGAACAGGACGAGAAGCAAATGCACAAAATGTTTCTTCCTTGATAGCAGCACTTTAACCTTTTCATAGCTTCTGGCAGGCAGAGAGATCTAACACTGATACAAGAAGAGAGGCCCCTGTGTACTCTGCTCACACTCTCCCCTTCTTATTTTTTACAGGTCAACATATCTACTTCCATTCCCTTTTTTTCTTTTCCTTTCAAACAATGTTTTTCTTTTCAGTGAAATCATGCCTAAAATTTTAGACTTTCACTAACATTCAATGCCCTCCCCTGAAATGTTGCACCTTGAAGCTCTTAATTTACTGCCAACTGTCAACTCTCCCTTGCTAGATGACCCAGTCTTCCAAATCCTGTCTTCCAAGATCCCTCTAGTCTTTCTTTGCTTTTCTTGTACACATCATTAGTGGAAAAGTAGGGATAAATATGCACATGACTAGATTGCATTCAGAGCCAGCTTCTCTCTAGAGTGACTATAGTCATGTTTATGCAGTGCTGGGGCCAAGCCAGAAAATGTTGCTAGAATCTAGCTGCGTCTTCTGCAGCCACTCAAGTGTTTGTGCCTTGCACTGCCAGCAGCTACAGGGCTTATTGGGTCTCCTGGACGCCCATGCAAGGATGGTTATCCTTGCTCTAGAGCTGAACTGGCTTAATTCGTTTGCCCCGCTAATGAATGAGAGCTAATGAGAACTAATATATTACTCTGGAAAAAGGAGGAATGGGGGAGATGTTGCTTAGACAGCTGAGCTGGCTCTGCTGTAGTGAAGGTTAGATTTGGAAGCAGCAGTATTATCTTTAGTGGTATCAGCTAAAGACATAGGGGCTGGATTCTTCCACGTTCTGAAGTTTCCTAACCCCACAGTACCTGGGTGATGAAGAGTTGGCACCATATATGTAGATGTCAAAGGTTTGCATATAGTATCAATAGTGTCTAGATTGTTAAAGGTCTTACGCTGTGGCATCCGCGCTGCTGAGATGATATCATCTGGGTGTTTGTGCAGCAGTGAGATCACTTACAGGACAATCTTCCCAGGACTAGTCCTAGGACTTGTCCTGGCCACAAAATGGTGTTGAAAGTAGGCCCCAAAGTACAATCAGCAAATAACAAAAAACTTGGGAAATAGCAATAGTAGAAAGAACACATGTACATGAAAAATTGCCCACCAACCTGTGCATATTTCTGAGACAATAAAAAGTACATTTAATTTCAGCCCTCGGGTGTTCACAGGACACTAAATTAGAACCATAATTATTCTGTGCGTTGTTTACAGTGGAGAGAAGAGAGAACCCCATTTAGCAGTAGGGAGCAAGCAGCTGTGAGTAAACTGCTGACAGCCTTCCAACTGGATCAGGGTTCATTTTCCCTAAACAGTTTTGGGACAGATTAAATAGGTGAGGCTGTGCTCTATAGGGACTACTGCCTCTTGTGTGGAGAAGACATCATGGACACTTAACACCGTGCAACAGGAGAAAGATATCTTCAGATATTGATCTAATTCTATGTTCCCAACCTCCAAATATGTTGATTTTCTAAGCCATCAGTTCAAACATGACTGATAACGAGTTTTGTAGCAATGCTGTGATAACTGGTGTGTCAGCTAGAAAACGATGTCACCAATGAGATAGCTGCTGTTACCAGCCTCAGTGATGATATGAAAGTAAGACCCATTTTTTTTAGCTAACGTTTAAACCTGTTCACTAAAACTTATAAATCAACCCCTGATATTTTCATGTCTCACAGAGTCATAGCGCTTGAGATACCAGACCTGTGGTAGACGGTTTTGCTTCTACTGGGAGAACATCATCACCACCAGCAGCCGCCTTATGTTATTTACAAAGCCCTGTTTGCCTGTGAACTTCTGTATTATTCACACATCCACAGCAGCCAGGGCCAGGGCCAGAAGCAGCGATTCAGGGAAATCACACATCTTGTATTTCGTAGGGGGAGTGTGGACAACCTGCTGCTGGGCAGCCTCCCTGGTGCATCAGCTGAACTGCTCTGAAGGAGAGAGATTATACACAGCAGGATAAGACTTCACAGTTTATCACTTTTATAGTAAAGCAGATGGATTTAAAAGAATTGGGGACTAATTGTCTTAAGTTTTAGTTCCAAGAGAAATCACACGAGGCTTTAGGTAGCTAGCAATGGGGAACTGAAGTGCCACAGCTGGACAACGAAAGGCACTGAAGTAGTACAACTCACTCAGCTGCTTCAGATTTGTTGTAGAAATTTTGAAGGGATAACTTTGTTTGCACAGACTGTATGCCAGATCAGGTATTTACTGTCCTCTTCGCACCGATACTGGATGAGGCATAACTCAGAGAGGCAGTATAAAGCGTCGTCAGTGTGAATCATGTTTTGGGTGCTCCGGCTAACTGAGCAGAAATGTAATTTCCTCCCTGATCCCAATGAGGTTTCTTTTCCCAAGTGCTGTAGTGGCCCAATATTAATAACACGGAACCAGAGCCTTGCAAACAGCAAACAGATTGGGTGAACTGAATAAGCGAGCACATCACAACCCACCAGAAATCACAGAATTTGGGCACGGCAGTTTCAATACTCCAACGTGGTAAAATAAGGCTGTGACTGTTTGTGTCAGCTGATCAATTGACACAAGTTATCTAAATGATTTCAGATTCATTTAGCCTTTTCACCGTTACCACTTCTAGAACTCCAGGGATAATTGTATTTCAAGAAAACAAGTAAATCTTTCCAATGTTTGACAAAGTGAGATCTCTTTTGGAAAGACAGTCTTTTTCAAAAGCAATCACAGCTCTAAACATGAGGTGGTGGCTCATAACGTTCTTACAAAAAGCCTTTTAAAATTAACTGGCAGATTCAGCTCCACCTTGTTCAATCATAAGAAAGCAAATGGGTTGCAAAGAAAACCCACTCAAAAAGTCTCCCAGCAGGCGCCTTGGTTACTACCCAGTGTGAGTTACAAATCAGGTAATAGGAAAAGCAAAGAAATAACAGGCTTTAATAATGTTAGGCCTAAGGTAGTATTAGTCAACTTCTTATTAGAATCATATTAACACAAAGGCAAAACCATAGCACGGCTTACTTGAATAATTGGAGCTACATGGGAACATAGGCTTCAGAATATTTTTTAAGTCACATCACTTTGTGATCTCTCTGTAAAAAACATAACTATCAGAGCCTTCAGCACACTAACACAAGTAAGGTACTTTTTTAAAACATCAGAACTCAAATAGACTTACAAAACTGATTTAGAGACTGTCCTGCTTGAATATAAATGTTAATTCTTGAGCACAGCTAGATTGCATTTAGCATTCATGTAAAGCATACCCTTCCTCAACCCCTCCAGCACTTTTATAATTGAATAAGCACTACTGACTTAAATTGTGAATAACCAAGAGCGACAGACTCGGCGGAAAAGGCAGACCTCACAGAAAGCTGTGAGAATTGTCTTGTGCACGACAATTTTTCAGGGATTTGTCCAGTTCGTGCATTAATGCAATGCATCATTTTGGTCATGCTTGCTTGCTCCTAAACGCCTTCTTACCTAAATGAAGGTAGTGTGCTACTGCTGCATCTTTCGGAGGCCACAGGATTTGCAGGCAGGGCTGAGCCACACTCCTTTTGCAGATGACTTTCTTCACCAAGACACCACTACTCCCGTGCGGGAGGTTTCCACCTGACAGCAAAGCTAGCAAAGGGGCTCCTCAGAGTCACCTGTGCAAAGGCATCTGCTTCCAGCTGGTTTGACGCTGGACTGTGCTGACCTTAGTGATTTTACACCGAAGCGGATTGAGAAGTTCTCACGTATTTGACTGCACCTGGTGACGAGCTGGGTGGGACCCTCCTACCAGTGGGTGGTTACACATAGTGAGCCACAATAACCTCTTCAGGTGACAAATCTGGGGCCAGAAGAGTGTAATTGTTGGGCTGTCAGCCTAAGGGTCGTGGCACTGTGTCTATGCACTCATCTACTGTATAAAGACACACGCTTAAATAAATTTTGGGTTCCTGTTCTTTAGCTATCCGAGCCTTCCTATCAGCTATTACTTCAAACAACTGTAAGTGTAGTGAACAGCTGGCAAAAGGTTATTTGGGTTTGTACCACATTCATGAGATATTAACCACTTTTAAACTGTTTTACTTACAGTTAAGCAGCAGCTATTATATTGTCTTGTGGATTTAAGGCAGCAAAATTGAGGCCGTGGGTACATAAGGCGTTTTAGTGCTTTCAGTTACAGGCAGCGATAGCTGCTGGTTTGCTGAGTTGGCATTATTGGCATGAATATATACAACCATGTCACCTGAGGGACAGGAACACAACAGTGTGGAGGTAAGTAACTTCAGCCAAGTACTCTGGGTTTATAACAGAGCAGCTCAGATAATGCCAGCAGAGAGATGGACTCCAGCTTGGATTCCACAAATTCATCCTCCACGTGTGCTGCTTTCCTGTCCTGAAACAGCCTCCTTGGGCAATACTGGAGATGCTTTTGAATACTTTGTAGTGATTAATCCGACCAAATGTTGACTGTCTGACCCATTAACCCAGCACAGGTTTTAGCAAATTTTAATGAAGGACAAAACATAATTATCAACCGCAAGATCTACTGAGATACACGGAGGAACAGCAAGACCAATAATTTACAGAGAATAATATTTAGAAACTCCCCCGAAGTAATTTGATGGTTATTTTGTAGCCTGTCTCCCTTTTCTTCAGTGTGATCTGTCTCTCTTTGAATACTGGACTGGATTTGCCACCCTGCATAAAAATCTCTGCCTCGTGTCTTCCTGACGTATAAGTTTAGTACATTATAGACCTTGGCTTTGTACAGTCCTGGCACCTACACAGGGAATATATTTTCTAATGGGGATCTCTAGTTGCCTCTACAATATTATACTAACTGTACAATGATAATAAAAGCAATTAGGTGGCCTTAAGCTTCATGGGGGACTATCTGACAAGGGAGAATTTTGGTATTAAAAAAACCCCACAGGTTAATTTCACGCTCAGAACTTCTTCACGTGAGAGGATTTCCACTAAAATGAGATGCTTCTCTTTAACTGCTTCACATTATCTGCTCTGGAATAAGTAGAGATGAAAAAGCAGTGAGCTTTTATCTTGCTGTAAGTCATTGTTTCCTTGCAGTGGTGACTTCTTTCAAAGTACTCCCTCAGTGCTGCTAACTAGGATTTCGTGCTCCTTGCGGCTGATGGGGGACACAGTGCATTTTGGAACTGTGGCACTAGAATTAGAAGCATATTTTGTTGTTGGTCACTGTAAATCTGCATTTTCCATATTCTCTCACATAAGTGTAAAAATGCAATGATTTGTCTTTTGCTACGAGTTCATTTGTCTGACTGAATTTGTGGGTTAGGACAAAATAGTGATTCCTGTGGATAGATACAGGACATACTTCTCCTAGATACCCTCTTCCTGAGCAGTCAGAAGGCTGCAGCAGCATCTCCTAGCTTATCTGCGGTGAAGCTTACCAAATCAAAAGTCTGGAAGGGACCTCAAAGTTCATCCAAGCTATCCCCCTGTCCCCATGCTCAACTGTCTTGACTCAAGCCTTCTGGATACCTGCACTAGGAAAAACTCCACAGCAGCAGCATAAGAAAGCAAACGGCAACAAGATTTAGAAGCGTCACTTATCTCTGAAAAACTTCACGTTGGGTATGGCTCTTTCCAGGATCAGGGAATGCAAGAACAGCAGCACTTCCGTAGTAGGCCAGGTCAAAGGTTTGGTTCCCTCAATACTGTGTGTCTAAAATGTTGCAATGGGGGACATATGTTGAAAAAGGCCTTATAAGGAATTTCTCCACTGATGAAGACTATATTCAGGGTATCTTGCTTAATAACATCAATAGGTCTATTCTGCATTAAATTTATAATTCCTTTTAAAAACTGTTTATGCTTTTAACCTGCACAATATCCTGTGCCATTAAGGTTCATCATCCAATTCAGAGCTACATGGAAAAAAACCCAAACCCTTCATTCTGTTTATTTGAAGTTAGAGCCCTGGAGCCCTTTGACTACTGGATTGTGAAAAACAGTGAAAGGCTGTTCCCAGCTCACCTTCCACAAACCATTTGGAAGCTGAAGATTCCCACAGTATTTAGTCTGACATCATATGGGAACCACTCTATGCGTGTTTTGTTCTGACACCTTTCTCCTTCCTTCCTGAGCTCTTTGTGAAAATGGGTGACCAGAAATATCTGCTGCGTTCAAGATGGCAATGCACGATACATTTTTACAGCGGTATGATAATTTTTACTGTTATTTTCCTCTGCTTCTTTTCTAACAATGCTAACTTGCAATTTGCTTTTTTTTGACCACCAAAAATTGCTCCAAATCTGCTTTCCTGAGTGGTAATAGCTAATTTATGTCCCATCATTATGTACATATAGTTCATATTATTTTTCCCATGTGTGTTACATTGTATGTATTGGCACTGAGTTTCATCTGCTGTTTTGTCACAAATTAACAAAATACAGCAAGAATCCTTTTTGCACGTCTTCGCAGTCAGCTTTACTCTGAACATCTGTGCCATCTGCAGACATTGCAACTTCACTCTCTACCCTTTTGGTATGTAACTTGTAAACATCTGGTACGGCACCAGCCCTAGCATAGATTTCCATAGTAGTATCTGGTAACCAACCTCTGCTGCAAAACCTGGCTCTTTATTCCTGTCTTTTATTTCTTACCTTGTAGCTGCTGTGGGTGTGTGTGTAACAGTTTATTAGGACAGCTTCTCTTTTCTCAAGAGGCTTAGCTTCTTTGAGAAGCTTGTTGAAACTTTGACAATCAAAGCATACTATATCAAATAAATCACTTATTTACATGCTCATTGACTTTTAAAAAGACTCTAATGAGCTGGTAACCCAAAAATTCCATTTATAATAATCATCTAAACCATTTCCCAGAGTTCCGTATTTTGGCTTTATGTGTCTTAAATATATTCACTATCTTAGTTTCTACTAATTTACCTTGTAAAGGCAGAAGTGAAGATTGTTTGGAGGGGATTTTGCAGCAGAATTGTGATGACCACTGATGGCTGAATGACTTCAAACTGTCAAAGAATATTTTCCTGCAAATAAGCACATGGGAAACTCACAATATTTAGTTGCTTCTAATTAATTACAAGGAGATTGACACTGAATGGACTACTGTGGCTGTGTTGCACGCTGCCATGGAGAGGTATCTTCTCTGCCTATCATAAGGGTTGTCCAGCTATGGGAAGTTAGAAACAGCTCTGCAAAAATGCTGTTCTCTGTTTTCAGCGCATATTGTTTGTCTCCATACTAACCAAATGAGTTTAGAAACAAAAGGAATATTTCTCTGCTAACTCTTATGCCTGATAGCAACAGCAATATGAATCTGTTCGGGAAAGACTGAAAGTGAATATTCACAAACTGTCGTTTATTTTCCCTAATGAAAACTAAAAAAAAACCCATCCCAAACCCCCAAAGTTTTCCAACATGGTTACATGGTTACCCCTCTACAATCATGGCTAAGGAACCCTTCCTTGGACAGAAAAAAAAATAACCCTATGTCACCATTATTGAAGCATCTGCAGTGTGACAGTAGGTTTTCTCTTTAGGAATTATAATTGAGTGCTATGCCCTGCACAACACTGAGACCAAAGGTTAGAGCTCAAGGTCGCTCGACAGAGGTTCGGAGACTTTCAGGACAGGTTGAACAGCCCACAAGACGCCCTCCTGAACAACAGATGCCAGCAGCACGCAATCTGAAATGCCTGGCGTGCCTGCTCCGGAGAGGGAACACATTGGTTTTGAAATACTGCTTGGAAATTTTAAGTTGTGAAGCATTCCTGAGGTGTGCTCTGCATGTCCATGTGAGTGTTAAAATGGAATAGTGCACACCAACCCACCAGATGTGAGGGGCTCTGCGTGACGGATCAGAGGGACCATTTTGCAGCATGTGCTTTCATGAATGTTGATTGTTGTTTACCTGTAGCGCAGAGTGGATGATCTATGTGAGAGCCTTCACCAACAGGCCCAGAAAGGTTTTCTGTGCGTTGTCCAGATTTTTTCCCTCAGTAAGATTTTACTCTTTTATTTTAAGCTGCGCACTCAGTGCAAATGCTTTGCCTTTCAGATTAGCAGCTTCATTATCTATATGGCTTCATTGTGAATTTTAGAAACAGGGTAAAAAGTAGAAGATGCTTAATCAGTAAACAAGATATGGCTTCACTAAGTAAATAAAATAAGACTCTGTTGTCCTTGATGTGCATCAAAACAAAGATCACCAAAGGTGCGTACACATATTTTTGAGACCATTTTGAACTATGCAAAGAGGGAAATGAAGGGGATAAATGGCAGGAATATAGTGTTGTAGTTAAGGATGAGTTAGGTTTAATATGAGAACTTTTTGAGGGAAGGCTTAGGGTCCTGGTGAACAGTCTGTCTTACTGGGGTTCCCCCATATATTGGGAGCAGTCTGATCTCTGTCAGACTGAGCTATGTTGCGGCTGAGGTAGCCAAGTGCCGAATGCCTTTTCCTGGTAAAATAAGTACAAGGGACTGGTAGGAGCTGGACTTGCAAAGTTTTATGATATATCTCAAAGTTTTGAGATGCCAGAGGTAAGGGGAGGCAAAAGGATGGCAGCTTTGACAAGCTATTCTTTACAGTAGTAATAATGACCTATTGATAGCGTCCCTGTGCTGCCACACTATCTCCATAGTCGCTAGTTGCCCTCTCTGTTCCGTCCAGACTATGCCCTGTTATCTTGAGGCTGTTTTCTGGCAGCTGCTAGGTTAGATTGAAAGCCTCTTTCTTTCTCTAGCACTTCCATACGTTCCTTTCTTTGCTCTTACCCCTTTTACTTCCACTTGTCCTTTACTTTCTCTAGTCTGAGCAACTCTCTATGTATCAGACAGCTGGAGACCCCCATGAGATCCCTGAACTTTGTTTCACTTTTTACTTTTCAGTTCACTTTAAACTGTGTGAGGATTAAGCCTGATCCCTCTAAGGGATGTTACAGGTGCTGAAATGGCAAAACTAAAAAGACTGGTTCGTGGGTTTGGGGATTGGATTTTGTTTGTGGTTTTTGTTTTGTTTTGTTTTGTTTTGTTTTGTTTTTCCATCCCATAACTTTCAGTGACCTATGGGGCTGCTCAAAATCTTGGGAAATTTTGGAGACATATCTTTCTCCAGATTAATTCAGAGGTTTCTTCACACAGACACTCTTCTCTGGCCCATGAAACTACTGAGGTACATTCTGGTATGGGAACAGGGGAAAGGTGACCCTGACCCTGCCTCACAGTGAGGAACTTCATTGCAGGACTTGTTCTTTGGTGTGCCACTCTGGATGTTTTGCATTTGGGAATGATCATGGGACATTTGTACTTTGTACTTGTGCAGTGTATTCCTTGTTTCTATTTCAGATATGACCACCACACAAAATGCACTGGTGAAGGCTTGGCTAGCGCAGAAATCACCAGTAGCCACTTAAGACTCTTGCTCATCTAAGAAGGGAAAAGGAAGAAAAAAATTCATTTTGGCTGTTCTCTAATAAAAGAAAAAGAAAATTAAAACAAACGAAATCATAGATTTGATACAATGAAGAAAGCTGTTAAAAAATTTACCTTGGATCCTTCATCATCACTGAACTAATGGGTGAAAAAGAAAGAAAATTAATGATGCTAAAATGGAAGACTGATTTCTGTTGCTATAACATTGCTCCCAAAACATTACTCAAAATTAACATGATGATGCACTAATTTTTGGTTTTAATACCCTCCTCATCAAATCATACATGGGTTGTTCTTGATAAACTTAAATTTTCATTAAGGAACTTAGAAAATAATTTGATATGATGAGGATTAGAATAAGTGTCATGGGGGACTGAGATCAAGGACAGCCTCCACTGTTGAAAAACACTTTAAGCCATCTGAGTGGTAAATACATACATATTTATGTGGATATGGATTTGTGGCTTATTTCATCAGGGAAATAAGAGCAAACGGGAAATCTTCTTGACTGTGGTCAAGAAACATTTTGAAGACTCTGAAGGAAGCAGTGACATGAGGCTGGCAAGGAGCTGGGGAGGAACAAAACTCTCAGCTGGGCTGTTGGTGACCTGAATGCTCCGGCAGCAGAGATGCAGGGCTGAGTGCCCACGTTGGTGTGAGAGGAAAGCGGGTCACTGTTCTGGGAGACATTCCCATATGGGCTTGTGGATAGCATCACAGTCTCCTTGATGTCCTAAGCTCTTGCCATGTCACTGCCAGAGTGGCATCTCAGGAAACTATCCCTGTAGGCTGGCTAGGTGCCCTGAGAATTGTTGGTCTTCTCTGTGCTGTTTCCAGGGGACTTCAAATCCCATGACTTCATATGGCCCTGTAAATTGTCATATAATGTTTAGCTTCAGAATTATTCTCTATCTTCTACACCGCCTTTTCCCATAAGTCATGGGGTTCCAGTCTGGAAGATATGTCCCATCAGAAACATGGTCTAGAGGTAGGGTAGGCAAAACACTCTGGTGGGCACTCTGGTAGGTGATGATTCAACAATTTAGGAGTGCACAAAGGGAGAACAGATGAGCATAAATAGACAGACACATCTAAATGCCAACGCTTTAGAGCAGGATAAACAGGGAAGCCAGAAAGCATGAGGAGCATCAGACAACTCTGGTCACAGTGTCTTTTCTCCCTCTGTGCGTGTGCCTCAGTGCTTATTGTCTATCATGCTCTCTAAAATAAGTACTGTACAAACCCAGTCAAATAACTAGAAAGATAAAGACAACCTGGTTAACTATACTGTAAACTCAGTGCACAGGGAATTCATTCCTGATGTATATACCTATTTGTTTTTACATTATTGAAATGAAAGACAATCCAGTATTAAGCAACCAACCAAGTAACGGATTTAGACAGCGACAGTCCTGAGACGATTTCTCAAAGTCAGTAACAGTGGCTGAGCAGCAAAGAGTCCACCCCTCTGCTGCTGTAGACTGGCATAGCTCCACTGAAGCTGATGTTGTTAGCTAAGCATCAATTTTTGCAAGAAAAAAAAAAAGTAGTCAAAGACTCAAGATGAAGTAAGAGATGTCTTAAGGTTTGGTTTATTCATGTTGGCAGCCTCAGTGCTAACATAATTGATATATGTTTTCTTAGTCCACTAGGATGCACACATTACCTTTAAGTATATACTTAATATGCAGAATACTATCTGCGACGTTTGCAGGTGGTGGTAACTGTTCACTGGATGAAGAGGCTGGATGTTCCAGCCAATACACAACAGCAGTTGCTCATATTGTTCTAAGAAGTTTGCAGTGTTTTAAGTCCCCTTTCCACTGACTCAGGTATCAGCAGGAATTAACAGACAAGTATGGGTGCAGCAGCAGTGGTACACCAGGTTACACCACAGATTCTGAGGTAGTATCACTTGTTTGATGTAGGAATAGGAGCTCGCAGTACTGATGACGAAATGTTGAGGCATTCAGTGCCAGTATAAACTGTCCTGGCTGTCACTGACAGCTCCTTTTCTTCATTTCCAGAGAAGCATTTCCAAGACACAAGATCTGTATCTTGCTGCTACATGCTTTCTACACACAGTGCTTAAGGGATAATCCCCAATGCACTGTAGTACACGAAGCAATAAATGGCTGCTGAGATTAATAGACTGAGCAAAGCTGAAGCATTTAATCAATCTCGAAAAAAGTACTCATTGCCAGAATATTACAGGCAAGAGAGTTTATTCCTCATGTACAACAGACCTTAACAGGGAACAGTAAAATTTCCATTCACCAGTGAGGACTTAAACTGCTGAGCTGCCCTCTTTCTTAACAGGACATCTCAGTATGGGATGGAGATGAGATGACTGACTGCAGTCATAACCAAGCAGGGAACATGTACAGGCTTAGACCTGACTGGATAAATATGCTGTGGGTAAGGGTTTCCAGGCTTTACACGGAAGGGATAATGTCCTAGTTCTCTGTGCCATGATATCTTTATTTAAGACAGAAGAATAATAATGAGCATGGGAGCCTCTTCCTGGTGTAAGAGCAGAATATGAAGAGACTTCGGATCTTATTGATCCAGCCCAACATAGATACAATTTACAGCAGCTGCCAGACTGCTGCAATTTACAGCATTGCTTTAAAGTTCCGAACTGCATCAGCAGGGATTACTGAAATGAGGTTTACTCTGATAGAGCTTGATAGACACCTTTCAGCATCTAGGTGTTAGAATGCTCACAAGAGAAAGGAGCTCCTGTCCAACAGGGACCTCCTGTATGAACACACCACCTATGTATGCCTTACCAGCACAGACGTCACTGGTCAGGTTTTCTGACTTCAAAAGTTGTCTGTAGGCTCCCAGTTTCCTGTAGAAATACATTCAGTGATCTGCCTCAGAGGACATCACACTCCTCTTCCTGGCCTGAGCCACCAAAACAATCCACAAAGAATTCAGCAAATCTCTCTCCAAAGAAACAAAATTTTCATGATAAAGATTAATATAATGTGAGCTCTGAGGGGGCAGGAAGAAGATGAGAATACCTTTCCTTACATCTCCCCTCTTCACTTGCACACCTTCTGTATCATTACATTATGCTTATTTGTACTTTACCAATATCTGATCAAACGGAGAGTTAGATTTTTCTCTATGAAACCACTTACTTGTCACTTATCCTGGTCTGAGAAACACTGGTGCATGGGTTGGATGCTCTGAGAAGTGCTGGTACTGCATGCCGTCTCACATGGACTCTCAACTCATCTCTGTTTGCACCTCTTATCTAGATGTCATACATTTTTCTCCTCCTCTCCTTCTCCAGACTGTTGTTGCTGGTTGTCTCAGATGTACATGTCCCCTACCACAGTCCCTCCCAGCTCTCCTTTGTATTTTCCAGAAGGTTGGTGCCAGACACTTCCCTAAAAGTCATACATGTTAAAGAAAATATATAATCAGTGGTCACTTGAAAATCTTCTTCTGCATGACCAGTTGATGCTTGCTAAAGGTTGTGTGAGAATGCAGATGAAGAAGCTTCCCCGCTTCAAGCTCTTGTGTTTCATAAAGCTGATCGATAGACTGGATCGGACCTGAATCAGGTTTCTAATACTAATCTTTTCAACTTCATGGGGAGGGGAAAACGATAAAAGCACAATAAAGAAGATAATTGCTCTTTATTTGTAAGGACTTTGAAAACAAACAAACAGACAATAAGCAAAACTAGATTTACCTTGCCATAAATCCAAGGTAATCTGCTTTTCTCTGGTATCTTTGTAATGAATTCTCATTAGTTTACAGATTGGGTAGTGGCACTTAAGTGGATAATGTTACATGCCATTGTTTATCTTTCTTCACTCATCTGATGGATGCCCGCAGTGTCCCTAGGACGTTCTTACTTTTGAATTACACATGACTGAAATAAGTATTAACTTTCAGTCTTTCATATAATGTTGTAGAGTCATGATGATTTTTAATGAGCGCAATTAAGAAATAAGTTATTTGAAGAATAGGCTGATTAATCTGAACTGAATGTTAATAGAGAATTGTCCTAGGAAGTTAGATGGGATGAAGGACTTTCTTGAGGCTTTACTCCAGGTTTCATTTAGACAGGCTTTATGCTGAGGATATTCTCCAGGTTTTTATTTACATCAGCATAAACTTGGAGTAAGTGCAGTATCAGGTACTTTATGTTTCCATCTGTAGAATATGCTCTCCAAAAACGTTTCCAGAGCAGAAGGAACTCTAGATACACTTATCTTTCATAAATGTAGCACAGTAGGAATAGTTGCAAGTGTTTTATTTCTTTTGCATAAGAAACATATGAAAACCTTTAAGAGTTTTTTGGAGCCAATTAAGTTCATCAATCCTTATCACTCCCAGTTCCAAGACCTTTAAGGCACAAGTTAGAGCAATTGGCATCGCTAACTTAAAGACAACGGTCTAGTGTTGCATTTTTTATTTTCTATGTCTGATAAATATGTCCATATTTCAGACCTGTTCAGATGTGTATTTTACAGGTTTTCTGAAAAACTCTGTCATCAAAATTTACATATGTTCTCGTGAGAACTTAAGGGATGGAAAATGTAATGCTAATATAAAGAAACAAATTTTGACTGTGACAATCCATAGCTAATTTGAAGGAATAGTACCAATTAGTTGGAACTCAAAGCTTGACCTGCCTTAAAAATATTGTGCTATGACAAGAAATGTGTTTTTCATCTTTAAATTCTTTGAAAAAAAAAAATCCACTACTTTCTCTCTGAAAAATAGAATAAGGTCTAACTGAGTAACCATTTAAATGCATGATATTTGAAGTGCTGCTGCAAAGAGAAGACCTATCCATGTGGAGAAAACAAATTAACAAATGGGAATCCAGTCAAATTCTGTATTCTGTTGATGAGTAAAGAAATTTAGATGAGACGCTACATCCTATTTCCAGAGTACTGTTGACTTTACTGATTACATTGCAGATATTCGTGAAAAAAAAAACAAAGTAAACCACATCATGTGCTTTTGTCATATGATCCATACAAAGTGTAGAAGGGGAAACATTTTTCCTGTTGACTTCACTGGGAAGAGGAATTAGGTACTTGAAAGAACAGATAACAGTGTCAAAACTGAGGTCACTCAGTCCTTTCCCACATATATAAAGGACAGTCTTGCCTTCTGACAGACATGATTTTTTCTGATTTCTTTAAACTGTACTGAAATATCTATAGCAAGAGAAGCAGATTTGATATTGCCATATGCAGAAATTTACAACATAGTAAAATAAGTGTGAAGCACACTGCAGCCAGAAACATGGCATTTTATACTGACTGCATATTAACATTTTATGCCTACTTTGCAGAAGATATAATACAACGGGTAGAGGGTGGCACAGGCACCAGAGATGTTTCCCAGTTAGCTGCCTTTTTTAATTCAATGAACCAAAACCAAGTCCCGTTCTGTGCTAGTGCAGCCAATTTTCAATCAGGGTTTGCTCTGAAATAGTTATTCTAATGGGAACTTTTTAAAAAACCAAATAGATCTTTCTCAACTTTTTTTAGGTATATACATGACCATCTAACTGCTCCATGAAGAGATTTTTGTAATCTAAGCTTTCCTGTTCTTAGCTAGAAGCCCTTCCTTCTTGATCTGTTATTTTTTGAGATTAAGTAATTTCCTTCTTTTATTTATGCTGTTGGTTTGATAATATTTATAAACCCTGCTTGTTTCTCTCTTGAGTTTTCACTAATGCTAGACAATACAAAATTTACCTTACATATTCCCCATGTAGTACAACTTATTTTCGAGGTCTAAAACAATTTTTGTTGCCCTGGACCATTTTTTAAATGGTTCTTTTTTTATGGGTGCCCAGATTTTTACGCTCTTTGCATTGGAACTGCTCATAATTTCAGGTGTGTCTGCTACCTGAGCCATGCATAATCATCTTAACTCAAGATTTACATATAATCCTCTCCTTTGATATATAACCATTAATACCTTTGAACTTTGTGGTAATGGAGCTGCACTGCAAATTTTATTTGGTTTCTTACTGTTCAGGAAAGTCCTAATCCAGCCCCAAAGAAGACTCGATATTAAATCTACTTAGCTGATTAGGAGGAAAAAGGAGAATTGAACTGTGCTATAACCAAAATAGATTAGAAGAGCCAAAAAAGAAGGGGAACAGAATGCAGGGAAATTATGTAGAAGCAAAGTTAGAGGAATTTAAGGGGATTCCATCAAATGTTACCAGGTGAATGGGAGCCTTTCTTACAAAGCAAACTCAAGGTTTCCCAGCAGGACAGGCCAAGCCGAATTTACCACCTCAGGGCTGGGAGGCAACTGCCTGCCTTGGCCAGCACCCTCCTCGAAGAAAAAAGAGGGGAGGACTGTAGTCAAAATGCAGTGTATGTTGTAGGGGGAAAGACAGAGCAGCTTCTGGGTTCATCCTTTCCCCTTCCTTTATTCCCCAAGCAGTAGCTATTGCCTCAGGCATCCTTCCACCTTCCCCCGGTAGCACCTACACCAGGTTCAAAGCTCGTGGTTTGCAGGTATTTTGCCATTACTAGTTTACCAGCAACAGCTCCCATTGCCTAGAGCTGGCCATGCTTCTGTGTTCATGACAGCTCAGAATGGCAATACGGACTTGTTCACGTCTGAACCTTCAGAAACATATATTGGGGAGATTTCCAGGCTCCTTTTAATCTGTCTGCTTCCTCTACCTGAGCTTGAAACACTGGTTTGAGCAGGCCATACCCAAACAGTGAACCTCCAGCCAAATGCCCTTTCTACACATCAGGTCAGTTTGGTTTGCGCAGCTACATAAGCTTTAGGAGAAGAGTAAGAGGAAAACAAAATCTAAAATAATAGGAAGTAAAGTACTGTCAGCAATTTTTATAACTCAGTGGACTTTCATATGGAGAAGAAATAGAGAGGAAGCTTGAGTGCATGGCTGAGACTCATTCTGCTATTGTATTCTGTGAAAAACACAATCTGGAAGAAGATCGTCTTTGACCTGTGTGTGTCCAATGCATGCGCTTTTTGGAACTACTCCAACTTTGGTATTTCCTGCAAAGCTTGCCCTGAGATCTGGGCCAAACCCAAACTGGAGGGCAGCGGCTACTTTTCCATTTATCCCATCGACAATGGAACAGCAGACCTCTGCAGAGGACAAACCAGACTTTCCTGAATAAAATATTTCTAATGAGCATGACTGGAAGTCATGTGAAAAGTGTTCTAATGGTTGCACACCACATTACAAAGGATATAATTCAGCCACCAATTAAAAAAGGATTTTATCAGGCTTTTTAAGAGATGCACGTTGTACACGCTGCAGAAAGATTTTTTCCCCAAAAGACAGCAGGGAAAAAAGCTCTAGGTATTGATACAGGGAAATTCTAATAAATATGTCTACTACACTATAACCATCAAGAAATTCATTTTTGTCATACGGCATTACAGCTTCTTCCGTGTTTTCAAACCACAGAAACATAAAGCAACATAAGATCTTTCACCGCTGGCTCATCGAGAGGTTGATCTCTTCCCCTCGACCACTGTGCAATGTTTCTGGAAGAGCCCTTACCTCTGTGTCACTGCAGTCCTTTCCCCTTCTGGAAGCTCATTTAGAAACCACTGCTTGTAGAGCAGGTAGAAGTACGCTTACCTATCTCAACACACCTCCAGCATTTCTGGCTCTCCAGTAGCCATCTAATCTTCGGGCCCTCAGGAGACGGGAATCCAGCTGTTTCGGGGCAGATTCCCCAAATTGTCTGCTTTAATCTTATTATTGTGTGCTAAGGCCCGCTGATCTTTTACAGCCCAGGCAGAGATTTCTGTAGCACACAGCAGCTCAGTGCCCTCCGTGGGGCAGAGGTAAAGGGAACAAAAATACATGGCAAATTACTGATGTTTGTTACTTAGTATTGTGTTTGTAAGGCTGCTGCCCGTCTCTTTACATCCTGCTACTGGTGCAAACCATTAACTTTGTCAGTCTGGAGAAGGCAAGACACTGTCAGTCAGTTTTTCTAACCCGCTAGGGCAAAAGGATGCATGTTAAATCTGTCTCTACCCAGGGATGGATTTCAGTATCTTACAGTCTGTCACAGCAAACATTGCAGACCTATTGGTGGTGATGTTAAAGGTTTTTTCCTAAACAGGGTAGAGGGAGAACTGCAGTTACAAACAGCAGCTCAGGCAATCAATTCCAATTAAAGAGTAATTCAGTGACGAATAAAACTCCAGGCATTACTGAGTTCCCATTTTGGTGAAAGAAAAAAAAAAAGACAAAAAAAAAGACTTCCAAATATATCAGATCTACTTATGTGATTTCATTATTATTAATTAGGATACTCAAGCAAAGCAGACCAAGCCTTTATTAGCTGAAGCAGCAGTTTGGCAGCGACTGGAGTTCTGTTTCTCATTGATTAAGCAATAGATACAAGCTGAGCCAGTAACCTCATGTGAAGGGTATCAGAGCCGAACGCCTAGCAGATTTGTGTGAAGTCTTATGGCCATGGGACAGACAGATCTATATATGTTGTCCAGGGTAAAACTGCACGAATGACTCTGAAAGGAGAAGGCTGCTGCATCATAGCACGGTAAATAATTGTTAATACAACTTTGTGTCAAATCTTTTTACACCTTACTTAAAATAAGCCGCTTTTGTGGGAGGGTTGATGCAAGAGTATTCCCTTTCAGTGCACTGGTGGGGTCAAGTGCCTTTTGTGTGGAAAAGATGGACAGTTGTTCAGTGGACTTCAGAGAGAAATCTGCCCTTCCTTTGCTAATCCCTGCTCCACCTGCGCAGGTACCTGGAGAAGCATCCAGCCATGGATGGTGACACCCAGTCCTGCAGCCTCTAGCTGCTCAGCGCCCGGGGAAGAAGCTCTGGCAAATTCAGTCCTGTCATCCCCAGGTTTCAGCCTTGCCCCAGTGCCTGGAAATAACACCTCTGTAGAGGAGCTGGAAGAAAAAAAAAACACATTTGTTCATAGTCTGGTGCGGGCATGCTGGTTTAAAGTTCTGATGAAGATGAATTTACAGTGATAAGTCTGCTCTGGCATTGCAGCGGCTGAGGTGCAAACATTTTATTGCTGACACTGCTGTGAGAGAACTAATCTGCAAAATAGAGCATCCTAAGCCACAGCGGCTCTTCGCCTCAGGGAACGTGAGTCAGGGTGCTTAGATTGCACCGGTTTCTATTAATTGCCTACTTAACTCCAAAGAGCCAGACATGGCTATTTCGTTTAAACTTATGTTTAAACATGCAGTTTTTCCAGACTTAAAATAGAATGAAATATAGGTTATAGCAAGAGTTGCCTAAAAACTCGTTAGACTTCATTTTCCCATGTTGTAATGTGATAGGAGAATGAAATGATGGCAGATATGGAACCACATATATAAAAGACACTCTCTTGAACATTCCCATTGCCCAATACTCAGACCTTAAATTTGATGTGAGTGTCACGGTGTTCACAGAACAGATCCTGTCCAAAAGGTTTAAGCTCCTTCTTGCGTAAACATAAAAATAAATGATAACTAACACTTCATAAACTAGTAAGTCTACACTGTGTCCTGCTTCATTTTCTTAAAAAGCCAGGAATGCAAATACCCATCTGGATGTAAACAGAGCTTGAAATGGCTACAGGAGAGATTTCCTGGACAGGAGGCATGTTCGCTGCTCGTGGTCGGAAAATTTTCCTCTCGTATAAACCCTATAGCTCAGGCCAGCTACAACTGAAACCATTTTTTAAAATCTGGTCTGTATTTCAGAGTGCATGATTTTGGCCAGTTACACTTGGGATTTTCTTTTATTGTGTGCTGCAAAAGTAGGCTGGGATGCAAGTAAACTGCTGAGGCAGAAAGCAGACATTTTCTCTGTATCTGATTTGTTGTTGTCTCATGGCAATTAGCGGATCCCTTTGCCTTATGATTTCTAAGTGAAATTCTCCTTGACTGGAGCTTAATCTGTGCTTGGGTATAACAACCTGTGCCAACACAGGCAGAACTTCATGCTGCAAAAAAGAGCCTCCCATGAGCTGTTAAGAGATGCAGTCGTTGAAAACAAACACTGGAAGCGATTTTTAAATGCCTGAAGATGCATTATTCAAACTTTAAAAGCCCTGCTTCACTACGAAGTGGTATAGTCACTGGTTGTTGGTGTGCTGTGCGAGAATGCAGAACATTTTGCTGCAAAAATCCCATCTCCTGGGCTGAGCAGAGGCTCTCAGGTGCACTGGTTTTACAGTGATTTGGGGGATTGAGCCCGAGAGCAGCACAAGGTCTGTTTAACTTCATCTCCTGCAGGCAGAGACTGAAACAATATTAGAAGCAGACCGTGCTGGCCTGTAGGAAACCCGCATTGTTGTGGTGTTTTTTTTTTTTCCCAACACCTGCTAAATCCCCTGATGGTCCAATTTTACCCCAACAGGGAGAGAGAGGAAGGAGAGGGAGAGGTAATGGCAGATGGCAACCCACAGGGAGGTGAGAACTGCATGCTGCACTTTGGCATTTGGTGACAAGGACAGCTTTACAGTAACCTAGTTTGCTTATAAATTGGATGAGGATTATTTGCCATTTTCCCCCCCATCTTCAGGCAGATCATTGCAAGGTATGCAAAAAAAAAAAAAAATTAATTAACTGACTTAGGTCTGGAAGGCTGTATTTTTAATGCTGACGAAACATAAGAGAACTGATTTTAAAATAGCTAAGCCAGACATTGTGTTATTTCAGGCTGTGATACAGTTTCAATGTGTAGATGAGAAAATTTTCTTACCCGGTAAAGCACCAATGAGTTGCTCAGTCATCAGTTACCTGGCCTGAATGCCCCAGAAATCTGCAGAAATTCAACAAGAGGTTTTGCTGTGCTTTCTGCACGTCTTTGCCTTTAAACAAAATTGTGTTCGACGGAGGTAGGCAACAGGTAAGGGGAAAGGAAATTTGACTTTCTCATAGTTTTCCAAAAAAAGGTGCTCGTCTCTGCTTCTATCCGTTAAAATTAACGTGCTATCTAAATGAATCTTGTCTAAATTAATTGTGCTATCTCTGTGTAGTGTTTCCTCAAGGGATGCACTGAAATACTGTTATGTCTTTGCCTGTTCTTGGCTGATTGAGATATTAATTAATTATATGAATAAGCCTAGGAAAATAAAAGTAGGTTTCTGTCTTAATTCATGTGTGTAATGGGGGCTTATGCCTCATACATGGAGCTTGCCAGTGGTCACTTTGCTCTGTAAGCTGGTCCACTACTCCATAGTGCATTAGTTGGTCGGAGAAGATGCAAAGAAGAACCTGAGTCACACAGGGAGGAGAGACATGTGCGTGGTGTGGGGCACCGCAGCCGGCTCCTGGTGAGCCCGTACAGTGACCAGTGATGCGGTGGGCACAGGCACCTTCTTAGGTCCCAGCTGCAGTGTCACCTTCTTTGTGCAGTGCTGCTCTGGGGTTGTATCAGCCTGGTTTTGCAAGAATCAGTCAGACTGGGCTTAGTGCACTAACGCTGCTATCTCGCTTTCTGCTCAGGGCTCGCTCATTAGGGGATTGTTCAGGGATCATTCAGGGATCTCTGCCGTGCCCTGCACTGCCTGACGTAGCTGTGTTCCCCATGTGCCAGAGCCTGGCAGAAAGCCTTCGGGCAAGCAGGGAACCTCAGAGTTCGAGATGGCGCTTTTTAAAAACTCCTCGACCAACAGGACCCTTTTTCTGATCCAGCAAATGGAAATGTGAATGCTCTGCAATGGTGTAATGTATTCTTTATGATCGAGATGGACACGGCAGCTTTGTTTTCTCCTTGGTTGGTTGTCATTTGCTCATTTTATGAGACCTTTCTAGGATTTTTAGCTACAGGAACAACTTCCTTATTGACACTCCTATTCTTCCCGTTCTGTGGAAAGAAAACACCTGAGTCATAGGAGCTTTCCAGGGCTCTAAGCTGAGGGGAAAGTAAATGTACACTTTCTCTGCCACTAGCTTACTTAGAACATTACATGTCTGCATATAAAATTGGAACAAGAAACAAGTACTTAGTATTGTTTAAGAATGCTAAAATTGCAAAATTAATAGTTGCAATGGCTGCTCACCAGTGAACATTTTATGCTCCTGCAATATGCCCATTTCCAGTGTTCCTATTAAAAAAACCCCAACATTTAAACATTGGAAAAACAGAACTTATTTTGTAATTTAGCTATGACCAGTAACATTTACATTTCAAAACTCAGACTTGATTTGAAAATACCCGTATTCCAAGAGAATAGGTGTTAAAATTGCTTCTACGTTCAGTCCAAAACTTTCCCTTTCTGTATGCTTTACAAGCTCATGTAATTCATATTCAGAAGAATACGCTGAGAAGGGTTCAGGTGTTTGCTTCCCACGCCATGAGAAATTCTTTCAGACACAGTTGGGATTTACTGAGTCTCTCCGTTTCCCATCACAGGGCTGATGGAGCCCAGAACCTGTGGTAAGGAAGCGGCACTGTTTGTAACACCTGAATGTCTTGGAAACGCTCAGGCTCTGCTATTGGCTCCTCTCAATTAAATGCAGAGCAACTCATTGACTTTGATGCTGCTGCCTTGCATTTCCCCTGACTGACCGAGAGCACGGCTTGGTTCTGTGTAACCTTCACCTTGCTGATATTGCACAATCGTTTTGCTTGAAATGATGAATAATGTCTGGGTAGTGAAAATTCCCCGGGGGGCCGTAACAGATGCTATCAACCCTGCCAGGAGTAGTGAGGCAACCGGGAAATTCTTTTACTTCCATATGTAATGCTTTAAGAACTTTGACACCTGATTGCAAAGGAGTTTGCTTTAAGAGACTTCAAATTCCAGGACACACACAGATAGCACTGTAGTTTTCTCCAGCAATTAATAGTAAAGACTGAAGAGATTGATGAAGAGGAAGGATATTCTCCTGTTTGTAGTCCACATAAAGAAAAAACAGATTCACCTCAGCATTAGCATACAATATCTATTTGTCAAATGCCATCTATTGACCGTGGCAGGGAGATTCTACCTTTGAACCAGATACCCACATTCTGCGAGCAGCTCTTATTTTTGGGAAGAGCAAAACCAAATCCAAGCTCTGATGGCCCTGAAACTTTGCTTGAGAGTGCTGTAATTAGAGCTTGTGGCTCTTTACTTCCAGCTTCAAATCTATGTAGCAAACCTGGAGGCCTTGTTCTAAACCCAGTATTTGCGTTAAGATGCTGCACGAATTACACTCTAGATTTGTCAAAACAATCTAACCAACTCTGATAGAAGGCCCTAAACAAGAAGGAAAAATTTGGCCAAATTCCTAAATCCAAATATTTTTACAGCATGAGAAATTGAACTAATAATGCTTCTGTCTGGTTAACAGCTGTCAAAGGATGAAAAATAAGCTACCGGGAATGTAGTCAATCACTCACTCCTTTTAATGTGGTGTGAAATCCATAAAGGCCTTTATACTGAATCTTAATGTGTTTTATGGAAAAATCACTGGTAGCTGTGTTGAAGAGATGCCAATTTTTAACGAGCAGCGTCTGGTGCTTTCCAGGCCACGCTACGCATGTGTGTTCTGTAGGGAAAGATGAGTTCGCACTCCGTTCGCCTCTGGGAATGTGTTTAGTAACATTCCCTCTCTTCCCCCTCTGCTTGAGGTGGGTCAGCGTGACATAAGCTTCATTCACAAAAAGGCATCTGAGCTTTATCCAATTCCTCTCTGTCAGTGGCTGCAGTTTTTACCTGCATGCGGCACGGCAGCTCCTCTCCTGGCAAAGCCCACGCGCTGCAGTCCTGCAAACGCGGTGACACCCGGGGACAGAACCATGACAAGTCCTATAGATTTCGTGAGGCTCTTTTTCTAAGGCAGTGAGGCACAGTGCATTACCGTTCCCAGGGCTGTGGCCCAAACTTGTGTGCTGTATTACCAGGGGGTAATGATAACATTCCCTGCGTGACACGATGAGACGTTAATGTGTGTGAAGAGCTCAGTGCTGAACCACGCACAGAACAGCCTGTATATAGCCATAGATAGCAGCTTTTTAAATCAGGATGATGATTTTATTTTTTTTTTGTGACCGATAGCACTGGGAAATTAAGTGTTCGGCGACTGTGCACACAGAATGTGTGGCTCAGGTTGTTGAAGGATTTGTGTACCCCTGTGGCCCTGTTCTTCACTGGGGTTTGCTGGGCAGATACGGCTGGATACAGCTGTGATGGTCACGGTCTGTGGCATCTTTCTTGTCCTTCCCCAGAGGAGATATACTGTATCAGGAGGTGCTAATGTATGGGCTAAGGCCCCCTTTGGTCACCCTCCTGCTCCACTCAGCTGACCCATGGCAGGTTTTGGGCTGGTGAGTCCTGGGTGACTGCAGGGAAGCTCATCCTGCCCGAAGCACTCGTGCAGGAAAGGAGAGCCAGTCCCAATGCTTCCCATCAGTGTTTAAGGTTAAAGTACCATGTGAAATGTAACTCATGACACTTCTTTACATCTCCACCAGTTCATCTGACTATCCAAATCAAACTAGCCATAAAGGGCCAGTCTCGATGATAGTTTTACACTGTATAAATCTACAGGCCAAGCGATATGAGTAGGTGACAGCTCATTTCCCATAAACTTACAATCACTTGAACCTTGCTCCCCTTTCCCATGACATAGACTCATTTTGTGGTCCGAAGTTGACCTTATATGCTCAATCCAGGTGATTTTTTAATTATTTTCATAAAGGGACAGGAACAGAAATAAGACAGTACCCCGACTATTAACTGGCATATAAGTTCCATTCATGACAATGGAAAAAAATAGAAAAATTCTGAATAGAATCTTGCTGTTTTCCTTTCTGTTGGTTACCTTTACGTAGTGATCTGTAGAGGTGAGCAGTTATATTCCTCAAATCAATCATTTATTCAGGTTCATAATGTGTCTTTCACATGGGAGCTAAAGCTGTGGTCCATAATGATACAACTCCAGGCAATAGAAATTCTTAGCGGTGGGATCACACTCAGAATATCTTCCTTCACATTGAATTTTCCATTCCAGACTGGGAAGGGTAAGGGCATAGTCATAACAGGTCAGTCCAAAATAGAAAGTAAGTGCCTCAGAATTGCTGTAGGACTCACACTGGTGTCATGGTTTCTGTCCAGCCTGATGCCATCGGTATAATAAAAACTGTGATTTCAGCTGAGTTCCTTCCAGACATTGGCTCAGAATGCAAAAACTATCCAGCAGAACCAGGCTCTGTGGGGGAAATGACCAGGGCTGAACAAGCATGATGGTTAACCCCATTCAAAAAGAAGGTCACCTGTACGATGGATATACATTATACAGCTGTCTGCAGCCTGCCAAGCCAGTGAACAAATAGGAGCGTTGGACTGCCAGTCCCTTAGCTCTCAGAAACATAACTGTTTCTGAATTGTCTCTGAATTTATGTACTGCGTAACACACAACTACTACTAAAAATATTATACCAAACCAACATTTGTGCTTTCTTTGCTCTGTTGATTCATTTTCCTCTTTTAACTTAGATCAGCTACCAGCCTCCAGAAATTGCATCTTACAGTAACGTTGTACATTAGTGATATACCAAATTTGGAGGCTTTCCTAATATGACCCCTGTGTTCCAGTGTGCTGCTCTTTTATTCAACAAAACATAGTATGGCCTTGTGTTTCTCCCTTTCACTCATGTTAGAAAAGATGCATAATTTATTTCATTAAGATCATACCTCATAAAATGCTATTTTTCCTGCTGGATGACAGGTTCCCTTATCTTCCACTGAATTCAGTAGTCACAGAGGATGCTTATGAGCCTGAGCCTGAATTCTCAGCTCAGTGAAGCATTTGGGGTTTATTTCAGTCCCACTGAAACCAGTGGGACATAAATATAATTTTCAACAAACATTTAAGTACTTTGCCAAATGCAGCTAGACTGCTGAACATAGGTCTCAACAAGAAACTGTTTTCTATTTCTTACCATGATAACATATTTTGACATACTGTTACGGTACCAAGTCAGTCATACCATCTTTAACACATTAAACCCAGAGAGAAGTCAGCCTGCTGTACTGAAATTCATGAATAAGAATCATCTTTGAGTGGTATTTCTGAAAATCAGCTCTACTCATTTTTATATTAAAAGTGCAATGCTCCTGTTTCCCCGAGATCTCTTTTGCTTGCATATCTCCAAGGAAGCTCAAACTAGGAGTCAGGCAGCCAGTGACGAGCCAGGGCACGCAGACTTCCAGGCAGATGTTTTGCCCACATGTGGAGAAGGCAATATTACATGGGAGATGTCCATGAGGCGCCCGAGGGTGTGAGAATGCCTCAGGAGCACAGGAGCCCACTTATGTATCACAGAATCTCCTGAAGACTGTTGTGGCGTTGACCAGAAGTTTTATACAGCCAAGTGTATCTTCCCCCAAATACATCCCTTTAATGTTTGGTTTTAATTATTATTTTTAGTGTAAGGTTTCTCTTTCATTTAAGTCTAATCTTTGTATCCATTCCAGCATTACAGCCGTAGTACCGAGTATCTCCTTGTTATTCCTGCAGTTACTTTTGTCTTCCCAGCTTTGATTAATTTTTGGAATTTATCTAAATTATTCCTTAGAGTGTTTGTGGTAATAAATCTTTGTCTAGTTGCTAGCTTTCTCCCTCAAATTCAGATACTAAAGCAGTAGGTGTTCTAGAAATGACTGTGAATGTAATACTTGTGATGGTTACGTATATACGGAATTGTCCTCCCAGTGATCAGCAGCATGAGCTTATTGCATGTAGGACAAATTAATTCAATCAGCTCCTGAGACACCTGAGAGCCTGTATACAGATGCCTAGATTGGCCAAGGTTCCCAAACTCACAAGCAGCTTAAATTCTGTAGAAGTGGCTGAGCCAAAGATGCGCCACGGTGATGTGCTGGTGTCTTCTCTTCCCTGGGAGCCCAGTGCCGCAGCTTTGCTGAGACACGAGTCTCAACCCCAGTCCTTCTCATCTCTGCTCCTGTCACCTTCGTCTTTCACCACGGAGCCTGGTACGAGGACGAAGAAGAGCAGCAGCATCCCCACCACCACGCCTGCCCCGCGGTCGCCCCTGTCCCCGGGCCGGGCGGGCTGCGGCAGGGGGAGCGGGGCTGGGCGGGAAGGGGAAGGGGAAGGGGAAGGGGAAGGGGAAGGGGAAGGGGAAGGGGAAGGGGAAGGGGAAGGGGAAAGGGTAGGGGGGTCCCTCCGCCCGTGCTTTGCCCTTTTTGCCAGGAGAGGGAGCAGATAGCTGCACATCCCTCGGAGCTTTTGTTCAGCCTCGCCACAGCCCCGCAAAGCCCCGCGGTTTCTCGACTGCAGTCAGATGAACGTTGAGCTTCAGACTTTCTCACACCCGCACGAGTGGCTTCTAAGCAGTTCTTAAACGGCTGTACATTTTTGCACCTGTGAGTCATTAGACACAGTCCTGCCACCCTTACTCATAATCCCGAGTTTCACAAAGAATTTCCCTGGAACCTGGCTGCTTCTCTTTTTTTTTTTTTTTTTTTTTTAAAAAAAAGAAGAATTCCTGGAATTAAAGAAGACAGGAGTAGGCTGTCCAGAGTATGGAAAGGAGAAGTGTTACACATCTTCAGTTTCAGCAAGCGGAAGGTAATGCACTCAGTTCAGGAATGAAAGACAAAAAGAGAAATAGGAATGTATTTGAAAGATCATGGAAAAACAGTACCTGCAAGAGGAAATAAGATTTTTCAATAAAAATGTGAGGACAGCTGGGTTCAAATAGCAGTGCAGCAACAAATACTTGTGCTGCTGGCTGCAGTAGCAAGTGCTATGTTGTACAGCTCCAATTAAACACAGCTTTACACAATGCCCAGTATATTATTTTCCTTTCAAATATGAGGGATATAAAGCTTTTCTTGTTCTAGATTCTAAGGACAATAAAATTGCAGGGAAGACAATACCTCTGAAAGGGAAGCTGTTACCCCACACGTGCAGGCAGGACAGTGGTCACTCTGGTCAAGTAATGCCTCATCACACACTGCAAAGTAACATTGTGAAAGACACTACAGGTCATTTGAACTTAGACAGTTTCATGAGCCCACAACAACTGCATTTCATTGTCACCCACCCTGGAGAGTAAGTTGTCTCTATATTGCCTATGTGCCGTGGAAAAGCATCCAGCCTGTGTTTACATGGTTACCATTTCTTTTAGATTCATAATCAGTTCAACTTGCTGGAAGAGGCTAGCGTTATCATGTGTCTTTTATATCTTGTGACAGAGACAATTTCATCTTCAATTATTACAGGACAGACGATGCCTAGGAGTCCAAAGAGGCAACAGCTCTGCTCCCAGACCTTTTGTGCTCTTGCAAATTCATGCTGATGCCCAGAAACTGCAGGCGCAGCTCCAGCATTGCTGCACGGCCACTCTTGCCCAGGAGCGTTGCATTCTCTAAAAAATAGCTGTTTTCCACAGCAGGCCATGAAGTGGGACCACCTGATGCTGCAGGTTGCCTCAGGCAAGTTAGACAGCACTGCAAGGGTAGGGAAACAGAGAGGCCTTCACATCTCTGCCATGATTTTCTATCAATATAATGCCAGTTCTTCCATAGCTTTTTGGTTTCATTTCTGTATCTGGACTTTCATCGTCAGAAACCTTGGCTGTGCAAGATCTGCCAGACCTAGGGATTATGAGGATGTCTGCAGGTTTTTTTTTTTGCAGTATGATGCGCTCTGAGCTGACTGGAAATACTATTCTAGGTGCCGTGCCTGTAGAAATAAAAGGAACCCGAAGCTGTGCCCTGAGTCAATCCCAGTGCTTAGGAACCAGAGATAAACAGAAAGAAAAGTGACTGCTACTGAAATAGAAGATGTAATTGTTGTTTGAGGGAAGGCTTTGGATTTTCTTCTTCATGGAGTTAAAAGTGAAACAGAGCTCAAGTGGTGGTCCTCACCCTGCCGTTTCTGCCTGCATCTGCATCCTGTGTCCACCTGTCTGACTTCCCAGTTTTGTGGAAAGTCATGCCCAGGGATGAGAGAAGAAGGCCCCTTGTGAGCGCCAGCTGCACTTTCCCAGCAAATGGGAGACAAAATTCCCCACGGCAATGCCCACCTCCTCAGTGCAGTGCTCTTCTCCTCCGTGGAAGACAGGATGGCATGGGCAGTGGTTGCAAACATCTTTCCTAAACCCAGCAGTTGGCCTAATTTCCTGGTTTAAGGCTATTGTTCAAAAGGAAAATTTAAAGCTGGGTATCAGAGAAGTGTCAGCAAGCAAATGGGTTAAATGGTGCCCTAAGTCCGTGAACACAGATGGGTGAGAGCAGAACCTGTTTATAAACTGCGGCAACTCTGCTGCTGGATGACTTCATGCCTGAAGAACTCCTGTAACCTTTCTCAATCGAAGCCTTTCTTTTTCTCTCGCATAAATGTCTCATAAGTACATATACTACATTATATGAATGTCAGAGATGACCACCCAGCAATTGTGCTTTCCTTTTACTTCCCTTTTCCCTCAAAAGTGAGTCCTTCCTTTTTTCTGCATGTGAACAAAAATGGGATTTGATGGCAATCTAATCCCCAGTCAAGAGTTTCTTTACCAGTAAAATTTTCAGAAGAGATGATAAGCAGACACACAAGTGCAGCCCTTTGCTGTGATGATCACAGAGGAGTATAATGAAGATTAATCATCGCTTTATCAAACCTTTATCCATTTTTTTAAGCACCTTGATTAAACAACAGCTTAAATTCTGTAGAATTGGCTGAGCCAAAGATGTGCCACGGTGATGTGCTGGTGTCTTCTCTTCCCTGGGAGCCCGAAGACAAATTCTCTCACGCTCTCTGCAGAGGAGCCAGAAGCAGCAGCACAGCGGTTAGCTTCATTCCCACATCTATGCTAAGGGCTTTGCTGCACTGGGAGTTATCCCCCAATTAACTACCTTCAATTAATTTCCTGAGTAGATGCTCTTATTTTGGAGCCAGCGCACTTACTTGTGAATTGGTGTAAACTCATTTTGCACACAGGTATAAAATAGGTATTCCTGCATAATATGTGTGCAACATCACATGGCCCATGCACGCCTGCCTGTCTGCGAGGCAGAGGGTACAGATGGCACCAGGCGCACGGTGAAATTAGGGCAGGCTGCTCAGGCTGAGGAGACGTTTGAGGCTGGGCAGCATCTGCGGCTCCCCGTCATCCTCATTCCCACGTTCTTTGTAAAATTGGCTGGATAGGGAGAAGAGGAAGCAGCTGGGTCCCAAGGGAACGTTTGCTCTGATGCTGTTTCCCCGGCCTTCTCCGTGCTTCTGCCGTGCCCGTGGCTGCCCGGCCCCGCTGCACTGCGTTACAGGGGGTCCAGACCCTGCGCCCCCCCAGCCTCTCCGCTGGCTTTATTTCACACCCTGAGCATCCTCCCGGGGCAAGGTGGGCTCCTGCTGCTCTCCCACACCCCGGCAGGGCCCCGCTGCAGCCAGGGCACCCAGCGGATAACCCCCTCCAGAGAGCGTCTCTCAGAAAATAATATTTATCAGAGCTATGAGCTAAAAAACAACCCTGGTTTAAGAAGATGGGTTGATTCCCAAGCGCAAAATTCCCAGGCCATAAAATCTTCAAAACACCATTTCTGCTTGTTCTTACAAAGAGCCTTACCCAGGTGGGAAACACACAGTTCTCCCAGTTTGCCCATAAACGGCTTGGCTGGTGGGCAATGCCTTAAGACCCAAGTTTGCAGTCCCTCAGCATTTATTTACCATCACCATGACTAGGAAAGCCTGTGCTTTAGCCTGTCATTGGGATAAAGCCCCGAGGAGCTGGGCTACGGCACGGGCAGGCACAGGCCAGTGCCCGAACGAGAACAGTCATTACACCAAATCAGATGTGGGCAAAAAAACCCCAAAATGCCTTTTCATGTAGCGCCACTAAGACGCAATAGCATTCACGTATAGGTTGACTACAGATGCCTTTTTTCTGGAGGCCTCAGTTTGCCGGTGACTAAGGGATTGTTTGCCCCTTGCTGGTGTCCCTCCCGGAGCATCTGCTGTGACCCCTGTTGGGGCAGGGACCATATGGAAGCCTGAGTGGCTCTCCCTGTGCTCTTCCCACCAAAGCCCATGGGATACCTTCCTGAAATAAATATCTTTCTACGAGTTGTGGGATATTTCAGTCTTCTTGCTCCTGCTTTGCTATGAAATAAATTCTCCAGAAAATGCTTATTCTAGAAACATTTGGAAATTTGCCTGACTGAGAACGGACTAAAAAAATGCAGGTTTTTGGCCTTCATTTTTTACACCTAATAGATCATTTAACTAGTTCTTATTTCTGTCTCTCTTTCTGGTCATATACTACAATTGGACATTTGAAAATAAAAAAAGTATAAGGTGGTCTGAGGGATTCCTAGGCCTCCTGACATGGCCATTTTCAAGATAATATTAAGAGACAATAGGAAGCATAACCATTAACTACCTGGTACTGATGTCAGACCTTCTGTTCTCTTGGGTTAATGTATGATTTAATCACCACAAATGGAAGTCTTCAATATGCCCTTTTACTGGGATTAAGTTCTGGTTACATTTTGACATCCATAAAGACTTCAAACAAATACAGTGATCTAGATGCATAATATGGTAATTGTGATAACTTGAAAATGAGAAAGATATTGAGAATTATATGTAGTGAAAATGGCTAATGTTGACCACCTGGTAGCATTGCACAGTTCACTGATTAACAGCACTAGTTAAAACTCCTGGTAACTTAAATCTTACCTATGCCTTATCTTAAGATACTGAGAGAAAGTAAAAATGAAATAGATAGTTTTATATTGCAAATGTAACATAGCTGGCTGGCATTTTTGGCGTGATATACATGAAGACACATCACACAGCAGCCCAAATCAGCACAAGGCCCAGGGTTACATACATTGCAGACAAACAGTGAACTATCACTTTACGCTGTGACTCCAAGGTCCCTGGAAATGACTGCATTTTATCCTTCCTTTCTTTAGCCCACCCTTACTTACAGTATACTCTATTAAATGGGCACCAATTTCTCTTCTTAGTGGCACTCCAGAAAACAACAGGAAAGCTAAACCCAGTGCAAATCTGCCTTGCTTTACTGCTATATATTTTATATATATATATATATATATCTCAAAATGTGGCTTGTGCCTGTGGAACTGGCGGTGTTGGAGCTCTGCAGCCAGTAAGCCTGCCCAGACACTGTCCCCACAAGCCGCCTTGCCTCTGACTCGCCAGACCCCCATCACGGGCTGAGAAGGCAGCTCGCTCCCATCTATCTGCGCTACTTTGGCTAACGGTGGTATAGATACACATCAGCAGGACTTAAAGCAAAAGCATCAGCTCATTTTCCTAGGTTAGTGATTTACAGGCAGATAACAAGTTATGGTCACTTTTGAGAAGGATCGGAGGGGAAGCAGTGACCCGACGTCGGAAGGTAACGCATCCTATTACCAACCCACATCTGACTGCTGCCTTGCGAGCCCCCCCCCTCGCACTCGCTAGGGCAAAGCAGATGTCTTATTAGCTGCCATCCTTAAGTGGCTTTTGTCATCATGTCAGCCTTGAAATAACACAGGGTGGTGGTTGTGGGGGAAACAATGGCCAAAACTGAGCTGCTAGACAGTTTAAACAGAGCAAGGAAAGACACTGGTGCTTAGAAAAAGTGAAATGCAAAAAATGCACAGAAATATTTTTTTTCTAGTTTTGTGGACAGTGAGGGAGTAAGACTTGCACCCAGTTATCACAAATTATTGTGATACTTGAAATGGGAGGTGCTTTTATTAAGGATGGACTAAAGAAAGCAAGTTGCAGAAAAATTTGGGGTAATGCTCAGCACCCATACATTTATGAAATGTGTAGTTAGTGTAAAAGCCTATCTGACAGGTAACCTACCTTCTCTCCTAACATCTAATTTAACTGATTCTTTAGAAATGTGGATGCTTGTGCGGACTTCTCACTTGGCTGCTTGAAAGATATTCTTCATATCGCTGAAAATCACTCTTTTAAACCAAGGGATTAATTTACTGGGGTTGAGATAAAACCTTTGATCTCTCTTTTCTGTCCATAAGAAGGAGGGCAGGTGGAGCAGAAGCTGGCACAGAGCTAATCTCAGGCTCTCCTGGGTGCCAGATGTATTTTAAAGCTGAGGAGGAGCATACTTAGCTCATGGCAGAGTGTCAGGGCACAGTGAGGGCCATCGGCTCCGGGATGGGGGACAACCTGGGACATGAGGGCAGCCACAGACAGGACACAGGCCTACAGGGTCTGGCCGTGGTGGGCTGGTAATATGGTCCAGCTGGGGAGGCCTGGGCACCTGGTCTGGCACTTGCCATTTTTTTTCACCCACAGAAGAAGTCTGGAATATTGTGTCCAGCTCTGGAGCCCTCAACATAAGAATGACATGGACCTGTTGGAGCAGGTCCAGAGGAGGGACAGGAAGATGATCAGAGGGCTGGACAACCTCTCCTATGAAGACAGTGTGAGAGAGTTGGGGTTGTTCAGCCTGGAGAAGAGAAGGCTCTGGGGAGACCATATAGTGGCCTGCCAGTGTCTGAAGGAGGCCTACAAGAAAGCTGGAGAGGGACTTTTTACAAGGGCATGTAGTGATAGGATGAGGGGTAATGGCTTCAAATGGGAAGAGAGCAGATTTAGAATAGATATTAGGAAGAAATTTTTCACTATGAGGGTGGTGAGACACTGGAACAGGTTGCCCAGGGAAGTTGTGGAGGCCCTATCCCTGGAAGTGTTCAAGACGAGGTTGGATGGGCCTTTGAGCAACCTGGTCTAGTGGGAGGTGTCCTTGCACATGGCAGGGGGGTTGGAGCTTGATGATCTTTAAGGTCCCTTCTGACCTAAACCATTCTATGATTCTATGATTCTAAGTCGTGTTCATGCTGTTGTGTATGACAGGAAGGACGTTCACGATAGTTGGACCAGTTGTTCTTCTGGCTCCAGAAAGGGCAATGGCTGTGCATGCTATTGGGGGAGAAACTATCAGCAAGGAAGGAAATGAATGATGGAGTTGCTCTGGGATCAGACTTAACGCTGCCCTTGTTCTGCTTTAGTGGCAGAAGTGCAAGGCAGGAGGTAAAGCAGTGCACTGTTGACACCAGACTGGGAGGCACTGCCAACAGAGCCAGGGCTGGAATATTATGTGAAGGCATAACACATGAGCATGAGGACCGGTGGGGCAGAAAAGGAAATTTATCTAACAGCAAAGTAATAGTCTCCGTGTTTCAGGATTAATCACGGAAATTTCTTTGAGTTCATCAGCTGTGAATGACAGAGGAGGAGTACATCTTGGTTTTATTAGTCACAAGGTGACAATGAGCCACTGAGATGTGTTGGCTGTGAAGAAAAGAAAGGTGACCACAAAATCTATTTGGCAAGGTACTTCCTACAGAGACAAGACTTATTAACGCTATCGTAGAAATCTCTGGAGAGATCTCATCCCTGCTGCTTTATACCAGTCACTCTCAAGTCAGGAAAGACGAGGCCAGCTTGGAGCAGAGGCAAAGGTGATAGCCGGGGGCAGTCACTCTCCTATGGAGGAATACGCACAAGACTAATTAGCTCAGCAAAAGACTGCAGAGCTTATATGATCGCTCTTCATAAGTAATTCAGAAGAGTTAGTAGCAGGAAGGGAAAAGGGCTATTTAAGTTAAGCTAAAGAGCAGTTTTGGCACAAGAACAAGTGGTGTGAAAGGCTGCGGGGATCCCACTGTGCCAGTGAGGGAGCTAAAGGGAGCGAGAAACACCATTAATCTTCCCGGCCGTCCTTGGCCACGGGCTGAGTAAACCAGCTCAGCTGCAGGGGACTTGGTGGGCTCTAAAAGGGGACTGGGAGGTTAATGACAAGTTCATTGGAAGAGAGAACTCAATTCTGGGTAGCTAGGGGCTTTGGGCTAGGGTAATTAGCAGATAATATAAGCAGATGTTTGCATTTCTACTAGGTTATAGCTATTCCAAGATACTGAGGAGTTTGGGATATTGAAAAGGGTGAAACTCAGTTTGGCCTGCGCTGAAAAGCGAGGTTATAAAGTTGAAGCGGGAGGTGGCAGTAAGCATAAAACCCTTCTCCGTGTTTGGGCTCTTCTGCCCTTGTGCTTTGTGAATGAATACTGGAAAGGGCAGGGGAAATACAAATGATGAAATGAGTACATATGTTGAGAGCAAAGAAGACAAGTTCTTCATTCTCACTTTCAAGTTTAGCGTTATTATGGCCGAAGTACAGTTCAGCTATTGGTAACTTCAGGCACATATGGCTTTGAATTTTTTCATCTCCCCTGTCAGAAACTACCTGGCCAGATACTTCACTGCAAGAGCAGAAGTTCTGTTGTACAGTAGCATGGAGGACAACATATGTTCTGCAAATCTGTGTACTATCTACAGCTGTGTACTCTTTCAGCCTCTAGAAGAGCCTTTCCCTTTCCTTTTTATGCTGGCAAAGCCAAGAAGACTTCCCTGACACCAAGTTGAGGTGTGGTGGAGAGTCTTGCACCTGTCCAAGCTGTGATGAGCTGAAACTGTGAAATTGTTAAAAGGTGAGCCCAGTTGTCCCTACACCCTTTTTGAATGATACTGTAATACCTCTTGAATGTCTTCTTAACTGCTTTTAGATGTGTCCAGGGCAATATCCATGCTTACAGAAGTGCCCTTCAGACATATGCCACAGAACGAACACCAAATATACTATTTTTTTCAAGCTCTCCACCATTACACACACAATACCCTTTAGGATTATAAGAACTGCTTATCCAAAACTCCACAGAGCTCCTTCCTAGCTGCCCAAAGCCTCCAGGGCAGAAGGAAGCCTCTACCAACAGCACAGCCTCCACGGTGCAGTGTGAAGCTGGTTTTCAAAAGTTTTGCTGCAGTGGAGGTGTTGTTAAAGTGCGAGACACAAGCAGACAACTTTTTTTCTGTGTTAATGGAAAAGTTCTTTTTGCCTTTGGCTAACCTGAGCAAGCGCAGGTCCAGTGTCTGTATCTGCTGTTCCCCGCGTTGGCTGCGTTATGGTTCATACCACTCCATGTGGGAAGTAGAGATCCCAAGTAATAAACGCTACCTCAGGAAAAACCAAACAAACCAGATACTTCCTGGTAACTCTCTCCACCCCTCAACCCCCACCTGCCAACCCCCCCTTCTTGTCACACATTCATTTTTACAACAGAAAAGCAAAAGTCAAAGAGCAAGGCCTTAGTGTAAAACTTTGTTGCCTTAAATCACGGGAAGGCACTAACTATCCCAGCATCTCTGGCTGCCTTCTGAAAGCAAACACTTGCTCTCGCTTAACACTACTAGCCTGGATATCAGATGCCAGTATTGAAGACTAGGGTGGTATGTTGACACGGAAGATGTCCTAACACAGGGAGACAGGGTGGGAGAGTGACAGCAGGTGATCAAGTACAATCCGCCCTAGTGAATGAGCATTAAAGGCTGACAGAGAAGTGTGAGCTTGATAGGGGCGGGGGAGGAAGGAGTTTGAAGAAACACTGATTGAGGTCAAGAAGATTTCCTTTTTAAAAGGAGAGAGACAGAGGAACATTAAACAGGTAATGACAAAGTAAATGGAGGAAAGCTACTGCGCAGTACAGCTGCATGATAATCAGGAGAGGTTATACATGTATTCACTAGCTATTTGCACTGATCAGCCCGGGGACTTGGATCATGATGGCATCTGAGCATACAACAATAAAAGGAGATTTCCCAGGTGATTGTAGGCATGATCCAAAATGAACTACCTGCAGCTCTGTGGCTGTGTTGTAATGCAACACTGCGGTATACCAAATAAAACACCCAGGAGTTTGAAGGCATACTCTGGACCCTGTCCACCTCCATTCCCCGGGAAGCTGAGGGAATGCATTTAAAGAGAATAATCATGTGAAAATCAGGGTCTGTACAGCCCTCCTTCTTAGGGACAAATAACTTCCATTGAGATCAGTGGGACCTAGTCACAAGGGGTCTGAATTGAAATCCTTTAAAATAAGTGGGAGTCCATAGTCCTTCTATTTGCTTCAGCTATGCTTTGTTCTGTATTTTTTTGGAGTTAAGAAAACAAGATCTCAGTTACTTCAGGTCCGGAGAGAAGTGATATTTGTATTTCTATTAGTGTTAAAAATTGCATCCTTCTTTTAGTGGAAAAAAAGAAAAGCAAACCTTATAAGCTATACTTCATAAATACTACCTTTTGGACTAGGCAGGACTAAGGCAGACTTGTTAACGCCATTGTTTGTGAAAGAACACTTTCCAGTGCTCCAACGTGGAAGCAGGCTGCCCTAGAATATATATCCGCATCCCCTCATCAGCACCATCACGCTACAGCCGAGCCCGGCAAATTTAATTACCACGCAGTGTTCTGTTTTCTCCCGAAGAGAAGAGAAATTTGTTTGCCTCTTGCCCTGGGCTTTCCACACGTTGTTCGGAAAGCTCCCCTGCACCAGCAGGGTCTGGGGGAGAGCTCTGCGAACGCCGGCCCGCTGCCAGGAAAGCTGCCTCCAGCTCTGCTGCTCTCGTTCCTGAGCTGCCAGCCCGGCGCTTCCAGGGGAGCGGAGCTGTCGGGGGCAGCCGGAGATGCATCCCTCTGCTGCCCCAGCATAATTAACAGCACATCCATCAAGCAGGCTGTTAGGAATACCTCTATTAAACCAGTGCCGATGACGTGGCTTTCCCTGCCAATGTGTAATGCTGCTCTGCTTTAAACCTGACCGTTTCTCAAGCATCAGCAGTGGCTTAGCTGTATCAGTCGCGGTTGCTGTTAGCAGTGCAGGTGGAAGGGTGGGAAAGAGCCTGAAGCTGATCCAGAAGAAGGCCTGCATCGATAGCTCTTTTCCTGTCTATGTGATGTGGAAATTGTCAGGACGCCAACAATTCTGCTCCTTTTGAACATCTTCTAGCAAAAGAGACTTCTGGTTTCTGTTCCAGTGGAAACGTCTCCACCGGTTTCTCTTGGTTCCACCTGGAAAATAGGCTTTAGATCAGAGCCTTTGGGCAGCTTATTTTCTGGGCATGTTACTGATCCCTGGGGCCATGGTTCACCTGAAACCCCAGGAAGATTCCAGTGGAATGTCATCTGTGAAAGGTGAACTTGACCTGAAAACAGGTCTCAGCTTCAAATATTAAAATTGACTGAAATGGTTTAACTTCCTGGACAGAGACTCTGTCTTTGTCATGGTCAAGAAAAAGCAGTGCAGGAGGCACCAGCCAGGGCTTTTCATACCCTCAGAACCCACCTCAATCCTCCACCTTCTGTCCTTTAGTAGACTCGTGTCCAGCTGATGCCATGTGCCCATGGCCCTAAAATGACTACAGTTACACCAGCCATGTTTCAAACTGGGAATATCTGTATTTTCACAGCAGTGCCTCACATGAGGCAGTGGGTACAGATTAACATGAATCCAACAGTGGCCTCACATCTCCTGGAGATTCTCCAGGGCTGAAGACTCTTCATATGATTAGTTAAACACACTTCACAGTTGCTGTGCATTATTATAAAGCAGAGCACCGTGACCAGACTGGAGGATGTGCTCCATACACTGTACAGAGCCCCAATCCACAATATTTCTATTCGCAGTCCGCCATGTGGGACTATGTCTCAAATATAAAATCAGGCTCAAAATATTTCTAGTTAGTACAATTACAACTCGAAGAATATTAAACTTTTTTTTCTGCCTTAGTTTAGAAAAAAAAATTAATCCAACTAGAAGAATATGTCCTGACTTAAAGAGGGAAATCACTGATTAACTTTCAGCATACAAAAAAACCTGCCAGTTTCTGCTAAGAGTCACCATGCTCACACAGAAATCACAGCTGAAAATCAGAAGACCAAATTACTTTCCCACGTAGAGGTAATAAGTGCATTTCATGATGGGCAGAAAAGCCTGTTAGGACATTTCTGGTTCTGGGAATTTGCAGGCTAAGGAATTAGCAGAGACATAAAATGAAGGCACTTGGATAGGATAAGAAATTCAAGTTACGTGTACCAATATGCAATGTGATGGCCTCAGCAACCATGTACTGGAGCTTTTTTTTTAACCGGGATTGATTCTCTATGGGTTAAAGCTGCTTTCACTGCTCCAGTTTGATCAATCTGCTTGGAGGGTATTTTTTTCAGAAAGAGAATTTTGCATTTAGATGGTCCAGGGTCAGTCCAGCTACTTCAATCTTGATGTCCAGTACAGTAGGCTGGGGCCGTGCAGGATGACAGGGACGTACCGAAGACTGCTCTATGTCCTACGTTATCCCTTCTCCTTACACAGGAAGAAGTTAGTCAGGATTTCTTTTCTAACCTGGGACACACGTGATTGATCAAGTGAGCACCAAGCCCTTGCCCGAGAAGGCTGTACGGGGTGGCATTGCCTCTCACCTGCACTGAGCAGAGGCCAGGGACACTACGGTGTAGCTTGTTGCAGGCACAGTATTTAGCTTGTAGTTTTATTTTACAGAACAGAATGATTATTTGTTTTGGCATCCTGACAGTCTCTCAGACCAGGTGCTGAGACTTTTTGTGGGCAGAAGCCAAATGGATCCCTTCACCCCAGGGGATCTGCAATGCCAGGCTCTAGTCTCGCCAGTAAACCTAATAGACAGCGACCCCATGAAGTCAATGGGGCAACCTACGTATTCACAGCTACGGGTGGGTGCGCATGTTCGCAGGAGCTGGGTCTTCTCCCCCTGCCGCCCCCACTTTCAGCTCCCTGGATTACTGGGAGTCTTTATGCATGTGGCAGGCTGCTTTTCCTGACACCATTCAGATGAGACTCCTGAGGTAAGCTGAGTATGTGAGCACAGTGACTTCAAGTGAGCCCTGTGCAAACACAGGGACTGTTTATGTTTAGCTTTACGTGAAGTACCGGGATCTCTGTGCTTTGCCCAGACGCTGTTGATCACCTTCTTAGGAAGCAGTGCTCTCCTTTAATTTCTGGCTTTTACCAGGGAAACCATTGATCTAACTGGCAGCTCAGATTTATCAGATAGTGATCACATGCACGTCTGCTGAAGACAAAGGTCTTCTTGATCAATTGCATCGGGAATTTTACATGGAATTCAATACACATACGGTCTCTGAAGGCAAAGATTTTCACTGAGTATTATCCTGAAGTATAAATAGCCTTTGACTATAATTGTTTTACTAATTTGCAGTCATGTCTTTTCCATACGTGGACAAGTTCTAAGTAAGGGTAGGTTATCAAGATCAGATTCTAGCAATGATTACGCTGCCGGTTACTTTCCTGCTTACAGCATGTAGCCTTTTTTCTCTTCCCTCCTCAAAGGGATTTAGCTCTAATAAAGACCCTTTTGTACTGAAACAGTAATTATTCTATCGTCTGTTGTTCACTTATTAATGTTGTTAATTCTCTTCAGGCATATTTTTCGCTTTTTGGTCGGTGCCTTAACACTTCATTCTGTAATTTGCTTGCTGTTTTTTCCAACCTTATTGCAAACTAGAATATTAATCTCTGAGTCGAAGAATATAAATCCAATGCCCTGAAAGTAAAAAATGAGATATTTTTATAGTTTATTTGATATTTAGAGCTAAGAAACTCAAAGGGCTGGAGAATGCTTTTCATTTCTTAAAATTGGGCTTTAAATTTTCTTCATTGAGTTAGAAGTTTTATAGAGATTTACTTGATTTTCTGGAGCTCTTCACACCCTATGAATTAAAATGCAGCCAAATGTAAGTTACATACCCAGGGCAAAGGAACAGGGGGTCAAACCTACAGAATGGATGGTCACATCTTAGGAAACAGCAGCATGGAAGAAGATATGAGGGTCCTAAGAAACAGGCAACGTAGCAGGAGCTCCCAGGGCCCTGCCTTGGTGATGGGCACTCTGCGTGACCTGGCAGCTTGTGAGGAGAAAGGATTTTATCACTAAACGGGCCATCGGAGCCACCATTACTGCAATAGTACACGTCATTCTGCTGCTGGTGCTTTAAAAAAGAAAACGCAGGAAACAAACAGGAGAATTCCAGAACTGGAAAGGACAAAGACGGGGCCTGGACGAATGCTTCGAAGGCTGGAGAACATGCCTTGCAGTGAGACACTTTGAGAACTCAGTCTGCTTAGATTAGCAAAGAGAAGACCAAGAAGTGACTTGGTAAAGTACATTCACAGAGGAGGAACACAAATCCAAAATGCTGTAACCTAGCTGAGAAGACAGGAGAAGGAATGAGGCTGATGGAACAAGGGAAGCCAAAGACAGGCAAATCCAAAACCAGGCATGTTTTTAATGTTGCAGAAAACTAACCGTTTGAAGAAAGAGCTAAGGGGCATCCTGGATTGTTCACCTCTTTGTGTCTTCAGCCTTGTCTAGAAGGTAAGGTTCAGTTAAACATCAGTAATTTTGTGCAATACAGGCTTATTTGGTAACAGTTCATGTCCTCTGACATACTAGGGGTAGCCTACACAACCACAACACTTCTGGAGTTAAACTTCATGGTGCCGCAAGTGAAGTGATGCTTCAAGTGGAAGTGAGTCTCAGAGTTTGAGGTCTCTTTTGTAAAGTCCTGTGGGCTCAAGCAGCCATGACAGGCGAGTTTTTTTCTCCTTCTATGCATTTTCTGCTTTTCCATTTCTGAAATAGTGGATAAGTCACAAGTTTCAAGTCATGTCTGGGAGACAGTCTTGATATTTATGTCCAGTGTGCTGTGAGATCCTTGGATAAAAGGCTGAAGTAGTGAAAGGACAAAAAGGTACTTCTGCCTTGGATAAAAGGCTGAAGTATTAAAAATTTCATATTTGCTCTGATATAAATCTATGTGTATTTCCAGCTGTGGTGGAATGGAAGGAGGACTGGAATATTTGCTTCCTGAAGTCTTCTTCTGAATACCAGCAGGTTGGCACTTATGGGGAGAAGAGGTACCCATACCTATCTGTACATCAGGCAATTATTTTCACCGTAAGAATAATCATAGGAGTAGGGTAAGCCATCACTGAAACTTATTTCCTCACCACTCTATTCCTTCAGAATACAGTTGGTTCACAAGGTTCTTTGCAAAAAAAGTTTATGTAGTATTAATTACCTGTTGTAACTGCTGTGTGAGACTATTGTTTCTCAGAGAACAATGACTACGAGATCCCTTATCTGAGAATTGCCACACCAGAGACTTGAGGTGCTCTGGAAGTGTAACCCATGCCAGATTTGCTACTAAATTATTCTAGGCTGCTTGCTCCAGTCTCAAACGCTGGTCTTGTTTGAGTCCTAGCTAACAGATGAGCCAAGAGCTATGAAGTTATTTTCTATTTCACTTTGATGATTTGGTATTGAGAGGGAATATTCCCCAAGGAGAGGTGAAATCATGACTACAGTTCATGGGTGGACATTTATTGCTTTTGGTTTATTGCAGGTAGGAGTTCCTGCCTACACTACAATCAAGAATGCAGAAGCTGCAGCATAGTAGGATGCTGCTTGTAGAAAACATTATTGCTTTCAAGTTCCGGTAAAAAAGCTTCTCTCACAAGAGGTATACTAACGAAGACTATTCCTGTGCTATATGAAAAGAAGCTTGTTCTGGAGCCATCCTCGACAGATTGCAGATTACGATTTTTTTTATTTTTTTATTTTTTTTAAACCAGAATTATCTGCACACAGTCAGTGACTTTGTGAGTGAGCCATGTGATTTTCCTGGGCACAAGTTGGTCAGATGTCCTGCAGAACATCTTTTTTTCCTTGTTTTTTTTCCTGTGCACATAGGTTTTAAACCAATTCAGGAAGTTCAAAAGCAGCATAAAATTGCTCATTGCCCTTACGCACGTGGACACGTTAATAGTCAATTATGTTTAAAAGTTTCTTTAATCATCGCCTTGAAGCTTGAGGCTGGGGATATCAACTGTGAATTAGGCTGGTACTGGCTTTGTGAGGAGTAGTTTCCTCTGATATGATAATCTATGAACACCAGAAAAAAGTTAGTTCTAGCAGATATGCATTACACGGTACTTAACAGTAGTTTGAAAACCTACTGCAGAGAAAAATCTCAGGTTGGGCCCTTCTTGTTTGTTTAATTAGTTTAATTTCACTTGCTTCATAAAGCTTTGTCCTTATAATTTTAGTGCAGATAGGTATCGCATTAGTTTTGGTGCTTTGGTGAAGTGTTTCTTAATGGCTCAGATTTATCTCAGCAGATATATGGAGGTGTTTGCAACTTGCTGAGCAAACTGCTGGTGTTTTGTGTGTGTGCAACTCGGTTCAGCACAATGAGGGTCGTGTACTGAGCACGAAGGGAAGGACAGACCGTGAGAAACATTTGGCTGAGGCCAGTTCAACAAGCAAAGGGTCCTGCTAAGGCCTTAAAGGTGTGGAACTTGGATTTTACGACTAAGTCCCTATTTTTGTTTTATAGGGCCGGGGAAGTCTAGAAAGGTGTTACTCATTGTTGCGCCAATTTTATAACATTTCAAAACATTCAAAAGAATCACATTTGAAATCTCCAAGACTCAAGTTCTCAGAGTTTTGCTTCATCTTTATTTTTCTGGTCACGTGGAACTTTTGGTCCAAGGGGACCGTAGACACGTAAACATTTTTAAAACAGGTATGAAAATTGAAGCTAAAAAACAAGTTAAGAACTGAAATGCTCTGAATGCCAGTTGTAGCTCTGATGGATTAGGAGAAGGAGAGGACTGGAGAGGTTACTTCTATTAATGCTCCACTACTTGCATAACCCTAATTTCCCTGCCTGGAGAATGAGCGTTTACCTATCTTTCAGGCTGCTATACAAATCAAGCTCAGGCATTTGAGAAGTTAACAGGGACATTTGCAAAGTGTGTTATAGTCTACAGCCAGCATCCTTTTTTTTTCCCCCTTCTCCGTTTCACAAATCAGGAAACCACTTCAGTACCACTAATACACCATTTACCCAGTAGGAATCCAGTGATTTCAACTCCAAAAAGGTTTGAATAGTTCAGTGCAAATGCTATGTAAACATAAACTGTGACTGGGGAAGGTCCAATCCATAAACAGCCTTGACTGTAACTCCTCTTCCCCTACAAAACTGCCACCGTCGGTTAAATTTGCTGCATTTCGTGATGAGGAGCGAAAGCAGCCACGCCGTGCGAGATGAGCCTCGATGGCCATGATAATATAGGGATAGGAGTGTCTTCACAAATGAAGGAGGTAGCCGGACCTGCAGAAGTTAGATAACTGAAAAACCCGCGGAAGTTGAACTTTTCGCCTTTTGAGTTCAGTGCGCATGCATAATAAGCCTATGAATATTACCTTCTCCACCTCTGGGAGGCATAAAGTTAGAGTTAATGACACATGCGATGTACAATACGTATGATGTGAGGAAAGGTACATGTTAGAGGAAAATATGTAGTAGGCTGACTGGGAAAGTCTGTACCTTCCAAATACCTCAGCCAATGGGGAAAGGAAAAGGGTCATCTGCAGACGGGGAATTAGGATAAAAGGAGGCTGCGTCCTCTGGCAATTTTGAGAGACCCCACATGCATATGTCCCAGTGGACTCTCCCTTTATTCAAATAAAGTCAGCTATCTGCAGGACTCCTCTGTCTGCTTTGTGAACACCAACCTCTGGCAACGAGATTTCCTGCACAGCCAGCAGTACTTTGTTAGCCTCTGTTCGCCAAATACTGCTTTCAGCAAGTTGCCCTCTTCTACTATATGGACTTTCCTGGAGACGCTGCACATATGTGCAACGTGCATGGACATAGCATGTGAACATATTAGCAGTTGAAACCATATTACTAGTGTCTTTATTAATTTGATTTGTCATTTGCCCATGACAAATGTATGTTTTCCTCCCTTCAGAACAGACTGCTTGCAGTCTGTACAGCCAGAGACGCTGCTACAAATACTAAGCCACCACCTACCAAAGAGCGACGGCAAACACGCCGGGACACGGTCTCAGTGAATTGCAGAACGGTGAACTTATTTCTCATTTGTTTGCTGGAATTACGTAGGTTTTGTTGCACAATCAGTACTGACGGAGATGTTACTGAGACTTGAAGATTTTTCTCTTAAACAGAGGCTGTTCTTCCCTTTAGGAAGAAAATACCTAGCGTGGGAGCCAGCCCGGAGCGCGATGCCACCTGTGTAAAGAGAGCTTGGGGATGAGCGGTCCCTCAGGCCACCTCACCGCTGGGCTTGGTGGTGGCTCCCACGTGGCAGTGCCGGCTTCTCAAGCTGAAGTAGCGTGGCCCAGCCTGGCTTTTCTATATGGCATTTTTCTATCCTGTGCAAGCTGCTAGGACACTTAAAATAGCAAATATGACCTTCTGAAAGGAAGAAAACACTAAGGAGCATGCTATTTCCACAGTTAACAAACATGACACTCTTGTTTTGTGTTCCACCTCCTTCTCTCCTCCGCATCCACATCCGCATGCATGCAGAAAGAAAGGGAGGAAAAAAAGCACCATTAAGACCACCAAAACCATCTGCACTCAGACTTGTTACACATGTGCATGCCTACAGTTCGTATACAATAACACATTTGGAGGAAGGATTTTAGGAAACGTGCAGCCCCTGGCAGCGAGTGCCTCAAAAGCATTTGTTATGCCTAGTTTTGATGTAGTTTTCATTTTGGGGTTTGTGAATGTATCTAGCCAAGACCACTACCCTCTTGCCATACTCTCTTAATAGCCAGCACAGAAACAAGATACAGAGCATGATTGAGGCTACACTTTTTTAAAAAATAAGATAAAAGTCCCTTTTCACATTGGAAGTTGATCTCCTTTAGGGCATACTTGTGAAATCCTGCTTTAATTCTTCTCTCCCTTTTCATTTTCGGAAGCATGGAAGGAAGGTCTGCAGGACAAGGCTGGTGGGGTCTCCATGCTGTGAAGCATCCTCACCTATAAAGGTAGCTAGCTTTGCACTTTATAGCTTTGTCATTTGAAACAAATAACTTGTTTTGTTAACTGACCTTTGAATTTTGCATTTACACTTTCTTAAAAATAATTTTGGAAGTGAATAAGGGAAGACAGTAAGAGAGGGGGGAGGAGATAAAATCAAACAACACTGATATCACACAGGTGTTTCTTGACAGTCCCGTGGCCAAAAAAATCAAGGCAGAAAGCACTACTTTTCAGTATGAAAAATATCCAAGAAAATCACAGAACTCGCAGAAAGCTAAAAGTATTAAGGGCTTCATGTAGGAAATACTCTACAAAATGTTGGCTGTTATGAGCAGCTCTTATAAAATTACTCTTTTAAGTAGACAGAAGACCTTTAAAACTTATTCTCTCTATGAACATGTGATCCCCGCTGCTTATGTGAAATGCACAGGAGTAAGATGTCATTACTGAGCCAGGATCATTTATTAGCTACAAATTGAAAAAATTAAAGTTAACTTTGGGCATTATTGTAAATAAAGCAGGTGTACCTTTGCACTGAAAATCAGCAATATTTTCATCATTAGATTTCAGGAAAAAAGTGTTTCATGTTATTTATGCCAGTTTAGAGGAGCACTCAAATTATTGAATCACAAATTTTCAATATGCAGCTTGTGTTATGATTGTATATGACAAAACCAATTTGGGGTGCTGGGAAGAATAAGCATTGGTTATTTGCAGCACCTCAGTGTTTAGTGCGTTCCCTTTGGTGATGCCTCATTGCTGCATAGCAGCTTCCACGCACTCAGGAATGAGTGTTTTGGTGGATAAGCAGGAGCTGGTCCTTTGACTGGCCACTTTTTTCACAAGCCAAATAATATCAAGAAAAAAAAAATATTCAAAATCTCTAAGTTTGTTTCCACTGAGTTTCAATCAAAACAGCATTCCGTCTTCAGCACAGTTACCTTGGTGAGTTTGGATGGCAGTAACTCTGCATAAATAGAAGTTTCATAATAGCAAATATAGGCCATAAGAAACTCAGGCGAGCAAGTGTTATCTTCCTGTACGTGCACTAAAGCTATGGATAGGATTTTAAAAAGTACATCGATCATTTAGGAAAAAAAAAATTGCTATTGATTTCCAATGGAACTTACACCTGTAGGTCATTTAGAGAGAGATTTTCAAGATGTATTTAAGCAGGTAAACATCTAACAGGATTGAGATAAACAAGGAGGTTATATTCTCAAGGGCTCTTCAGCATTTGCAGTGGCCAGCATCTGCCCACCCTGTCATCTAGTCCAACTATGGCCCAGGCTCAGGGCTACCCTTATGTGCCCAACATTGAGTTGGGGCACTCGTGTAAGGGAGCCCCAGAGACTGAAGAGCATGGGGCAGGGTACGTGGGGGAAAGGAATCACAGAATCACAGAATGGTCAGGGTTGGAAGGGACCTCTGGAGATCATCTAGTCCAACCCCCCCGCCAGAGCAGGGTCACGTACAACAAGTTGCACAGGACAGCGTCCAGACGGATTTTGAATGTCTCCAGAGTGGGAGACTCCACAACCTCTCTGGGCAGCCTGTTCCAGTGCTCCACTACCCTCAAAGTGAAGAAGCTCCTCCTTATGTTAAGATGGAACTTCCTATATTCAAGCTTGTGCCCATAGCACCCATAGCACCAGCACCCGGGGAAGCACCCGCCCGAAACACCCATGAGGTGTACATTGCTACCATCTTCAAATACAAGTCAGTTAATGTCTCAATTTATTGTGGTAGTTAATGTCAGTTGAAACATACATTAAACCCACCTATAAAACTTACTGCACACAGAGTTGAAATATATTTGTAGCTGAACTTTAAATTAAGGTTTAGCAGGCTTCTGTCGTCTGTCCAACAATGTTTATAGAAGAAAACTACTCTTTCCAGTGCTGCATTTGAGGCTGGGCATAAATTCCACAATGCTTAAAAATGTGACAAAACTAAGATTTGAAAACAGAACACGAGCGCGTTTCCTAACACAGGGCTCCTAGACTGTCCACTCACGTCTCTTACTAAATCTCTAACATCAAACATGAATATATTCATATCCAAACTTTCTTCAGTTTAATCACATCGATGAGAGTTAATGTTTCAAAAAATCAACATCTTATCCAGGGAAAAAGACTGAATCACAGTAAAGTCTCCTTGTTTGCTGAAAACAAAAGGGTGAAAACTTTTTCAGACTTAACATGAGAAATCTCCGTGTTTTGTCTCCTCTGCCATGTTACAATTAAGGAATATGAATTTCTTTTGTTGCATTTTAATTTTGGCAAAATTAAGTACCTCCTGGAAATCTGATACTCTGGGTAAATCACAAATGTGACCCAACTTTCTAGATCAAATGACTCCTCTCTACAGTTGTTCCCTGCATCAGGCAGTATATGATGAGCAGCCCCATACCAGGATTGTCCAACCTTTTTCAGCTTATGTGACACTAAGTATTTTCAGTGGAGGACTATTACCAAAACAAAAAAGTATATAATACAGTAATCTTAGTTCCTTTACTAATTTATGGTTTTGGGATAGCCAAGTTATCCTGGCCTCAGAAAGAATCTGTTTTTCGTACTTCTTGAGGTTAGCCACATGGTTCCCAGCTTTCCCTTGACAGCCGCCTCTCGGCTGCACACAGCAATTTCTCCCGCACCCAGGGTTATACCCCCCTGGGGGGCTCCACTTCTCGTGTTTAGGCTCAAGCCTGGATGGAGAATTTCCAGAATGCTTAATTTACACCTTTGTCTATAAACCTGGTGCAGGGCCCAGTGTGTAGCCGTGCTAAAAGGGTGAGTCTACAACAACTACTTAATGAGCCACTGGAAAAAAAAACAAACAAAAAAAAAAACAAAAAAACCCCAACATGTAAATGATCTTATTTAAGTATTATTATTTATTTATTAATTGTTTCCAGAAGTTTTCTTCTTTTCATCTTATATAGTAATTTGGGTTATGAGTGCAAAAAAAGATAACATTTTAGTAGGGAAATCTTGAAAGCATAGCCACATCCATGCTTTTTATTTCAGATGGGCAATTCAGCACAGCTTTGGGGAGATAAAAAAAAAGAGAACAACACTGTTTGGACACCAATAAAATTCAGGGTTGGGGTCTTCAAAATAGAACATTAGCCCTGTCAGCTTACACAATCCAGGATCTGGAGTTGCACAGCTGTAATGGTCAGTATTAATTACTAGTAAATATCATAACAGAAAAGCAGGGCAGAAAGGGACTACCTGGTCCCTCTCACTGTTTCAGGGCAGGATTAACTATACTTGAGAGCTTTTACTCACGTCAGCCCCAAATCTTCCTTGCACCAATTCAAAGCCGTTGCTTTTATCCACCATATTTGAAGAGATAGTCCCTTCCTCTCCGAAACAGTCTCTATGTAATTGAAAACTGTGATCATTCCTTTCCTCCCACTCCCAGATTTTTCTTTCTTAACTTAAAAAAAAAAAAAGTCTTTTATTTGTAGGTTATTTTCTTTACTAAGGAGAACATGTTATTCTTCTCTGGATGCTCTCCAAGTGTGCCACATTGCTCTTAAAGTATAATATCCAAAACCAGCCACAGTGCTCCAGCTGAGGCTTGATCAATGATGGGTGGAAAAAGGATCTTTCCATGTGTCTTGCAATCTATATTTCTGTCTGTATCTCCCACTCTTATGAGATTTAGGGGGGGTGTTGGCAACAGCACAGTTATGATTTATGTTTAGTATACTCCCAAGACCCTTTTCTGAAAAAATATTACCCAACCACTTATTTTTCATCCTCTATTGGGGAGGAATAATCAACTAACAAATGTATTGCATCTTATTTATCTTTATTGAATCTCACCCGCTATTTTTAATCCTTTTTTCCAGATCTTTTAAATTCTAAATAACCCTTGTGTGCACTTGCAGTCCCTCCCACCTTGAGTCATCTTCAAGTTTAACTCCGACTTCCACTGCCTAAGCCAGAGACCAAACAGATCAGCATTAAAACAGCAAAGATGTCTCTGATGCTTCACCCCAGGTAAAAGAACTGTTTCTGTGTCAGAGAAAGTACAGTGACCTGACACCTCCACGAGGAACCAGCATAGTCTGTTACCTATTTATTTGTGATTTCCCCCATCACTTACCGGTCTTTTTTTGTGTGCTCTTTCTAGGAACCAGCATTAGGCTGGGCAATCCTCTGCTTTTCACTTTTTTTTTTTCCCCCCTCCCCGAGTGCACCATCCCATTTGCCCTTTTCCAGAACTTTTTACCCACCTTCAGAAATATACATCATTTTCTAACACAACTTCAGTCACTTTTTAACTATTCTAAGCCCAGCTAATTTCAAAATATCTAACTTAGGTTAAGAGTATCCTTACTCTTGGAGGAGATCGGTACTTCAACTAATAACTGCTTTTACAACACATTTTGAAGTTATGCAAAAGCTCTACACTTGTCATGAAATTTGATTGTTTGACTTCCGTAAGCATACATCATATTTCCAAAAGTACATAAAATACTGGTGGGACTCTATGCTTTCATGTTTTAGATGTATTTAGCAATTTATTAGCGAGTGAAAGGCACAACATAGGATTGCTAATTTTGATCAGACCTTCCTTGCAAGAATTAAGCTTCAGAATAAGCTGAACACTATTCTGAAAGCAGAAACCCAGTTGTTTACTGCCAAATCTATAGGCTATTGATGAAAGCAAAGAGATTTGTTACTCCATAGTTTGTCCTCCCCCCGTACTTATTGATCGGTATCTAACAGCTGTGTTATCACTTAGATTTCTTGCTTTGTGAAATGGCTGATGTCTGCAGCAATTCTCTCAATGCTTTTTATTCCAGTCGTGAGAGAAAGGAAACAGGGGATGCTAGCAAGAGCCAAAGATAACATCAGAACTCAGTCTTAAGTGCCCAATCACTAAAAAGCTCTACTTTACCCATTTATTAGGTTAAAGAGACAAACTTGGCAGACTTAGTTTCTGACGACCATCTCTACTGCCCCGTTAGCCGACTGCTCCGAATACCACCCTGCAGGTGATCCCGTCACAGGGCGGTGATTAAAGTCTGATGACGTTGCAGCTATGGGTTGCTCCAGATGCAGGGAACGGACACAGCAGAGACAAGAGGAAAACGTGAGCATTAAGCAGTGCCATCTAGTGTAGCGCAGGCTCCCATTCACGGGGAAGGGAGACGGCCTCCAGGCGTTGTTTAGCCTTTAGCTGGAAGGGAACCACAGGACTAAACCCCTACACACCACAGAAGGCTTTTGATGGCAAATACAAGTAAGAGATGCCAGAGTGGGTTTGTGCCTTTTGAGTTCTGCCTGATTTGCACCTTGGATACCCAGATTTATTTTTCTTTTTGGATCTTTGCCTGAACTACAAAGCAGGGAGCGTGTCTGCATAAGCCTCTCTATAGATTTGAGCATTCATACTGCTGGATTAAGAAACCCATTTGAGCACTGCAATGACAGATGGCAAGAACTTGGTTGGAGGGAGCTACCAAACCAATTTGTGTACAGCACCTGGTACTGCAAGGCTTTAAGGAAAGCTCTAGCAAGATTTGAAGCCCCTGATGGTACAGATGCTTTCACTAGTGAATTAAAATAACTCCTACAGAAGAAGTTGACACACTCCCTGGTTTCAGGCGTTGCCCATCCTATACAGAGTTCTGCATTGCATGGTGGCAAACTCTCCGCATTTCTTATTACAGTTGTAATATAGTTCAAGGACAAAAATATAGATAAAATACTCTGTGAAATCACATCAATTGCTGGTAAGAGAAAACGGACACATACCACAATCAATTCTCTCCCATAGGTAAGCAAAGATTGCTGTAGTAAAATCACCTTTTCATCACCCGAACCTTTTCCGCACAGCAAGCATCTCCTCAGTCCTCTCTCTGCCCCGAGCAGGCTGGCAGCCCAGCTAGCTGAACTGAATACAGGCAGCGCTTTCTGAGACCCTTCTAAAGGGACTAAATCAATCACAAGCATAACTCAAAGCCAGTTAAAATAGGTAAACCAAAGCTTACCACCTGACTCCAGCTCTCTACCATCACCTAGATAAGCAGGGAGATCCCCCAGTTTTGCATAACAGAGCCTTATCCTTAACATGACCCAGTCTCTTTAGCTCTAGCGCGCTCCCTCCTTAAGTAAGCTGCTTGTTAGCCTTATCTCATCAGCTGGCAGACAGCTGATTAGGTACAGGTAGAGGCTAAACCCATCATCTGAAAGCCCCATCTCTCCTGTGGCCTGATGAATAGGTTTTGGTTTTTTTTTAAATGTGTGGAAAATGCCCATCTTCCTAAGCACATACTTCGAGAGTTACAGGTTACTAAGAAACCAGATGAAATTATGTGACCTGTGTAACACGGAACAATGGATTAGATGAGAAAGCGGCTTCTTCCTTCTTAAAAATTATGAACGTATTTTGGTTTGAGCAGTACAAGAAATGCTTCAGCTTGTACCCGAATTGTAAAACTACGTGCCCTCCTACATGACAGCATTATTGTCACAGGGAAACTGTCTCTTTAAAGGAAGTAATTTCTTTGAAAATAGTTATCTATAGAAACAGGCAAATTAAAGCTTTTGAAGTTTTCAATTCTCAGTTTGGGCTTCTAAAGAAATCACCTCTGCAGATAAATATAACTGTAGGTCTGTTGTTATTCACGAAACAAATATTTGGAAGTGTACTGAAAAGCAGAAAAAAGTGGGAGCGTGGGACAAGGGGACGGGAAGGGCAAAGCACGCAATGGCCGGGCGCTCCCCGCCTGCTGCTTCGCCCCCAGCCCCACCTCCGCCCCTGCAAAGCGGGGAACCACAGGAGACATTTCTTCTGCCTGCTCTGCTCTTCAGCTCCGCTATCCTGTATCCTTGCAGATTTGCCTGGTCTCCAGAGGGCCTGATCTGGAAAACGCTGCCTTCACACCTCACCGGCCTTGGGATGGGGAATGACAACATCACCGGTCCCAGGAGAGGGAGCGGCTGGCGCCTGCGTGCTCTGCAGAGGGTTTTCCTTCAGGTTGTGGGTGGCAGTGTGTGACCTGCCTCCCTGTCCCCTCAAAGAAGGTGCATCCGTGCCTCGTCCAGCTGGGAAGCTGCAGGGGAGGAAGAGGCCACGTGGCTCTCCAGCACCAGGCTCGTTACACCCAGCTCTGGCTGAGGCTGGCAGCAATTATACAAAACCCCAGCAGAAAGCGGCCTGCCTGTATGCTGCCTGCTCATTAAGCCCTCCCGCCTTTATGGCAAGATCTTTGAAGAGCGCATGCCGATATTTTTGGCGATAGGTCATTTCTTGAGAAATGTGGAAATGATGTCCCATATTCCATCAAGGATCCCCCGTCAAAAACCTCATGATGAGGAAACAGAGTCAGTTATCGCACTGTGGTCTCTTAGAAGGTGCTGCTAAGAGCAGGTAGCTTCGGCCATCCTGGTGCCTTGGGGACCGCCTGGGAGATATGCCCTTAGATTTGGCCCCGTGTATAGACTCAAGGTGTAAGCTAAATGGGGTGGCGATTTTTACATTTTATTGCCATGTAATTTCAAAATACTTTTTCAGAGCCTGTGTGAAGCAGCCGGGCATAGCATTCCCCTGAGAAATTTCGCTGCACAGTAAGTGATTTTTACCCATATTCGCTAGCGGCAATCCAGTTCCCAAAGCAGGTACAATAGTGGGGGTGGAGGGCTCAGAATAGGCAAATCCCTTATGCCATGTACACCTCTCACATGGTATCCATAAACCCAAAGCGTAGGCTTGTCTAGCAACAGTGGTTCATGTTAGAAACTGGAACAAGCTTCTGGGGCAGGAAGGGGAGTTGATTGCCAAACTCCCATGTAAAAAACAGTTTTTAAAAGTTAAACGTGAAGCGGTTAAGTGTTTAGCAGCGCCAGCGCCCAGCCTAGCAGGGCTCTGAGTATTGCCCTGCACTGATTGTTTTTTTCCACAAACTCAAGGGTTCTGAGTGAGTTTATCTTGAACAACCAGACTGCGCTCACTGCGTTGAGCACCCTTCTCAAAAGGGACGGTTGTTCCTTGCTATTAGCAAAATTTCTGACTAAATATTTAGTGATCGCTATCAAAATTTCAGCTGGAGAAATAAAAAGTCGGATCATTGTGGAAGTCCTGAGCAAAATTACACAGGATGTCATGTCAAAAGCAGGAACTGCCCCAATAGCACCCTGATCTGGGCTCACTCTCTAATCACCTAATTGACCCCATATTGCAAGTAGGTGAGGTTCTGAGTGCTTTTTTATTCTTCCAAAGCTGCTGTTACCTGTTAAATTGCATGGCAGATAGCAGCAATCTTCCCTCCTTCTCTCTCATCCTCCAAAAGTCTCTAACGCTTTACAATGCATCGCCACTTATTGCTCATTTTGCCACTCGAACACTCGCATAGAGCTGACTGACTAATCTCTGCTGCTAATGCACATCAGCTGTAGTCAGACCACTCACATCTGAATCATTCGTACCCTGTGCAAGGTGAGTCTCATTCAGGTGTTTAACATGCTAGTCCAAGTGTAGCTCCACATTGCAGTCATTTAGCAAATGAGTGATTGTTTTGGTCTTCAGAAAGGAAGGTGGGAGAGGGGAGTATTTTTGTTTTCTGTGGCAGTGTCGCTGGCACCTAACTTGCACAGGAAAAGAAAAAAAGTGATACCCAGTGTCTAACTCTTTTATTCTCTTACTTTTTGTTTGGTTACAATTAAAGATTCTTTTTAAAATTATCTTAATCATATCTTGATATAAATTTAAGAAAAGTGATTATGAGTTGTTCTTTCTTCAGAAAGAGATGGTGCATGATTGCAGCAAATACATTCAACTTGATCATGGATAAAATTAATAAAAGGTTATCTTCTGTGAAGTAAGTAACTGGCATCAATAGTTCAACTTGCAGATTCTTTTAACCATTTTTTAACTGCTATTTCTACCCATTTGAACTTCCAGACCTAATGTGAAGGGAAAGGGCATCATTTTTATAGGGAAACTTGTCATCTCATTTTGTTAAAAAAAAAAAAAAAACAACAACAAAACAAAACCAAAAGAAAAACAGTGAGAAAATCTAATAACTGTTTTTCTCACCTATGCTTTAAAGTGCATGTTTTAATGTGTATGATCATTGCTTTTGGTTAATTTCTCAGCTCAAGAACTCTGTGCTCTATGTAAAATTAAGTTCAAAGACACAAAGTTTGCAAGAAAAAGTAACTAACCTCTTTGATTAGAACAACTGTTATATTCATTTTTTCCAGCTGTACTAAAAGACACTTCCTCCCCTATCTTGACTCTTTGATACAGCTATGTATGTTAGAATGGCTTCAGATGAACTACGCAGAACTGCCCAGAGCTACACTTTGAAGTAATGTTTATTTACAGTTCTTTACATAGTTGGTCTCCATGACTTACCATCAAAATAGCAAAAGGGTTCTCCTCTTCCTTGTGAGCAGTAATTTTCTAGGTCAAGTAACATTTGCATTGAGCACTGCTCAGAGACAGACACTGCTGGATTTAGAGAGTACGGTTTGATGCAGTGGCTGGGAAGACCTTGGACAAGTATTGAAACAAAAAATTCTCTGCCTATATTAAAGTTGATTTTCCCTTAGACCGCAGTGAAAGGTGATCAGGAACAGAGAGGTCCTGGTCAGAGAGGTCCAATGGTGTTTTATTTTAGATTTAGTTCTCCATAACAAAATCCACGGAGAACTATTAATTGATATTTTTGGATATTTTCAGTGTGGCAAATGCAACATCATTTTGGGTCATGCAGTGGAATTCACTGAAATCCAAGTCAAGGTGTCTGCTGGCTTCAGCAGAGGCAGGACCTCATTCTTTAAATTGGGTCTGAGGTGTAATTTACAAAAGAGCCTGGAAAGTATCCTGGGCTGCATCAAAGGAATTGTGACCAGCAGGCCGAGGGAGGTGGTTCTCCCAATCCGCTGCACTCTCATGAGACCCCACCTAGAGAACTGCATCCAGCTCTGGAGTCGTCGGTGCAGGAAAGACATGGACCTGTTAAGAGTGGGTCCAGAGGAGGGCCACAAAAATGATCAGAGGGATGGAACACCTGAGAGAGTTGGTGGTGTTCAGCCTGGAGAAGAGAAGGCTCCAGGGAGACCCTGGAGCACCTTCCAGTACTTAAAGGGGCTTATAAGAAAGATGAGACCAAATATTTTAGCAGCGCCTGTTGCAATAGGACAAGGGGTAATGGCTTTAAACTAAAAGAAGGTCAATTCAGACTAGTTATAAGAAAGAACTTTCTTACGATGACAGTGGTGAGACAGTGGAAGAGGTTGCCCAGAACGGTGGTAGATGCCCCATCCCTGGAAACATTCAAGGTCAGGTTGGACGGGGCTCTGAGCAACGTGGTCTAGTTGAAGATGTCCCTGCTCATTGCAGGGGGGTTGGACTAGATGACCTTTAAAGGTCCCTTCCAACCCAAACTATCCTATGATTCTGTGAAAATCAGGATCTCACATTCCACTAAGACGGACAAGGAGCGGGGCATCCCACTTCCCCTTGCATGCCTGTGTGAACTATAAGCCACGTGCCTTTTGGAAATGGCTGCCGTCGATTACATGTCAGCTTCTCAAGTAGCGCAGGCACGGTGGGGTGAAATGCAATGTTCTGTGCTGGATGTACTCAGGCTAGATGATGATTAGGGGTTCCCCAGCCTTAAAATCTTTGAATCCATATGCCAGACAGAATGTCCCACCTGAGCAGCAAGCATGTAGCTTATGTTATAGTCCTTCACCGTACATTACCCAAGCAAATGTAAATAAAGGGAAAAATGTTTGAATCATACTTACTAGTTACAGCAGGAGAATATAGGACAGAGGCATCTGTGCATCAGCTATTTGGTGCAAGTTTATAGATTATAAAGATGGAAAGACCATTTGTGATCATCTATTTTTTTCCTGTATTACACAGGTTACAGGACTTTCTTGAATTAACTCCTGTAGGAACTAGAGCATTTCTCTGAGAAAATCAATCAATTTCAACTGTAAAATATCTAGTGACGGAGAATCCATTACAATCCTTGGTAAATTGTTCTAATAATTAATTACCTTCTATGTTAAAATGTATCTAGTTTCAAATTTCACTGGTTCTTGTCAGACTTTTTTCCACTTGACTGAAATGCCATATATTATCAAACTTCTACTCTTCTATTCTATTTCTGCAGGGAGATGGGAAATTTATAAATTATAACCCACTCTTCCCTTAACCTTGTCTTTGTTAAGCTAAATAGATTGATCTACTTAAGCCTCTCATTGAAAGACATCCCTTCTCCTCTCGTAGCCCTTCTCTGAACCCCTCTCTGTTGGCCACCAGTCCCCAGTGGCAGACCCCAAAAGTCAACACTACTTCAGTCACCACTGGACCTCTGCCGATACAGAGGCAACACAGCTTTATTCTGAGAAATCCTGCAGCAGATATGGGGCATTGACCCTTTGGCTCACATCCCTGGATTGAAAATTTACATTCAGCAGATTATTCACCCTTACTCCTGATTTTTGCTATGTTTTTTAGGGGGCCTTTATACATATGGACAAGATCCCAAAACTAGAAGCATATATACCAAGCCCTGAAATAAGCCTGGAGTTGTGCGCAACAGGGAAAATAATTTCTCTGCAGAAGCGGGGGATGTGAGCTGCTTCTCCAGATGCACTAAACTCTGCCTCAGACTTGGAAAACAAAACACAGCAACCCCCTTAACAGACTATTTTTCACATGTACTCTAAGGTCTGTGATCATTGCTTGGCTTCCGAGACAGAATTTAAGACATTGGGATTTTTCTACAACACTCCACATAGTCTTTTTGGATGCATCTCTTTTCCTGTTTGGGAATGGCACCCACCACGGGCAGGACACCCAGCAACACCAGAAAGTTACAGACGGAGTGATATCTGGAAAAGATTTTTACCTTTAGTTATCCTTTCGGACATATTTCATGCTCACACTTTAAAATGGGCTGATGAGAGAACTTCTCGTATTCTATCTGTGCTTTGGGATGCTTTTGAGAGCAGAAGTGATCCGGTTTGCCTTCAACACACCACAATTACTTCCTGAAGTATATTTGCAAACTTGCTGTCTGTTTTCTAGGGATACTGCATCTACAGAGGGATTTATTGCTAAAATACGTTCTCAGAGGCCTGTAGCAAGTGATGTGCTAAGGGATCACCTCTTTCATTAACCCAGATGTGTAAATAAAAATGATAGAAAAAAGCAAGGTGAGCAATTGGGTCAGCCAGCATACATGAGCTGATGTGCGACAGACAAGTTTTGGTCTAGCCTATGTTCTTTTTCCGTTTCCTCTGATTAATGGATACATGAAATAGAAAGTCACTAACATGCCAACAGGTAGCTTTCTGCCCACACTAAGCCAAACAGCAGAGCGGGTGGTTACAGAGCAGGGAATCTTGCAAGTGTGGAGGCAACGGCCGAAACGGTCTTTTCCTTCTCATCAGAGACTGGAAAGCACCATAGCCATATTTGATCTTATAGAGTGAATATCTTTTCTTAAAAACAAAACAAGCAACAAAACCACAGCAGAAATAGTAGAACAGCTTCCTAAGCTACCCTGCCTATGGCCATGCACATCTCCACCTCCCTGATCTCTGGCCTGACTAAGAGCAGTGAGGGCAAGATGCTGCTCATGAAGTTGAGTATGTTGCCCGATGAGTAAAATTCCCCTACCAAGTCATCCTTTTGCTAGCACGTAGTAGCTGTATAACAAGTTGGCCAGAATTTCAGCACTGCATATGGCTTTTTCACACATGAACACCTTTTTAATCGCATATTTGTTTGAATGGGGGTATCAACTTCAGAAAACAAAGTACACCTCTGGTTCAAAAAATGGCTGTGGGAAGTACAAGGAGCTCCAGTTTTACTTTCTTTCATAAAAACCATTATGCAAAGTTCAATCGGGAATGTACGAAAATATATAGAGCTTAACACTGCAAAGTTCAGCATGTGTTAAACAGAGTGAGGACTTTGCTAAGGCAGCATTGTTCTCTATAGGCTAGTGGTCATAAATACAAATATTCATGCAGTCTTTCCCATTTCAGGCATACTGCTGCCACTATTGAGGTTCTTCACAAAGCATTTTTTTCTGTTTCAGAGCCATGAAGCATTATCCAATCAGCTGTTTTTTTCAGGTGGTCGTTTCCTTTTGGGAAGAGAGAAATCAAAATTATATAAAAGAACATGCTGGTTCAGGTGAATCCCTCGGGCTTTAGCAGCAATGGACAAGCCTCAGAGGTACCTTGGAGACTTGTAAGCATCCAAAAGATAAGGCACCAGGATCATTTCTGTTAAAGCCATTTTTACATCGCTTTATATACTAGAGAGAGGTCATTAAATGGTTGGAGACAGCAGGTGGAGAAATGTCACTGCTTAAAAGCAGTCCTTCCTGAAACAAAACAGGCATTTTTGCTGCCTCGTGCTCCGTCTCTACCTCTCTTTTCCTATCCCAGCTCAGAGCGAGGGGCTGTATCAAAGGGCCGCCTGGGCAGAGCGGTCATGGTAATGTCTGGCGCCATCCGTTGTAAGACTCTGATTGCGGATTTTGTTCTGAGCAACACGAACATGGGATTAAGGAAACACACAGCACACTGAGATCTAAATGAACCTGCTTCTAACAACAAATAACCCACAAGGTCTTGGTACAGACAAATGCCGTGATCCTGGCAGATCTGCAGAGACAGAGCACAGAGGGCAGTCCTGGGCTTATACCTCGTTTGATTCCCGAGTGCTGTCGTCTTTCACACTCAGTGCCTCCTTGCCCCACTGCTTGCGGTACAGCACAGCTTGTTAGACGTCAGAGCACCACAACTATTTCCCTGTTGTCGCAAACTTGTGGATTTTTGTCTCTTTCTGAGGATGTCCAGAATGACATAAGGAGTTGGGAAAGTCCCGGAGCATAGGGGAAATATGGAATAGGTGTATTGTAGATCCTCCTCGACTAAATGTTACAAGGTACTTAGAGTGGGTGGGACCTGTGAGGAGGTCCTCTCCAGGCCTGTAGTCCTAAGCTGGGAGACATGCAGGACACAATGACAACTCTCTCCAGCTCCCCATTCTGGGCATTTTCTACATATAATGACTCGAAATTCTCTACCTAGTTGATTTGTGGCAGTGTCCCACTGACCTACAGGTGGCAGGGACCATCCTTGGTCAGGGGTCCTCTCCTCACTCCTGAGGGGTGAGGGATAATCCAGTCCAGCAGAGCACACAGAAAGTAGCAGACCAACAAACAAACAAATCCAAACAACCAGGACAACCCTCCAAACCAAACCAAACCAAACCAAACCAAACCAAACCAAACCAAACCAAACCAAACCAAACCTGCTTCTTGAGTCTGAACCAATTTTACTCCCCGTAAATTAATGGATATCTGCACCCCACTTCTATTTATAAATCCCCAGTTGTTCTGAGAATTTCTTATTTAATCAATTCAGTTGTTTGTGTTTACTTTTTAAAATTAAAGATCTTTCTTCTGTTGTTATTGTTTGTTAAGAGGTTATACTCAGTAAAATTTATGCAGTATTTTAGCAGGAACAGAGAGACCAGTATAAGGACTGTGCAACAGATAAGCTGCATTTGGTGAGTGGGGAAAAATCACATGAGGGCAGATACTATAATTTATACTGTTCTGCTGCTTAAAGTTGATGCTAATGGCACTGACGTGGTGTTTTGTTGACAACTTTATTCAGGACGCTGAAGCAGCGCGTAAATGCTACCAAGTCAAAAGCTACCAGTAATGACAGTTTCTGAAAGGGCACTTTTTTAGTGATGGTTCTGGGATCCTACACACGTAACCGCAAAATGTGCATGGCGTTTTCATGTGAAGAGCATGGCTAGCTTATAGTAAAACCACAGTGGCAAAAATCTGGGAAGCACTTTGAGCAAATTTCACCTGTGAAGCAAGATCAATTAGGTTAAGGAGCCGAAACCCATAAAAGAGTGAAGGAAGTAATATCTGCAACAAGAGGTGACGCTCATTTCTTCTGTTTCGGTCTTTAGGTAGCAAACTCTAATGTTGTGACGTGGCAGGAGGACTCCATGCTGCTGATGCAAAACTAAAATTTGGATTTTACTTTTACACCAGGTGCAAAGCCAAAATTTGGATGGTATCTTATACTAGGGAGAGATTCATGTTGTATTTTGCCAAATATTTCCCACTGAGTAATTCTCTTCTTTTTTTCTTCCTCCACAGATTCCTCCTGTTGTAAGGAGGACAGTGCCAGCTGGTTAACCACACTCCGCTCCGCTGTTGGCTTTGTCTAGTAGCCTGACATGACAGCTGTAGAGCCGTATCTGGAACTTTCTGGAAAAAGCTCCAATTATCACATCTTCCTCCATGGCAATGAAGTTGAGAACGCTAACAGAGATAGGCTGCTAGCATTTGCAGCACTGCCTTATTAGCTCCGGCTTGGTTTAGACAACACACTGGGTGATATTCCAGTAGCTGGTTTAGAGCTGGTGTTGCTCTAGCTGAGAAAAATATGTTACCTGTAGAAAGAATAAAAAATCCTACGCGCACGCACACAAATAAAATCCTGTGTGCACACCTTCTCCTTTTGGATAAAAGCAAGCAGAGTTGAATGTAAGCCATCATTATAACATTAAAAAACATTTGATGTCCACGTACAAACCTTAACACATTTGAAACACTCTTTTTTTTCCCCACTGTATGTCACATATTTACTCCCTTTTCCTTTCTTTATTACTAAGGAAATGAGGACATTTGCATGAAAACAAGAGCTTAGATTTTTAAAAGTTTGCCTATTCCTGCTTATATTTTCCTGCTCTGAAAGGATTGGAGCCTTCTGCAGAGGGTACCGTAATTGCTTCCAACCCAACGAGCTGTGATGAATAAGAAGCAGGAACTTTTAAACAAAGACCCTGTTTTCATGCAGATATTCTCAGTAATAAAGCATAGGCTAAAAGAAATATGTGAAGTTATGTTTTGCAGAACTGCTACTTAAAGCAAAGCAGCTTTGTAGAACGATGCCGAGTCTGAATGTTTCTAACTGCAGTAAGGGAAAGTGAGTTTGTGTATTTTCCATAAGAGATTCCAAATGTCTCCAAACAAGATTGTTAAAAGGCAAAGATGGAATATATCCCAATATTATTCTCATCAGCATCATCAACATTACTCTATGTGAAAAGATCCTAACCAGAATTATGGCACCATTCTCCCATTTCTTTACAAACCCAGGAACACACAGCCTCTTTCCCACAAAGATTTAGCAATCTAATGTGTTCTTATAATCCATCCCCAAGTCATTGCCCTGGTCCACCCCCTCTTAATTTTCCAAACTCAGCAGTAACTGACCAAAACCTACTGAAAAAAAAAATAATAGAGAAGAATATTGGAATTGGAAACAATAGAGAAATTGTAGGAAATGTTTGTAGTCAATGAATAGTTTAGGCTTTGCTTCACAATAGCTCACTCAGTAGATAAATCAAAAACCAGGCGGCGTTCATTTGCTTGCAGTTTTCATACATTAATACCAACAAGTATCCACCTCTCCAGTTTCTGATCCCCCGAGCAGCAAACGCCTTGGAGTTATAAGAACAACTTTCTAGAGCGGTCCTTTGCCAGTGATATCAGTAGGTGGAACGGGGTCTATTTTCTCCTTGCGGAAGCTGTAACAGCAGAGTCCTACCACCCCAAACATAATGAGGTGACTGATTATCCAGCCGCTCGGGAGATGTTGTCGCACCCCCGAAACCAAAGGAAGACAGCACAGACAAGCCCATGCGGTGTGGGAACACCGACTTCTGCCTCCACCGTGCTCATTGGTGCTGCCATCGCTGGGTTGTAAAGATCAACTACAGACTTCCACTGGAATTCTGTCCAGAAAAGAGGAACAGTGCTAGCAGGTATGCAGTTTAAAGTAAATCATTCGGAGTTGTGGTTTCTTTATTCCTCGGCGCATCTTCTCTCTGTTCAGCAAGGAAGATTTTCAGTCTGCACAGAAAGCGGACTTTCCATCGTAGCTCATGCACACGGCAAGTTTGAAGTGTCAAAATCATTTTTCTAACTATATCAGTGAATAAAAAACCAAGAGACAGAAAATTCTTACCCCCAGAGCTTCCCTTAACCACCCAATAAGTCCACATCAAGCACTGTGCTCAAATATTATGGTGCATGTTTTCTAAACACGCCTCTGTGGCAGAAGTTAGATGATAGATTTCAGCCAAAAGCCTTCTCTTTTTTTTCAGCAAGTTTTAAAAACTTTAAAGTGTTTTCTCAGCTTTTTCTATGGACTCAGTGCTCCATCACTACAACACTGTAATTTCATCTAGAAACACTGGTAACTTTAATGAGAGACATCAGGCCCCGTTCTGCCTAAGTCTTCACTTTCTATTGCCAGTAGACTTGTTAGAGCTGATAATTCCAAAAATACAATATTTATAACTTATTCACGATTTATTTTAAACCTCTTTCACAGCCTGATGCACATGAGGCAATTTAAATCGCCAAAACTCCGTTTTGCAACTAACACTTCATTACACGGAACGGAAAAGTTCACACATCTGTTGGCATTGTATTGTTTCGGGCTGGCTGCAGAGCAAACAACCCAGCAAGGCACAGATTTGCCGTACGAAGGCCGTCTCCAAACCAGAGGACAGAAACTTTCATTTTCTGACAAAAGCAAGCGAGTTCTGCAGAATGCAGAACGCAGGAGAGCCTCAGTCCACGGCATCGAAGGACCGACACAGCCTCTTTCCCCAAGGATGCTAAGGGGGTTTCTTCGAGTTCAGCTGAGTAATGGGGCGTCACTAGAAGTCTCGACAGAAGGAGGGTCTGTGCAAGCCCTCTCATTGCCAGGAGATGCAGGTCTGTGTTATTAAACCCTGTTAATTGGGATACCGAAAAAACGGAATGGTGGACCTAACCTCATGCAATTTTCTTATCTAAATATAGTCTTACGGTACTAATTTCAGAGTCTCAGATGACTTAAAAACTGGGCATTAAAAATCTGCATTCTAAACTCACCTTATAAGTTCTGCTGAAATGACTATAGATATACATATACGGACATATGTAACGAGCAAAGGTTATGCAGATAGATTCTACAATGTATATAAGTCATGTACCATGCATTAGATCACACATTCTTCATGGTAAGCAGCACGTTTGTGTCCTGTGCTGATCCATTGCCTGCTATGGTGGGGTTCCAGGATGCTCCTAGCACTTCTGGCCAAGTGATTAATGGAAGCAGTAATAAAATGTCCATACCTTTCACCAATGCACATCAAAAAATCCTAACTGTAAAACAAAGAAACAAATCCAGCTGAGTTAAATATTGTGCTAGTTTCTACTCTCCATCCCCACTCCACACCGCAGTTGGTTTTCATCTGCTTTGGTTTGTTCTCTCTCCTGTCATTAAACAGTTTGAAAATATTATGAGTATTTCTGGGTTTTTAAAGGCATGGTCCCAACTCAACTGAATTTAGGAATTTGTCTCTGCTGAGAAGGCATACGGCTCTTTACATGACTCAAAGCGGTACTCTTGGATATGGAATTATTTTCTGATATACTAAAGCACTCCTGCTTATTTCAAGCATTTCACTCGCCCATGCTCTCTCTGGATCACCACTCCCAGCTATGTTGCATCTTCCTTTTCCCCCCCTTTCTTTGTGAGCTTACTTCAGATTCAGGCACAGCACAGTATCAGTGTGATATGGAAGTTACAGAGACCCTCAGCAGGAGGTGGGTTTGAGAACAATTATCCGACAGAATTGTTTAGCAGTGCAGCCCAATCTATGCAATGACCCTTTTTCTAAATGTAGATATAATGGCACATTAAAGTGACGTTACATCTCCTAAAGCCTGCTGGGCGAGGGTTCAGCGAGGCTCCCCTCGTTTCCCTTCTGCACAGCAGTTCCTTTGTTACCGCCTCTCCTCCAGATCCTGTGATGGACGGGAGTCCCGCGCTCCTCCAACACTAAAACAGGGCTGCCAAGATAATTTACGGGCCCTGTGGCCAACAAAAAGTCTCAGGCCTCCTTGGGTTATCTCTAAGTCCTCCTTTTCTCCGCCCATTGTGCAGCCTTGTCCTCTCAGATTTTACAGATGCCAGGAAAGGTTTCGGCAACACAAGCATCCTTCAGCGCGCTGCTTTTAAACAACAGTCTTCTCCCAGCTTTGCCTGCGTCTGCGGCGGTGTTTCTAGACAGAAAGCAGAAAAGCAGAGAGTAAACACAGGACAGGCGGGAGGGAGAGAGGAGAGGAGCGGAGCAGCAATGGTGTGCCCGAGCCGGGTCAGGCGGGGAGATGGAGGCCGGGTAGAGGTGCCCATGCACGGGGCCGGCCCAATGGACCAGTGTGGTCTGGCTGGGGTGCATGAGGAAGGGCTTCTCCCGGCTCTCTTAGCACCTTCCTTTTTGGCACTAGAAATCCAGGCTCGGCGTAAACAGTTTTGCTGGTGCTGCAGCCCCCCCAGGGCAGCCTTTTCCTGCGGGATGCAAGGTGGTGAAAGTGGAGGGTGCCTGTCACTGCCCAAGCCTGGGCAGCAAAAATCCACAGCTGCCTTGGCACAGAGTCCTTCCAGGCTCCGAGTGACTGGAATCCCAGGCACCGGCAAGATTTCTGCAGAGGACATGAGTTAAAGCTGGTAGATGAAAAGCTGGACATGAGCCGGCAATGTGTGCTCGCAGCCCAGAAAGCCAACCATATCCTGGGCTGCATCAAAGGAAGCATGGCCAGCAGGGCAAGAGAGGTGGTTCTGCCCCTCTACTCCGCTCTGGTGAGACCCCACCTGGATTACTGCCTCCAGCTCTGGAGCTCTCAGTGCAGGAAAGACATGGACCTGTTGGAGCAAGTCCAGAGGAGGGCCACAAAGATGATCAGAGGACTGGAGCACCTCTCCTACAACGACAGGCTGAGAGAGTTGGTGGTGGTCACCCTGGAGAAGAGAAGGCTCCATGGAGATCTTATAATGGCCTTCCAGTACATAAAGGGAGCTTATAAGAAAGATGGGACAAATATTTTAGCAGGGCCTGTTGCAATAGGACAAGAGGTAATGGTTTTAAACAAAAAGAGGGTAGATTTAGACTAGATATAAGAAAAAAAATGTTTATAATGAGGGTGGTGAAACACTGGCACAGGTTGCCCAGAGAGGTAGTAGGTGCCCCATCCCTGGAAACATTCAAGATCAGGTTGGACGGGGCTCTGAGCAACGTGATCTAGTTGAAGATGTCCCTGCCCATTGCAGGGGGGGTGGTCTAGACGACCTTTAAAGGTCCCTTCCAACCCAAACCATTCCATGATTCTCTGAACCCCACAACGCCCATTCATTTCAGCCCCACTGAGGAGGAAGGGCCGCCTGCCGGGCTCTCAGCTGGTTTTGGCCTCCCCTTCCACCCAACAGCCGCACTCCTCGCGCTGCCCCGTCAGCCGCCCGCCCCTCGGGAGGACGCACGGCGCGATGCCGCCGCTCCGGCCGGCCGACCCCCGCCCGCCCGCGGAGCCGGGATGCGCGGAGGGTCCCGGAGGCGACAGGAGATGCGAAGAGCGCCGGCGGGGGGGTGCGGACAGGGCTTCGCTCTCCGTTTCCACGGGAAAGCCCGGCCCGGTGGCGGCCACGTGTCCCCGCAGGGACACCCCCAAACACCCCTCCCCCGGGCCCGCCGCAGCCCCGCCGGCCGGTGCGGCGCGAAGTGCGCGGTGCCGCCGCTCCTCCCCCGCGGAGGAAGGGGAGGGGCGGGGTGTGTGTGAGGCATCCGCCGGGGGCGCGGAGGCCGCCACAGCCCCCCGCCGCGGCCCTGCGCGCGTTTCTTGCTCCAATAAGCAATAATTAGGTCCTAAGCTAATGATGTGTCAGCTGATCCGCTCCCTCCGTCTGCGCGCCGGGAGGGGGGGCGGGAGGGGGGGGGCTGCGCCCGGAGACATCACCATGGAAACGCTGCCCTCGCCTCTCCCCCCCCCCCCCCAAGCCCCCGTCGTCGTCCCCCCTCCCCCCGGCGGCCCGCGGTGGGGTCCGCGCCGTCCCCCGCGCCCCGCCGCGCCCGCCATGGCCATCCCGACATGGGACAGCGCTGCCCGTCACCGCGCCGCGCCGCCGTCGCCACAGAAACTTTTGTCCCGGCGGCCAATCAGGGCGCGGGGGGGGCGGGGGGGGGGGGGAAGCGCGGAGCGGCGCTGGGCCCGGCCCGGTGCGCCGCCGCCGCCGCCGCCGCCAGCCCGCCGCGGAGCGCAGGGCAGCGCAGCGCGGGGAGAGGCGCAGCGGAGCGGCCCCCGGCGGTGCGCGGCGCGTAAGCCGCCGGGCCGGGCTCTCCCCCCCCCCCCCCCCCCCCCCCCCCCTCGGGTGGGACGCGTAGCCCAGCGGCGGAGGTGCCGGCTGCGGGCGGGGGCGCGGAGCCCGGCGCTGGATGGCGGAGGCGCGGGCGGGCGCGGCCGCGGAGAGGCGACGAGAGGCAGCGCCGCCGCGGAGCTTCCCCCCCTCTCTCCCCCGCGGAGGGGGTGTCCTGCTTGGCGCGGCGGGGGAGACCGGGGAGAGCGCGGACATCTCCGGCGTGAACTGAAACTGTGGCAAAGGGAGGGGGAAAAAAAAAATCAAGATCGGTTGGTTTTTTTTTTTTTTTTTCTTCTTCTTCCCCCTTTAAAAAAAGGGGGGGTTGCTCAGCATCCGCACGCAAACTTACTTGAATGCCTTGTAGCCAGTTTAGCCCAGAGACCAGAGGATACCCCGCACCCGAGGAGTCCTACATGTGTGAGCACCATCATTACACTGGCAGAGCAACCGAGAGCCGCCTCCTTTCCTTTACCAACATCCTCCTGGGACTGATCTCTCTCTCTGGTCCAATATCCGAGCCTATCTCCTCTATATCGGCTTTGGTGGTTTTTGGTGTTTTTTTTCTCTCTCTCTTTTTTTTTTTCTTTCTTTCCTCCGTCTGCTGGGATTGCTAAGTAAATAAATAGAGGAAAATTCCTAAAAGGGCATCTGAAAATTCAGTGGGACCGACTATGAGGAAGTGAAATGCTCCCAGACCATTTTTTTTTTTCCTAATTAAAAAATATGTACTTAAAACGCGGATCGGATGTATTAGGCTTAGAAAATAGCAGGTAAGAACTTTCTTTCTTTTCAGTACCTTCATGCCCGGAGCGGGGATATCTAAAGCGAAGCCGCCCAGCCCTGGAATAAAGGGGGAGCAAAGAGACCAGTTTGCCCTTCAGTGCTTCCTCCATCCTGCGCGGCGAGGCTGCTTTGGGGACAGGCACAGCCCGCCAGGACAGAGACAGAGAGCTTTGCGAGAAGGCAGCCGAGGGCTGCCGGGGCGGAGGAGGGTGGGCTTTTTTTTCTTCTTTTTTTTTTTTTTCTCCCCCCTTCACCTGCACTATCCAGGGTGAATCCGTGTGCAGCTGATGTATGGAAAAGAAGAAGGATCCGAGTCGATATTTTCTTTTCGCTAAGCCGAGGGATAGGATTTTAATTATTTATCCACCCGAACCCTCTCCGGGTAAGACGCTGCTGGAGCCAGTGGGATAGTCCTGCCTTGCACAATTATTAAAGAGACTGATCACGTACAGTGGAAGGATAAGAGGAGCCTCCACCAGACCCGTTTTGCCTCCTGTGAAAAAAAAAAAAAAAAAAAAAAAGAAGGAGAACATTGCCACACTATTGAATTGATTGCTGCCCCCCCCAACCCATCCCCCCTCCCGGCCCCCCCCACCCGCCCGAACCACCACCACAACAAAAAAAAAAAAAAAAGAAAAAAAAAAAAAGAAAAAAAAATCCGCCGGGATCTGCCTGCGCCGGGACCTCCTTCGCTCCGGCTCGGAGGTGGATGATGCATTTTTCATGAGCGCTGGGTGAACAGGTGCAAAGTGCGGCGGGGCGGCCCGGCCCCGCACCCCGGCCCGCTTCGGGGCGGCGTGTCCGTCCGTCCGTCCGTGTGTGTGTGTGTGTGTGTGTGTGCGCCCGGGCGTGTGTGCATGTGTGCGTGTGTGTACTAGGAGATTATGGAGAGCAGCGACCGGGACATGTACCGCCAGTTTCAAGACTGGTGTCTCAGGACTTACGGGGACTCAGGAAAAACCAAGACGGTGACCCGTAAAAAATACGACCGGATCGTCCAGCTCCTGAACGGCTCCGAGTCGAGCTCCACGGATAATGCCAAATTCAAATTCTGGGTCAAATCTAAAGGCTTCCAGCTCGGCAACTCGGACGAGGTCAGTGGTGGTGCTGGAGGAGGGAAGCAAGTGCTGTACGTGCCAGTCAAAACCACGGTTAGTAGAGAATTGTCTTCCTTGTTCTATGTCGGCCGCTGCAGCCCGCTCCGGGAGCGAGAGGCACAGGGGGAGCCGCAGCCACAGTTGGCTCCTTCCTCCCCTCTTCCCCCAAGTCATCATCACCATGTTGCGTTTGCCTGTCACATTATACACCGCCGAGGTCTTTGTGGGTCCTTTTTATTTAAAGCGATCGTGCGCACAACACACCCCGCCGGGTCGGTGTCGTTCTCCTCCTCGTCCTCCTTGTCCCCCCCGTCCCCTCCGTCCGTTCCCCCTTCCCCGGGCCGCCGCGGCGGGGTTTGGGGTGGGCCATTGTCCCGCCGCCGCCGCCGCCGCTGCCGCCGCTCCGGCCATTGTGGCGGGCCCCGGGGGCCCCGGGTAGCGGCCCCCCGCCGCCGGCGGGGCCGGTCGGTAGCGCACGGGGGTAGCCTGCCTGGCACAAAGCCAAGCCTGGCGCCGGTCGGTGATTTGGAAGGGGGGATGGTGGGGGGGGATGGTAGGGGGGGGCGAGGGGGGGTTGTTTTTTTTTTTTTTCCCGGGATATCAGTTGTGGTTTTTTCTTTTTTCTTTTTTATTATTATTATTATTATTATTTTGTATTGTTAGCCCGCAGCCCCGCAGCCGCCGAGCGGCACGAATGTGCCAGGCTGGCTGCGCAGCGCCGGCTGCGATAGTAACGGCGGCGGGGAGAGAGGATGCTCAACAAAGGGAGCCGGGGGGTTCCGCATGAGCGAAGGGAGGGTGTATTTTTGTTCCTCTTTCTGGGGTTGCACGAGTCTCGCAGCCATAAGGCTTAAAACTCCATTTGATGCGCAAGGGTAGCGTGGCATCCCCCGGCAGGCGCTGGAGCTGCAGAGCTCGGCGCAGGTCTGACAGCGGGAGAGCTATTATGCTTGGTGGTGGCAGAAGCGACAGATTTTCCTATTTAAGAAGATGGGGACTGTTGGCTGCAAGTAGGTTTTGCCTATTGAACTCTCTTAGTGTACCATTATTCTTACATCTTACGCTCTGGGTCATGCAAGCTAAGCTTCTTTTGTCTGTGCGTGGGGCGGGTGGGGAGGGGGAGCTGAGAAAGGAAACCCGGCAATTAAAAATATTCCTGCCTGGGCACTTGGCTTGGATGAGCAATATTCCCTTTTATTTTTAATTATTTTTATTCCCCCCCCCGCCCCCCCGTTTTGGGTTTTTTTTTTTTTTGGTTTTTTTTTTGAATGGCAGCTTATTCTGACCTAACGGGAAGGTTGCTGGGTGGCGCAGCAAAGGGGGCTTCTTGGAAAGTATTCTGGGCTGGGTTGTGACGTAGGCTGCCGGGGAAATCTGCCTCTCTCTGCCTCGCTGAAGTCATAAACCTGGGCATTCCCATGGGCCGGCTTGTATTTGCCCCCTTGTCATCACCGCTGTCATGGCTGCGAGGAGGCAGAGGTGGGAAATTAATTTCAAGGAGTTTACCAATATGCAGATTGAAAGTGAAAGGGATGCTCTGGACAGAGTTTGTTCCCTCTCCATGATTTTTATTCACCAAAGCGTTCTAGGTCTGCCTATAGGTTCAGGTTATTTGGCAGATTTCTGTTCTACCGTTAGACGACTGATTGCAAATCTCTGACCCCAGAGGGTACTGCAGATACAATTTATAACAAAAACGTTGTCTAAAGCAAAGTCTCCAGTTAGGTTGGTATTTTTTAATACCTTCTCTGCTTACTGAAATAATAATTTTTGAGAGCTGGTAGGCAAGATCGTCTATTCCTAAGACTATCTTTTTCACTGCAAGTTCAAAACTGTAAGCAAATTCAGTATTTTTTAAAATTACATTGACTATGCTTCTAAATAAAAAGGCTAACCTTAATTTTACGTGATGGATTTTAAAAATTAAGTGCTGTTCTGGGCCTCTGAAACACAAGACTCAGTGATGATCAGCTTGTCTGTTTTCTCTAACCTTTGCTAGCCCATGAAAGCCTGAAGTCCCACCTTGCATCCCCTCTTCTATTTTATTTTCAGATCAAATAATCAACATTTTTCTCTTTTTTTTTTTTTTCCTTCAGAGATTTCAGTCAGAGGTTCAATGCCTTGGTGGTCTTACCTTTGTTCATTTGGGGGACTCATACCCTCAACTGTGAATGTCTCTGTATGTCCCTATATATGTATTTATATTCATATAGAAGTAACTATCTTTAGATAGCTTAAGCAACCAAGCAGGCATCCCAATAAAATAAGGATGCCTGCTAATAAAACCAACAAAGGAAAGTTAGCATGACCTATCTGTAAGCAATTCCCAAATATCTGTACATTACTTGAACAATGACATATAAACCCTTACAGAAAAGGTCCTGCATGTAGGTAACATTTCCTCCTGCTGACCAACATAAATCTGTTGTCCGACATAAATGAGAAAAAGTGATACTCAGCACTCTCATAGAACATTCAGCTCTGAGAAACAAACACCTTCCCCCTCCTAAACCGCTGAATCTGGTGTCACTTATCCCATCACAAAAGGCAGAGGAGTATTTAAGTAGGGTGGCAATGGTTTGTATGAGCTATGGCCAGGGCAGGGACAGCGCCTGCCAGGCGCTGAAGGCTCAGAAACAATCCGGTTGACAGAACAGGGATGCAGCCCCTGGCCTGGAGAAAGCCAGTGGCAAAGCTCCTATTGACTTCAAGAGGCCCAGGGTTTCACCCAGCCAGGAATAATAAATTATAAAGGGAAAGACTGGATTTTCATCAGACAGTAATTGTTGGTAAGCGTTAAAAGCCCATTCTCTCATTTCTTTAACTCTTACTAATTTAAGAGTTTATTAATTTATGAACATTTAGAAACATCCCCACCTTTTCCTTTTTCCTCTCTCATTATTACCCCATACATTTGAACTCATCCAGTCCACAGAGAGAGCCACAAAGAGTAACAGATCCCCAAACTGGGAATCTCCCCCTCATCCTCTCCCCCTTTTTGTCCATCACTTGATCTCACCATAGGTAAAAGTAATTCCAATTTAAAATTAATCACTGCTGGCAGCAGGAGCGTTCCCTCTGTAGTAACAGGATGGATGAAATTACAAGTTGGACTCTACAGTCACAAGCTAGTCAAAAAGAAGCAAATATTCAAATACTTCATTAGGAATTATTCTCTCCTTGAAGCTTTAAGATTTGCTGCTCGGCTTTGCTGTCAGCCAGAGAGATTTGCTCCTGATGGTGCTGTAATCCACTGCTGCTGGTAATTAGACATCATTACTGCTGCGTTAAAGGGAAAGAGAGAAGGAGAGAGGACAGGCTGGGGCTAATTAACTACTTGATTCTAATGAAAGAAAGAGAGCCTGATAGCAACTGGGAGGTTGCACCGGAACAGGCTAGATGTACAACACAGACTTAATTGAAGCAGGGGTGTCTTGCAGTCTCACAGTAGCTGAGGCTTGGTCTACTTTCCTATTCTGTGGGCAGTAGCGCACGAGGTATCATTCTGTTTTTCCCTTGCCTGGTTGGTGAGTAGCCGGAAATCACAGGCCTACCTTCAACATCAAGTTTAAGCATGCCAGCAAGGAGAATGCACAGATGATTATGTGCTGGCTTAATCTATTTTATGGGTATGGTCTCCTCAAGAGCAACAGGAACAAATCAATTTCTGAATGTTCGCATCCCTCTGTGGCCTAGGAGATGCACTTTTGGTCACCAGGCAACAACATCCCCTGCAAAACAGCCATTTTAGGTCCCGAGTGGGACAGCACACAGTAAGGTATTCCTATATGCAACCCGGTGAGTATCTCACTTCCGCAACTTTTCAGACTGTTATTGTTATCACCGTAGGTTTTCTTTCATTAAGCCCAAGCTGCACTTTATGAAAGCAGTGAAATTATGCCTAGTCTAGACGCCCTGTATAAATGAGTTAGGCCAACAAATATGCCAAATGGCTGACAGTATAGACTTCTAATGGGTGGTACAATCCAGAAGGAGGTGCAGAACTAATATTTCTAGACCAATATCTTTTCTAACTGTACACGTGATTTTTATGGTGGATTTTTTGGTGTGCATTTTCTGCATAGTTCTTTAACTGAAACTATTTATCAATTGGCAACTTGAAAACAAATTTCTTTTCACCACTTTTCTTTCTCTTGCTTGATGTTGTCCATAGACAAAAATATGGTTCCTAAAATCAGTCTTGATTTAAGAGTAAGGTATAAAATAATGTCCCAGGCTGTATCAGCGGATTCTAAGCAGAGCTTTCCTGTAAAAAAGAAGGGCCAAGATGACTGCAGGATACCTCTCAAATAGAGAACTTACACAGTATTAGCAAACTAATAGAATATAACCTCAAAGGCCAAGTTCAGATTGCTTTTATGTATTATTAATTTGGAATGACTTTAATGAAATCACAAGCCTAATAATGTATGAATTTCCTATGTCTCCTTTTATATTTTCCAACTATAACCATAGAGTGAACTTTCATTCGGAAACCAAATTTTGTTCTGTTTAGTTAAATCTTTAGATCCTCCAGGAGGATCTGGTACCTCTTGGATTGCCGCTAGCAGACCAGTGAGGCGCTCTGCAGGTGCAGGGCTGTACTACTGAACCTGATTACAGGATTTAGGGCTTAAAATTACAGGCCAGTCAGTTCTGTGGAACAGGCTGTATCCCAGCCCACCTCTTGTTCTGGTAGTGGTGAAGAACAGTAGACGGATGTATGAGTTTATGGTTCGTTTGATTTTATATAAATGACTTTGCTTATGAACAATAGAAGAAACAGATCACAGTACAAACAGCTTATATGTCAAAATGTGGTGCTTTAAATTATCTTATGTTTTAAATTGTTCATTATTTTAGGGCATTTTATAGCAATCTGAAAATATGCAGCTTTGCTTTGCTGTGTTTCTCCCCTTTTTTTTGCAGCCATCAATACAAAAAATGAATAAAAGGGTTTGTCAAATATATATTGGTAGCTCTGTAGCCTACTGAACTGCCAACACATAATGGCAGTAAGTACCACAAAAAGGTGATGCTGAGGGTGAGCTATAATTTATCCCAAGGTACGATTCTGCGGTAGCTAACAGTCCCGTTAAATGCACCTTCCAGGCTCAGAAGCGGTATTCGAGCACTGCTGTATCCCTCCTGTTTTAACTGCCCACCACATTTTCCTTAACCCCTGTTCGGGTCTACAAAGTTTCGTCTCCTCCAGTTCTCCGCAGCCTCTGCCCTGCCGTTTGCATACCTCCCGATGGACCCGGTGAGGAGGGATGCTAGTGAATCAGAAAGGCAGTGCTGGAAAATGGTCATAGCAGATGGAACAAAACCGGTTTAGTTGGCAACTCATAACGCAGGCATTCAACGAAGTGTTCATGAATAAAAAGAATAACTCTGTCCCGAAATTTAAAAATGTTAAAGCAGCCATATGTAAGACGCCATCTCCACATGCGTGTGTGTGAGAGAGAGGCAAAGGGAGAGGAGGAGCTGAGATTTGCTGGTAACAATGTTAAGCTAGAATTTTCCAAAGAAACATAAGCCAAAGAGAGCAAGTTATTAAAGAGGGAGTGTTTTAAAGAGCTGCTTCTGTAAAACTAGAAACTGTTAATGTTACTTTAGCAACATTTAATAGGGTGGAGGAAGACCATAACAAAACCTACTACTGATATATCCATCCCATGCATGCAGTGAGACGGGATGACAGATTCAGTGCTGCGCCCCGGTACAGGCCAGGCTTGTAGCTCAAAAGCCCAAACCTTTCCAGTGATCCAAACTAAACCCTCCCAGTTTACTTTTCACGCTGCTTTGAACCTTTGCCGCGAAGACAGGCAGCAGCGAACTTGGTCCTCCAGTGTCTTACCCTCAGCCTCTTGTCAGTGAAGCTGACAAGAGGATTCAGTTGTGATGCAGCCGGGCAGGGACTCCAGCTCAGACGCTTCAGCCCTGATTTTCTTCAGAGGCACCGCGTGTTGTTTCTGTGGCTACGTAGCTATGCGATCAGCGAGAAATAAGCAGGCATTCGCGAGCAGGTTGGCACTAAATGGGGCTGATAGGCATCCATTCAGAGTAATGGGGCTTCCGACCTTTTTATGGAGACAGTTTGTTTCTTTCAGTACCTTTTGGGGTGATCGCCGCTGCTCTTGTTCAACGCTCTAGACCGAAAGGAGACACAATCTGGAGAGACGACACGCGTATATACACAGACACACTCCGTGTAGGGGGGGCTTATCATGAACACAGGCCCCTGCGAGAAGGCGGCAAGCGCTACTGCAGGATGAATGTGGGAGTTAATGATTCAAATTTCATTTTACACTACAGAAATAAATTAAAATTGGCTGACATTGAACCGTGAGTTTTGGCCTGCTGTCGAAAGGAGGCAACCAGCAGCTGTTGGTTTTGGTCTGAAGGAAGCTATTTGGGTCCTGATCTTTCCCCATATGCAGGATACACCTGTTGAGAGTTTGCTGGTAAAAGAGGAACAAAGCAAGCAGGGCAAATGTTGAAGAGAGATATAAATGAGGCAGATGGGGAGAAAGATCATGAAGCAGCGTGGCAGGAAATGCTCTCCAGGAGGATCCTACCAGATTCTGCAGCCTCCTGCGCACCACAGAGCATCGCAGGAATCTTTTGTTCCTTGTTGAGTAGGTTGACCCTGATCAACAAAGCCTCCAAAATGAGTAGAGCTTTCCAGGACATAAAAGATGTTTTGATCTTGTACATGTCATTTTTCAAACCTGCCAGAAGCCTCTCTGACTGTAGACAACCCAGGAGATACTAGCTGCTGCATGAGAGTTGTTTGCATTGTCCTACAGCAGTGCTGAAAGTGATCCTGTAGCTTTCTTAAATTACCTTTCTGTTCTATTTACATAGACAAGCCTCAAACCCATACATTTCTACTAGTGAGACGTTTTTTAATGGTTAATAAACATAAAATATCCAGGTAGGCATTGCCAATATCTGGGAAAGACTTGCTACAAGTAATGGCACCGAGCATTCTTCTGGATGCAAAAGGATTTTCTTAGCGATGATCAACTTTGTCACAGATAGTTGTACAGGCTTCTAACTGCTTATTCAATAACTCTGCAGGCTGCAAAACCTGACAGTTATTATGCACGTCTGCAGGGATTAAAGCTAGTTGTTGAAATTGAATTGTAGGGTTTGAACCATTTAGTTGTATATGTGGATACTTTTCAACGTAAGGGGCGAGCTGTAGCGAACGTTTTACTTAACAAATCGGATCTATGTTAGAGTTAACCTCAAGTAAAGACTTTTTTTCTGACATAAATATTCTGTATGGACTTTCTGTATGGACAATTTTTATTAAATGACCTACTTGAGCCTAGGTTGAAACTCATTCAACCCTTTTCACTGGAGAGCCTGCAATTAAGCTCCTCGGGGAAATGAGAGGTTATATATATATTATATTGCCACTGCATGTCTGAAAGTTTTGTAAATTTTGTTACCCCAAAGTTTTTAGTACAACAAGAGAGGGATGCAATAACATTTTGCCTGTATATAAGAAAATTTAGGGGGTGATATCACTTGCACTTTTAAATGATTTATGAGACTAACTCACCATACGATTTTTAAATGCGTATGTCTTAAGATTGCTTTCTTTATTGCCTCTGGACTCTGCATACCACTACCAGTACTGCCAGGTGGATTTTCTAGAAAACTTTTGATCAAGGTAGATCCAGAGCTGAAGTAGCTGCCACTAAATCATCACCTATCTGTAGGGTAAAGCAGCATTCTGTTGGCATGTGGGAAATCAAATTTGTGAATGGACGAACGTTCACTACCCTGAGCTGATGATAGAAGATGAGTATCAAGCAAGTAATTACACAAGTATTGAGATAAAATAAGAGAAGAACAGCTAAGGTACGGCCAGAGGTTTCAGCAGACAGTAAAGACAAAGAGTATACAAAGGTTTCACAGAACTTTTTTTTTCAGCGTGTGTCTTCTCTGTTGTGGGTGATGAGGAAATACCTGTCCTGGGATTACATTTTTCAGGTGATGAAACTGAAGAATGGTCAGAAATAGAGGAATAAAAAAAGAGGTGATAGCAAATCAAGATACTAAATTGTAGTGCATCACCGGGACTAATACAAATCCAAGAACACTAAAGAACTTAAGAATGAAGTAACTAAAATATTATTAAAATGTATCATTTGCCGCTATGGATGGTGATGATACTGGAGGACGGCCAAAAATGTACTAGCCAGAGAATAGAAAAGATGGTAAAGATAGTTTATGGAAATGACAGACCTGTGAACCACATTTCAACACCAGAAAAAAAAAATCAATAAGAAAAAAATAAAAAAATAGAGTTGTTAAGGGTCAATATGAACTATTCCTGGTTGGTGCAAATAGTTTGGATTTTTTAAGGTTAATTATGTTCCTCTAACCTGTCATGTTCAGAAGCCTTTTAAATAATTTTCAGATGAATGTTTGGTTCTGGCTTCCTTCTGAAATGAAACCAATCTGATACTGACTTTACTAAAGCAGGGTTGAAACTTTGGCTACGATGACAAATTAAAGCTGGTGAAGAGTTGGGAAGCCATAGGAAGCGTTTGAGAGCGATACAAATGCAGTCCAATGTGTGTATATATACACACACGTAAGTATGTATGTACACACGTAAAACTCAGACAAATGAAGGGGTTTCAACAGTGGATGGAAAGCAAATTAATTAGGTTAAGCAAGTCAAGGAAGAATTGGGAGGGAAAATAGAAATATCATAACAAAGGAAAAAAGGAGAAATCATGGCAGGCAGAATTCCCTACAGGCTGTTGCCAGATAATTTACATTTTATGCCATTGTGACATTAGCTTTTAGAAAGGAAAGGAGGAATTCAAGCTTTTCAGTCACATTTAAAATGTACAGAATTAGTATAACCTCTCAAGGGAAATATTTAGGAATAATTTCAAACAAATCAATAAGTGTATCTTCAATAAGCATAGCAGGGATAACAAAAACCCGCATTAGGAAAAGTATAGAGAATCATATTGAAAACTTACTCTTCTTGTTAATTAAATGGTATGTCCTTGCCTTTAATAACATGCTTAGTGTATTTACCTCATCTCTAAAAGGTCATGACAGATGAAAGGTCCAGGGAAGGTAACTAAGCTAATTAAAGAAAAGGGGTACTTATAAGAGAAATAGATTTTAATGGTTATATGACCCAGAAAGATGAACATTGAGAGAACATGCACAGTAGAAAACAGATGTGTAAAGACGTAGAAAGAAGCGGAGAGAAATGGTGCGGTGTAAATACTGATGAACAGCAGAGAGAGAAAATTCAGCAGCTACCCTTTTTAATCCTATTCCATCTTCTAAGACTCTTTTGGCAACCATCTCAAAAGGTAAATTCAAAGCTAGGCCATCGTTTCATAACCCGTAGTGTTGGGATTGGAAAATCTGCATTGCAGCCCCTAGAGAAACTCTGGTTGATTCAGGCAAAATTTCTTCCAAGGATTTTACAAGAGAATGGTAGCTCCGTGGCTCTCATAAGGATGTCGTACGCTCTTTACATCAGTTCAGCTTCGCTGGCTGGAGCAGAAGTGAGGACAAGGTCACGTTCCTGCGCTTCCTGCTTTGCCCCCGTGGGTGCATGGGCATCGGTGATGGCGCTTACCCGCTGCCTTGCGGCTACCTGGCGTCTTGCAGCATCTCCCCTGGTGTTTCCCTGTAGAGTGTCTATCAGGGTTAGTCACGTTCCAGCCCATACAGTCAAGGCAAGGAAAGACTTGTGGAGTGTGTGGTGAAATCCCACCGTCTTCCCTTCCCCTTTGTACTGAATTTTAGTATTGCTGGAGCCTTCACGCTCTTGTTTCGTGAATAGATTATTAAGTTTTAGGTATGTGCTCTTAGGCTGGCTGAAGCTAGCAGAGGAAAATAATTCGGTCATTATTGCACAATGCACCTGTAAGTACTGTATTTTGGTTAGGGATTTATTTGTTTATTTATTAATTACTGAGCTCTGAAACATCTTTTGCAGACTCCCTTGGAGACTGGGACTGGGCAGTTTGTTGGTCAGTTTGACTGTAGCAGTTTCTATGGCTCGTTGCTGTAGTGGGATTACTAGTTTGGAGGAAGGAAAGAGACCGTTGAGTTTCTGAGCTCCGGCACTATCCTGTGTGGACCAGCTAGCTTTTTTTGTGTGTATTTGTTGCAACTATTACCAAACTCTTACTACAGTGGGAAGAAAAAAAAAAAAAAAAAAAAGAGCAGAATTATTAGAGAATTAATTGCAAATATGAGAGGAAATGAGCTCATTCAGATGATGACAACTTCTGGAGGAACACTTTGCTTTTGACCATTCTGACCAGCAAGTGTAGCATATATATAATTAGATGACTTGTCCCATTGCATTTCTCAAGAAACTGCAGTGGAAAAGAAAAAAGAATGTAACTCATTCTTTTTTCCCTTAATCTAGACATAGTAAATTTTTTTTAATGACGTATTTTGAGAACCTTTATCTTTTTTATATTCCGAGAGTTCAGCAAAGCCCCACGGCCATGGTTGCCATAATACTAAAGTATTTCATTCATAGTGAGCAAACAGCTCAGCCTTCTTTTAATGAGTGGTATATTCCAATTCCAGGCATCTGTCTAAAACCTGTAGTAGACAGACTGCATCTATTTACCCTGTTTTGTCTTAATTTGGGCTTATCCAACACGGAGATGGTGTAGTAAGTTCTGTATGGATGCAGCAGCAAAACCCAGAACTTCTCGACAAGACATGTTGTAAACTCATTGCACTTTGAGTCTGCTTTTTTAGAAAACTTACACAAATCCTCTGCTGTGTTTTACCAGTGCATAAGGGCTGGTTATCATTGTTGTGGTGTAACTGAGAGTTGAATTGGGCATATGGTGAGCTTTCAAGGAGTTTCATTTGCACCGAAGCAAATAATAAAGCAATAGAAATAAAGCTAGGTCTAGAGCTGGATAAAGCTGGTTAAAATAAAACTACTTCATTTTTAATTGCCCTTCTGTATAGCAAATTCTAGTATTATTCTCTTCAAATCAGTGCAATTTTGGCAAGATATGTCAGACTTCGAGGACACCGTGGAAGTGAAAGGATTATTTTACCCCTATTCCTAATTGAACCCTACATTTTCAACTTGAATCAAAAGGACTGCTTTCAAAAACTGAGTAGGAAAAGGCATTCTTAAATAGGAGAAAGCAGGTCAAAATTTATTAATAATAATAAGTAGAACATTTTAATTAATAGAATTCTAATGAAATATATCTTTTCTGCTACTTACTGTTGAACTTCAATGAATTTAGAGGTAATTACCAGATTTTTTTTTAGCAATTTAATTCTTAATAAATTTAAAGTCAGGAAAGATTTCACATATACAGACTGTTAAAATTTTAACAAATTTGCATTATGATGCTTGCTGTAATCTGAAAGCAGGCAAATAAACAAACTACAATATAGATGGTTATGTGAAAATATTTTAAAGTGAATTAGTACTTTGCCTAAGAGATCCAAAGAGTAAACTAAAAGACCTACAAAAGAGCTGAAAAACTGTAGCTGTAGGAAGTTGGAAGGAGTCAAGCTGGTGAAATCTGTGAAGCTTTGAAGGACCAGTTCTGTCATCCTAATTTGCGCTGGATGAAATCCCCTCCTGGGATAGCACCAGCAGAAGGTCTGTGAATCATTTTTTTGGCACAAAGATTAGGCCCCTTCTTTTGAAGACATAATGCAGTCCTTGGGTGATGCTTAGGCTTTGTAATGGCCAGTGCCCGAGGAAGCGGTCCACCCACAAAGCATCCGCCATGTGCACTCTATACCCCATCAGATGGCATCAGTTGACTGGGTGGCAGTGACTGAATTCTCAATAGGATACATTCAGAAAAAAGTTTTTCTATTTGTAAAGAATAATTTACTTGTAACTGCTATCCAGTTTTGCCTCAGTCTATTCCAGTGTACTAGACCAGTGCTTAGTAAGTGTATAGAGACGTTTCTAAAACATACCAAAATGTCTAGGAAGGATTAATTACAGCAAGGCCAGATTCAGCTGCAAAATATTAGGAGCACCCTGCTCACACCCCTTTGGTTATAATCATCTTCTGCAGTGCCAGAGATGCACTCATTGCAGTGCATGGAACAGACAGCTCTCCATTGTAGAAATCCTCATATTCTGATTGTTCAGGGAGGGAAAAACTGAACTGGAGAAAGCGCTTGATCTTAGTCCTTTAAATTCTCCATATATTTAAGTCGGTTAAAAGTGCATCCTTTCCCCTTCCCAACTAAACGTACACAACACATACACTCACCCTCAATTACACTGTTGCGTTTGTTTGTTTGTTTTTAAGTATTCTCCCTTTTCTACGGATATTGCATCAGGACATCTGCTATGAGGAGAATTGAGATCTCTTTCCCTTTTCCCTGTCTCTTTGAACTATATTTGCATTAGAGCAACCCTGCTTCTAATAAGAGTGGAAGAAAAGTGAGATGAGAGAACAAATGGAGTAAAGTGTTAAAGCCAATCAAACATAAACAAACTTTGGCTTAATAGTTCCCTGAGAGCTCGTTTTAAAGCAAGAAAGTCAGCTTTGGGAGAGGTGGAGGCTGGGGAAAGTAAAATAAGCCCGGAAAACATGTATCACACATTTCACAGTAACAATAATAATAAAGCTAATGAAGTTAACCAGGTAAAAGAAGGCTGATGCTTCCTGTTAATTTGGCAATAAAACTACTATTGATCTTTAAAACCAGTATTTAAGCAGCTAAGCATATCTGTTGGCCACCTATAACCACAGAACAATATTAAGATGTTAGCTACCTAACAATTACAACTGCCTGGAAAAAGTGAGGAAGACGAACATGATTTTTTTTGGGGGGGGAGGGGGGTATTTTTCATGGAAATTTGATTCCAGCAAAATTTTGAACAAATTCTATGTCTGTCCCCCAGCATTTATTTCAAATTGGAGTTTATTAGTCAACATTGAATTTAATGAGTATCACAGCATGATATAGCAGAAAGTAGCTAAGCAGAATATTTCTAGACACTAAAAAGCTTGTCATTATACAACTAGGCAAGTAATTAATATAGATACACCTCGCAATTTGAATTTGAATGTGTTTGCCATGGTGTCATAGCCCCAATATCTATTTGATGTCCACAGTGCTGTGCATTTTCTTCGATCCTTGTCATTTGTCTTTGCTGCTGCAGATTATTATTTACTAATATGCAGAGAACCGTTTTTTCTTCCTTGTGTTGCCTTTATTTCCAGACCTCGAGGCCTGCTGTTTCTGATTTTGAATTCCAATCCAATGGCAGGTGCCAAGATTCAGATGCATATTATCTATGGGCAGTAGGATCAGCCCATTTGCGTAGCATCAGTTGAACTGAACCACTCACTGTGCTGGCTGCATTTTAATATTTTTAATCTTTCTTTGGAAGGCATGCTATTTTGGTGAGCAACCAAATGCAGTCTAAGCTGCACACAAGAGGAGATCTGCAAATGGGTTTCTAAATGTAGGCTTCTGTAAAATAAAATAAAAAAAAAAAAAACAAACCAAAAACCAAACCACGAACCAAAAAAAACAAACCCATGAAACTGGAGAATCTATTAGGTCCAAGCCACCCACCGCCATCTGGAGCAATAAGTTATCTATCCTATTTATCTAAAGAAAACTTTGGACATGACATGAGCAGAAATGAGGTGAATAAGTTGAGCTGAAATAATTTGTACATTAATCTTTTAAAACGTCCAAGGCCAAGAAGGCTGATTTTAAGAACTGCTGAATGACATTACCATAATAATGTGAAATAGACCATTTTAAAGGCAAAAAACCTGTTCCCACTAAAGTCAATAGCAAAATCCCACTGACTACAATAGCAGTGGGATTGGTCTGCTAAGTAGCAAACCATGCTTTAAAAAAATCAATACTTCAATTTTACAAGGTAATATGGATAGCAGTATAGTTGCCTATTACTGGACCCCGTAATCTGTGGATTTTATCTCTCTAATAATACTGAGGTTCAGCACCTATCTTATGAGTCATGGAGAGGAAAGACATAGAAGCTGTTCCAAAATCATTTCCCCTGCCCTTAGCCGGGAAAGCTCTCCAGAGGCAGGATGCGCTGCACCCTGCGTGCCTCCATCAGTGCCACGCAGCCAGGATTGCTCCCAACTGAATGACCGCCTTGCTTGAAAAAAAAAGAAAAATAATAATAACAAAATAAATAGCGTTCATCACTGTGGATCTCGCTGTAGCGTTTTGATGCCCAGAGCTTCAGTTCCAACTCTTAATATCTTCATTGTGTCAACAATGAAACAGAAATGCCCTGAAATGGGTCAGGTTTTCATCTCAAACCACCCCGCAAAAAAATACCAGTGACTTTTATTTTTTATTTTGTGTTTTCCTCTTACGTTTCAAGCGTTGCAGTGTTGTGATTCGAAACAGAGCCATATCCCATACATTCCCCTTTTACACAAAGGCTAGACGTAGATTTTAACCGAAACAGAGCTAGACTTTTGGGGCAGGGGCTGTATTTTCCCTCCCCGTCAGCCCAAGGGCAGCAGGACCCCCGTGTTTCCATTCCCTGGAGCTCAAACCATCCCTCGCAAACACAGAGGGGTCTCTGCCTCCCTCCGCGTACCCCAAAACCTGCGCGTGATGGGAGCCGAAGCGGCGAGATGTCGTGTCGGTGTGTGTCTGTGTGTCCGTCCCCGTGTCCCCCCGTTCCCCCCCGTCGGGGCTGCGGTGCGGGGAGGCGGCGGGCGGGCGGGCGGCGCGGTGACCGTGACTCCATGGGACATAATGAGCGCAGCGGTTCGGCAGCCGGCAGACATTTCCTCCCCCCCTCCCCCCCCGCAGCCATATGGTGCCGCACACAACCGCCGCGCCGTGCGGGGTTGGGGAGGGGGGGGTGTTGTTGTTGTTGATCCCCCCTCCCCTCCTCTCCCCTTCTCCCCGCGCTATGTCTCCCGGGGGGTACCGGCCGGTGCTGCCCAGCGCCTCTCCCCGGCTGCACCTTGCCGGGGACGGGGGTTGGGGCTGCGGAGGGACCATCTGCTGGGCCCCCCCCCCGCCCCGGGGCCCCGCGTTCCCGGGGCCGCCCCGCGGGAGGCAGCCTGGGCCGCGACGCCAGCTGGGTGCGGGGGCTGCCCTGAGGGGCGAGGAAGGGGCTGAGGCGAGGGCGGCCGCGCCGCCGCTTGCCCCCCACCCCCCAGGCCGGTGCCGGCTCCGCCGCCGCAGTGGCTCCATTAATTGATTCAGGGCCTGGGCTGGCATTGAGGGCACGGGGGAGGGGGGAGCGGGGAGAGGGTGCGGCTGTGCCGCCATCACCTCCCCCCCCCGTTCCTATGGTAACAGTGAAATACCTCCGGGACACACACACGCACCCGCTCCCCACTCCCACTCGCGGAGGCGGGGGGGGGGGCCCGGCTGGGCCCGGCTGGGCCCGGACACGGCGCCCTCGGCCCCGCCGCCGCCCCCCCGCGCCGCCCGGTTCCCATGGCGACGGGCTGCGGCAGCACCTGTGTGGCTCCCGCCCGGCCATCGCCCCCTCGCCCGCCGCCTCCCCCACCCGCCTCCGCCCGGCTCCCCGCCGCAGCCCGGCCCGGCTCCCGCGGGGGCCGGCTGCCAGGCTGTGTCAGCCCTTCGGAGAAAGGGCTGCGGTCAGTAGGGGCGGAGGAGGAGCAGCCGAGCCGGCCCGCAGACGGCATCCCGCGGGCCGCCGGCCCTCGGCCTTGCGCCCCCGCGGCGGGCACCGCCGGCCCCGAGCAAGCCGTTTGCTAGCCCACCCCCCCCCCCGCGGTTAAACGTGCGGGCAGGTAATAACGTGAGGTAAAATAGTAGCTCCGGTGTGTTTTCAGTGCAGCAAATGCCCCGTGGCTGCTCAGGGCAGGTGGTTACTGGTGGCACTGGTAGCACCCAGAATTATACCAGCGCTGGAGATGGGTGGGAGCTGTTGTGTGGGCGGCCATGGGTGGGTGTCCATGCTGGGCTGCTCGCTTCCTGGCAGAGGGTGGGTGCTGGTGGTGATACGGCTGGTACCGGTTTCACTGGAGCGGTCTCGGGTGCTGGCAGTGCTCTGGCATGATGGCTGTCTAGCCCGTGGACATCGCAGGCCTCCGGGAACAAGTGGTTTGACTCAGGGAAGCCCTTGTCTTTGGAAGCAAGCCCCAGGTCTCTTAAGTGAATCCATCGTACCATGACGCGATGCCACATGAGGCCCTGCTGGCAGATGTAGGGCTGCCCAACAGCACGGCAGCTACATGTACTCGCTGTAAATAGTGACACGTCATGGCTGGCGTGGTTTGAGGTGCAAGGAATGGAAATAAAACCTTGCGCCACTGCCACTGCTGGTGTTCACCCTCGCCTTCTGCTTTTGCCAGAACACAGCGCTTGAAACACCTTTTCCTTACCAGCCCTGGCACTCTCTTACCCTGTGTACATAGCTATATGGTATGTAGTGTGGTATATAGTTGTAGCTATCGCTGAAAAGCAGTGTTGCTCAGCTTTTGGCCCTCAAGGTGCTAAACTGGCTATTACAGGCAATGCAAATGTTTGCTTACAGCTCTGATGTGAAAATGTGGTCTTGGGTCCCTGACAGGCAGGTATTAATCTGATACATTTTGAAGCCAGGCCTGTCCCTCTGAAGAAGACTTGAGAGTCCCTTCCTCCATGTGGCTGAATGGGGCAGCCCAGGAATTGGGAAGAGGGCATGCATAGGAGGAATGTCCTTAGCCTCAGGTACTAGGAGAGGTTTCTCTTTTAGCCATAATACGAGAAAACTATTTTTTATCAGCTTCACTATATACTGGATTGTATGTCATCAAATACAGCTGGAGGACTCCCATTGTCTTTAATAGAACACAGCTGAGACCTAAAAAGATAGTAGAATACCTGACCAATAATAAAATCACCCATGAAAATAAAAATTGGATTCCTTTGTGCAAAACTAACCACAAAACTGCATTTGTATCCCAAAGATGGTAATGCAGAAAAGAGCAGGAAGCTTTCTTTATAGATGTTAAAATAGCTTAAAAATGGAGTGTTATCAATTGTTAACAATTTCATTGTGAGTCCCATGGTGTTTGTAATTTTTTCTTGAAAAATCCCATCTCCAGTCAAATGCTCGTGAAAATCCTACTTTTGTGTTAAAAAAAATCAGACAAAAATCATTTAGTAATCCCCACAGCTGTATAGAAGAGATTGTCAGTCTTAGCAACAACTCCCTGTCAATTCTCAAAATCTCTCAAGGACCATGGGTATTTCATTATCAGCCTTTTGACTGATGAGTGTATAAAATGCTAGTGCTTAGCGTCGTTCTAGAGACCAATAGTGTTTATTTATGAACTGTGAATGGTCTTGCAGGCTGCTGTTTCAGAACTTTCACTTTAAACTCTGCGAATACCCCGAGTGGACCCTTCAGACTTAGAAACCAGGAAATAAATGTGTGTTTTCTCCTAAATCATACAAATTTTCAGACCAATTTAATGATTTTTCCATACCCTATTTCATTAATTCAAATACCAGTTAAATAATTATTCTCAAAACAAAGGCCATGAATATGAAAGATGAGAAAATGCAGGATAAAATTTCAGCAGAATCCTTTCAACATAATGCCTAGTAAGCTCTTTGAAAAAAAATTCAGAAGGTGCTCAAAACAACAAAAACAGACTCAAATTTAATTACAGAGATAGGAACACTGAATACATCTTAAATTATATAAAGCTCAGCTTCATAATAGGGGAGTCTAGAAGCTTCAGTTTCTGAAGTTTACAAATCAGATTGTAAAAGCTTAATATGAAAAAAAATTGCATGAGTATGCTGCACCATGAAGCAAGCTCTGGAGAAAGACAGCACTCTAGTAAATGGCTTGCTGAAGGCCGTATTTCCCAGGTGCCATCTCACCACAAGCAGGGGGCATTCCTTCTGCAACAACACAGGAACACAGGAGGATCAAATCTGAAAGCAACTTCAACACCATTATTTTTTGGTGCCATAATTCCAATAGGTTGACTTCTGTGGGGCCAAAAATGCAAAATAAATTGCTACAATATCAATAACTTGCAAGAATTAATTCAGAGAATTTATATGGCTTGAGTTATACATAGCACCAATTGAGTTGATCATGATGGTTCCTTCTAAACCACTACAATCATCACCACCATAAAAAGAAGGGTAGCCAGAAGGTCAAGTCAGGTGATTCTCCGCCTCTACTCCATGCTGGTGAGACCCCACCTGGAGTACTGTGTCCAGCTCTGGGGTCTGCAGTACAAGAAAGAAGTGTACATGTTGGAGCGGGTCCAGAGGAGGGCCACAAAAATGATCAGAGGGCTGGAGCCCCTCTCCTATGAGGACAGGCTGAGACAGTTGGGGTTGTTCAGCCTGGAGAAAAGGCTCCACAAAGACCTTATTGTGGCCTTTCAATATAGAAGAGGGTTTATAAGAAAGATGGAGAGAGACTTTTTACCAAGACCTGTAGTGACAGGACGAGGGGCAATAGTTTTAAACTGAAAGAGGGTAGGTTTAAACTGGGTATAAAGAAGACATTTTTTACGATGAGGGTGGGACACTGGCACAGTGTTCAGAGAATTTGTGGATGCCCCATCATTGGAAGTGTTCCAGGTCAAGTTGGATGGGGCTTTGAGGAGCTTGATCTAGTGAAGGATGTCCCTGCTCATGGCAGGGAGGTTGGACTAGATGATCTTTAAAGGTCCCTATGATTCTATAAATCTGTCTCTGTAACTCGGGATAGCCAATATAACTGAGATCTGGCAAGGATGAATGCAAACAATAGGTTGCTAGACTGGATGCTGTCATCTTAATAGTTTTCTTTATTTCAGTGAATATGCAAAGCTGAAACAGATACATTGAATGGAGAAGGAATGTATATAAGCTACAAGCAGAAACAGGGAGGCAAAAAAAAGACAAAAAAAACCAAAGAAAGGAGCAGCTGAGCAGAAAAACTAATAGGAGAAAATGAAATGGAGCAACCCTTTTTGCTTCAGCACCCAAAATCTGAGGGAGTTTCAGAAGGAATTTTTTGGGTATCATCAGATATCATAAAATGTGTTTGTCAAAAAGCATGAAGAAAAAGTATTCCTGACCCCTGGAGAAGGGGAGTGCAATTGTGGCATTGTGTTGTGAAGTTCCCTCGGATGGCAAGTTCCTGTTAAAAATGACTGAGCAAGATGGGAAATGGGCTGTAGTGGTGAATAGAGAGATGGGATAAAACCCCAGATACAGAATGAAACCCCATCCTAAATGCATTGTACCAGCTTGTGGCAGCTACCTCAATGGTCTGTTTGTTTTTCTTAGGTAACATTTAGCCAGCTTGCCATGACATTGAAGTATTATTGAATCAATTTTAATTTAATTTCACACACACCCATATGTAAAAAACAAACACACATATTTACCAGACATACAGCTGTGCCTGATGTCTCCCCAGAAAGCAAATTCCAGGATACATGCAGAATACCCCCAATGAAAAGTTATGCTAGAAATTATTTGATTTGATGGGAAATTACTGTGTCATTTCCTTTTAAAGACTGTAGCACTCAAAATATGGTATTGTAATAGGCTATTTGCACAGAACAGAACAGGACTTGTCTGCGTGGTCTTTTTTAACATCTTGGCGGTCCATGCAGATTTGGCAGTTGTATATCCAGGATTTTGAATCTAGAGTTTTCCTAGTGAGGGAGAACTGGACTTGTATGTGGTTTGGGTACCAGGTGTGATTCATCAATAAAGTAATAGCATATTTCTCTCAGAGCAGACAGGGCTTAAATGATGTAGATAAAGTACATATTCAGTCCACATAGCTGACTCCATCTGTTGGTGCAAGTGCTGCAAAGCCTTTTAGGTTATTTGGAGATAGCGGTTGCTATAAAGTGCAAGCAAATGAGTGGGTGCAATGTATTTACAAAGAGAGATATGTGATACAGTAATTCCTACTACACTGGCATCCTTGATTTTACTGTTTCATAGTACCCATCAGCTCCTTCTGCAGTGTATCTTGGGAAATGTAGTCCAGGAAGAATCAAGCCCGATGTAAGGGAAAGGTGCAGGTTTGAGAAAAGCAAATTGTGGTTTCCTTTAGGTACAGCAGCATCTCAGAAGATGCAGATTAATGTCGAATTGATGCATAAAGAGACAAAATATCGCATTTGCAAATCCATGTTTTGTTCAGCAGAATAAAAATGTTGTCGTTCATGTTGTCAGCAAGATGTAAATAGGTGCTGACGCTCCTTGTAACACAGATTTGAAGCTCTATACCCTTAGCCATAACACAACGTGTGTGTGAAACTGCATCTCTATGTCTGTATGAGCTTTGCTGAGGAACTAAAACTGGTGGTGGTGTGTCCCTACTCCTTTGTAGACAGAGCATCATTTTAGAGAGAATAGGACAATTTGGGAGCTTGAGACATAGTTTATTAAAATCAATGTGAGCTTTCAATGGGATTTTTAATTGTGTTATTATTAATGAAAAAAAAGAATGTGCTAGGCCCTTTGCAAGGGAAGCTGGTTTTGGCAGGAGCAGAGCAGGAACTGGGAGCTACACTGGAAACAAGGCAGTGATACAGCAGAGCCTTATGGTGGTGTCCACCTATTTCTCACTCCCGCTGAGAGGACCTTGCTGACTCTTTCTCAGCAGATACGATCTACTATGGCAGAGAAACTCTGTTCCCCAAATGAGTCCTAGAGAACATATAACTAAGGAACAGCAGCACAGCAGTCTGCAAACCTTTTGTAGCAGGCGGATGGTGTGGGCTCAGCCAAAGATTCTGTATTTACCTCCACTAGTCTGTAAAACAGTGTCTCAGAGGCAGTGATGAAAGCTACCTCAGAAGAGGCATTTCGGACAAGACAGAAGAAAGTACATCATGAGCAACAGAAGACAGTCCCTTTTTTGTCAGGGAATGGGCTAGGTGACCATTTGATTTTTCTTGCATCTGTAATATCCCTGATTTTGTATAGCACTATTCATCTCAAGAGAGCCCATAGCCCATTGCAAGCTAAACCGTGAATTACAACTGGCTCTGGGTTGGATGGCCGTATCCATCAGTCAAACTGTACACAGCATGTGTACGTAATGAGAGGAAGAGAAACATTATTGTCATTTTTATTGTCATTATTATTGTCATTATTATTACTGAAGACATCCGAGTGCTGCGTCCCATTATCTTAATACAGCCAGTATACACAAAGGAGCGAGAAAATGGGCAGGTCACTTAATATTGGTGAATTATGGTTTTGCTACAGTTTGAATACAGTAGTTTAAGATATTGGGAGACAGAGCACCAAATTCTGGTGAACCTGATGAATAATATAGTAATTATGCTGTATTTAATACGTAATTGAATTCTAATGCTATGTTTCAACTTTTCTTCCTGGTCTGGTAAATGGCTGAGAAATTTAAAACTTTATTCTTTTTATATAAAGAGAGAAAGTGCAAGTAAGGGTACATACTTGAAGAAAAAAATGTTAATATAGTGCTGGGTTTGTGTTTTGAGCACAGAATTGTACTAATAATTATGAATATTCATATAGTTTGCATATTAACTGTTGTAGATATGAAAGAATAATCATGAACTTTAATTATACAGAGCAGACTATTTCATCTGCATCTTTTCTTTCATTAACTATGCTTTATGTATACTAATATTAGTATGCGAAGCAATACTGTATGGGAGTAAATTCATGGGCATGCCTAGATTAAGGCAGAGACTTGCAAACATCTGATTAATAGGAAGTCTTCAACTTGCAAATACTCTGATTTTCTGTCTTCTGTCTGGCATCAGATATTGGGTAAATCTGGTTACCTACTTACTCAAAATACCTATTTTTGCAGTAACGTTCAGGAAATAATATATTTCCCTTCATTATTTGACTGTCTTCAATTCTTCGATTCTGTTAAAAAAAGAAAAGGGATGGTGGACAGCACCATTAGTGATCAGAACTGAGGTGTAGGTCTTATCTTCACTAAAAAAATGAAGAAGCTGATATTAAAATTAAGAAGCCAAAATTATCCGATAAAACAGCATTTGCAAAGTCAGTGTTGTAATTTGTAATTACCATTGTTTTGAACTGATTACTGTTTAGGGCATACTCCAGATTTGATGCAGGAAATGTTCTGAGTAAAATTTGTGCTACTGAAGACCTAACTCCTTTCTACTAGGAATTTACAGTCTAGACATCTATGTCCATTTCAGTTTCAGAGCAACATAATAAAGGAAAATAGTTCCATTCACTTTCCTGTTTTATAATCAGTGATACATGTGCATGTTAGATAAGACTGCAAAGCATTTAAAAGAAAATTCATACCGAGCCATATCTTTTAAGGCTTTCGAAGAAGGGGACCGCTATGCAGTAAAGGTCTAAACAAAGGACACAACAAGCATGAACCCACTGAATTTCATTGCCAGTGGCAGAACAGACACAGATTTTGATTCCCAGTGCTCAGATGAGTGGTGGTGCCTGAGCGTGCCTGAGAGAACATGCGCATAGTCCCTGTGGAAATTGCTAACCATAGATCTGTTTAAGCCCTGAAAAAAGCGTTTGGACTGCATGAGGAGCTGCAGATAGACTGAGAGAGGAGTGAGGGGGAGAAAAAGTAAGAAGTAGTGGGGAAAATGCATTTTATCTTACTGCTTCTGTAAGAAGAACCAATATCACTCCCACAAACATTTAAGTAGAATATTTTCATTGCTTTCAGGAAGGCATTAAGCAAGGCAAGAAAGACTCATGTTCTTATAGTGCTTATTGAAAGAAAAGTTGATGGAGTTTTTAGAGAAAAACTGAGTCTACTGGGCCTTCAAAGAAGTTCAGCAGACTGTTTTAGATGGTTGTATTCTCAGTGCAAATAGAGTTTGGTGGGCTTTCATGAAGGTTCATCATGTGTAACACTAGCAAGTGTTTTCTATCACATGAAGATCTTCAATATCATATTTGATACAGTTATTTTCCTTCTAAAGGAGAGTACCAAAAGAGTTTTTAAAGACTCCCTTTTTTCAATCACCGCCACCATTTTTCTCTTAGATTCTGTCTATATATATATTTCATTTACATCACTGTAGAAAAAATTAATTGGCAAGGTGAAACTGTGGACCAGTGTTGAAAATTTCTCCTAAGCAAAGTCTGGCTAATATTGACTTCAGTGTACAGTAGCAGCATGTTTGTGCTGAATGGTGATATGAACTCTCCATCTGCAGATGTCAGCCGCCTAACTATCACGCTGGTCAGGACTGAACATATGGTTGAGCAGTGTTTTTCAAAACTTGGTTCTGCTGGCAAGGATTGGCCTCTTCATGCTGTGGACTTTGTTTATGGCTGGGGAAGGGAGGAAAAACGAAAAGGAGAAAGAATTAGTGTAAATGATCTGACTATCTGCAACAGTACTTGCTCATAGAAACACAGGTTTTTGCATCTGGCACTTGCTCTTGCCTAGGTTACCCAGGAGAGAAAAGTGCTGTTGTAGGAGTGAAAAAAAAATAATTAGGGAAATGTAATTTAATTAAAGAAAAAGCCAACAAATAAGTTGTTAAAGAGCCCCACATAAGTCAGCTGAGGTAATTTCATTTTGTAAAACCTGATCTGTGCGCACACACACACACATATTAACTAAACTAATACAAAAGAGTGCAATATTCTTAATTTACCATCTAATTTAGTCTGATGATAATTTTGAGGGCACAATCCCTCCCTTGGGTCTGAGATAGGATCAAAACCCTTGGGGTTTTTAATGTATTTTTGGAAGGATAACTTTTGCACCCCTCATAATGAATTATCCTGAAGAATGTGGTTAGATATTTGGTTCATGGCATTTGCTGGCTACACCAAAAACTTACTGCCAATATCTGGCATAGACATTTGCTGCTTCTGTTTCCAGATATGGTGGAGAGATTGTGTATCCAATGTTTTCCCTGATTTTTCTAGGTACTGTGTTGCTTCGTCTGAGAACAGAGGCTAATTCTCCCTCCAGTTCCTACTTTGCTTGTGTTTGCAGATCATCAGGGCTGTAACGCCACCACTGCTAAAAGTGCCTGCAGGCAGTAGTCAGTGTACCAAGCACAGACCCATGCATTCAGTTTTGCACTAATCTGACCACTGAGTCCCCAGTGGCCTGTATCCCTGGTCAGGTAGCATTACCTGCGCAATTACAGCGAGCCCCTTCGTAATCCCTGCCCGTTTGTCCTTGCAGAATTCTAGAGGGACCTCCGTTAGAGGTCGTTCGTTTATACTCCAGGAATATTTAGTCTTGGAAGTACCTCTTTGCTCCCTGCGACAGACAGCTTTCTTCCAGTGTGGTTAGTATATTGGTAATGTGGTCAGAGAAGCAGGCCATGCGTGGAGCACGCGTGCCCTGCAGACTCCTGTCCCCTTTGGCACTGGAGCTGGGGACAGTTGTCATTATTCTGCGCTTTGCCTTTCCGAGTTGCTGAACCAGTGCCTGGCTTATACCAGCACTAAGATTTTGTATGGGTGATGCAAATCCACTAATATTTTCTCATCTGTCTCTACCATAAGCTGCCTGTACAGCACCAGTGCAGCTTAAAATCTGATCCCCAGTCTTTACTGATGTTGCTAATGAGGTTACCAATTAATGGCACCTAATGGTCTGTTGTAGCAGTGGTTTCGGTGATGGAGACAGCTGTCCTCTGGGAACTGTGCTGAGACCGGGAACTCATTTTGTATAAGCAAGTGAACAGCTGTTGCAGAAACCTCGATGGGAGAGATTAGGTCACACACTTCACCTCCCTGCCACCCCAGGGCTATTCCTTGCAGTAGGCAGCAGGTGGAAGGTGGAAGCAACTTTAAGGGACAAAAGCCCTTGCTGGAGTCGGACCCAGAGATCTAGACACAAAACTGCTATATCTCATTAGCAGTCTTCTGATGCATCCCGTTCCCCTGACTTTTTGAAGTATTTTACCAATTAACTAGGATTTTTGAAGCAAAGTTTTAGAAGTTTTGTCACTGAGCTGTGTTGATCTGTGGTGTGGTATCTTCCTGGAACCTGACTCTAGTATGTAACTCTTGGCACTCGCATATCGCGTTTTTTAGTAAAAAACCGAACTCTGTGAACACCCTTGCATCAGAGGCTTATGAATATTTGGAATATAATATTAAAATATCAATTTAATTTCACAGGCAGCACTTTGGGGTAATGAGTTCTCATTAGTAAAGCTTCACTTTAGTGTTAGGTTACTTTTGGCATACAGTAGTTGCATTTCATCAGTCTGAAAAAAGGTGGCATTATAGATCTACATTGCATTCCCCTACTGCTTGAATACCTGTAAAGTATAGCACACTTTAAAATAGAATTGTGTAATTGTTCATTTTTGGAACATGACAGGAATGTTAAGAGTTAACATTTAGTTAGTAGCTTGACCATTTCTTTTTGCTGAACTGATGACAATACTAGGTACTATAATTTATAAAAAAACCGAGAACATACCAAACGGGTCAACTCTAGGATTCACACTCCTTCATTCTAAAATCCCCTCCAGTCAAAAATATTTGAAGACAATCAGTTGTTTTATCCTGGTAACCTTATTTGGGAAAAGCAAATATTTTCATGCTCACCAAAGTACTATACAGCTATAAAGAACTGTCGCTTTGGAGATGAAAGTAAAACTAAGTTTTGTGTGTGTGTTGTCATGCTAGTAACTTTTAGAAACAAAGTTTCATGGAGATTAACATACAGTGTGCTGAGCTGTCAGAGTGGGGAGCTGAAGTGCCTTCCCTTCAAAATATTCACCAGGAGTATTTTGAAGAGACCATTCCAGGTTACCTGTGAGATTGAAAAGGCAGTTCCCCTGCTAAGCATTTAGCTTGGCATTGCAGCCTTCTCTGGGAAAGTCTTGCAGTAACTGTTTACAGCTTGGCAGATGTAATTATCTTATAAACTGTGTGGAGAGTAGAAAGACATGAAAAAGTGTTTAAAGGGAATGTCATTTTAATATTTGTACGCTTAATGGTCACTTGTGCGTCCCTGACTTGTTATCCTTTTATTTTTTGGCTTAGCCTGATGGTGTATTTACAATTTTTTGAACAACTGAAGAAATCTGTACACAGAAAGATTACCACCAGCCTCAGAATGACTTCTTTGAACTCTTTTTGGTGTCTCTTAGTTAGGAGAAATCTTATTTTATCCTAATACTTACCTCTATATTCAGTTTTACTTTCAGTAAAAGAATAACGTGTTACTTTCAATGGAATGAATTTTCACACACTTTCATCTTGTTTCATGGTAGAACTGAAGTCTTGGCAGTTTATTAAGCTAAAAAACTGCAATTTCTGAGAATTCACACAATTACAGAAAATTCTGGTAGAAGTTCCTTGTACCTAGCTGAATCCTCTAATGAGTCATAAAGAAGGAATAAATGCATTAAAACTTTGATCATGAATGTAAGCTTAAACAAAAACTTCAGTTAAATTTGGCTATGTTACACTTCTGTTCAGTTAATCCTTGATGTCCTAGCTGGGTTTATTAGCTCTCAGCTGCTTACCACACAGTGAGTTTGAAGTGGGCAAGTGAAGTGTGCTGGATATTTCCAGAACTGTAGTGACTATTTTCAAAAAAATAGACTTCAAAGTCAAAACTTCATTATTGCTAGTAGAAAACTAACCCACTAGAAAAGAGACAACATCCTTCCGGGACCGGGAAATAATACAATCTGGTTATCAAAAGGAGAAAGAGAAATAATTGTAGTACTTCTCTTTTAAAATATCGACTTCTGAACAAACTATTCAGAAATGGCCTAAGACCAGAAACTATTTTCTAAATGAATTTTTAAAATTAAGAATTCATTGGTAAATTATAGTCAAGTTCAAATTAATCACAAAAAAAAAAATGCAATTTGCTAAATTAATTTTGTGTCTGTGTGTTAGAAATTGAACAAAATTGTTCACTTTTGAAGTGCAAACTGGCATCTCCCCACAGGTGTTATATGTGCTCTTCCTCTCTCCCTGTCCAATTCTTGCTTTGGTTTAATTGGAATTGTCCCATACTTTTCACGGAATATGGTGCATTTAATGCCTGCATTGATTGCTCCTACGTTAAATATAGCACCTCAGCATACTTTTGTAGACAGAATACAGCATTTATTGGCTTTCTCTGACAAAAAAAACCCAACCAACCCACAAACAAACAAACAAAGGCAGAAAAATCCAGCTGTAGTAATACTGTGCATCTAATGATGAAAGCATCAGCTGTGGTTTTAACAGGCTAAGTAGGCAGGAATTTGCTGAAGAGGGAGGCAGGTGGAAGGCGTAATGTGGCAAAAATGGTCTCCATATCAGAATAGGTGTTTGTTCTGTTTCTTTCTGCTCTCCCCAGTTATACCAGGGCCATGTGTGTCCCTGAGCTAGATATTTAAGTGTCTTCCTCATCAGTTTGAGTGATGTTCACCACAGTTTGCATGGGTGAAAAATCCCACCTTGTCATATAAGGAAGCTGTGGCTGCATCGGCACTGGCATTTTAGTTTGGAAAAGGAATGTGCCTTTGAAACAAAGCTTCTGACCATGCTTGCTGTGCTTGTTTCACACTGCAGTGGATTCTTCAGAGTGGGAACTGAATTCCTTTCAGAAAACTGGCATTTGTTCCAGGCGTGCACCTACTGGATTGCAACCAGAAGTGGGTGCCCAGCACAGGGGGCCAGGTTAGAGCTAGCCTGAAATACGTACAGTGTGGAATCAGCTCCTGGGTATCAACTGCTTTGCTCTACAGATCTGCTGCTCCTGCGCTGCCCTGCTTGCTCTCGTAGATATAGCTCATGCCCTTTGGTTAGCCTGCGGCAACAGACTTCACAAATAGTAAAAATGCGGCCTGTATTGTGACACAGTTTTGTTCAGAACGGTTGTGTAAATGTTTAAACACCTAAGGACAAATGCACTATGCAGCCAGGGCTTTGCCTGTCCTGTACTTCTCACTGGGGTCTTCTGCCATTCCTTCAGGGCTCTGAATGCGTTTGATCTTGAGATGGCTTTTTGAAATTGCCTCTTGCCTCCCATATCCATGCTTATGTTCAGCAGGAGACACAGGAGTCTATAGACACATTCCATATTTAATTTCTAAGCTCTTCTGCACTAGCACTAATGACGATACGTCTGCCTACCCATCCGCGCTTGTGAAAAAAGATGAAAACAAAAAGTTTTTTCCCTTCTTCAATATGGAAAGAGCTTTAAATATTTATCTCAGAGACCACTGGCCAGGTTATTATCCCGTTCATGCCAAAGGGGCCTCTGAAGATACCTTGTCTATCATGAAATAATTTCCAGGCCCATTTTACTGCACTTCAGGAAAAGAAAGGTGACAGACCTTCCCTTTGCAGTTTAGCAAGTAGGGTTTCACAACCTGCTATCTCTAATTGCCAGAGCTTAATTTAATAGAGCTAGTTATTCACACCAGGTGATGGCCTCACCTGAAATGACTCAGTAGGATAGTCCTTTTAGGTGGGATCTTTTAGACTTATAGGGCAGTCAGTATTGACCTCTTACTGTTTGTGGACAGAGATTTTGCTTTGGTGCTTTTCCATTGTCTGGAGTAATCCAAGAGATAAAGAAGAAAGGGACTTCTGCTCAGTATTGATTTGGTCTCTCTTATCTTTCCTGGGTCTCTTGAATTCCCTCATCAAGACAGTCAGAAGACTTTTACTTCCCTACAACTTTCATAAAATCTCCAGACTTTATGTCCGTTGTTTAGTTTAGCCTCTCATCTCAAATGGCACATCAATTTGCTATTTTACTTCACTTTATTCTCCTTATTTTCATAATCTATTTCCATGATTAGTTTGACTTGTTGCTGCCATATCCAAGCTTAGTGGTTTAGTCTTTGTAGGGTTTATTGCTCTAAAGGTTCCAGAGAGAGGACTTGACAGCTGGAAATGGTGTGTATCTGCCTTAATATAACTCTGATTTTTCATGTCTCCATCTGCTGGTAAAAGATGAGATTTGCTGTTCAAACAGATCATATAACAAGTAACAGAAACTACACATTTCAAATGATAAATACCTCTTTCACTATTATAGATACTTTCCCTTAGGAACTGGATAGAAATGCTAAATGTATTTATTTTTAGGCTGCTTAATAATAGCTATAAAAATACTATTAACTTATGATCTGTTGCGGGTTTATACTACACTGACAGGAATGAGTTAAATATTCAAATGGAGATACTAATAACCTGGGAATTCAAATCAGTGTGCTGATGAAACTGGATGTGTTTGTGGGAGTAAGAGACATTCTAAAATGGTCATCCCTCTTTTTAAACATTAATATTTTTACAGTTACTGAGCAAGCAGATAAAGGAAATAATATATAACAGGATTTTCAATCTGATCATTTATTTTATTTCTGCAGAGAGGTATATAAGGCTCATGTTATACATAAACTACCACTGGTTCCTCCTCACAGTTATAATACAAAGGGAGTAAAACACCTACATACAGTCATGTCAGGAGCTCATTATGCAGAAGCTAAAAAGGTGGGGTTTTATGTACACAACTTTCTATAAGGATATAGTTCACTCAGAGCACAATGTTTCAGTCAGCAAAACACTTTGCTTCCCATCCAGTGGAAATGCAACTTCAAGACTGCAAAAGGCGATACTAGTCAGCAGAGTTTGTGGTGACACAAATGTGCTTTAACTCTGCTGTTGTCTGAACTGGTGTAGGTCAGAAAGTGTTATTGTATTTCTGCATTCAAAGCAGTCTTACATTTGTATTTGATTTATGTTAAGTAATGAAATATTTAGGTTGATTGTTATTTCTTTCTACTCCTAATGTTTTGTAGATGCTTCTGGCTTTGATGCTTTTACAACAGAGATTTTTATAGACCTGAACATTTTCTATAAAACCACCAGCCAAGGCATTACTTTTATTTTCTATTTCACTCTATCATGTATTTATAGGAGTATTTTTCAAATATTGTAAAGATGCTGATAGTTATATTCATTCTTGAAGCAAAAGGGTGTTTTATGAGACCTATTTCCCCCCAGAACTTTCAACATGAGATGGTGTAGGTATTCTCAAGCAAGGAATTACAAGCACTTTTGTTTCAGTGGCTTTAATTTTTAAAGGCTTGTATTAAATTTTGTTTTCCTCTGCGAAGTAACTGTAAAAATGACAGCCTTTCATTTAACAGATCTTTTCACTGTCTTGACTAAGACTTTTGTCTGTTCACTTCACTGGCAAACTTTTTTCCCTTCTTTACTCCCACTGGCCCTGTAGGTTCCCCCTCAATAAAAGAGACTGACTCTCTTCTCAAGCATTCAATTCTGTCCAGAAATGTATTCTTTGTGTAAATATCTAAAAGCAAACAACCAACTTTAATTTCAGAGTGCCAATGAAATTTGTAGGGCTGAAAATGAAAAGACGGATCTACTTATCTGTATCCTACGAACATAGGAAGAGCACTGAATAAACATAAAAACAAGAGTAAACAGGAAACTGCAATGCGAAGAGTAAAATTAGGTAACTTCTCACTGGTAGAGATTGAAACCATTCCAGCATCTATAAGAATGAATTGTGTTTTGGCAGTGCCTGTCACGCTGCTGGCCAAAGAGGAATCTGAGACAACTGGTTTAGCGTAGGGGCATACCTCAGTGATGGATGAAGCTCAGCCTAAAAGATTTAAGAGTCGAAGTCCAATTTTTGAAGTGAAACATTCAGTGATGCTTCTATTCCTGTCATTTTTGAAAGTGGGGCTTGGACTCTTGCCATGACAAATGAAAGTCCTAAAAATACCTCAGCGATTTATAAATATCCTCCTTGGTATTCCGGAGTTTTTAGTACCCAAGTCACTTTGAAAATGGCATTTAAGCTTCTCAGTTGTAGAGCTATCAAGAAGGAACTCAAATAATGTCTAGTCTATCCAAGACAGGATTTACTCAGACTGTCCCTGGCAGCTATTTGTCTAACCTGGTCTCAAAATCCTCCTGTGACAGAGATGCCACAGCCTCCCCAGGAAAACTATTACTGTACTTGACTATCCGCATCAATAGTAGGTTTTTCCTAATGTCTAACGTAAATCTCCCGTGCTGTGGTTTAAGCCTATTACTTGTTCTCTCCCTTGTGGACATTTCATAGCCTTTCAGACATCTGAATAGCATATCACATATTCCCTCATTCGTCTCTTTTTAGCCTTAGTTGAGGTTAAAGAAATGTCCCCTTAGGCACTGTGAAATTTTTGACCCAGAGCCAGCTTATAAAGTAGAACTGGTTTGTTAATGCCTTTATTGAATAGGATAAAAGTGTAGTGTAATGGCATATGGCAGGAAGGCCTGATACAACTGCATCCACTTCAGAGTCTTGATGGTTTAAGTGGAGATTTGGGGTTGTATGAGTTTCCCTGCTTTGTACTTATATTGGATGTCAGTATTGGGTTATTGAAAGTCTCAGTAAGCAGTTAGCTTATTCAAGTTACTCATCTGCCATATTGCTTGTGCAGTTAAGGCTTGCATCGCTGCACAGCATTGCGTGTTGCCAGATGGACCAAACAGCTTACTCACAGCAACGCAGCACCTTCTGCAGCACTGCAGGGTTTCTGAAACATGGTCTACCTTATTGCTTTATACAGCACCAAGCAGAATGAAGCCTGACCTAGCCATTGTCCAGGCCCCACCTGATAAAGTTACAATGAAGTTACAAGTATGGTAGTGAAATAATAGTACTGTCTTCCCCTGAAGCAGTTTTGACTCAATGTAAAACATTTTTTTCCTACCCTTTATGGCTGACAGGATTTTGAAAGTTTGTATTCATTTTCTGGTACTTTGGTTAGGAGGCATGACAGAGAGTTTGTGTGGATTTTACTTCCTTGTATTTTTAGAAGTAGTAGCAATGCTGACTGTTTTATGGATGGAGAAATGCAACTTCAAGAGCACACCCACATCGTGCCTACCTACCTTTGTGTACTGGTGTCCAGGGTGTGGGGTAGGAGGACCATCAAAAAGAGCACTGAACACTACGGCCACCGAAAACAGCAGAATGAATTTCCTTGTTGAGTTTCTTCTTTGAATGTATTCCTAATGTTCGCATGAGTCAGGTCTGCTGAGGTGGCATCTCAGGTTTTAAATTAATATGGTTGTAATGCGTTTCTCTTTAATTAAAAAAGAGAGCTCCCCTGTAGGAAATTTCCTAAAACAAAACTCATTAGTAATAAACAGATTAAATCTTTATCAGTTAATCAACACTATAAACTTCTGAGTGTTTGGAGAGCGGCGTGAGATAACACTGTCGTCATAATAAGAGTGTTTGAAATCATTAGGGATCTCACCGTGCCGTTTGGGTGGTGAGAAAATAATGATTGAAGATGAGCCCCCCTACAGAGCTCATGTGTGAATTTCCCTAAAGATTAAAGCTGCAAAGATCTGGATTTTATGTTGTCCTCATCTCTAAAGATTTTCTTGTAAAAAGTGGGCAATAGTGGTGGGCAATACCAAGCAAATTCTTAATGATGCTGATACCAGAACCTGTCATGATGCCACAAAATTTTTGAGCTGGTGGTTAGTGAAATTTTAGGGACTGTTCATGGGTTGGGAGCCTCTCTGCCTTCTCAGAGCACCTGTTCCCAGCTGATCTCTCTGAGGCTTTAACTGCGGTGGAGACTGCACTGCAAATTCCTCACCTTCCTCCACCCTGAATCCTCAACACAGCCACTTCTCTCAGGACTATGGCAATCCTCTCATCATGCATGTGAGAGAGTTCTGCTCTGGTCCAGCTGCCTGCTGTGCAGATGGAAGAGACAACGTAGCTGTGGGCAGGGACCTCTTTGAAGAAGGTTGGGGAGAGGCAGGGGCATAATGAGCAGGATAGGACAAAACTTGTATGGCTGGTAGCATATCAAGAACTCCTAACCTGATATAATTTGGAGTCATGCACATTCAGGAAGTTATGCTATAGAGGCACTGACATTTTCTCTGTCACTGCTGGGAATGTGTCAGAGCAACTCTGTGTCACCCTAGGGGGTTCTTTGGAGCCATTGGGATAATTTGGGTTCTTTCCGTGAACTCTATGAAAAAGAAAAGTAAGTGGTCTGGAATAAAAATAGGGGCAGGGAGAAAAACGAATCATGTTTGTCGACATCCAGCAAACTTACTGGAATGGGTTAGCAAGAGGTTATGAGCAGGGGGATGGCAACTGGGAGTCATGTAACTATTACCTTTTAATTTCTCATCTTTGGTCTTCATTTGGTCACTGCAGCAATAATTGCACATGTTTTGTCACAAAAGGGTCAATGTAAATCCGTTTTGTTGTGGCATGAATTACAGCAGCAGTAATGGAATTATCAAATGTGTTAAGTTTGGAATGCGCTTACTGCTTAAAACACATGTTGAAGGTTAGGTGACACTGCTAACTCCAGAGGTCTAAATCAAATGCTGTGTTGGACTATAAGTGAATTGGCCATTCTTATTTTATTCTTCATATACTTACATTGTATTACAAAACACAGCCTGCTTGATAGGTTCCTGCACTGGAAAAACAAGAGTCCCAGTTCCTGCCCCTTCATTAGAACCGAATCCATAGACAGTGCATAAACAAAAACTCACATGGATGGTCCTATTTAAAAGGCATGAATTGAACTACACTGATTAATTTCAGAGACATTGAGGACTGTTTCTCTTTAGAAGTCTTTAGCTACCATGACACTATCACTTTTGAAAATCAGATGGTATATGTCCTCACTTTTCTGTCACTTGTTCCAACCAGACATCTGTGTGCAAAAATGACAAATTTTAAAAATATCCCTTTCTTTTCCTCATATTGTGATATGTCTTTGTGGAGTATATTTTCAAGCAGGTTTTGCAGGGGTAAATTGTTTGTAACAACTTCCTTTGTATTCATAATTACAGTCAGCTCTGTCACCTGTGAATTAAAACCTTTTATTAAATACCTTTATGAAGTGCTAGGTACAGATTTACTGGGAGGGGAATCGAGGATAAAAGAGCTGTTGCACTCTTATTAACAGCCACATAATGCATTTCTGTGCCATGTGTTTGGGACTGCCTCTGCCTTTGAATCTTGTTTATACATTTGGAGAAAGAAGCACAGATACTTTTTGTTCTGTTTTTTAAATACTGGGGTGAAAGATCACTTTCTATCAAGAAACCAAATGGCCTGGCTTGGCAAAATAGACTGCTTGCAAGGGTCGATATGATCCATCTGATCATACAGCTTTCCTACAATACTGTTTCTGCCATTCACAGGGTGGGTGACCTTCAGATCTCAGTGGACGGGTCTTTAACTCTGCTAAAAAAGGAGAATGCGTCCCATGATTATCATTTATCTACTCATCCCATCCTCCTTACTTTTTCTTTTCTCTTTTTTTCTTTTCAGGATGGAGTAGGTGTAGATGAGAAGCTGTCCTTACGGCGGGTAGCTGTGGTAGAAGATTTCTTTGACATTATCTATTCCATGCATGTTGAAACTGGGCCTAATGGAGAACAAATCAGAAAACATGCCGGACAAAAGAGAACGTATAAAGCAGTAAGTAAAAAACCCCAACCAACCAACCAACCAACTAAAAGTGAATGCCATTTTCTATAAGTGTGAAGTATTTGTGTTTAGTCACATGGCATGCGATTTGTGTTTTTTTTTCCAGCTGAATTAGTACTGTAACCCTCACCCTCAAATTTATTTCAGAGATCTTTCAATAATGCATGAAAACATAATTTAGAAATCCCATTTTCTGTATGATAAGGACCAGATCCATTGACTTCATTAGAGATTTTCTCATTGGTACAAGCAGAGAATTTACTCTTTCTATAATGGTTTGTATTAATTAATTGTTATTAAATGGATGAAGTCTTAAAGAAGACTTAGAAGGTATTGCCACAACTTTGCTAAATGCCATGCTGTACTTCAGCATACAAATGAACTTGCCTTATAGTTTATTGCTGCAGACTAAGCATACTTAATGGTTTGATGGTATGAAAACTTGTAAATATACTAAATTCAAAAGGCCAGAAACCTACTAGGTACAATGAGAGAAGTATTGAGAAGGCAGCTTTCACACCTGCATAAACTGGCTGAGTAGAGAGAAATGATTATTTCTGAGATTTTTAATTGCACGTTGTTGCTTGACCTAACCAGTTCAGCCACTGCCTTAAAATAGCTATAAATAGTTTTTGTGGTTAGGGGCACAAATATAACACTTTCTTTTTTAATGGAGACCTAATGAAACATTTACTGCACTTTCCCAAGGTGCTTAAAATGTATGTACTTGCTTGGATTTGAATGGCCAAACTTCCATGTGCAGGGCTGTGATAGTGCCAGGCATGCTCAGCAGTTGATCCTGATCTGCCTGCCCAGCTGTTTCCAGCTGCTGAAGCACTAGGGGCTCTCCCAGGGCATCAGGGCATGGACTCCCAGCCAGGGCCCGTCCTGCTGGGCTGCAGGGCACCCGGAGCACCTCTACACACGGCTCCAGCAGGATGCGGCTGGTGGGGGTCTGCGCATAGGGCCCTGAGGTGGCCTGTTACCCTGAACAGAGTGTTCGTCACCTTAAAAACAACCTGCAGTTGTGTCAGCCATTTTTCGTCAGAGGTCACCAAAATTTGGAGGAACTACAGGTTCAAAATCTTCAATTTTAGTCATAAGAAATAGCTATTTTTCCGTTACTGTTTTTTTTTCAGATATATATCTTTGCTATATATCTATGAATCCCTTCACAGATATTTTATTTATAGGTTATTTCAGCCGGTTTGTTGTGGGATAAGCTCTTGGCAAAATTTCTTATAATTTGTTCCCAGCAGTATTGACCTTAAGACAGATGTATGAAAGAAGACACCAGTCATCTGGGTGTGCTTTTGTAAGGCTTGGAGTGATATTTCAGGCTGAACAAACAAACTGTCTAAATTAATTTTCATCTGTCACCTCGGCCATTTTGATACTTGGTCTTCTCTTTTAGAAAGCATTGGAAAAGTAATATTTTCATTGACCTTTCTCTTTCTATTTCGTTTTACTTCAGTAAGCTGTTCAAAGGTATAGGTCACAAACTTTGTAGAATAATATACAAGTATAAGGAACGCTGCCAACTGTAAATACAATACTTCAAGTCATCATTCTACAAATACATGCCAAGTATAATATTTACTACTGCGTGAATCCCATGATTCCAGGTCAGATAAGAAATTTGTTTATTGTGAACAGCATGAAAGACAACTAGTGTCTCTTCTCTGAGAGTTATTTGTGCAGATTCAATAGCCTATACAGTAATTTCATCTGATGTCAACTTTTATTGCAACTGATACCTAAGCTTATTACGTCATTGTGAGCAGAGGGCAAGGATGCCCAAATGTAAGTTTGTGTTATTTCTACAGTCTGCAATATTTGTGCATTCATTTAATTGCATATTAGTTTATTAAGGGCATTGAGTCATATTTCCCAAGGATAGGATTCACATATGTATAGCTTAAAGAAAGTTAAAAAGACTCCAGAACAAACTAGTATCAACTCTTGCTCTCTATCCCGATATGAGAATTAGGTTAAGTAAACAGGCTTTAAACTCTAACTAGACTAACTGGGGAAATGCATGCTCCTTTACTGGACCTGTCATGAAAATACCTTCACTAAAAATGATGAGCTGTAGTGTTGGTCTGTTCCTGCAAGCCACGCAGTATCAATCTCCTCTGTGGCACTGCAGGAGGAAAGAGGTGGTGTCTCAGGTAAATGTCTAACAAAAAATTATACCCTAAAAGCTTTATAAATCAAACTGAAGTACTTTGGTGAGGTTTAATTTTATTAAGTGAATTTGGAACAAAATTAATTTAGTCTTGTTTCTTTGTTTACATGTCAAAAGTGAATCATCCTTGAGATCTGTGAAGGTATTTATCATGCATAAGTATTCACCGCATAATTTGAGTGAAGAGAAGGAAAACACAAACTGTATGCTACAACTGCTCGTTGTTATTCATAATTCCTGGCATGTGATGATCACATTGCTTCTGCTCCCTGACTGGATAACCGAAACATTTTAACAGAGAAATGATGGGAAGAAAACAACCACAATTTTGGTACAGAATTGCTAAACTTCGGAAGTTCATAAATATTGTCACTGATTTTCAGTACCTAAGTATTTCTAAAAATTTAATGGCACAGCCCTAAGAATTGCAACATGTTGATTTCAAGTAATTAATTTGCTTATATATGTGCATCTCTATTTTCAATAGTGAATCTGCTCCACTCAAAATTTTGAATAGCACTCAGGCATCATTAGAAGGGTAATGAAATTGTCAAAGGTGACTTAATTAACTACTGTTTGCATTTATATAAAGTGACAAACTTGGAATAGTTAGAGTCTTTTTAATTTTAGATAGAGTCACCCCAGATACTGAAGTGATAAAATACCTCAGTGTCTCTCTGAAAGCGTGTTCAGAACAGCTTACAAACTCAATTAGTGAATCTGTAATCTTCACTGACTTGTTTATGTTAACTGTGTGGAAAAAAATGGCATTTTTATAACTAATTTCTGTGGGACTTCCTACAGCGGTGCTGCACAGGAAGATAAAGAGGATGTGGTGCTTGGCACCATTAAAAGAGCTGTATATTGGAAGGGAGCCTTATATTTTAATTGGGGCAACAATGTACTAAGCTCAAAGTTTATGATTTCTTGGCACAAACCCTACAGATTTATTAGGAAAGCACCTGTGATTCAGTATTTAAGTTTAGAATAAGGTCCCATTTTCTTCTTCTGTGCACACTAACAAGAAGGGAATTGTACAAAGTCTATGTAGATGATGTGGGAGAGTAACCTTGAAAATATGCAAAAAAGAGTGAGCTTCCCATTTCACTGGCAGGTTTTGTGCTCATTTCAAGTGCCCTACTTGTATACAATATAAGATTGATGGGCTGTGTTCCATGCCAGCATAACTGTAGGTAGACCTACACCAGCAAAAAAAAAAGTCCTGACATATATATACTCATATCTGGAGTACAGCAGACTGAAGGAATACTTAATACGATGCTTATAATCTCAGCTAGTTCCCTAGTTCCCAGGGAAGTTTACAAACAGGGAAAATGTCGAGGACCTTGATCTGGGAGATAATTTTGTCACAAAGGCAGGATACGTGACACGAAGCCAATCTGAGTCGGTTGCTCAGCAGGGGCACAGGTGACTAGGAAGGTGCGGAAGGTGAAAAGAGCATGTTCCTTGGTGCCTTCCTCGGCAAGTAGCTGTGTCCAAACAGGTCCCTGCTTGTCCTGCATCCCCCTCGGGTCCTCTGCCAGGCTCCATAAGAGGTGGGGTGAAATGTGGTGATGCATGGAATTGGTTAAGTTGTCATGAGAAAGTACCGAGGATCCTTATAGGGGTGACTCTACTAGCACTTGATGCTCAGTGTCCTAGAGGAACTGCATTGCTTTGGGATAGTATTTTTCACTCTCTGTCCTTAAGGACTTAATTTTGTATAGGCATCCCACCCTGAAAGAACTGTGGTGTCAAAGCAGAGACGGGGATGCATGGAAGAGAAACGTTCAGGAAAAGAATCCGTCTAGTGTATCCGCAAAGGTGTGCAAGAAAGTGCATATCAGGCTTTCTGTGCCTTTGTAGAGCTGCATTTCTTGATTTCAACTATTCAGCTGTGTTTAAAATTTAAATTTGAGTGCTGAAGGGTATATCAAAGGTGGGAGTAACTGGGAAAAGTGATGGCTACAGTAGCAGCATAATGCAACAGGCTCAAGCTGTTAGGACAACTCTTTGTGATTCAGTGCAAACCAGGAAAAAAAATAGCCTTATTACATTTTTCAAGAAACTCAAATTGTCTGTGATGATGGAAGATGGAAAACATTTCTGCCTCCTCTTAAGTCCAGCTATGGGTACAGGTAGGCCAGATTTAGTGATCAAGTGCTATATTTTAGAGTAGATTTTATTTTCTTTAATTTCTTTAATATTCTTAAAAAAATATGTTAGGTTTTCATTCATTTAAAGAATAGAGTAAATGCCTCACCTTTGTATATTATATGTGGACCAAGTTACCAATAACTAAGTGCATCAACTACCTGAGAACTGTTTGTGTAAGTCTCATAGCCACTGTAAGCACCTTAAATTCTATGTGCATATTCTACTTCAATATTTTTACCTGTGAAGGATGATCTAATATCTGCCTGTTGAGCCTGCGTAGCCACCGTGCAAAGCCTTGAAACGTTACAGCAGTGAACTTGAGTTGTGAGTGAGGGTTGCAATGTCTGAGCAGGAGAAATGGGTCAGTTAATAAAACTCCCAATCCATGAATGAAAAAAGAGCACTGGGCTGATGAGCTGGAAGAGAAGCAGGCTTGTAAAACATGGGGGAGATATTGATGTGTCAAGGGAAAGTAGCTTGAGGAAAGGCTCTATTCAGATAGGTAGTACATAAATGTATAACATCCAAGGCATAACAGGAGTCTATTAGGTGGGGGGCAATATCTGGGGTCCTGTGCTTCAGCCAGCTGTTGCAGTAATAAATGTTTCTTGGTTTGGGATCAGGCTGTTGAGTACCCTCCCTCTTCCCTGTCACCCTAAGAAAAACCTTCCTCTGATTGTGAAACATGGTGTGACTCTCTTCCCCTCCCAAAACAGGAATGTGCTTGCAAGTCACCTCTGAGCATCACAGTGAACGTGTTTTCCTCGGGGAAGAATTTTTTGACAGGTCGCGCTGTGAAATAACATCATCTCCTGCCAGTACAACTTCCCTGATTGAACAGAGTTACAGCAGGTTTGGGGTCTGGCTGGTTTCCCTCCAGGGCAGACCTTGTCCTTGGGGAAACAGAACACGAGGTTTGTGCAAGGCCTTAACACGCTTAAATCCTTGCATCCACGCTGTGCCTGTGTGCACGGCAAAACAGCCAAGCCCTGCGCACTTCTACTCTATGGACTTGTTCTTGCTTCTTTGCAAAGGGCAAGTGTTGAGTGTCCTGGCAGTGGTCCCTCTAGCAGGTGCTCCCCGTCGCTTCCCTCGCAGAAAGCAGCTTCTGCTACACAGGGAGGGAAGGGAGAGGATCTGTGAAGCGCAAGTTTAGCATGAGAGGGAACAGCATTTTCCCCAGTATAGCAGGGTAGCGAGCTCTTGATAAAAATCCCAGCAGTAACATGTCTGCTTTCCTATGTCAGCCTTCTAGTCTGACCTCTTGCTGAGGAAAGGAGAGGACTTTCCTTGGCTGGCTTGCCCTCTATCATCAAGAAACCAATTTCTGCCACCTGGTTTGATGGCTGTGGGCCCAGGACAGATTACCATCTTCGCTCTCTCTGCCCGTCTCTCTCTCACCCCTCTTGGAAGTCTTCTTTGGATCATCTTCCCCCCTGCCTTACCCTCCTTAATTAAAAAAATATACACACACACACCACCAACAAACCCCTCTAATCTGACACATCGTATGTTCCAGACTACACATACATCCTCCATGCTAATTCTTTAGGGGTTAATAGGTTCGCTTGCAAAATTTCACTCCCTCTCCTCACACTTGTCTTTCTTGCTTTACCATATGTGTCCTAAAATCTGCCTTTCAGTTTAGAGCTTGTTAATTTTCCAAATAAAAATGTAGCTCTGAAAGCTCCATCATCACAACATCCTGCGCTTAAATCGTCTGAATATTAGAGAGCAGAAGGGAAACTTTGCCTGTTTTCACTGCCTGCAGTGATGTGGTAAGAATGCAATACACTTCTTGTGGACAATTAGGGCACACATCACTTAGCTCCAATGTAAATCAAATTACATGCTCAGGTACTGGATTACTTGACTTGTAGTAGTTGTGCTCTTCATGGGATCCAGTAAACAGCATGTAGGTCAATTATAGGTCTAGAAGGCCTTCATTGTTGGGCAATGTTTTGGATGGGTTGATATGTGTCACAATCTATTCTATCAAAGATTATTTTGTGAATGGTGAAATAAGATCACAGAAGTTTTGACTCTGAAGCCACTGAAGTCAACTCTTTATTTTCCTCTGAGTTCAGAGTTAAAATGAAATACATGTAGATGAGCATGGACTATATTGTTAGGAAATGTTTGCTTCTTATCCTGTAACTTCTGAGGCTAAACCAAACCCTGTATGATTCTTGCACTTTTTGCTCAATGCTCCAGACATCTAGTTTCTTCTTCATATAATTCTTTCCCTTTACAATGCAAAAAGCATTCAGCTGTAAGAGCTATATCTAGTACACAGTACCTAAACACCAACCTGCTAGAATTTGCTTATTTTCTGATTTATCCGAGATACAGAATACATCCAGACACAAGATAACAACAAGCAACACAAGGTATACTAATGTGCAAGAAAACCACTAGTAAGAACAAGGAATCCCAAAAGGATGCTTCTAAAGCTTCATGTTTGAAAAAAATATACTTTTTTTTTTTTAAGCAATCCAAGTAATTTTATCAATATGGTAAATCAGCACTGATTTTTCTTTGATTGGTACAGGCATGCGCATGAGCAGTTTCTTGTAAGTTATGCCAAAAATATGCCGGTCTGCATTGACAGTGTGTGGATGTAAATAATGCAATATCCCTCATTTCAATTTACTTTTCTGGCTTTATTTTTTCTTAAAATATAGAATTGTGTGCATTTGCTGTGTTTTGGTTGGGGTTTTTTTTTTTTGGTGTGTGGAATTGCAATAAACCAATATTCTTTTATTGCAGCACATCACTGAATGAGATGGACTGGCTATATTTTTTGTTAGCTAACAGCCTTGAGAAGAGAGGTAGGAGCAGGGCTGCTGAAGGCAGTGGGAATATACAGCATCAGTGAGGACTGAGTCATTATTGCTTTCTTTCAGATAGAATAGAGGACAGAAACAATTTTTCCTGAGGAAGCCAGACCACCGTCTAAGGTATTTCTGCGTAGTTACTTAGAAAGTGTCATAGGCCTCCAGGCTGCGCTCTGAAATACTCACATGAAAGCCAGCTCCATGAACTACATCAGCCCAACCTTGTGCACGAGCTGGTAAACTCTACTGAGGGGTGAAATATAGGATTTTGTGTTCGGCCTTGTGCTAATTTGGTTAGAGAGCTTCGCGGCTCCAGCTGGTGCTAAGCCAGCTGGTTCAGAGCATGGCCAGAGTGAGCAAGCAGCTATCTACATCTTGTAAAGTAGATGGGCCCTTCTTTAATGAGAAAGGCAAACAGGAGTCTGCACTGTTGGGGGTGTGAGGTTCAAGGGTTTTTTTGTAATCTTTCTGACACTGAAAATTGGAATGAGCTTTTTGTGTATATTCAAGCATCAAGAATAGGGAAAGCTGTGGGTTATGTCCTCTACATATCTCTTTTATTGTCATACCTATTGCGTTATGCCAATTTCTACAGGCTGAAGACTTGGAATGTAAGTGATTGATTCAAATTACAAAGTAAACAGGGGAGAAAGTTGGTGAAAACTGGTGTTATTTAGGGAAGGGCATCCTTAAAACTGTGTTGCAGTGGGAGGTTGGAGACACAAGCATCTGCTATGTGGACAAATTTAGTTATAAAACCCAGTTCCCTTATAGTCAGTGGAGCATGCCTATCAAATCTGGGCCTTAGCTCACTTACTTTCCTGGAGGATTTTCATCTTGTTTGAGCGGAACTGGAATTTTGACAGAGATGCTTGATTAGAACAAATGGAGCATTCCTATCAAATGCAGGCAACTAATGAATCCATGGGTAAGCTCCATTAATTTCAATACAGTGCTAAATATGTTAAATGTTATGAGAGAGAGGTTGCTGCATATGTGCACTTACCAATTTTCTTAATGCTAAATTCTAGCTGATTTTAAGTTCTTTTTTTAGATTCCATAAAGCATGAGTATAACCAATGATTTCATATTTGAAGGGTAAATAAGCATCTGTTCTGTCATACAGAACCAGGAAAAATAATCTGAAAAAATTTTTTTTGTAGGATCTCCCATTCAAAAGTGGCTTCATTTAGTGCTGTCATATTCAGATAAATTGTTTCACACCCAGAGAAAATCTTTGCCAACTTTTATCATAGAACAAATTTTGCTTTTATACTAATCCCATTCACCTCCCCAAAATAAGATTTCTGTGATATAAGAAAATAACAACAAACAGCCCAAACAGCAATACCATAAACAGGATGGTATAATTTGTGTTCTTATTTTACAATGCATCATTTCCATGTATTTCCATGACTCATGTCACATCAACAAACACTAAACTAACTAAACTAACTCTAGCTATTTTGCAAATTACTGTCACTGATAAATTTGATCCATGGAGTTTTAGGAAACGTAAGTTTCAACACAGGCTAAGCAGGTCACATGCCAAGGAGAAGCGTGTAAGAGAGTTAAAACTGGCCATTCCTCCTCCTCTTAGCACCTTTGTGAGGAGCACAAATGATTTGCACAGCATGTAATTCCATTTACATCCCATTAAAGAAAGTTATCTTGTCCTTCTTATATCCACACTTTCATATACTCTATCTCCATCTTTCTGCACTCCCTACAGGGACTTGCATCAACATAGTGCTTGATAGGAAATCAAATCCTGCTTTACAATAAGGGAATACAAGCAGATGTCAGTTGAGTCTTCTTTTAATCTCTATTGCTGGCACTTTGTCTTTCTTTGAGGATTAGCTCCATTGCAAGACAATCACCTTGGTTGGGAAAAGAAGAGCTAGAGATTCCTTACAACACTCGCACTGCTCAGTGCATATACATCAACGTATATAGTGAATCACAGAAAAGCCATGGCTTTGCCTACTAACGTCTTGAAAACATCTAAGTCTGGAGATTCTTCCACCCATCTGGTGAACCTGGTGTACACTGGCTTCCTAGAGAAGTTTTTCCTGATGTCCGGTTTGAACATCCCAGCCTGCGGTTGTTGGCTGTTGTCCCTGGTTATACCCTCTGAAGACTTTCTCGTCAGTTTTTGTAACTCCCCTTCAGGCAGTGGTGGGCTGCAATGAGATCTCTCCCTGCTGCTTAACCTACTCTTTGTCACATGAAACAAATCCAACCTCAATCCTCAACCTTTCCTTCAAGTTACCTGCTTTGGGCTCCGTCTACCACAGTGGTCTGCCACAGAGCCCTGTGCTGCCTCACAGTAGCCTTCTTGAACTGTGGAGGGGCAAACCAGACACGTCATTCCAGCTGCTGTCTTACCAGCACTGCGTAGAAAGGGATAATAACTTTTCTTGATCTGCTGGCCATACGCTTAATGTAGCCAGTATGAGATTTGCTTTTTCTGTGATCAGAGTATGCTGTTGGCTTGTTTTCAGCTTGGCACCGACCATCGCCTCCAGGTCCTTTTCAGCAGGCCAAAATGTCTATAAAGATAGATGCATCCTTGGGGGGGGGTCAGGGAGGAATGCAGTCTTTAAAACCAGCAGTAACTGCTTCCTCCTTTCCCATTTCAATAAAGAAAAGAAACTGTTTGATACCTGTTTGCGAGTACATGGTTGTAAAAAATGGTAATGCTGAAAGGAGAAAACAACTGAAATCGGTTGTTTCAAGGTATCTCCAGGTGTAGCAGAGTCTTTAAAATCAAGCGACTCCTAAATTTTATAACCATTAATAAAAATAACTTATTGACTGTATAGTATTAAAACACAAGCTTTCCAAGAATATTTTCCCAAAACATTCAAATACAAAGTTAAACTAGCAAGGATACTGTCATCGCTGCTGATGCACTGAGTCCTGTATCTGTCTACGTATCTTTACAATAAAAATAAATAGAGCACATAAACCAAGCATTTTCTTTTTTTGATATTGATTATAAGAAAAAGGTCACTTTTTAACTTTTTTGGAACCATCCCTCAGTGGGATGCCTGTTATGTATTAGTCTTTTTGCTGAAAGGAAATTAAAAAAAACTGTAAACAGAAAATGAAACCTCTTTTGATATAAGTGAAATTTTGTTCAATATTGACTATTATTAGCCATTAGATGATAAGTAGGCAGATTGGATAGATATTTCTTGAAATCCTACATAATATGCAGAACATGCTTCCATTGTGCTTCCTGGCATTATAAGATAATATGCCTTATTTTGAAATATAATGATCAGTTCTGTTAAATCATGTTCAATCAGCTTATATAATAACACCTATATTTTGTTATTCATTTCAGATTTCAGAGACCTATGCCTTCCTACCGAGAGAAGCGGTGACACGATTTCTAATGAGCTGCTCAGAGTGCCAGAAAAGAATGCATTTAAACCCAGATGGAGCGGATCATAAAGGTAGTTTTAGTGTCAAATAGTGGGATGTAAAGTCATTTTATTCCTTATACCCATTTGTATTTTCCTAGCTTAAGTGGGGATTCGTAAAAATTTGGTAGACTGCAACAGTTCAGTAAGTCGGATCATCTAATTTCCTGAAGGTGGAAGGTAGTGAATTTTCTGCTTTTGCTTAAGGATGGAGTGTAATACCATATGCACGCCTAACAGAAATATGATTTTATCTGGAGGAAATAATTTATTTTTCTATGGAAATGTTTATATGGGGGCTTAAACATAATGAATAGATAGGGTGCATGTGCTGTAGTCATTTAGGGTAGAAGAACTCATCACTTCTCAGGGTTTGAACTTGATTTTCATTTTTCTTTGGGAGACTCCCATCTGTACAGCCTACAAGCAATTGAAAATGCCAAAGTTAGAACTAAATGACATAGCTGTCAAACTTTGACTGCAGAGTTAACTCAAGTAGCCTCCACAATTAACATATAATGCATAATAAATATTTTTATTGCAGATAATGGAAAACCTCCAACTTTAGTGACCAGTATGATTGATTACAACATGCCAATTACTATGGCGTATATGAAACACATGAAGCTGCAGCTACTAAATTCACAGCAAGATGAGGTAAAACCTGAAATCTTTTGTTCTTCTCTTCTCCTGTGTTCTTTGGTGCTTCTCTTTGCAGTACCCAGGAAGCTGAACTGAAGATGATTGTTGATCCCATCTTTGTAATTTCATTGCTAAAATAGTGAGTCTGAAACCAAACCAAAGCTGTTTGCAAGTAATCAGCTTGAGAGAAAATCTCATGACTTACCACCCTTCCATGGTTGGGGGTAATATGCTGTATTGCTTCAAACTACCTGAGGTGCCTTTTTACTGTCTGGACCAGCAGAAAGGGTAATGGGGGCAGCATGTTCACCTGAGAGTTAGTGCTGCGCTCAGCAGTGACTTTCATTGTCTACTTCTAGAAAGCAATACCACCAACAGCTGAAATGAATGACATAGTGCTCTCAAGGTTAGCAACCAGGATGCAACACATTTTGGTGAGATAGATGGAAGCCCTGGCAACATCAGTTGAAAACTTTAATGCAAAAAGCTTGATAAATAAGAGTAGAGGTTGCTTTTGAAACTTGGAATAAAAAAAAGAAAAAAAAAAGGAAGAGAAGTAGGCTGAGAATTAAGCTTCTTCAGAGAGAATTGGACTTGAGTTAAACTGTGTTTATTTCTTCACAAAAATTATTTTCCTTCTGTGATTTATTCAGAGTTTTTCCAGATCTTAAGAAGTGCTTCATCAATTGGATGGCAGCTACCAAATTATTTGTAATGAATTCATTTTGCTAGAAATGTGTTCATTTACCATTTGAACTGCCAAATAGTTAGAAGCCCAGCTATGTGTTAGCCAAAAAGCAGTCCTGCATGCTGTGTCCTTCTGCCCAACTACAAGATATTTTTCAATAAAGAAAACCTTGAAAAACAACCTTAGCAGCTGGATTATGTCAAAGACCCTGACTGACTCCTGACTTCTGTGGAGTCAGTCAGCTGTGGTTTCATAATAAGTAGATATGGGGTATTGGTGGAGATTTATGAATTATTCAACACCTCATAGAATGAGGATTTCATCACTGTTCTAGAAATATCAGGATCCTTGTTTCGCTTTAGCCTGTTTTTTAATTGTGGAAGATATGGGGAGAGACCTCTGACTCAGAGTGCTTCATGCACAAATACAGCCTGGTCATCTTTCCCTCCTATTGAGTCTCCCCTCTGGGTGCTGCCCTTTGGGGCAGCAACATTTGTTGCGCTGAGTTGTCCCTCTACAACTACCTGAAAGGAGGTTGTAGAGAGGTGGGGGCTGACCTCTTCTCCCTGGTGACAAGTGATAGGAGGAGAGGAAATGAGTTTTAGTTATGTCAGGGAGGTTTAGATTGAATATTAGGAAACACTTTTTCACTGAAAGGGTTATTAAACATTGGAATAGGCTGCCCAGGGAGGTGGTGGATTCACCATCCCTGGAAGTGTTTAAAAAAAGGGTAGATGTGGTACTTGGGGACATGGTTTAGAAGTGGTTTTGTCAGGGTATGTTAATGGTTGGACTTGATGATCTTAAAGGTCCCTTCCAACCTCACAATTCTATGATTCTATGAGAACAAAAGGGCAATGAAAATGGTGTAGTACAAAGCAGGAAGATTTTTGGTGCTTACATTCAAACTATTTAGTGCATTTAAAAAACATGCTTGGGTTTGTAGGAAGGCTCTGTTTCCAAGGTTTCATCAATCATATCTGTATTCTTGTGGAGGTGGAATTGAGACAGGAGTAAACTTGGATCCCACAACTAGCTAGCACAGTGACTGAAAGCCTCCTAATTCTCTCATCCTTGGTTGATCATTTTTAAGCTGAGCCCATCGATGAAAGGGAAACAGACTTCATCTAAAAGGAGAACTCATCACTGTGTGGGAATTTACAGCTGTGCGGCAACTAGTACAAGGATGCCAGTGGCTCCCAGCTCCTCTCCACGTGCCTATGTGTCCACGCAGATTCAGATAAAAGTTTACACAGTTTGGGGAGTGAGGTGGAGATACTTCACAGAGTGCTGTAGGCAACCACAGGCTGCCCATGTGTGTTGTTTTATACCTATACAAGCATTAGATAGTCAGAGCTCCCTTTCTGGGAACCCATACAGATTGCCTAACCTCAAAACTGGAAAATGTAAGCTGCTGCTTGCTGGTTCCTGCAGGATTCAATGAGAAATACCACTGTGCCTTAACAGAGGCACAGCCTTCCAGAAGGTCTGGGGGAGTCTGTGTTCTGATATTGTTCTTGATACGTTTCCCTAAACCTCAGAACCAGCTTGACATGTGCCTCAGCCCTGTCTATCTGGGGCAGGAGGCTAGCGGGCACCACAGTTCTTGTGTGAGGGCAGCATTTGGGGATTTGCTGCTGCTGTAACCGGGGTGTTCCTGCCTTATCTGAGCAAGGCAGACAGGTGCCCTCAAGAGAAGCCCTCGCTCTTCCATTTAGTCTTTTACAAAACTTTGAGAACAAGGTATGTTTGTTTCATTATTTGTTGTTGTCCTGGTGTGATGGTGCAGAACAGCATCACCTTTTCATGTTGTCCCACTCTCACTCCTGAATACCATTTGGCAGTACTTCATCCCACTTTAACAAGAGTCGTGACTGCAGGGAACTTGCCTTACAAAAATGAGAGAAATGGCCATGCAAGCTGGAAACATCACTGAGACTCAGGAGAGGAGTAGATTTAAGGGCCAAGCACTCAGAACGAAGAAAGTAGCTATATTAGTATCTGTAGAAACCAGTTCACAACAAGTATACAGTAAAGAATACTCTAAAGATTGCTATTTTTCTAGGTCAATTCTGGTGAGCAACCCAGAAAAATAGTCAGAATCCTGTTAGCTCTGTTTTTGTTAAAAAAAAAAAAAAAGATATTAATTTAACAAATATTTTAAACTGATCTTCAGGGGATACAAAATTATTTGCCATATTTTTCTCTATGTTCTTTAAACTGCTTTTCTTCATAACAGGAATAATTATCTCAGAAAAGTTACTGAAAATACATCACCTTAGGTTTGTATGTTGCCTCAGTAGCTTACAGAACAAGACTTGTGGATGCTTAATTTTTAATCCATGAATGAGCCCATGAACTTCAGCGGGACTGAAACAAGTGATGTTAGACATGTATGTGAACATTTGCTGAACTAGGTCCAAAACTGTTTTGCTTTTAAAATGGGGACAAAATATTTGATTGGGACGTTTACTTTTTGCCCTCTGCTATCATCCCTAGTAGGTGCTCTGTAAGTAGACTTGATAGATAAATCATATTAAAGATGTATAAGGCAGAATAAATTTGAAAGTGATTCTCATGTGATTCTGTTACTTTGGTTTGCCATTGACTGTCATTTGAACATGCTCAGAAGTTTTATAAGCTTTATTATTTTCAGAGATGCTTCTTTAAACACAGTAGCAGTGTAAGGGTGACATCATGTCAAGGGATTGTCGTGGATTCTTATGAGGTAAAGTTGCCATTTGGAAATATCTTACTGTGAGTGGTCATAACGCTGTTACTGACCTCACTTGGGAAAGGGAGAAGATTCAGGCAGGGAATGTGGACAGCTCTCCTCAACCAAATTTGAATAACAAGGACATGGTATGGGGTCTCTAGTTACTAGCCCTCATTTGCAAAATACTATGGAAACAGAGAGTGCAGTAATGGAGTATCCTCATAGATGAACAAATCGCATTTGTCAGATTATCATATCACATAAGTGCTGTGTTTTCCTTGCTGTTCTTTATGTGCTCTGCTTGTTTGCTTATATACACAGAGATTTAGCATGATTACACTCCACACCAGGTGTGAGGGAAACAAATGGGAACGAGTAAACTGCACATATAATGTGAACAGTGTATGATGTTTTCTAACACGTCTCTGAAACTTTCCATTTGCAGGATGAAAGCTCTATCGAAAGTGATGAGTTTGATATGAGTGACTCGACTAGGATGTCAGCTGTGAACTCTGACCTCAGCTCAAATCTGGAAGAGAGAATGCAAAGTCCTCAGAACCTCCAGGGCCAGCAGGATGGTAAGGCTCTCGTTTCGTACAGAAAATGCAGTATTGCCATGTCTTTTTCCCATTCTGTGCCTTCATTTAGTACCTGCTGTGTCCTTTTCTTCATAGTGTGTTTCATTAGGTAATTTGAAATTTACGTTCCCTATGTCTCAGCATGAAGAGGATGAAGTTGGGGTTTTTTTTGTAGGTTAATTTATCTGTTGCTTAGGCAACAGGTGAGTGCTTAGACCACTATATGTTAAGTATTATTATTTTTCTATTTTTATATATGTAGTGTGACCATACACAGGCATAAAAGGAAATGAAATTCAAACCTTTCTGAGGCAAGCCAGATGGCTAAGAAAGTTGTTTTAACTGGTTGAAATGAGGGACAGGGGTGTGACAGAAGCGTGGTTATTTGAGAGCTAGGAATTGGGATGTGATATTCAGAAGAAAGGATGAAAAAGACAAACTCCAATAGGGAAACAGAAGTAAAAGAAGAGAAAACAGAACAAGCAGCATTGTAAATTTGAATGTTAATTATTCCTAGGTTAGTTACAACAGAAAGCTAATTTGTTGGTGAGAGAGATAGAAGCCTTACTTTGCATAGAAGGTGCATAGATGTGTACTCTTTGATTTCAACCCTTGTTATAGAACAAGTTAGGTGGGCCGGGTTTGGAATTAACTTTCTCCTTGGCTATGGAGCTCACAAAGAGCCTGTCCACTAGAGACTGCGACAGTGGCTCATGAGTGGCACGTGAATGCGCAACAGCCAAAGTGCAGGTCTACTCTATTGCTATTAGAAACAACACATTGGTATTCTGTACTTGTTACTCCATAATTTCCTGATCATGTGTGCCAATTCAGAAGTGCTTCTTATATTTCTCCTGAACACTAAATATATGGGATTTGACAGTTAAGCTGGATTCTTTCCACTTTGTGCATCATGGTCAATTGCTATCTGGTAAGCTATTTAGGTGAGAATCGGTGTGCTGCATAGTGGCTGATAGGATCTGGTCATGGGTGTGACCTTCTGCTGTGTTGCTCTCTGAGCAAATAAAGGAGGAGGATGTCTCTGATAATTTGGGAGGCCAGATTCTAACCAGAGCTGCCTTTTGTCTGAGTGTCCTCAAGCTATTACAAAATTCGTGCAACTTTTGACTTAATTTCTATCTATGTACATTCACTAAAGGAGCAGTTCTGATGCACAAGATGTAGGGAAAGCCAGTTCAGTTTCCTGTTGAAGTTTGGCTTTTCAGGGCTAATATACTGTAATAATACTACTAAATTAGTGTTTTTAGGGATAATTTGGAAGGTGCCATTTTAATGTATCTGGCTTTCAGTGCAAAACTGTGCTTTAGAGGTTTTAGCTTACCTATATACTCAATCTGTTTCACATATATAGAGGGTTTCTTAAGAGTGATTGTGTGCATGTATATGTCTGAAATAGAAATTAGAGCTCAGTGCAGTAACCTATGAAGAAACGCCTGTCATACATGTCTTAATACCTACTGCAACCACATTCATGTGCCACATCTAATCATATTAGAACATACAAGTGATAAAATGCTGCTAATCTGTCACTTGCTATTTAAAATGTATGGGAAATAAATGCACTGTGGTCTTTGAACTGCAGGTATTGTGATCTTACAGAATTGCTTTAAATCTCTCAGCTTTCCTTGCCTTCCTCCCAGATGGTACTTGCTCACCTTCCTAAGGCAATCCTATTTTTTGCTGCATCTTCTAGCGAAAGCATCTGCTGAAAGAGAAATTTGAAATAGCAGCTCTTCCTGCTTCATAGTTTTCCTATGCTAGCTGTTGTCAGGTAGCAAACCTGAGTGTGGCTAGTTATAGCAACACTGCTTTTTCAGATATGGGAGAAAAAGGCTGAAGGAGGAAGTGAGAGACATTAGAGAAGGGGAGGGAAAGAAGGACGATAGGAGAGGGCAGGAAAAAAGATGATTGGAAGAAAATAATGAACATGGGGATAGAGGGATGGAAGCGGGAACAGGAAGGAGGGAAGACAAAAAGGAACTTAAATGAACTTAGCTGTAGAATCCCTTTTACCATCACAGTCTTTATCGTAAAATTTTACAAATTTAACACTTATAGCGCATGAATACCAAAATCATCACCAAAGCATGAATTTGTGTGTCTAAAGCAATTCCTGCCCCTTCCCTCAAACATTCTATATGTCCATGAGAGTTTATGTCAGCCACCATGTTCAGTCTACAGATCAAGACACTTGGCATTTGGCTCATCTGAAATGTCTTTGCTGCGTTCTGGCAGGTGAAAGCTTACTGCTGCATAAGGTTGCCTATGCACACATGGTTGGGAATGGGGTCTGTGGTTGTCATGGTGGAATGGGACAGCAGAGGTCTGCTGCTGCCCCAAGCATGCCCTCATTGGGAGAATGATTTGCTAATGGTAATCATTAGGAAAACTGCTGCCTAGGGTGGAGGAGTGACAGCTCCAGTGTACCTAAAGGTGATGTGTTCTACCTCTTTGCTTACCTGGCTTTCTGTGTGAGGTGGCATGAGAATATTTTGGGACATTCGTTATTTTTTTTTCCATAGATTTCAACCAATTTGGTACTATGATATAAACAGAGTCTGTGTACCCTAGAACAATGTAAGAGTGAGCTGGGTCACGCCACTGAGGGATAGATGGAGGTTCTTCTTCCAGTTCGGTTTATGAGAGCATAGCGGAATGCTGACAGTATATACGTAAAAGTAATAAGATGCTTTCATACCCTCTTCCCTTGGAGGTATATCTCCATCATATTTAGACAAGCATTTGTCTTTGGGACTCCATTGCAGAGCTCATACTAGAAAACTTGACCTGATGTTTCTCAGTGTCTTCGAGTCTAGTACTGTTTTCTGTTTCTCATGATCAGGTCGTTTGAACATAAATAGAATAAAGGCAAATATCAGAGCAACCCACATTATCAGCTGAAAACAATAGACTTCTTCTTCACCCAGAAATGTCATGGTAGGTAGGAAAACTGCTGAGAAGGAGGGCACAGAGAAGGAAGGTGTGTGTACGCTTGCAGTAGATGGGTGCTGGTACTGCACAGAAGTCCTGGGCTCTGCGAGTGTACTGAGAGGCTTCATAAGATTCCTTGTGTAAAGCATATTAGGTTGTAAGGGAACAGGGAATTGAAGAAGAAATGACCAGTGGGAAGAATTGGTAAATTGTATCCATAGTATGGAAGTTGCCACAATACTATGAAGGATGGTTTCCACTTGAAATTAGCCTTTGGATGCTTTTAAATAACAGGGCCTTGAGTCACACCTGCTGGTGAATGGCTGAAAATAGCATCCTGAGCACCTGCAGGGATGCTGCAACTATGGGGGAGGAGTTGGAAAAGAGCTGCTGCTCTTCCCTGGGGAGTTAGAAAAGGAAAACAGCTTTAATTTGCAATCGGTTCATTCCCCAGCTGGGAGTGGGGTAGGGCTATCTGGTTACCAGTGCCTCAGAGCTGCTTTCCCTGGCAGCCAGCTGGATAATAGGGCTGCACATTGCTGGTGTGTTGCTTTCCCTCTTGCACCCTCTTCCCTTGCTTGCCCCTATTTTCTTGCTTCCCTGTACATGCTGCAGCTCCCTTGTCCTAAGTGGGTTCTTTGGAGCAAGCCTTGTGTACCACTCATCAGTGGGAAAAGCTCCTACTCGAGATATGTCATTAATTCACCTTTCTCCTAATGACGCTCTAGGGACTCTGACGTTGCTGGATCAAACCCTCTTGCCCTTGCCTTAGACCACAGACAGCAGGCAAGGTTTGCAAAGTGAGTTAGAAATAAAGGAGCTTGTCTTTTTTTTTTTAATTAGTACTTCAACCTGTACAAAAAAATATTTTTGTAGTAAAAACTGACCTCTAGATAGGTCTGTCAGGGGGGGAACAAAAGCTTCTGCCCGGAGGGAAAATGGGACTCTCGTCCTTGCCTGTTAGCTGGAGCCCTGTGCAGAACAGCTGAGTGTGTTTGCTCCCTCGCTGTGGTGGTTCATTAGTTGCCAAAGCATGAGAGAGGTGTAGGGGGATGCTTTGATAAGAGGAAATTAAGAACATGCACAACTCTAGAAGTAACAAGAGTTAGGTATACATTTTACGTTGAATTTTTTTTTGGTTTTCACTGTGTGAGCTATCAAATAAAAATCAGGGATGAGACTATTTGACTGTAACTCAATGCAAGATGCAGAATTCATTTATTTTCAGTATTTCTCAATGTACTGAGGTGCATCAAAACACATCATTGCTTTGTCTGGATTTGGGTGGAAGGACTATGTTCTCTTCAGTGTAGTTTTTAGAAAATGATAGTTACATATTTTGACATATTTATATAGAACTCCCCCTCACAGGCACTGTATGGAGACTGCTTATAGCAGCTAGCTATGACAAAATATGTCACGAGTCAACCTTTGACAGGGATTGTGATATCATCTTAAGACATGGAGATTACTAATAAGCTTTTCCTGGTTGTATTTTTTGCAATTTATAGAAAATTGAGCAATAGTACTGTAATGTAATGGCAGACTATGCCTTCAAGTAGTTTATGGTCATTTGAATGGTGCCAGTTCTCTTTCCCCGCATGTTCAAGTTGCCAGGCTTTCCGCAATATAGATGTAGAAGACGTGCTTGTTCCCATTAACTATTCCCTTTACTCATTTGGTGTTTGTGGTAGATGATACAAGTATTGGAGTCAGTCATCTAAATACCCGTTTTCTGCATCGAAGCTATAATCTTTACTCAACAGGTTCACCTGAAACAAGCAACATCAGCTGATTACATTGTCAAAGCTGTGTGTCTGTGCAAGGGTGCAGTTTGCTATACCTGTGCTTGCTGCTGGTTTGTTCTCTCTGAACTGAGCCCAAGCCAAGTCTTTAATCCATCTTCCCGTTCTCAACTGGTTGTATTGTCGTACTTCTTTCTGCTTTTGTCTTTATTCCATTAAAACCAGGACTCCCTGTCTTAAAATAATGACTTTTTCACAAAGTAATTTAAGTGCGTTTGAACATGAACTGCAGGCCAAAGTGAAAAGAGATTGGTGAAGTGGCATATTGGAGTAAATTGTCTCTGCTGTTGCCTGTGTTTTGGCCCTGCTCTTGATGTTGATTAAAGCGAGTGCCAACAAAACCAACATGAGAGCAGATGATTCCAGCACTAAACCCATGGCAACTTTTTTGCTGCTAATAATTTTCAGTGGAAATGTTATTTTGCATTAATTTACAAAATTAATTTACATTAATGAGTATTGAGCCTTTAATTTCTGTTTAGGCACTGAAAGGTTTTACAAATACGCTTGTTGGGTATGAGGTCTGAGTCCACTTGACTTCAGTAAAGGCTCACTAAAGATTAGCTGAAATGTTTGCGGAGTTTGTGTGTCCTTTACTTAAAAACTTGACTTCTTTAGGCTTCAAAACAAAGCCCCTGATGTTTCTGTGGTATATGACAATATTAAAAATAAAATAAAAAGCGGCCTGCCAGTTTTCCTACATGCGATCTCATATACTTTTAGAAAGCCTTTTCATTTTGGGAATTTTCTGTGGCTTGACTGGTTTTATTTGCAAATTGTAGATCCATACTAACACAGCTATAATGCTATAGAAGTTGCTTATTATGCTCATACATTATACAAGACGTTGGACATGCAAAGTTAATAAACATTTTACTCTAAAGCAAAAGGTAATTTTTGCTTAATAGTGAAGGTTTGGGCTGATTAAGAATGAAGGAGGTAGCACTGTTAGCTTATAAATAATATAAAAAGACAATTGCTACTTTACTTTTTTTTTGGTGAAATGGCAGACCATTTAAAATTACATTCAAGCTAGGGCCAGGAGAGCTGACTGAATTTTGTCATGTATTCAGACCTTCCAGTCTTGCTCGAGCCACTGAAACTTGTAACATTTTGGACAATAATCTCAGTTCTTATGACTGAGGGTGAAACAATAAAATAAATACCAGTCTTCTGAAAGAGATCTAAGATACCTGCCTGTCTCATGGCAGTGGAAAAGATGAGTACAGTAACATCCAGGCAATGCTAGCAATACAGCACCTTGTGCAGAGTCTTTTGCAATCTTACTCTAATTTCCCTGAAGAGGAAAGCCCACCCGTGTGAACAGGTTTTACCTTTCCCCTATTCTGGGAAATACAGCAGAGGCAGCAGGGGCTGAATGAGGGCAACAACCACATCCCGAAGATGAGGGCTGAGACAAGCTGGCAAAAGAGGACGAGGAAGGTCTCTGCTTCAGCTGCCTGGCAATTGGTTCTGAGGATAAGCAAAGGTCTCCTGTCTCTGCAGCTGTGATCTGCCACCTTTTGCAAGCATCAGCTTCATTACTGAATAAAGCAAAAGACAGCACTGTCAGATATGCGTGTTTCTGAGTAAGTCTATGGGCTTCGCTGAAGTGTTATCTTACACATGTCAAAATCACAAAGGTTTCTTTTGACAGGGGGTTAGTTATAATATAGTGCTCTATCTGAGAAAATTAGTATCATCTTCACCTAAGCAGAGTTAAAGCGGACCTGAGAACCTGGCATATAGTGCTAGTATTATTTTGCTTCAGTGGAGCTACACCTGGTGTGATTTGGCCCATCAGATTTGCTCTGATACAGTGTTATTTGCACAAACCAATACATTTAAGAAAGAGGAAAAAAGTACTGAAACAAGAACTGAAAGCGAGACAGTTGTGGCAATCTAGTTCCACTGGCATTTAAACAGCTTCTTTAGAGGTGATACCATATCAGTGCAAAAGGCACTACGAGTGACACTAATGACTCTTGAGCAGTGTTACAATGTCAGTGATAATGCATTGTACTGAGCCTGGGCAAGAGCTTGAAATGGTGGTGCAACAGCATTACAAACTTTCAGTCCTTAACATCGTTAAGGAAAGCTGAGTGGAATTCTCAGCAAATCAAGTATTCTGATGTACTGGCTGCTGACGAGGCGGCTGGTATGTGCATTGTCATCAGAATACTGAGCTGATATATGAGGCACCTCTATTGTACGATAGATTAAAATCTTCCTTTAACTCTCTATACAACTCAAATTTGGTAAAAGTTAAGCATCATTGTCTCTCCATTGAGAGCACTCTTTCCTTCCCCCAGATTACTGTTGTTAAGTGAAGGCATGGCTGAGATCAGAGCTTCACTAACTGAGTGGACCTGCCTAATCAGACAAGGGTCTCAAACCAGGATTTGGATATGAGCACCCCTCTCACTAAAGTGTAGCAAATGGATTACTTTTACAGTTGACTCTTGTAGAGTTGTGTAGAGTTACTGTATTTTCATATGCTAGTTGCAAGCGTCTTGTGAGTTGGCTGTGCTGAATGTCTCCCCTCTGCTCCATTTTAATTCTGTGTGTCTTCTCTCATCCTTTTATAACTTGTGGTCTTTTTTTGACATCTCTTTGTTTTTTTGGTTTTGGGTTGGTTTTTTTTTTTTTTAATCTTATACTGTAATTTGCTTTAGAGACTAAAATATTATTAAACATGAATTATGCATTGAGCAGACTCTCTGCTAGAGTCTGACTGGTCTGTTGCAACCAGAGAACAATCCTGTTTCCCGCACTACTCTCCCAGCTGCACAACTGTCACTTTCTATTATGCTTGCCTTCAACAATTGAGTGTGGCTTGTAATGACAATAATTGCCTCAAAATTGTTTGTCATGTTTGCCTTGTTAGCAACAAACTACTAACTGTTGGTTACAATCAAGTTCTCAGCTATTATTCCATAATTACATCAGGGAATACTTGCAGCCAATAATAGCTGAGAAATTAGAATTATCTTTTCACAAGTAATGCTAAAATACTTGCAGGCCATTCACTCTGTTCACAGCCTTTCTTTTTTACATCAGCAATCTAGTGGTAAGTGAAGCCTACCCCTGGGTAAAATGCTAGCTGCAGACCTGTAACCTTTTGCACCTTCAAAACACGCCTATGCTTGCATTGGTGTTGTACGGGTCCTCTATCAATAGTTACTTCACTTTGGCAATAATACTAAGCATCCAAGCTATCTCTTTCTTATGCAGGTACTGATGGGAGCCAATTTGCTTTTGATTTCCGCATGCAAGCCCTTGTAACTAAGCTTAGCGGGATTTCTGAAACCGTTGGTTTGGTTTTAGTTGATTTTCTTTGTTCTTTTCCCTTATCTTAGCATCTCTCAGGCTTTTCCCTCCCATCTCTCTGTAACATCAAAATTAAGGAGGAGCATCCTGGTATAGGGATTTAGTTTTGCTTTCCAGTACACACACTTTACCCAGTTTATCCTTTTGTATGTGCCAGATGACTTTAGCAGGGGCTATGTGCACAGATTGCTTAATTTAGTTTGATCTACTTCCTTACAGTATAGGTAGAGGTTTTTTTCATAACTACTGTTAAAATGTATGCAAGGCATTGACTCCACTATTTTTTTTCTATTATTTTTAATATAGAATAATATAATAGAGCATTTCTATTTCAGTAGAAGGAATGTAAAACAATGTACTTTAAAGAAAATTAAATTTAGCCATGAATTCTTTACTGTATTATATTTTAATTAAGGAAGCTATTATTTTTTTTTTTTTCTGAACAGGAAATTCCCTGGAGACACTAGTCTGTCTTGTGAAAGATTTTTTTTTCAATGGCAATTTCTTTAAAGTGTTTCTTGTTTGATAAAATATTTGTAAGACTGAATGTTTAAAATCAGAAGTAATTTTTTAAAAAAAATGCAAACACTTTGATTACAAAAAAAGAGTAGTATTTTAGTAGCATTATAGAGTTTTGTAAAATTTAACACATAGGAAGTGGTTATATATATATTTTCCTGACATCTGTGAAGCAGTGTTTTCAAATAGTTGATTTAATGCTGCCAAGTAGTAACCATATTTGTTATTCTGAGGCAGAAGGGTACACTATCTTCGGCACTTCTTGTCAGGATGCAAGAAATGATATAATCACTCTGAAAGGTTCAGGATAGGCTGAACTCCAGCGGTGTCCTCCAAGTATTTGTGAATGCTGATAGCCTAGTTATTGTGAGAAAGATGGAAGTGATGGTTTGCAGGTTGACTGGAGACAGAAAGATAAAAATAATTACATTTAGCATAAACACAGATTAAAATACAGCCAGGCTCTTTTACAAGTTTATTTAGCACTTGGTGACTGGTTAACAGCTTGCTGGGGAATGTGTGAGGCTCAAGCAGTCTCTCTGCTGCTGGAATGCCAGGAGGGCACTGACCAGTGCTGGTTGCTGTAGAAGCACACTTCCAGACAGACAGACAGACTTTAGTAGGTACTCAAACCCGCTCTAGGAAAAGATGTGAAGGAGCACACCCTATTTAGTTGCCTTTGTGGGCTGTACCGGGTGTGATGCTGAGAAACCAATCCAGAACCTCAATTGTAAGGGTTGGCGTTATCATTAGAATAAATTCAGATAAAAGTTAACGTAAAGGAAGAATCCAAATTTATATTATGTACAATTTTCAGACTTAGGTGCACAGAAATGGAGAGAAATTGATATCTTAGGTCAGCTCCAAGCTTTTCTCAATTTCCATCAGATAACAACTCATTAGTGTGTTAGTCTTACAGCTGGAATGTGCCTTTCAAGCAGAAATATTGCCCTGAGATCAGTACCTACTACAAAAGTTCCTGGTTATGGGGGTAGTTGCATCTTTGTGTCTTAAGTCCTTCCTCAGTGCTTCATTTTCGTGTCAGTTTTTGCAAGCCTGCTTTCTTGTGAAATGGTTAGCTTAATGCATCACCGAGAGAACTGGTGACTGCTTCTACCAACCTCCTAGCAGTCCTGATGTCCTGTGTGCTTTACTGGATAGAGTTGTTCCCTAAGCAGAGGGTAGCGTGATGCTTGTTAATAACCATCCTGGATCCCTGCTATAAGCAAACTGTTAAACTTGCGTAAAAGGAGTAATTACTTCTAACTGGATGGTGGAGTTCAAACCTCTGTGTTTAGTTTTTCAGACTCTGCAACTTGGATTTCACAGAAGCATAGACATTGGCATGGAGATTAAATAAGATCGTAAACCAGAATAAAGCATGTGGTTCACTAGCAGCTTTTAAATAAGACAACAGTAATAGGTACTTTGGGGCAATAATTGATTAGAAAATTTGATTTTGTGCTTTGAGAAATGCTGTGATAAAACCATGATATCAACAGACTAGTCTAAATTCTTAGGAGCAATAATTGCTATTACTGCTTTGATGGGAAAAGAAATTAAGAGATACAGACAGGGAATATGTTGTTTCTTTTTTTCCTCTGCAAAGAAAAAATAGAGACATGATATTTCAGTTACACACAGTTACTGTTCCAAGAAGAACCAAAATATGAAGTGTACTAAAATTTAATGATTTAATTGGCAAAAGCATGCAGTGGGTTTGTAACATCACACTGTTTAAGTGTCTCTTGGATGGTTATTCTGAAGAGAGGTGATACTGCAGCCTGTCAAAGAGAGGATGAAGACACAGAACTAGGCTTGAGAACTTCTAATGTGAATTACCTGCAATGGGAGAAATAGGCCCTCTTCAAGAGGAAGTGGTACAAATAGTGAGAGCAGCCAGGTGCTCTAGAGAGGCAGAACATAAATGCAAGGAACTAGTGCTGTCAAATCTCTTTTAAGAGAACTCCTGGTATGTGTATGAAGAATCAATAAATAATCTTCGACTAGTTTACAGGTCTGTAGGTATCTTCTTTACCAAAGACAGCTAGGATTTCTGCCTCTAAAAGCAATTGGTAACTTTTTGAAAATACCTCTCCTAGTTAATTGTCCAAGGACCATATTTTTATGAAAAGTTTCAAAGAACCTTGAGATTTAGTGACTTGGCTTTTGGAAGTTGTATCCAGCATGATCATGTCCAAAATACATGAGTGCAATTAAAACCTTACTGAAATCAATGACAAGAATTTCTACAAACTCCAGTGGAAACAAGGTTTCATCCTTCATGTTTTCATAATAGGTTCTGTGCAGTTGAACTGATCCTAAAGTAGTTAATGTGTGTGCTGAAATTACTACTGGTTCTTTAATTAAACCGTCAGTGCAGTTTACGCAGAGATAATAAGCTTTAATTCAGTGAGTTAGACAAGCTCTGTCTGCATTCCTGTATCTTCCATTCTTTCTGCTACATTTCTGCAATTCTGTACTAGTTACGTGTGCTCTCTAAGAACTGTGCATCTTAGATTCTTGGATTGTACTATAATCCCTGGTTATTCCTGCACATCTGTAGTCACAGACTTTCATTTGCACATATTGTTATATCTCCTGCAAATGTGCCCTATTTTAATTAAAAGCACGGATGTTGTAAATTCTGTTAGAAAAGACAAATATTTTTCTGTTCTCCGAGTCAGCTACTCAGCAGCATGCTTCTCTTCAGTCCCTAGAAAAAAAAGGCCTAAAATGATTGCTTCCTCAAGGAGGTGGGGAAATGGTGATGACAGCATTAAAAGGCATGTGGTATGGGTGGATTTTGAAGAGTAAGATGACAGCCTGGCCAAGTTCTCCACGGTGATTTAAGAAAGAGGCTTCAATGGCAATTCTTGAACTCTGTTGGCGTTGTAAAGTGCCGATTTCAATAGAAGCTTACTTAAATGAAGCTTTGCAAAGGAGAGGGTGGACATGGTAAAATGATTATTTTTGTCTCAGAAACAATTCTTCACCACCTAGGAAACTGTGTACACTCCTAGCCTTCTAGACTTTTATAGGCAGCTCCAACACCGCTATGGCCATGCAGAAGAACAGGTTTCTTTCAGAAGAACTTCTGCATGGGTAATTGACTTGTATGGGCAGTGGTAGCCTATAAGTCTTTTGTTTCTCAGACCTGCGTCCATTATACTGGCTGATTCTGAATAGTCCGGTTGGTAGTCTGTGGGGCAGTTCTGTTCTATCTGTGGGGTTATTTTTAGCATGGCTTTGATGCCTTCTAAAGCATCTGCTGTTTTTGTAGATGCTTGGTATGAGGCTCTGTGAGTAGAAGAGGGTGCTGCGATGTGGCTGCAGGGGGGAGGACAACTGGGGTGTCCAGGCATGTGGCCCACCAATCTAGCATACTGTAAGAGAACAAAAGCCCATTGCTTCTTAGCTGAAGTAGGTTATAGGACCTTGTGTCACCTGGACGTGAACAGACTGGCTAGTAAGACCACGAACCTAACTGATCATCAAGTACACATGTATGATGGAGAGAGCAGGTGTCAGCAGTACCAATATCTGGGTTATTTTCCTTTGTATATAGATGGAAGGGAAATAGCTATTTGGTTTTTAAACTGTTCCTGCCCTGCAGAATTAATTTTTCTGAATGATAATGAGTTTCTTTAAAGATATTCTTGTCTTGTGGGTCAGGAAGAAATCTAGTCTCCCATGCTGTCTGACTACCTCTTGGGAATACTTCAATTAGCTACACTTTGAACCAGAATGAAAAAATGAGGAGAAAACCGCTCTCCTGATTCCTCCATTATTCTGCTCAAAGTGAAAACTGTCCCCCTTCAGCACCCTTCAAGGCAGGAAAATTTTACTTATTCTGCTTTCCTATGTGAGTATGTGGTGAATGCCTTACCGTTTGTTTCTCCCTGGCTGTACACACAGATGTCAACAGAAATCAGTTCTGAGGAAAAATCCAGAGAGCAGGGGGTTAGAAAGGCTGCTTAGGGAGTAGCAGAGATTGAGGTTGCCAGCTTGACAGGGTTATTTTTTCAGCAGCATTTATTAAAAATAAAGTTAGCATTGAGTTGTATGTTACCCCTGTTGTGTATTTCATTAAACAATATGGAACAAGCACAAAGCTAGTTCAAGTGTACACAAAAGTATCTATTACTACCAATAGATTTTCTATTTGTACATTTTATAACCATATTTATAAATCTATATTTCTCTTATCACATATAAATATCTTTCTGTAGTCATCTATTTCTGAGTAAAGTTAAATGATCGTTGAAGAGAGGTAGAGCTTTATGGCACAGGAATTTGTTATTAAGCAGATGATACATTTTCCTGTGCACTAATGCCATGTCAGAGAGTTCAGAAATACCATGAGCCTGAATTTCTAAAGAGGCAATTCTGTGAAGTCTAAATCCAACCAGAGCAGCATATATTCCAATACCTCTTGAAGGTCCGAGGCAAAAAAAGAGTCTCTTGCTTTCTTGTTGTTTTGGTGTGGGTGGAAAAAGTTTTGTTTGAATGTGTTTCCAACAAATCACAAGGTGTGTGCCATCTAAACCAGCTTTTGTTTTCCTATTCAATAGGAGCAACAGCAAGAAACAGTGGACGTCAATGTCTGTAGCTCCTATCAGAATATTACAGGTTTTATCTGATGGGCAGCAGTAGCTGCAACAGCTTAGCAGCACATTCTTCTTCCAGGGAAGCAACATAAAAAATAAATTTGGATGGCTGTCTCTTGTAGAAGCAGGTTCCATATGTGTGTATATGAAACTTACAGTGAAGCTTTTTCCATCCTTAAAAGTGTTTTCCTGATACAGGACAGTGCCTATGTTAGGGGCTTCCTCTCAGAGCCATTTCCAGTGGTGCTTTGCAGGGCAGGCCAGAGATTGAGTGGAGAACACAAGATGATGTGGACTTGACAATTGGTATTGGTGAGTAAATGGTCTCCCAAATGGTCTCTTCTTTAGATGATTTCATTCTTAAGTACAATGATTTGCCGCGTCCAAAGAGTTACAGAAATGGCTTAACGTCTCAGTGGAAACCAGTAATGAGTAGTGTCCCGCAAGGGTCCATACTAGTATCAATACTATTTAATATCTTCAGCAACCACATAGTGGGATGGAGGGCACCCTCAGCAAGTTTGCAGCTGACATCAAGCTGAGTGGTGCAGCTGATTCGCTAGAGGGAAGGGATGCCATCCAGGGGGACCTGGACAGGCTTGAGAAGTGGGCCTGTGCAAGCCTTATGAAATTCAACAAGATCAAGTGCAAGGTCCTGTACTTGGGTGGAGACAATTCCCAACATCAATACAGACTGGAGGATGAATGAATTGAGAGTGGCGAAGGTCTTGGTGTTACTAGTGGATGAAAAATTGGGCATGAGTTTGCTGTGTTTGATGGCATCCCAGAAAGCCAATTGTATCCTGGGCTGCATAAAAAGAAGGACAGCCAGCAGGTCTCCCACTCTACTCCACTCTCGTGAAACCCCACCTAGAGCACTGCATCCAGCTCTGGTGTCACCGGTACAAGACAGACACGAACCTGTTGGAGCGGATCCAGAGGAGGGCCATCAAAATGGTCAGAGGGCTGGAGCACCTTCTCTGTGAGGAAAGGCTGAGAGGGCTGGCATTGTTCAATGTGGAGAGGAGAAGGCTCTGGGGGAGATCTTAACTCAGTCTTTGAATATATAACAAAGGCTTATAGGAAGGAGAGGGACTTTGTACCAGGGCCTGTAGTGACAGGACAGGGGGCAAGCAGTTTTAAACTGAAAGAGGGTGGGTTTTCTGTTGGATATAAGGAATACATTTTTCATTATGCAGTTGGTAAAACACTGGCACAGGTTACCCAGAGAAGTTGTGGATGCCCCATCATTGGAAGTGTTCAAGATCACCTTGAATGCGGCTTTGAGCAACCTGATCTAGTGAAAGCTGTTCCTGCCCATGGCTGGGGCGTTAGATTAGGTGACCTTTAAAGGTCCCTTGCAACCCAAACCATCCTATGATTCTGTAATTGCAGTAATCAAAGTGAGAATTCATACACTTCAGCTTGTGAGGCCTGTGTCAAAAAAGAAAAGAAATTTCTGGCTCATCACAGGTGCAAGATTATTTATTTTTGCTGCCATGGCTGTTTGGGCAGCCAATAATGTAGCATCTTGAAGGGTCCCAAAATTGAAGAGTGGGTTGAATAATTTAAAGCTGAATGTTCTTGTTATTGGATGATTACCAGGAGGCACTTCCTTCCTCCTACCACCTTTAATTTGTCCACCTTCATTGTTAAAAGGCTTTTTTTTCTGCTATTGTCTAAACATCAAGACATCTGGAGAAAGAGATGGATTGTGGAGTGAAAAGCTTCGTGCGTTAATGTCAGGGTGATAAGGAACATTTTTTTCCACAGGGTCATGCAGTTTCTGGGGAAGAATGCTGAGCCCTTTTTTTGTCTCTGAGGTGTGGGTTTTGGCAGCACAGAAATAGTTTTCATAATAATCTTTAGGTCTCAGTGTAAGGAGGTCTGAAATATTTGTCCTCCATACTTCATATTTGGTTATTTGCAAGCTGAAACTGTGTCATATCAAAGGAGAATGGTAGTAAAGGAAAGAGTGCTGGTGGTTGAAAGGCATGTACTTCCATGAGAAAGGACTGGAGTAGAGCAAATAAATAGGTAAGATATCTTCATGCTGCTTTCTGGCTTGTATTCTGAGTATAAGAAGAGAAAGGCAGTTTTAGAAGCAAGCAAAAACAGTTTTCCAAAGAGTTGTCTGTCAGACAGGAAGAGAGGCAGCAGTGAGGGGCTTGGCAGAGGCATAAATGGTAGTTAGACCTCTAACTCCTGCAGAGAGGTAGCAGGAGAGAGAGCACTCTTCTGCCATTTGTGCCTTTGAAAATGCTGCTCTTGGTGAAGGTTTGCAAGTTCTCTTCTAGTCGCTCCACAAAGAAGCTGTTTAAAAGAGTATTACTTGCCAGTGTGTGAAAGGAAAATGTCAGTGCAGGCAAATTTAGATGTCTTGCATCATAGTCTCAGTGGGCCTACACTGGTTTAGAGTAAATGAGGTTCTGACCTTGTTTAAAAACAGCTATTATTTTCTGTCTACAATATTGATTTCTGTGATAGTTGATAGTTTTCAGTGCATCTCTGTAAGTATGAAAAACATAATCTTAATTTCATTAATTGTTAGGCACAATTTGTAAGTCCAAAGTGCAGTGGTAATAAAGAAAACATGCTGATGTCCACCCACTATCCATTTTCATCTTCGAATGGTGAAGTAACCACGTAGATGTTTGTGGTAAACGCCTGCCTGATTTCAGTACAACAAAATCTGTTCTGTAATACCAGCAAGTCAGCAGCACAGCATAAGTGGCATGCTGTATTATGTTGTCTGTGTTCCAGAAGAGATGTTGCCACCTCTTCCACCCACCCTCTGCATGTGGAGTATCTTTTAAAATCTGAGGGTGTTTGCCTGTGCATTTAAATTGAAGGCCTGATTCAGTAGTTTTATTGTTCTAAGTAGTAATACTAAAGGAAGCCTTTTCAATTGGAGCAATACCAAGCACAAATACAGGGTCGGTGGAGAATGGATTGAGAGCAGCCCTGAGGAGAAGGACTTGGGGGTGTTGGTTGATGAGAAGCTCAACTTGAGCCAGCAATGTGCGCTCACAGCCCAGAAAGCCAACCACATCCTGGGCTGCATCAAAAGAAGCACAGCCAACAGGTTGAGGGAGGTGATTCTGCCCCTCTGCTCTGTGCTGGCGAGACCCCACCTGGAGTACTGCGTCCAGCTCTGGGGCCCCAACATAAGAAGGACATGGACCTGTTGGCATCACCATTCTGTTATTCTGTGGACCTGTTGGAGCAAGTTGAGAAGAGGGCCACAAAGATGATCAGAGGGCTGGAGCACCTCTCCTACAAGGACAGGCTGAGAGAGTTGGTGGTGGTCAGCCTGGAGAAGAGAAGGCTCTGGGGACACCTTATAGCAGCCTTCCAGTACTTAAAGGGGGCCTACAGGAAAGATGGGGAGGGACTCTTGATCAGGGAGTGTAGCGATAGAATGAGTGGTAATGGTTTTAAACTGAAAAAGGATAGATTTAGATTAGATATTAGGAAGAAATTCTTTACTCTGAAGGTGGTGAGACACTGGCACAGGTTGCCCAGGGAAGTTGTGGATGCCCCACCCCTGGAAGTGTTTAAGGTCAGGCTGGACGGGGTTTTGAGCAACTTGGTCTAGTGGAAGGTGTCCCTGGCCTAGGGCAGGTGGGTTGGAACTAGATGACCTTTAAGATCCTTTCCAACTCTAACCATTCTATGATTCTATTTGGGGAAATATTACCATCATGTTAAATGTTCACAACCATACAACAAGAGTGACAGCGATTTCCAATGACTCAGAGCATCATTAATCCAGAATGTTTAGAGCTATTAGCAGGGATAGCAAAGCTCAGAAAAGGTACTTTCCTATCTCCCTAGTTAAATCAGAATGCCAATGGAGCTGGGGAAATGAGGCAAGGACAAGTCTTTGACAGAAGAAGAATGTCCGTTGCCTTGAGTCACAGCAAAATAGTCCAAAAGATACGGTTTAATAAATTCAGTTACCAATCTGGTGATACTGGAATTAATTTATGGCTGTAAGTGATGTGTCCAGGAACTCTGGTGAATGGGTAAAGAAGAGGGAAGACATTAGTGTCATATTCCTCCCATTAGAGTGAACAGAGGTGATGGAGCTTTTTTGGCAACTACAAGCTCTAATGGGAGGGAACTGTAGAGTTAGTGGAAAATATTCCCCCTTAAGTTAAATCTGCAGTACTCTTTAATGAAATGTGACCAGCTTTTGGAAGGAAAGGATGTTTTTTGGCCCTGAACACTGAAAATTATTTGTATTTGTTTTTTTCCTGGATGTTCACACTGATTCAGCACTGACTATATATAGAATTTTTTTTTCTTTCAAAAAATCCACTCCTTTGATATAAAAGAGGAGCAGCTTTTACACTAAGCCAGAGATCTGGAGGGTATTTTAAGATCCACCTACATCTTGTGAGATAGTCTTTACTACTCTAAATTAGATTCCCTAAACACGCCAGATATGAGAATGGATAGAATATATGGATTGGCCAAAGGTATCTAAAGTAGGAGCCTTTCCTTCCTGCATGCTACAGCTCAGCTCAACTTGAAGTGTGACAGGCACTTTTAGTGACACGTTCATGCAGGAAAGGAGAGGATAGCTGTGAATATAGGCCAGAAGCTTTCTCTCTGGTAAGAGCTCTGCTGGCTGCATGACATGATTACATAAAAAGCCATAGGGAAGCTGTGACATGCTAATGTTTTCAAGGTAGGGCTTAGGCCTTGCTTTTGGATTTCGGATCATGACATATTTCTTCTTATACCTACATAGATCATGTGAAGGCAAGCTTTATCAGAAACACAAAACGTCAGTGAGTTCCTTTGTTCTTTGCTTTAAACATGGTCATCAGTGAACCCTCGAAAGTCCTTGTTTAAAAAATTAAATGTCTGTGATGTTCAAGTTTCATCCCAGGTTCCAGGTCTTTATTAGCTACTGTTGGAGTCTCATGGATCGCACAGCCACATCTTTAGCGCAAATGAGTTTTATGGAGTGGAAAAGTACCAACAAACCCTGCAACACACAGAGGATTTTGGTAGCAGAGTCACAATAGTGGATAGTTTCACTGGTTGCCCTGATTCCAGATCTTCAGTCTGCTGCAGGGTCTGCCTTGGGCTGGAGTCCCCTCAGGGTTGGTTGAGCCCAGAAAATGCCTCGAACTCTCAGCTCTTCATTATTAACTGCTGACACTCTGACCCTTCTTGTTCCATTTCAGGACAAATTCAAATATGTACTCCATTTCCATTGAGTTTCCCACTCCATATTGGCTTCACACTAAGGTAGAGGCATTTCTGCATTTAGTTGCAATGAGACAAGCTCAGTTAAATGAAGCTCTTCCCTATTTTGCAGATTCCCATTGCTCTGTTTCTGAGGAGATGGTAACCAAGAGCATACAGGAAGAGCCAAAGGTTGTCCAGAAGGACTGGCTCCTCCCAGCTTCTGGCTCTGAGGTATCTTTGGAGGAGCAGAATAAGGAACAGGAATTTTAACTGTTTGGATGAAGGTTTATCTTGGCAGCACGTGTCAAGAATCATCTGAGCTGTAAGCTCATCTCATTTACACACAGTATTTAATTCCTGCATTTGGAGGATCTGCCTGATATACTGAGAAAACAAAATACTATTTTAATAGAGATTAAAGAATAACAAACAGCGCACTTCCACGGTTTGTTCAGATCCTGAGAAGTGTTAAATACTGGGAACTAACATGCTTTTTTTAGTTTCCAATTTGTAGCGATTTGCTCAGCAATGCAAAGTATCCTTGTAAATGAATTAACCAAATCACCTGGGGCTTTTAAAAAAAACAAAACCAAAAACAAAACAACGTATCACCTTTCTTTGTATTGCTCAACAAACTTTGTAGTGGCAGGTTATCTCTGCTGGCACCCAGTACGAAGTTTCTTCAGAGTAATATTGCCTCCAGCGTTACCCAGGTTGCTCAGCCACACTTACCATTAACAAGTTTGGCAACAACACCCTTAGGCAAAGAAATTATTTAATAATGAACAGCCATCATCCTATCTGAATAGACAGCTATTGGACACAGACTGCCAAGAGATCATCTGCTGAACTCTTTGAAAGTATGAATGCTGTCGTGGTTTAACCGCAGCCAGCGGCTAGGACCACACAGCTGCTTGCGAAGTTCTCCCACTTCCCCAAGAAGGGCAGGGAGAAGAGGGAGAAAACCTTGTGTGTTGAGATAAAGGCAGTTTAATAGAAAAATAACAGAAAAGTAATAATAATAATAATAATAATAATAATAATAATGGTAAAAGAATATACAAGACACAAGTCACTCTTACCACCTGGTAAATTGGTGAATTGGCACTTTCCCGAGCAGTGGTCATGAGTACCCTCTGGCTAACCCCATTTATATAACTAAGTATGACATCTATGGCATGGAATATTTCTTTGGCCATTCCATCGTTCTATCTATGTTCCTTACAAGCTTCTAGGGGAAGCTAAAAAAATCCTTGAAAAATATAAACATCACCTGGCAACAACTAGAACAATATGCATTGTTGACATTCCTTTCATACCAAATCTGAAACACAGAAACCACTAGAAAAAAATATTAACTCTATCCCAGCTGAAACCAGGACAAATGCCTAGCTGAAAATGTTTTAAACTCTCTGTTTTTTAACTTCTCAGCCTACAATAACCAGTGAAGAATAGCTTCAATGAGTGTGTACTGGAAGGTCTTCCTTGAGGGAGAGATTTGTGCTCTGGCATACACATTTTACATCACTCCACTTCCCTGTGTGTGTTCAGATCTCTTTGGACTAATTTCTACTGTGTTTCTTCCATTCAAATGATCTGTCTTTGATTATGTAGGCCCTCAATTCTTTTTTAAAAGAATTGCCATTGGCATGGTAAAGGTCCAACCTTTTGAGACTGTTGTGTTTTCTGTCTTTGTGTACACAAATAAGTGTAAGGATATGTATAGAAGATATTTTCTATATACCATTTATTTAGGTTCTAAGCCTAAATACGTGGTGAAGAATTACGTTTTTGTGACCATTTGAGGTTGTGAAAGTCACCTTGGCACAAAGGTTCATCAGAAGGCAGTAGATTTCATGCATAGGTGCACATGATTGTCCTTTAACTAAGAATTGACTTTTCTGATTGTACATATGATTAATCATTTTTTCATGAGCATATGAAGGAGGTCACACCAAAATTCTCTTGAACAATTTTGACCTAGCAGAGTTCTTTTGATTTAGTTGTTTTGTGAAGATGCAACACTATGCGAGGAAGAGAAAATGTTAGCTACTCTGAATCTAAAATATATCTGAAAGATGTATGCAAACGAACTAAAATGGAGCCTCTTAAATGGGCATATGGGAGGCCCTCAGGCAATGAAAATTCAATTTTCTTACTGGTTTCTAACTAATACCATAAGATTCCAAGTGTATCTGCTTAGGAGACAAAACCGCTCAATTCCCCTTGAACTTCCTAAGAGAAAAAGGTAGTTAATGCTATCTAAAAAAGCCATTAAGTGTTTGTTAGGCCTAAATATCAACAAAGCCTTTTAACTAGTCACATGGCAAGAGTAAGATGGCCAACATTCAGATATCGTCATATAGATTGTCCTCTTATTCTCTTTGCCTTTCTGCATTTTGTTGAAAATCTGACCCTTTCATTTTGAGAAGTGTGGGAAAGGTAAAAATTTTAATTGTCTACCCAGGCCCCTGAACTGCCTGTTCAAATATTATTGGGAGATGTCATGTCAGGACAAAAACTTTCAATTAGCAAACTAAATGAGCAAAGGCTTAAACTTTTAGGCTTGAGCGTCCCACATTCTGGCATCAGATCCATGGCTTTGAAGTTACGTTAAGCTAATACAGCCTTATTTTTCAAAGGTCATCAAGGCCTGCCCTTTACTCGTTCCTTTACTAAATCATTGCAGGGAATCTTATCTATTTTACACCTGCTGATAGGCACTGAAGTGTGACAGTTTAGCCAAAGTGAATGAAGGATCATTAAAAGGGATATTTTACCAAATACCGACAGTGGCTGACTCTAGCTATGGCTAGTTTTGAGTCATGGCTAGCTATACCACTTGACAATGTTCTTCTGTCCCACAGCTCCCAGTCCAGACTGGGGACTGTCCTGAGCCCTCTGCAGACTGCTTCTGACTTGCAGGTCTGAGGTCCTTCCCCGCAGTGAGCAGAGTGAGGATGGATGGCACGTGGGCATGGTGAGGGCGCTTGCCTCGGCTGGGGAGCGAGGTAGTGCTTTCCTGTCCCTTTTAAGATTCAACCTGTAAATACCTCCCTCAAAGTGTTTGGCAAATATTTTTGAGTTAATCTTGGGAAATTTGAAAACATCCACTGCTGATTTCAGATTTGGGTTTTGATGGCTAGATTTTTAAAGGTATCTAGCTGTGTAATTTTATTCAAAGCAATGGGAACCAGGCCTCTAAATACTTGTTGTATAACAGTTATTAAATAAGACATTTATTATGTTTTTTGTACTCTAATAACATTTAGCTGCAGTTTTGCTCCTATGCTTTTTTCCTGTTTTGTTTTCTGAAGAGAATATTAAAAAGAAAAAAGTAATGTAATCATCAATTACAGTAATAGCCACTAGAGGTCTACTGATATCAAAATTCTGCCAACATCAATTATTTCTGCAAGTGTTAAAATGTTTCATCCAAAAGAAAGTGCTTCTTATTAAACATTAATTGTTTGCTTTGTGAGGTATATCATTTTAATTCTCTGAATTTTTAACCTCTTAGTGTGGTTTTTAATTAAGTAGTATTTAACTGAAGTAGGGAAGAGTTGCAACGTAAAACTCGCAACTGAAAAGAAAAGTGACTTAAAAGATTGTCAACTATATTCACCGAGTAAGTATATTATAATATAATTCACTGGATAGAATATATTTCTTAGTGGTTAACCTTGCAGCAAACAATGTTTTAATGAAATTGTTCTACAATTAATGGCTGCTTATGGCATTATTGACTTCCATCTGCCTTTGAGGATTATTTTTATTTCTCAAAAACCAAAACAATCTTCAAACCCTCTTTTAAATGGCCTTGGTATGATGCTTTTTAAATTTCTAACAAGTGGGAATTAGATTACTGTATTTCCTGTAGACCTACTTATTCCTCACAAGACCAGGTATATTTGTGTTGGGACAAAACGGTGGACGTGTTACATTAATCAAGTTTTTCCAGAGACTTCTCTGCTTCTCAGTGAAAACAAACACAAACCAACCAACCAAAATATGTAAGTCAGAGTTGCTCTGTGATTCATGAGCTCCTTACCTAGAGTTTGTAGGGAATCAGGCCGGGGCACAAAAAGATCCAATTGAGACCTGGCTGATGGATAGAGTTAAACATGGCTTTATCTGTTCCTGCACAGCAAAATATTTTTACGTCCTCTTTGTCGTGGTCTATCAAGTCACAAAACAGTAGCCTGTGGGTCTCATAAGAAGTGTCAGACTCCTCAGATTTCATCTGATGATGCTTCCTATTTGGTATCTGTCAAGGGGGGATACTTTTTTCTTTTGCTTTTTTTTGAAAGAAGGTGGTGTCACAGGTAACGTCACTGAAAGCAGTGGCTGTGCTAAGAATACAAGTGAGGCCCAGTTCAGCACACTTGCAAAACTTTCCTGATGAGTGCATAGCTGAATTAGGTGCTTTGCTGAACTGGGATGAATCTCAGTGGAAATACTGATTGTGTGTTGTGTACTGTATTGGGTCTTGTAATGAAATATTGTCTGTGTACTGCCTGCATTGTGACTGCTGTACCCCCCCTTTTCTTAGCCTAGCACTAACCGTTACCTTGTGTGTAGTTTTCTTCACTCACTGAAGGATGAGGGCTGTGATAGTGTGATGACTTAAATGAGTTGCGTGTGTGAAGTCAGTAGCTGATGGCTGGCAGCTAAAGAAAAGGAAAATCAGTAAAGTCTGTCTTTTTGCAGACAGTTTATTATAATGGAAAAAATTCTAATGGCCACATCTGTCAACCATAATATTTATGAAGGTATCCAGACATGCCTCTTACTGGTCGGAGTGCTTGATATAAGTATACCTCTTTAATAAGGGGGGAAATCAGTGTGATAGCGGAACAACTCAGGGTGAATCATTATACTAAGGGATTTGGTAAACCCGTGTATAAATGGCCACTGTGTACATAATTCATGCCCAAGATAGTTCTTACTTATTACCCACTATGGAAATATTTCTTTTTTATTTTTCTTCACTTTAAAGAGGAATTGTCACATGAAGAGGGCAATGCTTTCCTTAAGAAAGACCTGTGAAATTAGTTCTTTTAAGAATATCCTTGCTTTCTTCATTGAACAGTTGGAGAATCACTCAGGTCCTTTGTGCGAAAGGCAAAAGAGCAGATTCATTCAAGGCAGTGCTGGGAGGTGTAATCACATCTCCCTGCGCTGGTCTGGATCCAGCATCCCGACAGGGATTGCCTTCCAGGGAGAGCAGGTGGTGGAGCTGCTCTGCCCTCCCTGGGGTTTTGGGGGGAAGGGTAATTTTAAGTTGCTGTCAAGGCTCCCAAGAAGTCTTGCCAGTGAAGCTGGATAGAGCAAAACAGATACAGCCAGAATAGCTGGGAAACGTGAGGACAAAGGGTGCATTCTCCAGCATTTGTCTATCCTATTCATTATCGTCTATTCACCACCTCCTATCTCAGCTCATGAATGAAGAATGATTTGATCATCTTCATCTATTGTTGAGAGATGTGGTTGTTATTATTAATTATTATTATTGGTTTTGCTGTTGTTATCATCACCATCATTATCATCATCATCACCTCCCTTCATAGTTCCCAGAAATTGTTCCGGTGCTAGGTCCCCCCAGACTTTGTGATGACTGTAGCCTCTGTAAAACCCAGAGTTGTTCTTAGAGCACTGGGCAACAGGCAAAATACTAGGACTGTCTGGCTTTCCTCCTGAATATCCCATATTTGAGAGGAATGAATGCTGAAAATGATTAGTGTGAGGGACAGAAAAGATACAAGATATATCATGAGCGTGGTCTGATATTTTTTTCATATTTAAGTAAAAGCAGATGTAAGCTATGTGAGGCTAATGGGGCATTACTTACAGAGTCTCAATGTAGCAAAACTAATGGAAATGTTTTTCTTTTTAGCTCTAAAATACAGTGTTTAAATGGAATTATATGGCAGAAGGGGTGGAGCCAGCACGGCATTTTTTCCAGATGTTTGAATTCCTAGTTATCCTTGCCCCAGAACTGGCGATTCACCTCTTCAGAGCTTTATTCCCTGTATCCACATCAGCAGTATGTGAACAGCTTCACAGCTTCTTTTTTGTTTCTGCAAGTAGTAGGTTTGAGGGGAAAAGGAATATCTGGACCAGGAAAAGGCACCTTATTTCCTTTTACCCTTGGGTAGAATGTGGCAAATTTCCATCCTCTGCCTTCCTTTCCCTGCAAGGAGAGGATGAGAAGTCAAATGATAGTTTATTAGCACTAGCTATGCTCACCACTGTCTCAGGCTGGGACTTCAGCCAGAAACACGATTCAGGCATTAGGAGTAAATGAGAGGAATATTGCTCACTGCAAGATTCCCAGCCATTTCTCCAGCTCGCAGATATAGCCAACAGATTTGACTGAATTCACAATGAAAGCATCCTTAGGACCATAAAAGCTTTTTTTTTTTTTGTTTCATTTTTTGTTTCAGTTTTCCAGAAAACGTGGTTGATTTTTAGGAGAGCTGAAAGCAGAAATGGCTATTCAGGCAAGACCCGAGGAAACACCTAAACTAAATGCAAAAATCCATCCAGGCTGAGTTGAGGTTGTTCAGCCTGGAGAAGAGAAGACTCGGGGGAGACCTTGTAGCAGCTTTCCAGTATATGAAGGGCACCTAGAAGAAAGCTGGAGAGGGCATGTAGTAATAGCACAAGGGGTAATGGCTTCAAATGGGAAGAGGGTAGATTTGGAATAGGTATTAGGAAGAAATTTTTCACTTTGAGGGTGGTAAGACACTGGAATAGGTTGCCCAGGGAAGTTGTGGAGGCCCCATCCCTGGAGGTGTTCAAGACGAGGCTGGATGGGCCTTTGAGCAACCTGGTCTAGTGGGAGGTATCCTTGCCCATGGCAGGGGGTTTGGAACTTGATGATCTTCAAGGTCACTTCCAACTCTAACCATTCTATGATTCTAAGATTTTGCTAAACAAAATGCAGATTTCAGGATATATCTATACCTATGTGTGTAAGTATGATTTCTCTAATAATTTTGAGAATTTGGGGCTTCTAATTTGGGATGCTGGATATCATGAAAATGAAACTTATGATAAATAACTCAAGTTTCTGGAGTTCTTTTCACTTTATGTGTGAAATCAGAAACCTCAACAACTTAAAAGTATTTAGATGCTGCGTTCATATTAAATGCATTCATTAAACGCCAGAGACTCAGTGAACTGGGTGTGGATAATATGCTGGAGAAAGCCATCTATGGTGCTGGTTTTATGAACTGAGTAGACATACTGTGTGTTTTACTTAAGGCTAGGGTGCCTATAAATAGAATGCCCTCAGGCCTTTGGCTTAGGGACAGGACCTGGGTTTGTGTGCAACGAGTTGGGTGAAAGAAAGCCTTGGAAAGGGTTTCTCTCTGGTATTGGGTAATATACACATAAATATATGCAGGGAAAAGATGGGTTTGATATGTAGCATAGATTCAGGGGCTGGAATACTAATATGCCTGTATCTGAAGCCTTTACTTCTCATGACATCCTAGTGAGACACTGCCAGTGGCTGTCTGCTTGTCCTGAGTGAATGTCCTGCATTATGTTGTTTGTGTTGTACTGAAGGATGCTGAAGTGAGGTTGTCTGACTGCTGTCCCCTTGGGAAGCTCAGGAAAAGATGTACTGAATCTCCCATGAGGCTTTCCTCAGAAATAGTTTTCTACCTAAATAAATACCGTCTCCTGGGGATCTTCTAGAATAGTAACCGTTGTGTGACTGTCAGTATCTTTTCATACTGTGAAAATCTAAAAACCTGAACTATAGCATCTATAATATGGAGGCACAGTTTAGATGCATCCCCTTTTTGATGCTTTATCATTTACTGACTGAACAGCATTGGCTTCCTACCTGTTTCTTTGTGTAACTTCAGTTGTATACACTTCATACTGTTTGAGACTAAGCTTCCTTAAGGGTTTTTGTTACCCTTATTTACAATTCAAAAGCTGAGGTCATCTGTGACATGTTCTCTCATATTTCTTAGAGATTTGTGCTAAACAGTGGGGGGAAGAGTTTAAGGCACTCTGCTATATTCCTGTGTGAGATTTCTTGGCTGGAAAAGTATATGTGTATCCTAAAAGCCTGTAGTGTGAGTCCAGCCCATCATACTCACTGATGTGGACTTCACAAACAGCTTGTATGTTCTTCTGCAGAAGAATCTTCATAGAAACCCTTTGTGTTTGATAGCTTTATACGGAAGAGTAGCAGATCTACCGCTCATAAATCTTTTATACATAAATTGATCTCAGAATACGAATTCATTATCGTATTATATTCTGTGTTTCCTTGAACTTTATTGCATTATCACACCTTGAAAACAAATACTAGCACAAGATGCTCCAGGCTTAGAGAAGAAGACACAATGAAGAAAGACCAGTACAGAAAGTAGTGTGGAATGAAGAGACAGTAAATAAACTCTTGGACTCTTCAGTTTGGAAAAAAAAGTCTGAGAGAGGGGAATGATAGGGGTCTATACAGTGGTAAGCAGTGTATAGTGGTGAACATGATACTCTACACTGTTTCTCATACTGTAGGAAATTGAGACAGAATAAAACAATAGGGCAGTGAGATCATAGGAATCAAAAAGACATTTTTGCACACAGGACATCATTAAGTTGTGGTATTATTGTCACAGAGTGTTTCAGAAGCCAAAAAAATGAACAGTTCATAAGTGGAGCGAACATAGTCCTGAAGCATAGATCAACTGATGGCTGTTCAATACAGTTCTTGAAAGTCTTTACTTAGAGAAAATCATAAAGTATTGATTGCTGGAAGCTGCAAGGATGTACTAGGAGAAGGATCGTCATATTTTACTGTTTATAGGGTCTTTTGCTCAACATCTACTTAGAATTGGGATGCTTGCCAAGACGAATGACCCACTGTGATTATTTGTGCTTGGTTTTAGATTTCCAGGCATCATGTCTATATGTCAAATACTTGATGGTATACGCTTCATAGTATCAAGCAAGCAAGCAAAGTCCCGCAGATAAAGGCAGTGAGGGGGTTCCCATTCCCTAACAGAGCATCAGAGAGGCAATCTGTAGCAAAACAGGAAGAAAAGGCAGAGTTCAGTTGCATGCTGTATTGTGAGCCTGCTCTTTGATTTTGGGTCTGCAGGGTGCTAATTATCATCACGAGCCAACATAATGGCTGACTGTTACCTGAAACTCTGTCTCACCTCCCCCAAGTGCCTAATATACTTTTTGCCATCAGGTGAGGCAGAATTCTTTACTGAAAAGTATCTGTTCATTTTGTAGAAACATGCTAAGTTCAACCATCCTGAGGCCTTTTAGTTTGTTACTGCTGACAATTTTCTACTTTTTTTAAAGGAGAATATATTATTGGATGCACCAGTGGTTACACAAAGAAACAAATATGTCAGATAAAAATTAAGTACCTCTGAAACAAATAACCTTTTTGGGGTGGTAGAAGAAAATGGCTGGGCAGCAAAAATAGCACTATGGAAGCAACCAGTGTGCAAGCCCTGCTCTGGTCACGAGAGGAGGGGATGCAGAGCTGGGATTCAGTGAGTTTGCATTTCTTTCCTAGTTACCTGTGCTCTCGTCAAGTCTCTTGATTTCTCTTTGTCTTGTTTCCTGTCTGGAGAGTGGAGGTGATAATTTGCTTTAAATCCATCTATTTTCTGTCTTGCTTGATTAAGCAGTAAGCTTTTACACTAGGGAGTTTATTATTATATGGGGGTACAATGCCTGGCATAATGGTGACCTATTACAAGTCAGGACATGTAAGTGCTAATGCCCTTACATGTGTACGTACAATAAGAAAAAATAATAAAAAAAAAAAGCTAACAAACGAAAGGAAAAACTAGTTGAGGACAAAGAATAGGCAAGTCCTTGGACCTTCCTTTCTGCCCTTTTTTTTCTCTACTTCCCCTCTTGTACTCTTGACACTTTTTCGCTTTCTTATCCTTAACCTTTCTCAGATGGCAAGAAGAATCTCTCTAAAACCAAAGCCTGACTCTTTTTGATAGTGTTCTTTAAAAGAAAAAGTAAACTGTGAGGGCATTACTGCCTGAACTACATGTGCCTGCCTCCTCCAAACTCGCACTTGGATGCTTAGACGTGCTCCTTAATGGTTGCTCTGTGCACCAGCTGGACCCACCAGCTTGGCTGTTTGTGCCACCCTCGTCTCCCTCTTCTGTGCAAAGGGTGACACACTCATACATGCCTTGAAGGCAGAACTCAGTGGAGATGCAGGTGTTACAGGCAGCCCTGCAAGACATGCCTACTGGCAATGTCAAACCAGTGTACCAGTTTTTCAAAACCAAACCAGAAGCGAACATCCATCCTTCTCACTGTCTCTATAAAGTGGTTTTCAGTGCATCCATGACCTTTAGAGATTTGGTGTCAGGAAATGCAAACAAGAATTTTAAAAATAAAATAAAAGGAACTTTATTCTTTCAGTGAAAATCTTTAAGCCTGAGATGTAGGGGAAAAATGTTGCCATTCTGGTTTTGATGTAATCAAAGCCTTTATGTAATTTGAGCGTTGGTGGGGAACAGTTTTCCTGAATCGTGTTTACCAGTGGGAGTTTCAGAACTTATGCGTAGGTGGGAACTAACAATAATACCCCACACATCTCTCTGCTGCTTTGCATGCATGGGGCTAGGCTGGTACCAAGACTAGTCATCAGTGTTAGCCTCACCAATTTTGACTTGCACAGGGGACATTAGGCTTATTAACACTTTTGTTTTAGAGGCACCAGCCATGCGATCAGGAAGGAAGTGGCACTTGAATTCCTCAAGATTTGGCTACTGCCCCCATCATGCATTTAGTATAGCTTTGCATATTTTTAATTTCTTAAATTGGAAGGTCACAGTACCATTGAAGTCACCTATTGGAGACAGACAAATTATGCGGAACCTGCAAAAGCTGCTAGCCCCTCGTCCTGGCCATGCCCTTCTCAATGAAATCAGTTTTGCACTGTGGGACCCCTAAATAGTTTTGTCCCAGCCTGGTTAGGCTTTGAGCAATCCTTTTGTTGTTTGTCCAAACATCCTAGCATCCTAGCACAGTCCCACTATCCTTTACACTGAATGTCAAATCATCTTCCCCCTATCTGTCTGAAGCACTTGAACCCTGATGCAGACCTTCACGACATCAGCGAGCAGTGGACTAGATCTTCAGTAATCAAGGTTAATCCAAGTATTCAGAGTTCACATATACAGAATTTGTTTATGTTGTTGTGACTGGAGATTACAATCAAAAGTATGTCTTTGCCTATTTCACAGTGAGCAAACGTTATCAGTTAAAGCATCAGTATTGCAAGATGTACTGTATTCAAAGATGGCTGAAATCACTGCAGTAGTTCCCACAGAGTTAAATGGACTTTCACAGAATCACGGAGTTTTCAGAGTTGGAAGGGACCTCTAGAGATCATCTAGTCCAACTCCCCTGCTAAAGCAGGATTGCCCGCAGCACATTACTCAGGACTGCATCCAGGCGGGTCTTGAAAATCTCCAGAGAAGGCGACTCCACAACCTCCCTTGGCAGCCTGTTCCAGTGCTCTGTCACCCTCACCGTAAAGAAGTGTTTCCATGTATTTGAATGGAACATCCTATATTCTAACTTGTGCCCATTACCCCTCGTCCTGTCACTGGGAACCATTGAAAAGAGCCTGGCTCCATCCTCCTTCAACCCACCCTTTAGATACTTGTATGCCATAATAAGGTCTCCCCTCAGCCTTCTCTTCTCCAGGCTAAAGAGTCCCAGCTCTCTCAGCCTTTCCTCATAAGGCAGATGCTCCAAGCCCTTAATCATCTTAGTTGCCCTTCGCTGGACTCGCCCCAGCAGTTCCCTGTCCCTCTTGAACTGGGGAGCCCCAAACTGGACACAGTATTCCAGTTGTGGCCTCACCGGTGCAGAGTAGAGGGGGAGAATGACCTCCTTCGACCTACTGGCCACACTCTTCCCTATGCAGCCCAGGATTCCATTGGCCTTTTTGGCAACAAGGGCACATTGCTGGGCCATGGACAATTTAGGACCCCCAGATCCTTCTCCTCAGAGCTACTTCCCAGCAGGTCCGCCCCTAACCTATACTGGTGCCTAGCATTCTTCCTCCCCAGGTGCAGGACCTTGCACTTGCTTTTGTTGAACCTCATTAGGTTCTTCTCTGCCCAGCTCTCCAGCCTGTCCAGGTCACGCTGGATGGCAGCACGGCCCTCTGGGGTGTCAGCCACCCCACCCAGTTCGGTATCATCAGCAAACCTGCTGAGGATACACTCTGTCCCCTCATCCAGGTCATTAATGAATATATTAAACAAAATTGGACCAAGTATTGACCCCTGGGGGACACCACTGGTTACAGGCCTCCAACTAGACTCTGTGACGCTGATCACAACCCTCTGAGTTCTGTCCCGCAGCCAACTCTCAATCCACCTCGCTGTCACCTCATCTAGCCCATACTTCCTCAGCTTCCTAATGAGGATGTTATGGGAGACAGTGTCAAAAGCCTTGCTAAAGTCAAGGTAGATGACATCTACAACTCTTCCCTCATCCAGCCAACCAGTTATAACATCATAGAAAGCTATCAGATTGGTCAAGCATGATTTACCCTTGGTAAATCCATGTTGACCACTTCAATAACTTCCTGTTCCTCAATGTGTTTGGAGATGACATCCAGAATGAGTTGGTCCATTACTTTCCCAGGGACAGAGGTGAGACTAACTGGTCTGTAGTTTCCTGGGTCCTCCTTCTTGCCTTTTTTGAGGATCAGAGTGATGTCAGCCTTCCTCCAGTCCTCAGGCACCTCTCCTGTTCTCCATGACCTTTCAAAGACGATGGAGAGTGGTCTAGCAATGATGGAGAGTGGTCTAGACTTTGCCGTAGGACTTTTCCTTATTATAAAAGTAGTACTTAAACTGGTAGTGTGCTGCAGACTAGTTGTGCACCATTATTGGGAAGAAGCAATGGGGAAAGTTTTCACTTCATCTGAGACTTTAAGACTATTTAATTTTTTATTTGATGTCTTAGGGTAGACAGTCCATACAAGTTTATCCAGGTACTGCTATTCTTCCCTTTTGTGCAACATATTTGGTTTTCACAAACTTACTGATTAGATGTTTATTTTTCTTGAAGTGAGAGAGGGAACAAGGCATCAATCAGTCTTGACATGATAGTTTTTTTCTGCTAGCTTACTATCTACATGAAGAATGCTTTGCTTTGAGCATTAAAACACCCTGTGGATGTGATATCCCTTTTCCCCTGCTTCCTTCCCCTACAGTGAGTACTGTTAGATCAGTTTTATGGGGCCAGCTCCGTTCTGTTCCTATTAGATGTTCCTCAACTTTAATGTCTATCAGTGAGAATTAGCTAGCAGATGAAGTAAGCAGCCAAGGTTATGACCCAGGTAATGCTCTCAAGTCTCAACTTTTTTTTATTTGTTTTTCTGATCTGCAATACATAAATGATTTACTGCAGGGTAGGTGTCCTTGGTATATTTTCTTCATATTCTCTTTGAGTCTAATGCTAGCTGAGATATTGAATCAGTCAACTGTTGTCTCTTCTAGTGAGCTTGTAAGATAACAATTTAAATTGGTATTTAAATCGTCCAGCGTAGGGCAACTAAGATGATTAAGGGAGTGGAGCATCTCCCTTATGAGGAAAGACTGAGGGAGCTGGGTCTCTTTAGTTTGGAGAAGAGGAGACTGAGGGGTGATCTTATTAGCGTTTATAAATATATAAAGGGGGAATGTCATGAGGATGGAGCCAGGCTCTTCTCAGTAGCAACCAATGATAGGACAAGGGGTAATGGATTCAAGCTGGAACACAAGAGGTTCCACTTAAATTTGAGAAGAAACTTCTTCTCAGTGAGGGTGACAGAGCACTGGAACAGGCTGCCCAGGGAGGTTGTGGAGTCTCCTTCTCTGGAGACATTCAAAACTCGCCTGGACGCCTTCCTGTGCAACCTCATCTAGGTGTTCCTGCTCCGACAGGGGGATTGGACTAGATGATCTTTTGAGGTCCCTTCCAATCCCTAGCATACTGTGATACTGTGAAATGACAGTTTCATAATTCCTCTCTGGAAACTGAGTTTAGCTATTGCTTCTACCAGGGGCAAAGATTTATTCTTTATATACCTGCAGATGAAATTTAACAGAGCTTTGAAACTAGGTGGAAACAGCAAGAGGAAGTAAAGTTTTCTTCATTCTCTTCCTCATGTCCTCTTAACGTGCTATTGCTTCAGCATCTCATACAAGTCTTCTGGAGATACACCTCGCAGCAAAGCAAAGAACTATTGTAGGTATTCTGGTACAGATCAGCTATGGTTGAAAGGTCTTAGATCTGCCTGTCTAACAGGGTGTTTGAAAAGCATCTGTTTTACAGCTTGCTCTTTCTTTAGCTCCACCTTATTCTTTTCTCCAGTTTTTATTCTAGCAGCCACGTGATGATTAAATTTCTTACAAATACACTGACGTATACTGAGACAGAATGAAAATTTGAGTATTCAACTATTTTCCCATATTGTATGTTCCTTGGTTGTGATGCTTTGTCAAGCCAGAGCTGGCTGGCACATATTTCTTGCTTCTTTTTATAATTAGGCAAAGAAAAAGAACATAAACTGCTTCACTTCTGGTTTTGGTTGTCTTGATCTTATACCAAATATTAATCTGTAGATTTTAAAGAGATAAATAGCTGGGATGCTTTTTTGTCACTTTGCTGGGCCATTAACATGGTATCACTTTTCTTGTTCCCTCATCTTGATTTCTCTGTGGGTCTGTCATAAATGGCAGCTCCTGGAGAAACATCATCAGCCAATATGGTTTATGTAAACATCGTTATTTTCTGTGATCTCCAAGACAGAAATTACTTTAAATATTTTCTCCTGCTCTGAAGTCATAAAGCTATTCAGGGAGCATAGAATTTCCTGCCTGGCATGACTGGGAAACAGGCATTTTTGGTCTTTCAAAGCTGTTTGTTTACAGAGCTTTCAGTCATCTCACTATGTGTTATTGCATCCTGTTTCCAGCTTTTTTTAATAGCAATATCTTTCTCCTTAGCAGTAACTTAAATTGATATATGGAAAAAGAAGCTGTAAAATTCTAAAAAGACCAAAATGTTATATCAAGGAAAATCAGACTTCATGTTACATTGAAAACAGACTTAAACACATTCAAACACAGAAATGCACAGTAGGTCATCCAAAGTACTGTAGTGACATGATTTGGAGTAATAGGAAGGAAATTTGATGCAGCTTCTGAAATTAATTTCATTTGAAACCATGAGCACTATAAAAAGCATTTATCATACTGATAATATCTATTGCAATTGCATTATGCTGTGGGATTTTTTTCTTTTGAGGTAATGGAAAAGAATTTATGCGTTCAGAAGACATGTTCCAGTAGAGCTATTTCTGCTCCTGAACAGGAAATAAACAGGTGGGAAATATGCACAGAAGAGTGAGACAGGAGAAATAAGCCCTAGTGTATTTACTGGTAATCCTTAAAATTAATCAATATCCCATAATATCTTAAATATCAGCAATGAAGCAGAAATTACTTCTATAAAGCTAATTTAGATTAGTTTTTCTTTTCTTAAGTAAAGGTAATATTTTAATTTATCCAGTGCTTGAACAATAACCACTTGGATTTCCTGGACTTTTAAAATTAGCTGAAAAAGCCAGACTGAATAGTGTGTGTACTTTAACATAGAGATGCTGCTTTCTGACCAAAATTTTGAATGCTAAAAGGGGAAAGTAATAAATATACCAGTCATCTTAATTTTTTTTTTTTGTCTGGCACACCCAACCTGAAACTAGCCTCCCCCATTTCGATAGATTATGCACAAAGACACAAAGTTGTAGATCAAAATTCACATGAATAAAGCTAAACAGAAACCAATGAGCTGCTTTAATAGAGTTAAATGTATTAGAAGTAACAGATACAGAAAAGAAAAAAAATTAAGAGGTTATACTTTAACTCTGTATAGTAGAAATAGCACTGAACTTGGGAAACATAGATGTGGAAATGGGCTTTATTATCTCAGAGAGTGAATAGGTTTTACATTACCGAACATATTAATTTGTCCAAATTTACGTGGTGCTAAATGCAACCTTTTTGAGATAGTACACAGATCATATTTGATTTAAATATTTTAAGTGCCTGTGCCTAGAATTTCCTATTTGGGAATGTATAGTTTAATGCTCACACTTATATTTAGGTAGGTACAAATGATTTGACCTTCACAGCATCTTGCATTGAAATGGAAGGTAGCAAACGTGAATCTTTGAGTGTTGCAGCTGGTATCCAGGGAACTGCAGTTGAAAAAATCAGAGGTTTTCACTGGTCACATCGCTAGAAACTGCCCTGACGAAAAGGGTTACTATGCAGGAGCATAATAACACAATGTAGAAATGCAGTGTACTGAGGAAGAATCAGGAGCTCAAACCTGTTAAGAGTCAAAACTATTAGTGTGTGAAAGTCACTGAGCTTGTGGCTAGTGTAGGGTACATCTATGTGCTGTTTGGAAAAGGGTCAGGGTCTGCAAGCTTGAGCACTGGAATGCCCAGACGTTCACTCAGTTTAATTGTTAGCTCTCTTCAAGGCCCGTGCTGGGCCATTTCAGCTTGCTTGCTCCAGTGCAAATCTGTTGTAAAGGAAGTAGCCCTCAGCAATGGGGATGAAAACATAATCCATCTGGGTTTCCTAAAGGCTTTTAACAAGGCCCCTGCGAAAGGCTCTGTAGTATCTAAGTGATTGAAAATCAGAGATGGAGAATATTAATAAATATTTAGTTCTCTCAGTGGAGAGAGGACACCAGTGGAGTCTAAATGGATTTGCAATAAGGCTCTTACTGTACTTACTTACTGTACTCTTACTGGGTTTCTTTAAGTATATAGGAGAGAAAAGGAAAACTAGGGAAAATGTGGACCCGCTGTTGAACGAGACAGGTGCTGTGGTGAGAGATGATGCAGAGAAGGCGGAGTTGCTGAATGCCTTCTTTGCTTCTATCTTCACTGCTCGGGCCAGTCCTCGGGAGACCCAGAGTTTGCGGGTGACAGAGAAAGTCTGCAGGAAGCAAGACTTTCCCTTGGTTGATGAGGAACAAGTTAGAGATCAGTTAGATAAACTGGATATCCACAAGTCCATGGGATGCATCCTCTAGTGCTGAGGGAGCTGGGGGAAGTCATTTGTGGGCTGCTCTCCATCATCTTTGAAAGGTCCTGGAGAACAGGTGAGGTGCCTGAGGACTGGAGGAAAGCCAATGTCACTCCAGTCTTCAAAAAGGGCAAGAAGGACGACCCGGGAAACTACAGGCTGGTCAGCCTCACCTCCATCCCTGGAAAGATGATGAAACAGCTTGTTCTGGGTGTCATCTCAAAGCACCTGGAAGAAAAGAATGTTATCAGAAGTAGTCAACATGGATTCACCAAGGGGAAGTCATGTCTGACTAATCTGATAGCCTTCTATGATGGCGTGACTGGGTGGGTGGATGAGGGGAGGGCAGTGGATGTTGTCTACCTTGGCTTCGGCAAGGCTTTCGACACTGTCTCCCACATCATCCTCATAGGCAAGCTTAGGAAGTGTGGGTTAGATGAATGGACAGTGGGGTGGGTTGAGAACTGGCTGACAGAGCTCAGAGGGTTGTGGTTAGTGGTGTAGAGTCTGGATGGAGGTCAGTAATGAGTGGTGTCCCTCAGGGGTCAGTACTGGGTCCAGTCCTGTTCAATATATTCATCAATGACCCAGATGAAGCAATAGAGTGTACCATCAGCAAGTTTACTGATGACACAAAACTGGGAGGAGTGGCTGACATGCCAGAAGGCTGTGCCACCTTACAGCATGACCTGGACAGGCTGGAGAGTTGGGCAGAGAGAAACCTTATGAAATTCAACAAGGGCAAGTGTAGGGTACTGCACCTGGGGAGGAATAACCCCATGCAGCAGTACAGGTTGGGGGCTGACTTCCTGGAGAGCAGCTCTGTGGAAAGGGACCTGGGAGTCCTGGTGGACAACAGGACGACCATGAGCCAGCAATGTGCCCTGGTGGCAAATGGCATCCTGGGGTGCATCAAGAAGAATGTGGCCAGCAGGTCGAGGGAAGTCATCCTCCCTCTCTACCTGCCCTGGTGAGGCTGCATCTGGAGTACTGTGTCCAGTTCTGGGCTCCCCAGTTCAAGAAAGACAAGGATCTGCTGGAGAGGGTCCAGCAAAGGGCTACAAAGATGCTGAGGGGATTAGAACATCTCTCCTATGAGGAAAGACTGAGGGACTTGGGTCTTTTTAGTCTAGAGAAAAGAAGATTGAGGGGGGATCTTATTAATGCTTAAAGGAAGAGTGCCAGGGGGATGGGAACAGTCTTTTTTCAGTGGTGCCCAGTGATAGACAAGAGGTACCGGGCACAAACTTGAACATAGGAAGTTCCATCTTAACATGAGGAGGAACTTCTTTACCTTGAGGGTGGCAGAGCACTGGAACAGGCTGCCCAGAGTGGTTGTGGAGTCTCCCACTCTGGAGACATTCAGAACCCCCTGAATGCCGTCCTGTGCAACCTGCTGTAGGTGACCCTGCTCTGGCAGGGGGGTTGGACTAGATGATCTCCAGAGGTCCCTTCCAACCCTGACCATTCTATGATCCTGTGATTCTGTAACGCGATTTGTAGATAGATATTAAAAAGGCTAGTGCAGTTAGAAAAAGTGGGCAAGCTTTTTGGCACACAAACCTTGACGAGGTTGCGGATTGGAGGATGACACTTCAGAGTTTAATATAGAGCTTACTATTGGATCCACCAGGAAAGAAATAGACAGCAGAACAGTGAACAGTAGCATCCCCTTTTTCACCACCGTCAAAGACAGGCTATTAGGCTAAATGGACTTTCTATGACCCAGAATAGCAATTCTTATATTCCTGTCACATCCCTGTGTAAATTTATGTACCTACAGTGCCATTCTGCCCTCCCTTTTCCAAAAAGTGTATAGAAGAAAAGGTAAGGGGAAAAGTGATAAGGAAGAATAAACATATGAAATTGTCTCCATGAGAGAAGAAATACATCGACTATGATTCTTTAACCTGGAAAAAGGAGGATTTAGGAAGACATGACTGACGTTTGTGAAGTCATGAGTGGCATGGAGAAGATTAAAGAGAAGAAGAAATTATTTGTTGTCTCTCATAAAACAAAATGTATGAGCCATCAGATGGAATTAACAGAGGTCATGACCAGAATAAGTAAAAGAAGATACTTTTTTGTGCATCACACAAGGATGTTGTAGATGCCAAATGCGTATTACAGGTTAAAAAAAAAAAAAAATTATTGGAGGGAAAATCCTTGAAGAGCTTCAAGAGGCAAGAATGAGTCTTTAAGCTATTCATTGTTTTTTTGCATTTTGCAGAGCCAGATCTGATTCCCAGATCACACACATAATGACCATGCAGTACACATTCAGGCTCCTCTTGGGAACAAGATAACCAAGTCCCTCCAAGGACTTGAACATGGCAATGCAATGTCGTTGTTGTGCTTTTACAACCACTGCTGTGGAGGATTGTGGTATGTCTGGTTAATTTGGGGTTGCCATACAGATGAGATGGGTTAAGTGTCATGCAGTGTGGACAAGGGTAGTCATTCCCTGAGCAGTATGGACACAAGTCAGTCTCCTCTAGTTGGTCCAAAGGCCAGAACCTGTTTCTTAGTGTGGTCCACAAAACTGACAATGTAGCCAAGATATATAAGGTCAGGTTTAGGAGCTGTCTGACCTAAAGGTAGCTGGGTGGTGAGAGGATAAGCTGTGGAAACTTGCTCACTCTGTTCTCAGTCTCGCCTCTAGCTGTTGCCTGGTGTCAGAGTCAAGAGAGTACATCTGTTCTTATCCTCTTGCAGGAAAATGATAAGGGCTTATTGCTGGAAACAACAGTGTGTTTTTCAAAGTCGTTATTTTCTATATATTCTCTTTTTGAGTAAGAATGTCTATCAGATGTAACTATGGTGTAATCTTTAATTGTTGGTCTCACTCTCCAGAGACTGTACTGCCACAAAGTAGCCTGTGTGACTTACAGAATCACAGATTAGTTGAATTTGGAAGGAACTTTTGGAGATTGCTTAGTCCAACCCCATTGCCTGTTTAAGAAAGTTATGAATTTCAGTTTTCAGAAGATGCATAAGCAACAAACATTTGAAAGAGCATTTTCATCTTTGCTATGCCTCTCCACCACTCCCAGTCTGACAAACTAATCTTACAGATCTAGAAAAAAGAATATCTTACTGAGAACATCTGACGTCATCTTGCATTTATGATTTCAATGTAGAAATAATTTAGTTTAATGTTGTTTAATGTTGCCCATGTCTCTCAATAGGGTAGCTTATCCCTTCAATGAGTACTTCTACATTTGGCACTGCATTCCCAGAATGCAAAGCATTTGCTTAAGAAGACAAAATTGTATCGCAGTTTTACAAGTGCAGGCTGTTTTAGTTTTTCTGCATAGATGACTTTGGCTATTAGTATGAAATCACAGTAATTTTTATCATTTTGCATATTAAAAAAAATCATATCTCCTGAAATGTGTCATTACTTACAAAATCATTTGATTCAAAATTCCTGAACACTGATTCATACCTACTCCTATTTGTAAACCTTGAGTAAAGTCAGTCAACTGAGAGGAACCACAGGTAGAGAAAAACAGTCTAAAAGATACCAGAAATAGGTCCTGATTGTCTATATGATCCAATGGATAAAACTACAGGAGGAAAATGCTTCATTATATGACACATTTCCAAAAATAAAATAGGATTGTGTTTAAGAACAGTTTGGTTACACTCTTGAAGTGCAAAAGCAAAAATTTTCTTTTTCTCATTTACATATTTGGGTTTATTCTGATTATTAGCTCTGTGCCATTAGTTCTGTGCTTAGAAGATGAAAACTGAGTGTTTGCTATCAGAAGGTGGTGGTACAGCTTTCACTGGTGTAGACTTCTTGATTTATCACTTCACTAGGACTGAAGGTCACTCAGTGTTTCGTATAAGGAATTCATCTGACAAAAGCAGGATCTGAGTTTCCAAGATATATTTTAAAAGAGAAAGGAAAGGATAGAGAATTAGGGGTTTTAAAACCCCAAATCGCAGGTTTGATCCTGTAAAGCACTGGGCACTGTTTCTCTCTTTCAGCAAGACTTACACGTGCTTAAACCTTTTGTTCAGGGCTCAACATTTAGCAGTGTTTAATTTCAAATGAATAGTTCTTAAAAAGAAGATTGATATTTCCTTTCATCCACAGATTTCAAAGGACCCGGTGAACAGCCATATACAGAAACTATATAATAAAAATGAGAATTCAATGGTGATTTCAAAGTTAAGCATAGTAAAGAAAAAGACTGGAAATGAAAACACAAACCTTCACTTTTTCATGTCAACTTTTCATGTTGGAACTATATATAGTTTTACTTTCCTGTCTTTTTTTCCTGTTTATTGTCAACATGAAATCCTCAGACTCCTCATTTGTGGCCAAAGCTGTGAATTCATGCAGAAACGTAGGACAGGATGTGTCTTCTGAGCTCCCACGTCTTGTCTTTAAACTGTGGGTGTCCTGTCGAGAGGAAAAGTGGCTGTTGTGTATTCACCTCTCATCCCTCTCCCAAGCAAGAGGCTCGGCAAAGGGAAAAATGCAGACTCCAGCTTTGATAAAGGTAGACTCTGCCTTTGAAAAAGGTAGAGCAGACCTATGAGAGCAGTGGGGGCAGCTTGTTTCTGCTAAGGACCTAGAGCTGGTTGCTGTACTCGAGCCTCAGAAGTGTGCTGCTTTGCTCCTAGTATGTTGCACGTATGTGTTGTTCCTTAGTTAAAGTAGATTGCTTAAATACGTCATTACCTTTCATTTTATCTTATTCCTTGTTCTGGCAAGCTCCACCTGGGTTGACTGAAACCGTTGCCTTTCCCTGGGTATACCCAGGATATATGTCTGCAACGCGATACATGTAAGGTCCCGAATGTTCCAGGAGATCTCTAAACTTTGCACATTTAAAGTGTTTCTGTTTCTCCATGTGTGCATGAGAGGGTGTGTTCCTGGTGAAGGAATAATTCAAGGATTCATCTGAAATAAGACCCAAGAAGTTTCAGCTGGAAATGGGAAGATGGTCAGGGTTAATTTGGATCCATCATAGTAACTGGGTGCTACTTGTTTAGGGTGCTGGCAGGGGAATCCATTCCCTCTTCAACAACTAAAGGAATTTGGTTGAAAGACCGAATTTCCAGAAACACTAGATGCAATATTATTAAATAGTTAAAAAGTTCTGCACATGAACGTTAAGAAATGAATGATTGCATTCTAAGGGCAATATTTACTGATTTCTACAGTCGTAGTTTGTGAAACAAAAAAGAACAGAACTTTGCTTTCATTAACCATAATAGTAGTTTAGCTATTTTCACAGCATTAATCTTGCTGTTAACTGTTCTTTTCACATCGTGAGGAGACAGCATATGACAGGAAAAATCTGTAACATCATTCAACATCTGATGATATGCCCTTTTTCCTCAAAACCAATTTGCATGCCTACAAATATCAGTGTTTCCCAGTGGAATTGAAGGTGTAAAATATTGTCTCTCGAGCTGAAAATTATTTAGCCAAAGATTTTTCGGTATTTGGGAATTCTGGCTGGATGATTTCAAAAGCAAAACCATATGTCACTTACATGATTTGGCATTTCTCCAGTTGCATAGAACATGAGAGGAAAAGTGGGGGAAAAAAAAAAGAAAAAACAACACTAATTAGATGATAATAAATACAGGTGCTATATTGTGTGGTGTAATTCATCTTCATAGCAAGCTGTGGGATGAGTCAGAGCCAGCAGATTTGGAAGGATACTATTTTGTGCATGTATATCCATAACACATGCTAAGATCCAAATTAAGGTAAAACTGAAAGGGTTGTGTAACACTGAGATGCTTTTCAAGGTTACAGCAGTGCACTATTGCCTAGCCATGGAAAAATAAATTGTATGCTTTTTGTGTGGTTGGGCTTTGTCTGGGGGCTTCTCACTGTAAATGCCATTTGTGTAGCACCAGGAAGAAAACAGTGATTTGATGACAATTTGGAGATCCTGACCTGGGCTTCCCCATGCCCCCATCAGCCCAGACTTCCCAAAAATTTCCTTACCCATTCCAGGCAGTGAGGTGCCTCCCTGAGGAGGCCTTATGTGGTTTGCTGAGGCTAAGTTAGTTGGGAGTAACCTGCCAACCCTCCTGTATAACTTGCTTTTCTGTGAAAGCTGTTATACATCTGCCCACTGTTTTGCCTGCCCCCCTCCCCCTCCACTGCCCATAGGAGTTCTGACTAAATGCAGCCTCTGGGCTCTTTCTCTTTCATGTGTGAGAGACCATCATGGAGGTTCTTTTCTTTTAAAATTCCCAGAGAGAGAAGCGGATTCGGATGGTGTAGATCTGACTCATCTACAGCTCTTTTAGTACTCAGGTAGGGCAAGCTGTTACTGGTACTGAGGGGACTGCTGTATCTTACCTGCTGATGGGGTGTCCTGTGTGTAGCCACAGATGTTACATGCTCGCGAGCAAAGACACAAAGGAGGAAGGAATCTGTTCTGTGCAAACGGATGGTTAAAAACATGATTAGAGACTGGCCTTACATTCTCAGTTGCTGCTTCTTTAATATGAAAGCTCACTGAGACATGCTAGTGTCTGAAATAACAGGAGAGGACACAGTCATGCTCCAGCCTCCAGGAATTTACCACAATAATATGTTGTGCGGTTTTGTAAGAGAAATTAGAACACAAAGAAACACTCTTTGCATTAAAATTTGATTGAACAATTAAAAATGTGTAAATAATTGAAATGCAGAGGCTATAAAAGCTTTCTGCTCTTCTCATTGAGAAAAAATATTTAAAGCATAGGATCCAGACGTTATTCTGGGGCAGTAAATAGCTGATATTTGCAGTATGGATTACTCAGTTCTCTTTTGCCTGATGAACAGGGCTCCCAAAGCTTATTGTGGCTGTTTTGTCGTGTATATAAGACACGTGGGTGCTGTGATTTGCTTTTCTCGGTATCCCCTCCCCCATCAGCAGAAACCTTTGAGCTTCAAACACAGATGTTATGCTGTGCTCTTTGTGTGCATGTATGTGTATGAGTGTAAAACCATTAAAGACAGACCGCGTGGCTAATACGCTGGAAAGCCAAAGCTGAAGCACAGGACTTGGCTTGTGATTTTGTTTCTTTTTCTTTATTACAGTGAGATGTTAGTGTGGACTAAGCGTAGGACTAATGTATATGAACAAGTAGTGGTTTAAAAGCAACCATGCTGCTTATAAAATCATCAATTTAACATAAGCAGGAATGGCAGTTTCATTAAATAATGCTATGATCTCTCAACCATATTCTTAACTAGTAATCTCCCCATAGCAAAATACATAGCTAATCAACCTCCTAGCCTGTCAGTAAACTTGCAGGGGAATTAAATCCTGGAGGAAGAAGCCCGTAGCCCCAGAGGAAGGCTGAGTGCATGTTTCACTGTCGTCTTTTCAGCTCATCTCAGTGGTCCCACTGCTAGAATGTGCTCTGTTGTCATGGCAACCCCATCTCCTGCTTCCTACAGGAAAGATTAGCTCGTACTGTGCACTGGAGAGAATTTAGGGGAAGTCAAGCTAATCCCTGGGTGCACTGCGAGAGAAAGGTTGGACCTCGCCTGAGGGATGCTGTATCCGCAATGATAGAATTGGCCTGCCACAGACACTGGTATTTAAGTTGAAGAGCAGAATTCACAGTAAGTGTCAGATCCTCCAGAGAGGAATATTGAATGAGGTTTTCTAAGTCCTGGTGAAGACTGTCCCATGCCAACAGTGGAATGGCAGCAGGAGGCTGTGTGTGGAATACCAATATGTTTCACCCGTTCAGGTGGTATTTCAAATATAGATTCAAAGCCTCAGTTCCCTGGAAACTAGGTGATAAAATTTTAAAACATCATCATGAGATGCGCACCTAGAAACCTGAAGCATGTCTCATTTGGTGTATAAAGCTGAACAAGTGACGATGAGCATGCCTTACAAATTGTGTATGCACTGTGCGGCGTGCTTAAGAATTCCTGTGTGCTGAAAAATAAGCGGGAAAGCGTGAGGAAACCGATCTGTGTGTGCTGCAAACTCAACTGAAAAAGTGCTGAACTATCAGGTTAAGCGTGAAAATTTACAACTCCTGATTCAACCTTGTTTTTTCTTCATATTAAAACCCAAACAGGGAAAACATGATCTTTTTAAAGGTATAGTCATAATACAAGCTTTTCTTTGAGGAAAACTCATTTTGATGGAGCTAAATTAAGGTGGTGTGTGACATGATGCAGCATGTGAAATGTGTGTTTGTTTTCTTGCTGGTAGAGTTAAACAGAGGGTATTCTGGCTATTCCATTTCTGGTTATTTTAATGCTCTGGCTTTCTTTGATATGGTCCTGTGTTTTACTTTAATAGATGCTCAAGACTGCCAGCTTTAAACTAGCCTGTTTGCAGTAAGATTTTAACTGTCTGCTTTTTAATACTGCCAGCTTTTCCTAAACTTATTTTATTTCAGCAGTTTCTATGGTCAGCCTATGTATTTTTACATTTTTGCTATGCATGCTTTTTCTGTTGAGTTTTTAATCAAAAAATAAATTTATCATTATTTAATGGTTATTTAATATATAGCAGTATTTTCTAACTTAGATCTATTTATGCATATATGTTTTGCATGTATAAAATGTATGTGTGCATTTGTGTTTCTGCAATACATACATGCATATATGTATGCAGACAAATGAGGTCTTTGTTTTAATGAGGCCCCTTAGTGATTCATGATAATAGAACACCGAGGAAGTAAATGACCTGTTTTCACCTTGAAGGATAGGTATTTTTTCGTATCAAAAATGTTTATTGTTGTAAAAACCTAATAAATACACTCTCTCCGCTTAAAGAAACAGCATATGTTGTATTTCTGTGTGTGTCTATAGGGTAAAAAGGGAAAGCATCTTGACTGATATGGTGAAAGTGCACTGTGTTGCCTTTCCAGAGACCTGGGTCAATGGAATAGGTAGTAAAAGGACTTTTTTTCTCCCCCCCCCCTTCCTCTAAGGGCAGCTCAGAGTCACACATAAGCTCCAGATTGGTTAGTATATGAGCGGTCTTCCCTGAAAACTTCTTTTTTTTTGTCTGGTTTGCCAAATAGTATGAACACTGACAATCAAAGACAAAGTCTGTTGTCTTTGTAGTTAAAAAACTCAGTAGCCAGTGTAGATCTATTATATGGAAGACTATAGAAATAAACACAAAAGATATGGAAGCTTTAAGCCGTTATTAAGTCTGGCCCTTGAATCTGTGGTAGACATATGGGTGACAGGGAATCCACACAAGTGCCAAGCAAAGCGAGGATTGGGGTAAGAGAAAGTTCATCAAATAAATGTTTTTCATTAGACTGAACACTAGGAAATTATTGTTTGTTATCCGTCAAATTAAATTACTGATTAAAAAGTCCTTTCTGTGGTAAAGTAACACAAGGAAATGTTACTCTGAACAAGAGTTCACTGTGTATTTTTACCACCTCTGTGAGGCTGTGTTTTAGAGTGACACCTTTTAACATAGCTATTTACAACTTTTAAAAAATTTTAGGTGATTAGTTGCACAAAGCTTCTACCATGTGTGTCCTTCTACCAAATTAAATTATCCAGGATGTTTGATTTCTTTGTCTCAAGGTCATGATTTGTTCCCCTTTTCTTTTTCTCCAGCATTTAGCTTGTGTATGGAATAATGTTGGCTGATCAAACATTGTCTCAGCTTTTTCTGTCTTCCGCAAAATGTGTGATTATAGGAAGTTGGTCCAAGTTTTATTAAGACTGGGTTTTCACAAAGAGGCTGGAAGTCCTTATTGGTATTTCTAGCCAACTTTAAGCACCAACTGTAAACAGGACTAACTGCATGTGAGGAAGTGCAGTGAGGTTCAAAGCACGCACCCAAACCCCTAACCTGTGTTCCATTCTCTTCCGAGAAAAGGACATGAACACTTCTTGTAGCAGTGGGACTGTATTACACCAGGGCAGGTACAATTGGTAGAGACTACTCACCCTCAGGAGTCCAGGCCTCCAAACTTGAGGGAGTTTCTGTATAAACTCTGTTTTGATTAAATAAAATTAGTTTCCTTGAGTTACCAGAAACTAAAACTTGCTGTATACAAAAAAGCCAGAGTTCCTAACCTCTTAAAAATAATAGATGTAGCATGTTCTGCCAGGGCTCCTTTACAGCTGTTGGCTTCCCCACAGCAGTGGGTCACTCCTCTGCCCAGCCTTTTCTCTTCATTCTGTTTCTGCCCGGCATTCCTGCTCCCTCACGGTATTGCTCTCTTCCTGCACTGCCTTCTCCCTGTGCCACTGTGTCCTAGCGTTCAGGCTGTCTGCTGGCTAGATGTTGAACTAGCTAACATAATGCTCTCTGATGTGTCTTTTCCACACATAAAAGTAAGTAGGATGATTTAATGTTTATACTGTTTCACCAGATCAAGGTTTTGTAATTGCAACACCAATCAGAAAAAATATTAATAGTGTGTTGCTCTCTTTCCTTGAAACATTTCTCACTATTGCAAACCGTGCTCCCCCCAACTTGTACAGCACCACTTCTGCCTAGAGTCTCCGTTTGGAATTCATGACTAACAACTTGCCCCTCTTTCACTGAGGTACTCATTCAAGGAAAAACAGGTATGAAGTTCAGCACTTCCCAGGTGGTATGCTGCACCTCACAGAACCTGGCTGTCTTTTAACATCCACAAATATAAAATCACAAACTCCATTCTGTCCCAGCAGGGATCTGACTGCTGGTATTCTTATTAAACCAATAACAGAAATAACGAATTTATACTATATACAAAAGTTACACACAATGTATGTGTCCCTTCGTATCAGAGATTTATCCTTCACATTTTAGTAAGAAAGCAGTAATAATGCTGATATTTTTTCCTGGTTGCAAGGCATTTCCTTTTCCCGCAACATCTCTGCATCTTTAATTCCTTTAAAATGCACATATATATGTATGTTTCTAAAAAGACTATAAATGGCCAATTTGAAGGTAGCAGAAGTGGCCCTCAATGAAAGAAGCGTATCTTCGGTTGAAACAGGAAGCTTGTATCTATTGAGATTTTGTTTGTCTTTAAACATAAGCTCAAATATTTTGATCAATATTTGTATTTTTCTTTTGTTTAAGCAAATCTGCAAGGATTTAAAAAATCTTTTGAGTTGACAGTTTGCCCTAATTTGAAACAGTAAGAGCCAGCCACATGGGATATATTTTTGATTATTTTAAACCTCCTTTATCTTCCTTTTCTCCTCAAAAGTAAAACTCTGAAGTCACTAATTGCATGTAAATTGCATGAATTTAATGGATTAAATTATTTCCCAGGCTGCACACAGTGTCTCCTGTTCACTCTAGTGAGATTAAGATCACATGCATCCAAAGGTAGATTTCAGCCCTGTATATGGTGTTCTTCTGGCCAGTTTTGTAGCAGTTAATTAAAAAGTGGTTTCTCAATGCTGTGCTGCTGGCGTTGTGGCTTTCAGTATAAGAAGCTCTTTATATTAGCTGAAGAGCTAAGCAAAACAGCAATGTTAATTTTCAACGGGGCCAAATACAAAGGGAGAGAAACCAATATCTCCTGGGCAAGTTCTCTGTTTCTAGTGGTAGCTGAGATACTAGGTGCTGTCTGGCTGACAGCCCTAATACTTAAAGTAGTGGAATTGTTCTTGTTGCAGTTCCATTATTCTAGTTTTGTATGCTTCTAGCCATAGCAAACTGAATTTTTTAGTCTTCTCCAGAGGTCATTTGTGAAGCCATGGCAGTAGTTGTCTACAAGGGGCATGAGGGGTGTACATGCATCCTCTAGGGCAATGCTGAGGTTAATTTTAGATTCCAAATATCAAAATATCAAATGTTAATATCAGTAATATCAAAATTGCAATTGTAGAAAGTTACACAAGGGGAATCCAGGGTTACTGTTGTTCTGTTGCCAGCAGAGTCCACTTGGAGTTTTACAGGGGATAGGACAATGAATGTGAGCTCAAGATTTGAGTCATCAATCTTTTCACACGTAATGCATTTTAATTTCTCATTGCGAATTTATTCTTGACAATAGATTAGTTATTGTATCCTGGTGTGGACCCCTTTAATGGTCTGTCTGTAGGTGGATAATCAGTCATTTTGAGTTTGTAATTTCTCTAGTCATTATGTTTGAAATTGTTTTCCGAAACATGCTGAGGAGAAGACGACTACTGTATGTGTGGGTTGATGGCAACAACAGCAGCAGTCCTGATTGCATCTGTGATTTGTGAATGCTTTCAGCCAGCAGCAAACCAAATGTGATCTGATCAAAACTATGTTTTGGATATTCAAGTCCAAGGGCAAGAGTGCCATGATATTCCCTAATGTTCTTCCATTCTGCTCTTTGCTACTACATAAACTACTGAAGATTGTTTTTGATGGCTCATATTGTGGTTACCACATGATGTAGAAATTGCATTAACAGTAGCAGTCCTTTTACTGTCTGCAAATGTACTGTCAGCACAAGTCCACTTCCAATACAAAAGCTCAGTCTCTACTCCCTGTATTTTATCTTAATTTCCTGCAGCAGCAGCTGTGGTGTTGAGTTTGGCAGTGACTCGTAGTGCAGGAAAGTTCAGAAACTGCAGATTTCAGTGCTGAAGTTAAAAAGAAATGCATTTTGGGAAAACAGACTGCTTGAGAATTGGGTAATGACATCTACGTAAAAAGGACTCCACACCAGTGATGTTCACCACACTTGTCGAGTGATTTTTGCCATTTGTTGGAGATATTTCAAATTACAGCTGTCTCAGGTATTCTTCAACAGAAGAAGAGAATCTTGAAATTAAAGCAGTTCTCACAAAATTTTAATCTTCACAGGCTTCTCCAGTTCAGCCTGAATGATTTTGGAACAAAAGTCCAGAAGCCTCATAGTACATTTTTCCTAGTGTTGAGAGATGCAGATTCAAACCTCTGATCTCAATCAAGTAATGCAGCGACTTGAGTTTAGGTGTATTCTGCATCATTGATAACTGCTCCATCTCCACCTATACGGATTTTTCTCTTCTTTGCTCTGTTGATAGTGTGTATACAATACCATAAGTTATTCACTGTACAGGAGAGAGGCACTGACTCTGTATCCCACTGTTCTGGGACTTCAGCTAACATTGGGGAGACGGGATCAGGAACTTGAAGAACTGTATTTATCTGTTTGCCAAGAATATCTTTGAAATACTGGAAACTTTTCTGAAGAGGAAGATATCTTTAGACCACCTTCTAAATGCTTCTCTATTGAAGGTGCCATAGTTGACACAGGGTAATAGAGAGTTTTTCTTTTAGAAAGGCCGCCCTTTGAGTCCTCCAAAATGTTTATGTTCATGTGTTGGAGAATGAAAGATGATAACCGTTTCTTTGCTTAGACAGATGAAACTTTTTTATGTACCTGAGCTGACATATACAGTATGATCAGTCATTTTATGTCAATATTTTTCTGTATGTCGGCACCTGTCACACTCACTGAATCAGGGGTAGAAAGTTTTGCCTTCCCCAGATTATTTTGTAATTTTGGACCAATTAAATATCTAGCTCTGAAATTTTCTGCTGATTCCTATAGGCAGAATAAGGAACAGTCTCAGAAGCTGTGATACCTGGAGCACCTCTAGGTGCTTGCTTTCCAACAAGCTTTTCCACCCAAGTTTGTGTTTGAAGTGCAATTAATAGATTTGCTCAGAGTGCATTTACCATTGCCAGCTTTCACTTAGGTTATTTTTTTTGTTGTTTTGTATTATTTCTTCTAATAGCAGTTTTTTGCAATTGCAGAAAAGGAAAAATCTGCTGCTTTTTTGGGAAAGAGGGCACACTAGGCATTTTGTGCTGTTGGGTATTGGTACTATTGTTTGCTTTTGCACTGGATATAAAAGATAACAGCCCACCAAGATTGTATTAGTTATTGTAAATAACATTCTATTCAAGACTGATACCATGTGTTTTACTTTGCAGCATGCATAAATTCTCCACTTGATCCGATGAGAGAAACTTTCTACCCAGAAGTAATAAGCTTATCCTATTCTCAAACCCAGCTTCAGGTCTATGTTCTGCTTCTAAAAATTTTCAACTAAGCTTCTGGAAATCACACTTCCTTCGGAATTTCTTAATTGTTATTTAGGAAGGAAGATGATCAGTTTATGAAGGTGATGATAAGAATTGCAAAGCAATAATCTGGAATTTGAAAGAACTTCCCAAGATTGTGCTGTTTTGATGGGCATTTACACATAAGTTAAGCAGGAGACAGACTATCAGCAAGTGTTGCTCATTCTCTTAATTGTTTTTTGCAAACACTCTATATTTTCTAACTTCTCTGGAAGCTTGGAAACAGGTTTACCATACAGCTGTTTGTCATACAGCTGTTTCTGTTTCTAATGTGCATTTCAATTAGATTAAAGTAGCTATATAATAACAATTCCTTCAAATTACAAAGTTTATTGTGGGCCAGATAATCTCGTTTACAGATTGAAAAGGGACAACAAATTATATAATGGATTTCGCAATATCATTGTCCATTATTGTGTTATTTAAAATAACACCAAGCGTTTCCGTGAGTGCTCTTGCTTGAGGATCCCCCTTCCTCCACTAGCTGGCTTTGCGACAGCGAACATCATCTGTGGGCAGGATGCTTGGTTTGCCGGGAGCAGCCTGCTGGTTTCCACACATACATCTGTTGGGACAGTTCAGCAAATGGTTGTGTCTCATCATTTTATGCTGGTCTTCACTCTTAGCCAGTCCCATGTTGTAAGGAGGACAAGTAGGTATTAAAGTTGGACTCTTTGGTAGGGTTTTATTCTTTCCCTTTCTAGTGCTCTGACCTTTAACAGCAATCTGTACATAAGTAGTTGGAATTTTAGTGAGAACAGGACTGATTCACTGTAATTAAAACATTTTTAAATTTCATTGGTAATGGCACCTCATCAGTACTGTAAAGCACAGGAAAAGCACATGCTGCAGGTTCTCTGTGTGTGGACTGTCCCATTGCTGAATCCTGCTGGGCTACTAGAAACCTTTAAGTGAATTAGATACACGGACCAGTCATTTTATTTCTTAAGACATAATTCCAGTCTGCAAAGAACTGCAAAACAATTCATGGATTCTCTCTGGAGGGTGGTGTTCTGTTTGCTCTACTTTCTGGCCTTGTTGAGTAATCTGCTTTTGAGACTAGCCCTCAGTGATGTTTCAGCAAGGGCAAAGTGACTGCCTTTGATGAGAGGAAACTTTCTGAAAGTTACTAGAATAGTATTATGTCCAAGAACTCATAGCATTTCTGTTGGCGTTAGTTTCTCAGAAAGGAACTATAAAATGATAGCCTTCATGCAAAAGCTTTCAAGCGCAAATGATTTTCAAGTTTTCCCATCTTTCATTTACACTTCTGTTCAATGAACCCTCACATACTTGCTCTGTTCCCTACACAAGTGCAGTCCACTGGATTGCAGTGGGAAGGAAATTTTGAAACAAGAGATGCGTTGCTTAGTCAGGTGGATTGACAGTGAAAATTTCAAGTCTGCAGCTCTGGTGAGGAGTAGCACTGGATATGCCAGAACTATGTATCAGATCCGTTGGGCTTTGTGAAGTTTCTGGGCATTGAATCATAGTTACTTGGTTTGCCAGAGATACTGTGCCGACAGATCATTTAGCAAAATCATTATTTTTTGTCTTCAGATACCTCTTATTCTAGTCCATTTTCAGATGATGTGTGACCAAATGCTCAGCTATATTTTGGGAACTGTAAAAAAAATTATTGACTTTGATGTCTGCGCTGAAAATAATTTCTGAAAATCAAACAGCATAGGTTTTTTTTTTCTGAAAATAATTTCTGAAAAGCAAAAAGCATGTTTTAATTTCGCCAGTCAGATTGGAAGTCAAGATATCTATCTGTAGTGTTATGAGGCAGTTGGGATTTAAAAGTGGCGACTTTAATGAAGGCAGAAGAGGCTGTGCTGTAGTATTAATACCTCATGGGAAGATGGGAAGTCTGCTATCTTCTACCTGCTATCACCCAATTGGTGGCAAAGACCTCAAATCATGGATGTTTGTGAACAGAGTTTGCAAATCTGGTGTTTTTCAACAAAAGTTACATTACATGATTCAAGATTCTGTTGTCTTGGCCTATGCGATTTTTTAGTAGGAAAAAATATAAACTGTTGTAAACTTCCAAGCTGATTCTAATGCTTTGTTTATGATAATGCCTTTTCATATCTCATGGCGGTTTTGGCATTCACTATGTGAGAGAGATTTTTCAGACTGATCAAAAAGAGGTCAATCACCAGCACTGTTTGTAATTCTCCTTTTTGTTTGATGCTTATAATTGTAATCAACATGCTAGGGAGGCTCCCTGTGTGCTTATGTCCTTTACCTCAGTGGCGATATTTTTGTGTTCAGGTAAAGCTTCCTTAGCGTTGATGACTGTTGTCACTTTCTGCGTTCTTTTGCTTGTGTTTGGGCTGATGGGGCCTTTGTAGATGCTGAATATTTTTAATTTTCGCTTGATACAATAAAAAGCAAACTGAATTGGAAAGGGACATGTAATTTATATCCTTCAAACATGCGTATTTGCTCAAGTTTGTAATAGCAGCTGTCCAAGCTCTGGAATTCTTCATTGAATTTCTAAACTTACAGTCAACCTGTGACAGAATCCTACACTTGACTCACTGAGACTCTGTCTTGGCAAAAAACATTAATTACCTCACAGTCATTAAATAAGGAAACAGCAACCCTAATAGAGTCCTAAATTTGGATATTTAGTGTTCTGACTTCTCAGATTCACTAACATCCACTTCCGTAATGTATCAAAGAAGTTTTAGTTCACCATTGATAATGCTGGAACTGCGATGAAGTACAAAGGCTGTAAGCTCCTACTTCATGTTCCATGTACTTTTCTTCTAGTTCTTCCCAATCACGTTTATTACCTATTTTTAAATGGAATTTCAGTATGTGAATATTAGAAGCACGTACTTTACTCTCTGCTGAGTTAGGAAATTTTCCTGAAAGCGTGTATGTTAATATGAGTGGAGACAACTGATTGGAAAGAATGTGACAGAATTATTCTAGAGTGAAAACCAAATCTTTTGCAAAAACCAGCTGATTTTACCAACATTATCAAGTGAAAACTAGAAAAAAATTGTGAAAATGGTTGGAAATGTTTTCACTTTTAGTTATAAAGCGATTTTCATGTCCTAGCTTTTATTATACAGTTGTTAATAACAATAAAATGGCTTTAATTTACTTGGTACAAGTCTTTAAACTATATTTTTCTGTGAAAAAAAAAAAATAATTGTCATTTTGTAATCCTGAACTATGGAGATACAAACCTGATGATGAAGGGTCTAATGGGTCTGAACTATTTGTAGAAATATTGTTATTGAGAGTTACGCTGTCAACTCAATTTAACTATTTTCTTTGTTATAGAGATATGCAAAATACTGGTCTGACAGGACATTTTGAGCTTAGAGTTACTCTTTGTTTTATGCACCTAAGTAGCTACTTTATAGCCACTGAGACTAAATACTACAAATATAAAGCAAAGAAAGCTTGCAAGTCTTCTCTAGAACAGTTCTAAAATAAAACTTAAAATATAATAACAGCATCTGTGAACTTCAGCAGAACTCTTGATTGGAAAATCATATATATATATGCATTTGCACATCTTTTCCCAATTATCTTCTTTTTTTGGTTGAGTACATAAGATTTTTTCTTATTTCTACTTCATTGTAGTCTTCCAGTGATAGGCAACATATTAACAGACATATGATTTTTTCATATTTCAAGAGGAAACTTCTGCTCAGTTTTCTGCTAGGTATATAGCAGACAGGCAAATCCAGCAATTTGTGCTGTAAAGTTTGGCGGTCCAAGTAGGAGTTTGGTTTACATGTTCCTAAGGACATATGAAGCTCAAAGCAGCCGTTTCTGTTTGCTTTTAAGGCTTCTCCCTTCTTTCTCTCCCAGTTTTACTGATGGAGAGGGTATAATCAGCCTTAGGTCATCTTCCTGTATAGCCTTGCTGGTTTTATAGAAGAGCAGGCAGCAGTTTGCTGAGGGGGTGAAGAGCTGTCAGGTGATCATTTGTCCTCCTTGTGGTCAGGGCTTCACCCTTCCAGAAGGAAGTACAGACTGATATCACTGCATGAACCCACTCAACACACTAAAGCTGGTAGGCTAAATTTTAGACATTAAAGGGCTTTACTAAAAATGCCAGCATTTGGGGCATCCACTTTGCAGATCTTTCCTCTTTGCTTTTGTCTTCTGGCAGATCCCGATGAAGTAAAGCATGACATCATACATATGCATTTGGTCCGAGTGGCACATAAGTTTTATATAATTCCTTTCAGCCCTGTTTGGATTGACGTTTGGGCACCAAACGTGAACCTATATGTTACTCTTTTGTCTATTGCTGGCACAGCACCAGATTCTTCTTGCTGCCAGGAATGGCAGCAACTGATGCTACCCACAGCAGCCTTTATCTAGAGCAGCATAAACCTCTTCCTGGCTGGTCAAGAAAGAAAAGAGGGTAGTATCTCTTAGGTTAGCTCTTTTTACTTTAAGGAAAAGGCTTCATATTTCTCCTTTTCTTAACATGTTGCTGTCTCAAATGTCTTTGTGGCTGATGTGTTCCGTGGTCAGAATATCAGTGAATCTCCAAAGTCAGAGTTAGTCTGTCCTGAGCCCTGCTTGCCTGCCTGTCTCCCAACCTTCCTCAGTTCCTAGCTTCATATCAATAAACTACTCTGAAATCTGGAGTCCTGTTAAGGCAACACCTCTGGTGTCACTCATATGTTATTGGGCTGAGAACTTGTTCCTGGAACACTTGTCTGGAGATGGAGCTCTAAGCCACAATTCTCAATGCCAAACCACACCGAGACATTCAAATATGATGCCATACGCAACATAAAAACTTTGAGAAGAATTGCAGGTCTTCTGTATTAAGAACTGCTTGATAGAAACTTTGGCACAAAAAGTGCCCTAGAAGTTTCTCCATAGTAAAGAGAAAACCAGAGATTTTTCTCCCCAGGGGCAGTGAGGGCTGTGTCTTTTGAAGTGGAAATGCCAAAGCTCAAGTACAAACTGGATGCATAGTGATAATAAGACCACTGTGCACCCAGTGAGATTCAATTGGTTATTTACATGTGCAGTGCCCTCCTAATAGCCATTCTGCTTCATCTCTTTGTTGTATATACACTGGGACAGTAGCCCTGCTGGCAAGTAAGCATGCTCATGAAGATTTATAAATGAGCTCTTCTATAACACTGTAACTGACAGGGCAGTATTATTTTTCAGATAGTTGCCGATGTCATGGAGTGGCAGTTGTTCACTATTTTGTTATTTAATGTTACAATTGAATAAAATATCTGTCTGTATTGTGCCTCCAACAAGAAGAGATGTTTATCCATGGGAAAATTGTGGATTACTGGGGTGCTTGTTTAATAATGAAATAAGATTTACAGCCCGGCTAATGCTGATTCCACTGTGTATGTGCATGTGTATATTAAACCTATGAAATTTGCTGTACTCTTATTGACAATGCTAAGGATTCGTTTTGTAGTTTGCTGTGTTCCTTTTTCTTTTCATAAACGCATGCGGTGAGTGATCATATGAAGTAGCTCCTGACCTTCCACCACTGAAAAAAACAGTGAGGGATTCATAGATAGGCATCACCCTGAAACTGATGGACTTTCCAAGTTCAGATTTCAATGCAGCAAGTTCCATAGCTGAATTCACAGAAGCCAACCACATCAGGAAAGTTACATGTATCAAAAGGAGAAAGAAAAAGGTGTTAACGTTAGTGACGTTAGCTGAAGAGGACAATTAATACATATTCTTGTAACAGAGCAAAGGCAGTCTCACTGCAAACGAAGGGAATAAGCTCTGTGCACATCGCCCTGCTCCTGTACTCTGGAAAGGCTCTTGTCCACCTCTTAATTCCTGTTCCTTGTTTCCTTGACACAATATTGACATTTTAGTGGAACCAGAAACAGCGGCATTAACTTTTTGGAGGAGCAGAGAAAGGTGCTTGAGGTATACGCAGGTTCAAATAGAGACTGGATATTTGCATGGAATAGAAATCTTTTGAGCATCAGTATGTTGCTAGAAACCACATCCAGCTCAGAAAGACCTTGAGTTGAAAATTATTAAGGGCTCAGCAAGCCACAGGAGGAAGAATTGTATATGCTTGCCTTATTCTCTTCCCTAAACATCTCCTAAAAGCCACTGCTGGAGATAGGATATTGGACTTAATGGATTTTTGATCTGACCAAGTATGGCCATCCTAATGCTTTATGAAATGAGGAATAATAGAGGGTCTGAAATCACCCTTGTACCACCAATAATTCAACCACTGTTCTTTATCATAATATGAAAGGGAATGGAGAAGATGAATAGATATAGTTGATTTTGACTGGCTTTAAAGTTATGTATTGAACTTGTGTTTGAAACATGACTTGTGATGTAAATGAAGCGTAACCGAATACATAACTGTGACAAATTGGTATTAAACGGTCATTGTGAAAACGGTAGGAGTAAAATGTGACCTCGCCTTTTTATCAGTTTTCTAGAGAAGTGTCTATAATTATTTCGTATTAGAGAAGTTTCTGTGAGTCAGCACTGTACACCACCTTTTGTCTGATTCGTGGTGTTCCTCTTCCAAAACTGCCTGCTGTCAGTTGCCACCAGTAGAGCATTTTTTTCAATTGCTCCTAGGAATGTTTGGTAGCGTGCCCTGGGTTTGTAGAATTACAGAAGGAACGTAACTAATTTAGTGTTAAATGTTTGCTTATGTAGCATATTATTTTCATTAAAGTTGTATTTTAACATGGGAAAAATAAAGCACCTGCAATATTGAAGCCAAAGGTTAAAGAGAACAGCATAGTAACTCAAAACTGGTCTGGAATCTGTCACTCTTTGGTCTGCAGTACTGACTCTCACAAGTGATCCTGTTCAAATGTAACAGATCACTAAGGGTGTAAGGTGGTGTTTAGCAAGACCTGGGCTGGTGGTGTCCGGCCCAGAGGGATTAAAGCAACCTTCATCATACAGGGCTTTGGTAGACAGTCTTTAAGAGTGGGTTTTACGACAGCCTACACTTACAGAGCCAGCAGCTTCAGTCTCACTCATCCCACTCAACTCATTCACATCCAACCTCCTCCTTTTAGAAAGAACAGTTACCATCTTACAGTAACTGCTGCTCTCAGAGATGTTCTGTCAACAGGCAGCCCACTCAAAGTGTTCGTTTAACCTGTGTGCAAGCTGCTGTGGAGTCTGCAGGCATTGGTGTCTGTTTGGGCTGCATCTGTGCCCCTCTCCCATCTCCACGTCATAGAGCAGGATGAACAAAGTGGCCCCAACAATTTCCTTGTTTATTTGCTGTGATTAATCAATCTCATTACCACCAGGAATGGTTTTGGTTTCTGGGATGCCCTCATATAGTCGGAAGGTCTCAAAAGAGCCAAAAGTGCTGTAAGATTAATTGCCTTTCCCTCTTTTTTTTTTTTTTTTTTTGTCTGCTTCCTAAGTAGGCTTCCTGCCTTGCTTCATGGCAAAAAAAGGGGAGCTGTGTTAGAGCTGCTTTGGTATCATGGGGCTCTTGCTTCATGCTTAGTGTTAATGAGAAGGTTCCTTAGCTCCCTGACCCATCGCCATGTCTGTCCTTCTCTGGGCTTCCATGCGGCTGTATGGTTGTAGGATTGTGCCACACTACTGCTGCTAGAGTTGAAGGCCAGCACTATGGATTATTGACTAGTAAAATATGCAGTAAGTTTCAGGTAGCTGAAATCTTAGCTGTATAAACTATTTAAGCATACTCTAAATATTAATTGAATTCTTGCCTGAGAATTAATTTGAGAGAGGGAGAGGATTTATTCAGAGATCTGTCTTTGTGTAGAACGGCTTGTTCACTCCTTCCTGACTTATCTGCAAGGAATATGAAAAGTCTGGTTGATTTATAGTATGAAATTGATTGCTAAAAGTAATGCAAGAGATTCTTTAAAACATCTGGAGATTTTTCTCTCAAGGAGACAAGTGAGAGTTGTATATATGTACCTTGATTTGAGATTTGTACTACTTTTATGATGCTTATATCAGAGTTCAGATCTTAGATTTGTGTTGTCAGAAAAGTGGTGTTTGAAGGACTTCTTATTCCATCCAGATTTGGTGCAAACTTCAACTTGCTTTCCTTTAAGAAAGCACTCTTACTGAGAACGATGTTGAGCATTTGACATATCTGGTCTGAAGACAGTTCCCTCTGGATTGAAGAATGGTATCTTAACCTGTACCAGAAGAATCTCTAATTCTAGCAATATTTTGTTTGCCCATTCATAAATCTAGACATTGTTTGGTGGGAGAACATAATACTCTAAATTGAGACCTGGTTTCCTGCTCTAAATTGTAGTGCCCTTAAACTATCCACTGTCATGGAAATCACCTTGCAGAACCCAAGGTGTTAAATACAGAGAAACTGGGTTTTGGCAGAAGTTTAGGCCATGATAATGCAAATGTCTGTGTCAGATAACTGAAGTGAAGGATGCAACAGTTATGAGAATCAAAACTCATGTTCAGAGCATCTGTTTGCTTGGGCTTTCTTTGGCATTGTCTTTTCTTCTATCATTTCCAAGTTTTCTTCAAAAGCAGAGGGAGAAGTTAACACAGTGGTGACTGCAATGAGCCTGGAAAGTTCTCAGGCAGGAGCCTGGACTTCTTAAGTCTGCAAAAAATAAAGCTGGTGTCACTTTGTGTCTAGTTGGCCTCAAGGTGATCTAGAAGGAGGAGCTGGAAGCTTTAATGCAATGTGACAAATAATAAGAAACTAACTTGAAGTAGGAAAATGACTGCAGTTCTTAAGAATTACCCCTGACACGGAGAGTACTTGGACTGAAGGTGCCCAAAGAGTGCTGGTCAGAGCAGGGTGTCAGGGTGGAACTCTGTCCAAAGCAGGAGAAGGAGGTCTTAGCATCAGCAGGCTTAAGAAATATTGATCCATGAGTGAGAAGTCCATGCCTAAGCCTGGACAATGCTCCTTGCTTCAGCAAGAAGGTGGCTGCTGCTTGATCCAAAAGTACCTTCCCTCTGCTCTTAGAGTCTTTCTCTGGGGGGTGATACTTTTTAATCCCTGGAGGAGGATCTCTGTGTAGGTTAGGCACCAGCTGGCTGTTTTTGAGAAGTGTAACACATACACGTTTTGCAGTCAGACTCTCCCTTTTCAGGCTTAAATAACAAAACCAGTTGTAGATGTGCTTCCAGTCTTCCAGCGTGCTGGGGTAAGGGTTTGAAAACTGCACAGTTCCTGTGCAGATGGCCTGCCCTGAGCAAGCAGCAGTGTCTGATGAAGCCATCATTTGCTGTCATGACTTATGCCTGTGGATAGAGGCAGCCCTGGGAGGTGATGGAGACAAGAACTTGTCCCACAGCCTCTTTTGTGACTGCCCTCTGCTCCCTCCCCTCTCAGCTCCCAGTGCCTGTGCTGTGCTTCCCTGGAGGTCTTCCTGCAAAATCTGCCCCGCAGCAGCGGTTCAGACAAGAGGGCCATTTTGCAAACACACTGTCCTTGCATCAGTGGTGTGATCAGTACCAAGTGCCCAGACATAGGCTAGTCGCGGTGGAGTTTTATTTTCCCCCTCATCAGACAGCTGTGGGAAGGGAGCAACCACCCGACTGGCAGTGGTGCTGAAGCGAACCTGGGGAGGGCCGCTGTGGTTTGCTCAGCCTCCTGATGGAGGGCAGCCCTGCAGCCGGTTAGTGGTGGCTGCCCCACGCACGCCAGGCCAGGGTGGGCCTGGCCTCCGCAGTGTCCCCAGCAAGGGGCAGGGGCCAGGCCCGTCCCGGGCAGCCCCGACTGCCACCATGATGTCAGTGGGTCCCAAGAGTGACACCATGTTCCCCAACTGTGCTCCTGCAGCCTTCTTGGCTGCCCCAGGGATGAGCCCCTGGCTTCTACCCCTCAATGCCTGCCGTTAACGGTATCCTGGTCCGGAAAGAGGAGCCCAGGAGAAACACAAACCGGCGGCCATAGCTGGGCAAAGCCTTGGATCCCCTAGGCCTGCACACAGCTCTCCCCAAGCCGCCATGTCTCTGCCTCAGTAGGATGGAGGAAAAAAATATTTGGTAAGAGAACAGGCTTTCAGCGTTAGCAGTTTATAGTTGCTGAGGTGTTGTGGTAAATAAAGGTGAGAAAACTGTGCAAGCAAACTGCCGGTCCCTATCCAGGCCCCGGCTCTGGGCACAGTGAGGAGGTGAGATCTCACCTCCCACTCCCCGCACGGGTGGTCGCCACCAGGGAGGGTGGTCCAAGGGACAGGTCTCCATGAAACCAGCCTTGCTCCTTGGCAGTTGTGTGGTGGCTGTGAGTGCTTGCAGTCCCTGCGGGACCAGGAACAGGGCGACTCAGCCCAGCGGCCGTGAGAGGGGCTGGGAGATGTTGGGGCCATGGCTGCCCATATCTGAGAGTGAACGTCCCTTCCCTCTCCTGGACCAGACCCTCCTGCCTTTTTCCCCAAACCCAATTATTCCTGATGTGGTCTGTGTTTCTGATACCTCAGAAACTCTTGATTCAGAAGAGCCTTATTCTTGGCAGAAATACACCAGCTGCCCAGGGATGAGAAATGTACTAAACCTTGTAATTTAGTTACCTTGGTAACATCTGTAAGGAACTACCAGCACAAACCCACTACTTTTTCTTGATCTCTTTTATGGCAATACATATTTATGTTTACTTGGCAAAAGTGTGATTTATAGCCACTGTAGCCATTCTCCTGAACATTATCCTGACAGACAATAGCTCCCATTTCTAACAAGCAAGGTTAAATGACTGTAAAAGCAGGTATTTGAGTTTATTGTACAAACTGAGATTTACCATCAAGTAACTAAGTATTTGCTAAGCAAATCCAAAACCATGTAAATACTTCATTATTGTTTCAAAGTATTATAATGCTTGATCGCATTTACTCAGCATAGGAATTTTTCCAATGGTTGTGTTTTAGGACAAGTATAAAAGAGCTATTTTTTTTTTTCATTTGCATTGTAACAGTCTCAGACACGTGCAAGTTTTAGTTGTCAACCTTTCATTGTACAGAGGAAAAAAAATAAAATAAAAGCATTACTGCTTATGATTCCAAGCCAAAACTAACAGCCTTGCTTTGGACTTGGTTGTTCCTGGATCTGGCTCTAGACACAGCTCCCTTCTTACTCCATTGTTTCCATTTAGCCATCTGTGTCCTGGTAGTGGCTCCTCTGCACTGCACAACCTGGGACACTTGGGTGCTGGCACACAGAAGTTTGCTAGGGATCAGACTTGTGCACTGCAGAGTAGGCAATGCCCCCAGCTTTTAGGTGGCTCTTCGCATCCTCTGGCTCCTCACTTTTTTCTCTCTTTGCTCCCAACAGCAGGGAATTTTCTGAGCCCTTCAAAGGGAGGAACATCCCTCACTCAGTGACTGATTCAGTAATTGATTTAATTAATTTGAAACTAACTGTCACTTGTTAAACTGATAATCAAGAGGCCAATTATCTGTTAACAGTCCTAAATATGAATCAGCAGTAACCAAAGTGTTTCTCTCTTAAATAAAGAATTCTAGATTTCTCTCTGATATTTCAGAGCTTTTAAAATGAGTTGTAAATATGGCTGCTCTCTTAAAAAAAATTAAAGAACCTATATGAAAATGCCATTTGCTAGTTCAGAATAATAAAATTGCATATTTATTTCTGAAACTGCATTTAGAATTTTAACCTTTTTAATGTGTTATGCCCTGTAAGACATAAGTCTCAGGGCATGATAGAAAGTTTATTAAGGATAAATCCCGCTCACCTTATTCATTTATGCAGCTGAAATCCTCAAGTAGCCTCATGTTTTTAAATCAGAACATTTCAATTGCTCTGTTGCAAGTTGGGTTAGTATACACATTTAAAAGTCTTATTCTAGGAATGTTATCTTTTATTGTATATACATTTGTATTTGTAAGAGGTAATGTAAAAGTGGTACATACCAAAACATAGCTTTATTTTTTATTGCAGCCATTAATCATAAAACATTTTGTAAAACCAAAAAATATTATTCCTTAAATAAAAGCATTTAAATGATGGTTTTTATTATGTATTTTCATGAAACTAGATTTTTTTACAGGTTTGCAAAGCAAATCAATTTAAAAAAATATGTTCAGAATGTGTGCCCAGTCCTGTATACTTTATGACATGAAAGTGTTGGAGGATTACAGCAAGTAAGCCACTGATGTATGATGGTTTGTCTATGGCTTTCTAAGTACTTAGTTGAATTAGATCATTACCCATTTATAAAATATTTTCTTCACTTCTTAAAGTCTGATCTGAGGGTGGTGAATGGTTGTTTTTTACTGTATTGCTGATGGAGAGTCAACAATTTGATTAATCATGTAGTTTCAAGCATGAGTATTTCTGAGCACATCCTTTAAAGAACGTGTCCTGATTTTTTTTAAATCCCACGTATATATAAATGTGTTTGTTTCTTTACCATGGAAGTTGTTTAGAAGGGCCTGAAAGCAGATGGTATGTTAAGGTACTAATATATTAAGGACCATCTCATCCTGTATCTCCAGTTTCAATCTGTACACATTTCTGGCTGCTAACCCCCAAGTTTTGTTTCCAGCTTCACTGTCTGCAATAAGCATAGGCTTGTAGAGCCCTGGGCAAGTGTTTGCAAAACCATGTAAGCCACCAAAAAAAGAGGTGCTTTAGAGAACATGAAGTAAGCAAATTGAGGGCCAAATTCTGCTGCCATTTAATCCATTGCAGGATGAATCATTTTACTAGATAGCCTGTTGGCCAAAAGATTGTTTAGAAGTAAAGAAGGGCTGAGTAGTAGCACAGATGGCAAATTCCAGTGCTGACAAACACAGGATACGCAAACCCATAAGCATGTGAAGACACATGTTAATCATACATTTCAGCTGTAAAATGTTTGGGGTAACAACAACACATCCAGAGTTGCAGATGTAATTTTGAGGTTGATAATTTAATCCTTTATTGAGCAGTATTTTAAAATATATTATGACACACAATGAATGAGCAAAGTGAATGAGCACCTGAACAAAATGAAGAGAGGATCTTTTTTTCTGGAGTCAACTTTTCCAGTATAATCTCTACTGCCAGCAATGAATACATCAGATGTATTTACATCGTATCTGTGCAAGAGGTTGTTTACGGATATGACATATGTTGCTCTACACCCTTAAAACCTGAGAACTAGATTTTCTCTCAGTACCATGTGCATCTCTGTTGATTTCAGAAATATGCAATACTGCAGTAATGAGCAGGGTATAAGAATCTAAATAGATCCATAGACATATGGACAGACAGATGGATTAAGGCAGACTTTGTCACTTTGTCCCTAAAAATCCTTTGTGATACTTATCTTTTGTGTACACAGTGGCACTAAGGCGTCAGCCCAGATCATTTCCCTTAACTTAGTATTATCTTGTGGATTTACATCAAGTTTTTACTTGAAAACATGGAGGAGTGTGTGTGCACATTTTGCAGAAATGTATTGGTGCTAGTAATATAAGCCATTTTCATTCTATTTTGAAAAACATTGTGAAGGTATAAATTATGTTTGAACTGGACAGAGATGATGATGTGGCATGTGACTGAAAATATATATTTTTTAATAGATGATTCAGCCGCAGAGAGTTTTAATGGCAATGAGACCGTGGGACACAGTTCCAATGCTTCAGGGGGAACACACTGCAGGGAGATGGCAGAAACCAACAGTAATGGCAAAACAAATCTGGAGCAGGATGAGCAGCCTCTGAACCTGAGTGACAGTCCCCTCTCTGCTCAGCTGACTTCAGAATACAGACTAGATGATCACAGCAGTAATGGAAAGAACAAATACAAGACTCTCCTAATTTCTGATCTCAAGATGGAACGGGAGGCAAGAGAAAATGGAAGCAAGGTAAGATGCTTCCACATGCTCCAGATATGAAGTGTGTAGCTTAGAAAAGGAGAAGATTTGTAAGGCCAAATCAAAGGTTATTCCCAGCTAAGCAATGTGTCTAATGTTTGTCACATCATTACTCAAATGCTATACATAAATTTGTATGCTCTGTTACACATATATATATGATGCATACATACATCAAGTGTATGTGAATGTACATGGGTGAATACATATTTAGGCATATATATTCTGCTGACACTGAAAAAAACAGTGCAGTTCTCCATCAGGAATGAATTTTATCAATCCATTTATTGAGAACTGTCTACATTACCCATTTGAAATATATATATTAAAATATGTATATAAGGTAATACATATATATGTATATAAATTGGGATACATATATCTATGTATATTTATAGATGACCATCTCATTACATGTATTATGTATCTGTAGAATGAATCCATATGAATGTTAAGTGTGTTTGCCCAAGCAAATTACTACATGTGAATTATCAACATTGAGAGGAACTGATTTGGTTCCTTCCTGATTGTTTCTGCTGTGCAGGCACCTAACCTGAATTAAAACTGACAAGTTTGCTTTAAGAAGCTGTAATCCCCCTGAGGGCTTTTCTCTGTAGTTTCCATTATGTGGGTAAGGGGAAGCAAGGGTGGTTATATTGTAGATAAAGAAAGAACCTATAGATTAGATAGCTAGCTTTCTACTAAGGTGTTTATCATGAAGGCATACTGTAGGGAGGATGAAGAAATGGACTGATCACAGAATTTATCCATTGATATTATTGGTGACAAGATTCTGTTTTTTACACTGCTTTTATGGCAGCAATAATAGGATGTTAGAACTGGATCCAAATACTATTAAGGATAGTCACTAGATTTCAGTAGACCACTACAAAACAACCTGACAACATAGATATACTTTGGCCATATTTTTTGCAGGACTTTGAAATAAGAGGGATATGGTAAATCACTTTTTCTAGGTATATCCAGAAAGGGATTGTACATGACTGATGTCTAGAGAACAATATTTATTTATGCTAAAGTCTTAACTCCTGTCTTCATTGCCTGCAGAGTAAAAATAAAAACTTGAAATGTTTTTTTTTTTTTTAGCTGAAGTGTCTGGTTTTGGTGTGTAGATGAAAGGGAGACCAAATGGGAGACTGTTAGTCTTTCTCTTTCTTGGCCATTCCAATTTAACAAGTCATGTATCCCAAAATCTTTATGAAAACCTGTTTATCTGCATGGCATATTTTTGTTTCCACATATTTTCATTTTATTGAAAATGTTCTGAATAGTGCTTGTCTCAGAGTGTATATACACTCCAGTGTTGGATTTACTCAGTACAATTATTGTTGCACAGTGAGTCCCAAATTGGCTAATATGAACGGTATCTTCATTTGCTCCAGGGCACAGTGTTCCAATGAACCTTTTATAAGCCAGTCACCCAAATATTGATAGACACACAGGCTCTTTTGCCTGAGGTATATTGCTGCTTCCGCCATTACTCTTGCAAATACACAAATAAGATTGGTGAAGAAAGGGAGGAGTCTTAATGTTAAACTCATTTATAGCTAAGACAAGAACATAGCCCAGTGTTACATTTCCAGTTTTAATCAGTTCCAACTCAAATGAAAAAAAAATGTATCAAAAAGTGTTAAAAATCTGTTTGTAATGAATTGAGATGACAATCAAAGCCATCTCATTCTTTGTTTTTCTACAAATTTTAAGAGGTCTGAATCATCCCCCACATTGATATATTCTTTCATCACTCAATGTCATCCTACCCACTCTATACTGCCAACAATATGCAGATTTGTCTCCCCTTTTTGTCCTAGTGAAACTCAAGTTGATGTTTACAATTCATTTAAGAATATGATTTATTAGGTATGCAGTAAAGATTATTAAATATGGAGTGAAGACTTCAGGAAGAACACACTCCTGGGATAAAAAATTGTCTGAGATTTGTAAGCTGAATGTAGAGTAAAAGAATGTTTTTGTGGCCAATTTCGTATTTTACAGATGAATTCTACTTTTACTTTTTAAATTTTAAAAAAGTTATAGAATATTTTTAGAAGAAATGAAATCCAACAATGTATTGAGTAGAACGGGACTGTACAGCATCTCAGTGTTTCAAATGCATACATAGTCATTCATAAATCATTACTACTGTTTTATCTTAAGCGATATCATACATGCTAAAGAGTCAGAGAATGTTTTACAAACCCTAGACCTTATCAAAGAAATCATCTTGCCTTCTTCTGGTGACTCAGGTTTACTGGGCTCCTCCAGAAGAGAGTTCTGGCCATTACTGAGCTGATTCATTTTGAACAATGCACATCAAGCTCCTAGCTGTGTGCAGTACCCACTGGATGTGCTTGGGTATCACAAGGAGCTAGCCAGAACTGTAATTCTCTGCCAAAAAAAAAAAACCACAAAAAAACCCATAAAGAACAACTAAGGTTAACAAAGTACTATAGTTTGCTAGGAGCCACCTCTGACACATCCTTTTTACCCAGACTACACCAAGTATGTGAGTTGTTTTTTGAAGTCATCTAGGAATTCTTGCAACGTCCAGCCGTTCAGAGTTACACGGTTATCAGACATGATTAGACCTGAATAATGGCATCATTGGTAGTGATGGGTAAGCAAATGTGTTTAGCATAACCCTAACCATGTTTTCATGAGAAAAATCATCTGCAGTGTTCACCAAAGGTCAAATTGATATGATAATGCAGTATTCTTGTGGGATCTTTATGTGGCAAAGAATTGAGAAAAGTTATGTGAGAAGTTAGTGAAGAAAATATCTGGCTTCTAAATGAAGGGAAATATATTTTAATTATTTGGCTAGCATTGCAGGAGGTAATACATTATGCTTCCTCCAGCTTGTACAATGGCCCATTCAGCCTGCAGAAAATGTTACTTGCTTGAGATGGCCAGGACTCTGTGAATGTCCAGGACTCAGGACAAAGGGCTGGAGCTGGGAAGATCTGTTGGCTGACATGTTCCTTACCTGCTCTGTCTGAGTCTCCTTTTTGGATACTGCATCATATATGTTTTATTAAATTTGAAGCCACCGTTTCTCTGGTCAACTCGTATCCATTCTCACCTGTCACTAGGTTTAAAGGTAATACATCAGAGCTGAATGTAGCCACAAAAAGCCAAAAGATCACTTTTTTGGATTGAAAATTACCAACATAGTATACCTCCTCCACCAAATCACAGATTTTTAAAGGGAGTTATTTTTTTCTGGAAACAAGCAGTTGTGTTAAACTATATTATAGGGATTTGCCTGTACAACACTGTTTTCAAGAATGATGTTTCCTTCCTTGTGTAATGGTGGGCTCCACCATTTGACAATGCAGTTCTGATTGATAATTTTGTACACGCTGCAGAAATATGATCAGAAGAAGCAGTTGAGATAAAAGTCGTAGGTCTTCCATCATATTTTCTTTGTAAATCTGACAGCTAATAAGCAATGTTTTTGGAAAATGGTTACTTCTTTGTGGAAGTTCAATTTTCAGAATATTCATCTTGTCAATACCTATTTGAAGCAATTATATGCTTATGCTATATGGAAAGTTTGCTAGATAGTGGCCTCATTCTGTGTAAGAGTCTGGGATGTCAAAACAGGGATACTTAACATTTTCCTAAAATCAGGCATCTCTAATGAACACAGAGGAAGTCATTAGTGATTTGTAAGAAATGTAGGTTTTGGGGAATAATAAATCAAGTTTTCTTGTATGAAAAGACTCTGATGAATAACTGGAGATTAGATAACCCTGTGAACAAATTTTAATTTAACTTTTCGAACTACTAGGGTATATTATGTAAATAACGCTCTATTCAGTCACTTCAGAATATGACTTTTAAAACTGATGTTGATAACACTCTTTAAAGTGAGTGACATTTCAGTGGACAGTGTAACTTTACTCTTTGAATCCTCAGTTTCAGGCAGTGAGTATGTGCAATAACCTCTTTGTGTAAAAAGACAACATGCTGAGTGCAGTGGAGGGAGTTGCCAAATTGTAACATAACCTTAAAATCTGGTCCAAAATGTTTTACCATTTGCTGCAAAATATTTATGCAAGGAAGAAATGGGTTTTCATAGTCTTAAATACATATATGTAAGTATGTATGCATATATGTCTGTGTGTATACATATACTTTACATATATTATTTTATTCAGCTGATATTAGGGAACTGATCCTCCAGTAAGACTCAGATGTTCAAGGCAGTAGAACTTTCTACAACCATACAGGCAAAACTGAAGTCAGTGAAATTTACCTTAACAGGCCTCGGTCTTTGTACTACGAAGGACTTATAAAGTACTCATCTGTAAATGTTCTGCAAATGCAGTTCTATGAATTCAAATAGTTAAGTGCACGTATAAATTATTTTAGATCATTATATACTTATGTGTGAGACTGCTGGGCTTCTTTATGACCATGTTGAATTCTCCGTAGCACTGAGATTTTTTATTTCTGTTTCTTGTGTTATTGCTTTTTCCTAGACCATATATTTTATTTTGAAAACTCATTATATAGCTTTATCTCTTCTGCATCATTTATTTCATGAAATATAGCAAGCCCACTGCTTTTGAATGATTTTGTCTTTTCTGCATTTAGATAACAAGGTTATTGTGATACAGTATGGGAAAACAGGTTTATGAGCTAACCAGTGATTCTTATACTGTGCCACGTATTTTACCTGGATTAATAAATAGTTCATTATGTCTGTATTGCAAATGACATTCCGAATATGCAAAACTTCTCTTTGGGATTTCCTGGATAGAAACATGTGCTACTGATCATGAATGCCTAGGAGATGCATTAAAGTGAGGTAACAATGAGGACACCCACCGTGTTTCCATTTTATCCTGATACCTACTAATTGCGGACAATTGGTTAATGTCTTCTGTGTTTCTACCAGACTAAATTTCTGATAGAAAAATTGGACACCTCCAGGCCCTCTGGATGTATGGTAGGCTAAGTTAATATGCATTATGTTTAGTTCAAGGGTGTAATTGGTTGCATGGAGAAGTGCACAAGATAAGTAATTTTTCTCCAAGTCTGAAAAACACAGTTTTAAAGGAGAGAACAGTAAATAATGATTGCTGCATACGGTGACCTTTAATTATAATACAGCATTCTAATATGCATGTCATTATAGTTACAGTGGTTCACAACAAGGCAGAGAGGCAGAGCTTTCATGTAGTTTCTAAAAGGAAGATCTTACTTTCTGCCACTCTTTTAATGCTGGGCTTTTGAACTGTTTCTCAAGCTTCTTTCTTCAGCCTGATGTAAAGGACAATGTTATTGTCATGGGCCACTGCCAGAGGCTGTTTGCTCCCAACTGTTGCAACTTCAAATTGGTGTTGTAATGGGTGCATTTACACTATGGCAGGTTAGCCTGGCAGGCTGTCCACTTTTAAGACAGGTCCCGCTCTAAGAAGGTATTTAAAGACTGTAACCTTTCATGGGATCTGAAAGCCAGAGCATATGTGAGATCCTAGGTAAAGAGTTGTGAAGTTCCTGCACACTGCTCTAGTTAAAACTTTAGTCATCTTTGGTGGTTAGTCCAGATGTAGAATCTTGTAACATCTGCTTTGCTGGAGCTCATCATTACTGAAGGAACCGGGCACAACCATCCAACCAGCCTGACTTGAGTAAGCAAATATCCAGATAAACCTGTTATAATCTGATGGTGCATCGTGAATCCAGCTGGTTTCTAAAAGTGCATGTGAATTTAGCCACAGGTAGATACCATCTCTGAGAAGTAAGGTTTCAATGTGGTTCTTTCTCGCTCTCTGTCCTTTTTAAAGATATGATTTTATCAGTAAAATATGAAAGATCATTCCTAATATCCAGTGAACATCATCACATCTGACATTGTGTCTCTGAGGCATGTGAAGTCGCTGTCTGTCTAGTTCCTCTCTGCCAGTATTTTTGTCTGCAGGTTTGCTTGGGGAAATGCTCAGAATATAAGGGAGGATATAGCTTTTTCCAAAGCAGGTGGAGTCCTCAGGAGTTACGGTGGGCTTTTATATAGACCAAAAGTAGCTTATTGGATCACTTCAGAAGTAATTTATTAAAAATTTTTCTTAAGGAAATGTGAAACAGGTGTGCATCTACTTGAAGCAAGAGGTAAAATGCAGACTGGGAGTTTGGTATATTGAAGAACACTGTTGGAGGTATTATTTATTTTGGGGTTTTTTTTTCTTTCTTTTTTTTACTTCATAAGTAAAACATTTCTCATTTATTTTTTTCCTTCAACATCATTCATTATTTATATTCAAGTAGCATAGATCAGTTTCAGCTGAATTGGAGCCTTGTCATGTGGTGTTTATATGATATAGTTACCTCAGCTCTAAGCAGAAAGGAAAGATGGAAAGGGTAAGATAGAACTGTCTCCTCCTCTTTTGAGGATACCATTAAACTCTGCATGTTGGATTTTATGGTAGAAAGAAAATACCCTTTTGCCCTTCTAGTTTGTGCTGCCGAGTGCACAAGTTACAGATAATAAATCTGGATTAGGGGTTAGTTAAGCCTTTCAGAAAGGAGTTATTGACTCCAACTCATCCTCTCCACGGAACTTCTCACGCATCTGTCTTGCTTGAAGTTGGATATCACTACCTCAGTATGGCATAAGAGGAAACTAGATTTTTTTGTTTGTTTTAATTGTTATATTTTATTTCACTTCCATGGTCAGATAGAAAGTGTTAAAGCAATGCCATATTTTACTGACTGCTGTTTTGTTAATGAAAATATCTTAAGAGTCTGCAGTCCAGGTGTCTGACAGAATTATTTTATAGCTTAATTATTAAGACTACCAAGAGGCTTAGCATGAAATTCTGTTTGCTACTGCAATGCATAACCTATGAGGAGGGAAGTAAAGTCTGGTGAATGGTATAGGCAGGACATGCTACAACAGTTAGTGGCATACTAGATTTTGAGCAAGCAACAACTTAAGAGTGGGGCAAAATGCAAAGCCAGCATGATATGCACCCTGTAGAGCAGCAAGACATCAGCACAGACTTAGCCTGCAGCTCTGCAAGAGTTCAGCCTGCTTCCACTGTTCCAACCACAGCACCGAGGAGAGGACAGCAACTTCTTTCAGCTGTGCCTTAATTGTTATCCCATGGATTCCATCACTGCTGATTTTCAGTAAATCCTTGGAAATAGTTTGTACCGAGTTTCAAAAGAGAAAATGATAAAGGAATTGAACTGAAGGTGAATCCACCCCTGCTTCCATAATCTGTAGGTGGTACAAGGCTACAACATGTTTTGGCTTGCATCTCACATCTTTGGTGTGGGAAGGCAGGCTCAAATGTTCTGTTGAAGTATGCATCTTTTTCTTTCTCTGCTATACTCAGGTTTGTGTAAAGGTAGCAGCCATGCCAGTGTTTTTCACAGCTCCTTGGGAGATGGATACACTACAGCGGAAAGAGGCCCTTTCTCTTTTCCTGGAGAACATTAATAAAAGGCAAATAAAAATCTATGCAAGGAGTTTTATGATCTTCTCATTTTTTCCTACCCACTCACCTACACAGAGTTAGGCAAACTAGCCTGTTTTCTCTTTCCCTATTATTCCTATTTCATACATAGGGTTTTTATGGGTTGGTCTCATTGTAAAGACTGAGTCCTTTATATTTTGCTTTACCATTTTATCAGACATGTTACTTTCTCCTACATTAAGAAAATGAGAAAGCTGAGAAAATCATGTTTTTCTAGCTCCAAAAGTCAGTTTATTGGTTGTTTGGAGAAAGCAGTATAATTCTATGAAAAAATAAAAGTCTTCCTTCTCTTTTGTTGCCCTTTAATAGGAGACTTGTTATAGGCTACTCAGAAGCTTTCTGGTACCAAAAATATAATGATGTTAGTTTAATGGTTTAATAAGCCTTTTCCTTGAAAAAGAAGTTGAATTTATAAACACTGTTTTTTCCAGACTTGAATCTTCTGATTTTGGGGGTTACACATAATAAATGGCTAAATAGAATGTTGTTATGAAGAGAGACAACTACAGGTGCATGAAAAAAATCAGTGCAGTGTTTGTCAGAAAATATGAATGCTCTAGCGTTCTCAGTCACATTCATCAAAGCTCTTTGTCTATGATACCATCAATTCTATGTCTAATTCCTCCCATTGGAAGTACATTTAGTAGCAGGTTTTCATGTTCAATGAAAGCTCTTGAAAATGAAATTGGTTTCCTGCAGGGCATTCATCACAATGATGTAAATCCAGAACAATTAAACTGAAGTTGATGATGCTACTCTGGATTTACATATCTGTAATGGAGAATACAATCTGGCTCCGTATGCGTATGAAATCCCAGCTAATGTAAAACTGGCATGGAAGAGAATAACTTTTAATGTGACCTTTTATAAATTTTCTCAGAAGTATTTTTTTTTTAAAGGAACAAGTGCACATTGGTCAAGTATCAGACAGTGGTGCTGTTGATTCCAGATTGCATGTATATTACTCACAGATCCAGCTCTCTATCCTCATTCACAATCACCTTTGGAGTCATTGGTCCCTCATACTGAAACAGAAGCAGTTGTACCAGAAGGGGATGCAGGACTTTGTCCAATTTTGTTTTAGTGGCTGGACATCTGTTCAGACAGGAGAAAAAGCTATCAATCAAGTGCATCTGCAATCAATGAGGTAAGGTGTATGAAATTACTACTTCCCTCCCTGTTTACAGCCAAGAACTTTTTATAACTCAGTAGCCTGGGAACTCAAGTCTGTACCTTTCAGGCAAATTCCTGTTGACTTCAACCAGGGTTTGTTCCTGACAGACACCTTCAAGGCTGGGCCTTGTATACAATGAATATGTTCAGTCCCTAACTCTTGCTTTTGTGTTTTGGGGCTTTTGTTTCCTTAGGAATGAAATTGAAGTTCAACGAGATCAAATGGTTCTCCACAGCTTTTTCTTCTCCTTCTGTTACCACATATGCAGCTCCTCTACCAACTAGAAAAAGACCGAGAGCAAATCTTGCTCTTGGAAGATGAAATACTATTTGATGGTAAATTGAGCAAGATATAATGGGGCAGCAGTAATTGCTACCTACTGCAATTTTATTTAGTCTTACTATTATTTACAGGTAATGAACTGTCTTTTTTTATATTTTTCAGACACAGAGGTTGAAGAGCTGATCCTCAAAACTAATCTGTGATGAATGACTTGATAACTGGCCACTTTCTACACATGTTACACTCCTCCAAAACTATATTGTTATTCAATAAGTTTATAATCCTGAAATGTTACCTCTAATTTTTTTCTTCTGGTACTGAGTTCTTTTCTATATACCAAGTCAGCTGCTGAAGAAAGGGAGGAAAGAAGTCAAAGATTTTATTTTCTTTTTTTTTTTCTTTAATGGCTTTTATAACAACATATTGCTGAGGTTTTAAAATAAATATAATTTTTATTAGTTGTCTTACAAACATCTCCCTTTCTAGTCTTGTTTTTTGTTGAATGAATGCCAGTAGTCAAAAGTCTTACTGAATACTTGATACATCTTCAAACTGTGCTTTTGTGTGCTCTCCATTTTCCCTCTATAGCAATTGCTGGGAATAATTAGGTGCACAAGAACACTGAATGCTTTTTTTGGGTACTTATTCATGTAACTGGATTTGCAAGGTGATGTGAGAGAAGTGAATAGGTCAATTTTTTAATAGAGGAAGGAAGGAAAAGTAGAATTCAACTTTAAAACTACTTAACTATTTTGTTCTCTTTCATCTTTCTTTCTGTTGCTAGTTTTTAAACCCTCCTTTTGCTGCTGCAGCTTTTTCTGTTAATTCGCCTCTGTTCTCACCCATTTGCTTCCAAAGACTCCTAGGAAGACCTAGCTGAACTTTTGTTTTTAGGAACAAAATAGTAGATGTAGGAAATAATATCAATTACCAGAAAAGAGGACTGTAAGGAATCCCCTGAATTACTGAGTCGTCCTCTGGAAATAGGTAATAGACTTTTACTCCAAGAGGATCTGCAAAAGGTCGGCTCGCTAAACGTCGCAACATCCATGAAGTTCTGATTAATAACCTTCAGCCTTATAGAAAACAACAATGGTGCAGCTGTAATATGCCAGAGGAAAAAAAATGAGGTACTGGAATCATTGTTGATGTCCTCGATCCCTGCAGCAACGAGGGATTTGCTGGTGGATTTCCCAGATGGTGTCTATCAGTATCTTATTCCCGAAGAAGAGGGAGTAAAACAGAGCAACCTTCAATAATCCTTATCAGTCTGCTTGAGGTTTTGTCTGCCATATGTTTCAAAACATCATGCCTTATATTTCGCCTCTAACATTGTCTGATTTTGAATACTTCAAAGAAACAATTGAAAAAGCAGAATCTACATTAGTTATTGAGGCAGGGAGGGGATGGTGATGTAGGTAAGCACTGAGAGCTGTGAAATGTGTGCTATGTTTATTAAACACAGTCAAAAGACAGCAATCAAATAATATTGCAAAATGCATGGTAATGAATAAGCCACTGACTGTTACAAATATTACAGAACAGTATTCTTGCACAAGCAGCAGAAGATCCTGGAAACTGGTATTTGAAAACTGTGTAAACAGTCAACATTTACTTTTCACTGGGCACTGATGACAGAGTATTAAAACATGAGCAAGTATGAAAATATGCAGCCAAAGGGAGGGGTCTGTAACTGGTGTGAGTTTTCATTCCACCCATGTAAGTGTGGCATGTCACAAAACATTTTAATACTGGATGGATCCCATATGCATCTGTAGAGTTTATACTAAGCTGCTGCTTCTTGGAGCTCACAGTGTTTCAGTGAAATACTGCAGCTGTTGCTTGGATCCTCGCATGGTACATCTGAATATTTCCCATAGAGATGCTTCTTCTCGTCAGCTGCTTTGGTCACAGACTGTCATTCTCAATGTCCCTTCACACCTATTCACTCTGTGTTTTCTTAACTCTTCTCATCATGAATATGACATGAGCTACTCCCAGGATCTGATGGGTAACAATACATGCTGTTCTCTTCATACACAGAGGTACACACACACACACTCTTTATATATATGTATGTGCATATATAGTTATATATTCCTTTTTTCCCCTTGCCTGATGAAAATAGTCCTATCCAGTGGCCATGACCCAAAGTTCATGGCATCATAAAGATGAATCAAGAGCATATGAAGAGCTCATATCTCTTGTCGAGGCACCTGCAATGACACAGCTAACCTTTGTGTACAGGTGCTCCCGTAGACAAGAGTGTCATTCTCTTTCATGTGCATTTTAATTAACATCAGGATGATCTCTTGTATGTTGCTTCTGACTCCATTTTATATTGGGGTAGAGGTCATAAATAATGTGTTTCCTCCTCTTGTGTTTCTTGTGGCATTTGGGAGTTGTCTGTCTCCATCAGGAAGATCCTGTGCAGAACTATTCAGAATTTCTGTCCCGTACCTTCTGCCATTGAGCTCCTGGGCTATGCAGTCTCAGGATGGATAAGAGAATCTGCATGAAAAGCAGGGAAAGGTGAGTTGTTTTCCTTAGGAGTTACCATGACTGGCCCCAATGTGGCCTGTCCTCAGTCCTCAGCATGATACTATGAGCTCTATATCAGCTCTCAAAAAGACACGTGGATATTCTTTTGGCCTTTTTTACTGAATTAGTGATATATAAGGGTTTTTTGGACCCCCTTTAAATGCATGTATCTTTGTCTCTCTTTGAACAGTTAGTCATGTGCTCTCAAAAAATCTTTTGCAGATGGAACTCCGTGGGACTGGACCTGTATCAAAAACTGTATTAAATGACTAAAATAAAGGTTTTAGAAATTTGTGCTTCCCCCAGTGTGTTGCTTAGAGGGAATAGCTGTGTTTAGTGGAAAAGAAAGTCATATGAGTCTGGGGCACCTGTTCCACCTCGTACCCTCTTGGCTCAGCTGGGAGATGGAGGAATGAGATATAGGCATTTTTTGGAATATGCTTCTTGTGTCAATTGCACCTTAAAGATGACTGGCTCACGAGGTTGATGCTTCTGTGTGTTTCATTAGATGCTTTTTAAAATCCACCTCTATACATAATCTTGTACATGCAATTAAATGTCCACCCTGCCTTCAGGAAATGCATAATCACAGGTTTATGTAATATTGAGAAAAGATATTGGAAACCATAGCGGCTTTGATTAAGTGAGAAAACACCAAGGAGCTGAAAAACTTGCCACACAGAGAGGGAATTTTCTTGTTAGAGATAAAGCAGTGGCAACTTGATCACAGATCTCACTGATTCTTACCAATTGATAGATTGTCTTTTATTTTAGAAGACAAAGTTATTAAAAGATTCAACAGATGAAAAAAAAAAATTAAAGTTGGGTTGGAATTAAGAGAAAACATTTTTACAATAATTGTAACCAACATTCATATGAAAGTAGTTAATTAATACAGGAAAATTTCTACATAAGGTAGTTGTTCTTTTTATAAATATTTGTTCTAATTAATATGCAAGTTATTTGGCATGATTGTGTTATTTAGGAAAATGGTAATGACTATTCCCTCGTTTCCAGGAGTTACCAGGTGATGTTCTACAGTGCAGGCATTCTCTTCTGAGCTTAACATCTATGAATCTGTAGAAGTCTTGAATGCTTAAAGAGCCAAAAAGGCTTTTAGCCTCTAAGACTGCCAGTTCCCTGGCATAAGCTTTTGAAAAACCTGGCCTAGATGTCTATATTTCATAGTCTTCAGTACTTAGCCCTGCATACATCTGGTTTGGGGTATAAAACACAGGACAGGATATTTATTTTTACTGCACTCGCCATGCCAATTCAAGATCATTCTTATTAGTATAAGAAGTAAGTAGTTTTTTAAGACTGTCTCTAAACTCTGTTGAGATCACTTTTTATCTTCCTTAGTTTTCATTTTTTTTAATAGGAAAATGGCAGAAATTATGCTGCTTTGCTTTTACTCGGTTTCTGTTTCTCTATTTAGATTTTGATTTTTTTTTTTTTTTTAATATTTAATGCTTACTTTATTGTGATGTTTACAGTACCAAGAACTTAAATCTGGGACTATATATGCCAAATAGCAAATTAAAAAAATTAGTTTAGGCTCTGTGAATCTACTGTTCAACTGTGGGACGCTCAGTTATCTCTACTTGAAATATTCTGCCCATGTGAGGTAGGCAGTGTCAGTGGTGGCAGGATCCCCAAAACTTTTGGCTCCATCTTTTATTGTCTTTTCCTAGTTGAGAGTTATGTCCTTTAACTGTATAGAGTGCTGCAGTGTTACTTTTTACATTTTTCATTTAATATCTATAATTCACAGAGTTAATTTAAGTTTTAGGATAGACTGTTTCTAATAAGATAATTCTGTGCATACTAACTTAATACAACACAAATGAGATGATATTTATATCTTTACCAATATGTTAATTGTCAGAGGTTTCTATATCTTAATTCTTTGGATTTACGTAGCATGTTTGGGATTCTGAAAACATCAATAAAAATAAATCAGCTTAACATTGGATGGGTCCCGTGAGGCAAGTGTATTCCATCACTGTCTATTGATTAGTAAATATGGGCATGAAATAATTCATTGACTTTCCTAAAGCCAAACAATCTGTTGGAAAGCTGGAAAAGTTATTTGTTTCCTGCATGCTATACCTGAACATTAATCACAGTACTAATCCTTATCTCCAGACGTTACTCTTCAGTCAGGGTAAAGAGACAGAGTCAACTTCAATTGAATAGCCATTGGAAAGTTTCCTCTGGTTTTATTAGCATCACTAAGGCTCAAAGCAGTTTTTAAAAATGTTTGTTTTAATTTTTGCTTTGCTGGAACCATGAGGATGAAAATTTTGCTGATTCTCTCGATAAATCTGTCCGGCCCTCATCATGAAAACATACATATGTATACACAAGAGATCCTATGGACTACATGGTTAATACCTAGGTGAATAAACCTTAGTTGCCTTAAAGTTAGATGTTTTCTTTAAATTTAGTCATACAGCTTCCCTGTCTGGTGTCTTTACATAACACAGAAGTTAGCAGCTGTGGCAGTTCATCCTGGTTTTAGATAGCAGAATGGGATTCAGTTGCATCGAGATGGGCATTTGGTACCCTGTCGGAACCTTGTAGGTAATGTGTGCCAAGCATACACCTCTCTGGAAGGGTGTGTCTCTCACATGGCCTTTTGTCATATTTGCCAGCACTATACAATGCTTCTATGCCATCCTAAAGTAGCAATGGGGCTCAGTTGCCTTTCACCCGTTCCCTTTCAGACTGTCTTGCACATCCATATATGCTCTTCTCTTGACAGCTGAGTAAGTTCAGAGCACTTTGGTACAAACTGCAGTTAATTCCACTTACGTTGATCCTGTAGTCTTTTTTATATTCCTGAGGACAGGACACCAATATTTGGCCTCTGAACTTCTTTAAATGTGTCTCAGAACATGGCCCTGGCTTTGCAGAGTTGGAATGGATACAGCCATTAATTTGCTGATTGGTTTGTTGATTGAACTAAGTAACATAGCCAAAACTGAGAGAAATGCAGGATGATGAGACTGCAGAAGTGCCAGAATAACTGTCTGAAACTATATAGCAGTGTGATTTCTTCTGTTTAATTATGAAAAAAGTCAGGATTGAAACAATAGTTCAAATCACTGAAGCATTGGTCTTTAAATCTAGGTTTTCAATTTATGTACAAAATATGTGTGCGTGTGCATCTGTGTACCTGTATCAAGCAAGTTGTTTGACTTCCTCCTTAAATATTGCTTCTTACCATACAATCCTTGTTTCACAGTGCTGATATATATAGCTTGCTTGGCTGAGTGCTCTCCCGATTGCTAAATTTATGTTCTGCTTAATAGGCCTATGTACTTTCCATGTATTTTTGGCAAGTGCTTTTGACAGTGTGCCTTTATACACACCTTTAAATTACAGATTCTTTTTTCCAGCAACCCATTTTCTAAAACTTAGACGCTTCAGCCACCAAAGCCATATAACTAATGTTGACACCAACACATCCCGCAGTAGCTTACGTTTATTGGTCTTAGAGCAGCTGGGCACTGTGTCTACAATTCACTGTTTGTTGGGCAAGTGTTGACCGAAACATGTAACATAGGAAACAAACAAAAAAAAAAATTAAGAGCTTTTTGACTTTAAATAGCAAGGAATATGCAGACCTGAGGGCAAAACTGAACATCTGCTAGTGCTCCATCTCTTGCAGTGCTCTGCAAAGTCCTTCTGCTGTAGGTCAGAGGCTGGGTGTGCAACAGCATCCCTCTTCCTTCCTTCTTCTTCGAAATGGCTTTGTCACCCGTACATGAAATTTCTGGTGCCATATAGCTGTTTTAGGCCCTCACTTCATCTCCTCATTCATCCTAATTGGCATAAGACTTTTTATATCATTACCTCCTGTCTCCTGTGTGATTTGGAACCACCTCTTCCTCAATCAGCCTTACTAGTTAATCCAAGTCAACTATGTTGTGTTCTGCTACATGATTACATATTGAGAGAATTTAGCTTAAAAAGTGGATCCTCTCTGTTTGGTGATCTCTTCATACAGAATTATCCCAACAGATGATCTCACGAATTTCAATATCTCTTCTTACACTTGTGCCACAGCAAAAGTTTCCCTTGTTGCTTCTACTACAATGTATGAAGGCAAAAGCCAACAGAGGAGTCAGAAAAGCTGCCCATTCAAAACCCAATTCGCAGTCTGAGTTTTACGTTAACACTGCCTTAGTTCAGTGACCTTTTATTGTCATTGTTCATTTCATCAAAAAAGGCTCAGAAAGACAATTTATTGACTAAAACAAGTGGTGAGATTGGCAAGAATAGAAGACATTCCCTGTCTGATCTTGGGAGCATGCATTTCAGGTCGTTGCTTTACCTTTGATGAAGTATCAAAAGGAGGAAAAAATCTGAAACTGTGGAGAAACTGGTGAAATGTTATGGAGACTTTAGCAAATAGCATGCAAAATTAAATTAGTAGTATTTTCACAGAGCAGATTTGCTGTAGGTTTTGTTGAATATGGGACTAGACTGTATGCAGTAATACTTTTGTATGGTACTTTTGAAGAAGCTATTCCAAAAGTTTTTCTAAGTAGACAACAAGGAAGGAAATGATCCTGCGTGAAGCAGTTCAGAAGCAAGACTGGCAGCAGAGCACTGAAGGGAGCTATTTCTGCAAATGGCATGCCAGTATTTGGAGCAGATTTGATCATCAGCATTGTTGAAGAGCAGCAAGAGCAAGGCTTCTCCATAAGAGAAGGCAATCAGGGAGCTGAGGGTGACCATGACCCAAGGGCAGTGCCGTCTCTGATGCAGACATAGCCCCACAGCACCCCACAGCCTGCAGGGCAGGACTGCTGGCAGTAGCAGGTCCCACTGACAGCCCAGTGACCAGCAGGCAAGCAGGAGGGGGTGGGCAGGTCCCAGCTCGGTGCAGGAAGGGCAAGCAGCAAGCCAGGAGCAGCCTGGGACAGCACTGGCCCCCACTTACCCATGGCATAGCTCAGCCTCAGTGGGGCTCCTGGGAAGCGGCACAGACATGGAGGTCTCAGGAGAGGTGGCCAGAAAAAATAAAGCCCAATGGTGCACTCAAGGTCCCGACAAGTATGGATTACATGGATGACAGAAAATGTAAGAGGGTTTTAAGTGGCAGTGGTAAAAAATGAAATGCTAGCTTCAGAGCCTGTTCCTATCTCACATAGGAGGACTTGTATTAACTCTGCAAGGGAAAATTTCTGTGGGCTGCACTCAGGCAAAAGCCAGCTACATTACACAATAGAGATGTTTACTTCTGTCTTTGGTGGAAATGCAGAATCCAAGATACGGGAAAGCAAAAGGACAACATTTAATTTCAAAAATTAATGGGTCTCACTAATCCTACCCTAAAGCCTTTCATCCTTCCAGAAAAAAAAAACATGCTCTTACCTTGAATTAGTTAATTGAGGGCAGTGCGGTTTTCAGTGATCAGATCAAGTGAAGCACTAACCAAGGTAAACCAATTTTGGTGTGCAAAGTTAAGGCATAAAAAGTGTTTCCATAGCTCCAGTCATTTAAAGCCTGTGAAACATGAGCTCTGCAAAACATAAGGCAAAGCCTTAAGTTTGGTCCCACGATCCTCCTGTCAGCTTCAGAGATGAGCCAAACCATGGATTTGCCTATGGTCATTAGGACTGACCAGTGCTGCTTTTTTTAAGGATCAAAAAAATCATTAAAAAATACAAAAATACATTGTAGAAACATTACTCAAGAACTGTCAGGTTGGAGGCTGATTTATTTGCACACAAAGAATAGAAAAAAAGAGAAGATAAATAGGCTTCAGCTTTATTTCAAGGCTTTTTATAAAACAGCTACTGAAATAATGACCTTGGAAATAGTGAATGTAGCCCACAAAGCAACACCAAGTGATGTACTGTTCCCTCTTGAGAAGAGAGTTTTCCAACATTTCAACATCTGTCGTCATGTGTGTACAATTATGTATATTTGCTTCCTAATTTTAACAACATGATAAATAAGAATTATTTTCTTATTTAAGATATTAGCATTAACATATTAGAAAATGTTTTGGGAGTGGTGCTAGGGGAAATAATTCCTTGTGGTTAGTTTTCAATGAGAAACCTTTGACGAGGAGTAGTGAGGGATCAAAACAGAAGCTTCTCCAGGTCTTGCAACTGGATAATGTTGCTTCATCTTTGCAAGGTGAGAGTAGACCTGCCAGACTCCAGTGATATTTTTTTTCAATCCCACTTTTGGCAAAGCATTGTGAAGAGGAAGGCTGAAGAAGAAGTAGCTTCCTTCATCCTCCAGCTGGAGTCTGAGGGAGTCTGAGGGATGGCTTGCAGGGAATTCTTTTGCAAATCAAGAAGTTTGAGGTAGTAAAAAGGGAGTGGTCTGGCAATAAAGTTGTAATGTCTTCTGTAGTTTTCTCACACTGATAACACTATTAAGGAGAGTAGTTTGTTATCTTTTTCCCTGACTTTTGAAAGGCTTAATGGTAAATGATAGAATTTTTTGCTTTCAGTTTATAAACTTGGGGTTTTGTGGTTTTAAAGAAAGCTAGGATTGTCCTAAAACCATGTGGAAGTCTGATTAAGCATATAATACAGAATTTATTAGCAATTAAAAACTACTGGATAGTCCATTTGTCACACATAATGTCTTAAGAGATGGGCCTTGGAAGGCAGTGCGTTAAAAGGAATGTGGCTGTGGGCAGACGTAATGCTTCATACATTAGTTAACCTCTCATAGGTTTGTTAAATAAAAATAGATACTTGGAAAGTTGAATCTTTTTAAGAACATCACCTTATCAAATAATTTTCATGAAAGTTATTTCATGCCTCGAACAGATTTTGTATAACCATCTCTTTATATTTCTTGCCTCAGTCAAGCTGTGAGGTTAAATTATGTTAAATAAATAAATGAAATATTATCTCCCAGCCTTATTCAGTATTCTGAACTACATAATAATGCCACAGAACATATTCATACTTGTACATATATCCAGAAAAATAATAGTACATGATCAAAGTGCTATGGAAGTGGCTAGTAAATATGGGATTCTTCTCTGTATGGATACCTCCCACACACCACTTTGAAATTCATTCTACCTAGAGCAAGAATTTGCAAGATATTTATTAGAGCTTTTCAAAGTATGACTTCCCATGAAAATACATTTAGATGCAAAGTGTTATTTGGAGATTTTATGCCACACTGTTCCTTTTTTACTCATGTCCCAGGTAAGAAATGTTTTATAAAATCTTGGTCACAAGGAAAGTTTTACCAAGAAAAAATACCAGTTTGCTATCTATTGTTTATTCTATCAATGTAAAAAGATGCTTGTTGTGATCCTGATCATTGTCTTGATTTTGTTTCCTAAAGAAGTGTTTTATGCTCTGTCAGTTGGTTTGTGCCTGCCCAACCTTTGAAACTATTGACCGATTTCAATCTAATTTGATAAGGTAGGAATCTTGACAACGTTGAGTTGCTACAAGTTCTGTGAAAATCTGCATTTGACTCACGTAGGCAGACCCAGGTTACTGCTTTCATGAGGGCCTTTCATCTGGAGAGGCAGAAGCTGCTTGGGCAATGAGTGCTCTCCCAGCCCTCAACAAGCCACAAACTCTTGCTCTGTAAGAAGTGGGAGAGATGTGGAGTAAAATGGAGAAGGCATGCCGGTGAGGACTTGGGGATCTAGGACATAAGTCAATAGGATGTCAAGTTTCTTCAATTCTACTTTTTGAAGATAAATCTGCTCAAGTATAATATACTAGATATTTCTGTGTAGGAATCAGTGAGCAGATATTAAAGCTACTCCTTTACAGGACTCGTAGAAATGAGCTATGACTGCCAGAGTGAGTCACATGTCTGTATTTTGTTTTTTTTTTATGGCACTATTGAAAGCACTTACTGCATAGAAAAATTCAATAGCTTGAACCCATATCATTGCATTAATTTAAAAACAGTAGTATTGGAGTTGCAAAATTTCTTGACAAGACTCAAGAGGTTATTGCCTGCATGGTTTTACTTTTTAATAACGGAAAACAAAGCTATTAATGTCCTATGCCACACGTGAACAGATCCTTGTGTTCAAATAGAGCCCTACAATAGGAGTTGTAGGCCCAGGGTCTACAAAAGGAAATCCTGTTGTATTTACTTCATTGACTAGAAGATTGACAGGTAGTATAGCAAAATATACAAAGTAATATTACAGATGTTGCTTTACAGACAAGTAAACATTGCTGGTTTATATATTCTGTCATTGCAAAGCTTGATGGTGTATATATCTTTAAAAATTGCCCTGGTAGATATGTGTTTCAGGAAACCTTCTATTTGGGGACCATGTTCTGAGTCATAAAGTTGTCATTTGGATTTTAGAAGATCTGCCTGTAATCCCTTAGCTACAAAATAAATACATTGTAGCCTTTTCAGGCCCCCTACAAATTCATTCTGGTGAGATGAATCACAGTTTCATTGAGAAATCTTACATTTCAAGACTGATGGCTCCTAATGACCAGTGCCTCTCTAGACAACCAGCTGAGATGCTTTCTAATGCACATCAGGGGATCTCAAAAACTCATGCGGAAAAATCAGTAAGACAGGAAGAGCAGATAAGTTTGTTTTCTGTTTTGTGCAGCTATCTTTAAATCCACAGAATTTAGACTGTACCCTAACCCTCAGCACACACGGTATTGACTTAATTGATCATAAGGAACCAGTAAAGAACTTGGGATAAAACTCTTGATGTTTTCTTGGTACATAGGTCACAGTGCAAAACCTGACAGCTAAACCAATTCAGGTATATGGGTGCTTTTTTGAGCCCACATGATCTTCTTCTCTACGTAATCAGCTCTGAGCTGTCCCTGATGCAGCTTACCAGGCAGAAAGCAAGTTTCATGCCAGCAAGTTCAGAGAGGGATGCCAGCACCAGCTGGTGATGCTGGATGCACGCAGCAAGTCCGGCACTCTAAGGGGAAGACTACACAGATAGTGCATATGCAGAAGGGGTCATTCTACTTAGGTTCATTAAATCGGGTTACTCACTAGGGAAGGGGAACTTTAGTAAAGTTATCCTTGCCTTTCAGTTTTTAAAATTGATTCCTGCTTTCTGGTTTCCTCATCTGTGGCCTGGCTGCACAACAGAGCAAAGTCAATGCCACTTCCATTGACAATGACCGGGGCAGTTCACAGAAAACTCTTCTGACCCTTGCATTCACTGCATCTTGTATTTGGGTTTACTGAAATACAACAGGGGAGGGCTACATTCCCCATTTGTACTGCAAAAGGATCTCTCAGCCTGTAGATCACAGCACTGTATGTCTTGAACTCAGGTAGAGCTCTGTGAAACGGGAGAATGGGTGAGCACACAGTGGCAGGCAGTTGCACCATGAGAGGGGGGTCACTTTCATAAACTAGATATGTGTGACTTATTTTTATTTTTAAAAATATATTCTATTTTGTTTTCCTCTTTGTTCTTTCAGTTTCATCTATGGAAGCGAAGGATAAAGTAGTAGTCATGTAATATAAGCAAGCAAATAGAAACAGACACAAACTTTTAAAGCTTTAGGCCAGTTCAAATCTGGATCTGAACTTTTTCAGCTAATTCTCTTCACACGATAAGCTGACTTAATATAGGATCAAACCCCTTTTCCCAGAATTTGGGGGGGCGGGTGGGATTAAATCATTTGGGTTGGAGCAAGGTACAAAGCAGTTTTTATAGCTGTTCACTGCTCCATAGTAGGCATTGAGTTTTGGTATCAATATGAGAAAATGCACTGCCTGCTCTGATTTATTCCATTTTTCTGGTATAGTTCTAGCTGGTTTTCCTACGAGAACTCTTCTACAACAATGTGAATTGAATGTGTTTTTTGGAGGAAGTGGTGTTTAGCCAAACAGGATTTTCTAGTCTGCTAGGGGAATTCTCCATTGCTGGATGGTGATAAGAGTTGGGTCTTGTGCACTGATTTAGTAAGCTAAAATGAACTCACATAAAAAAGTGCTCCCTAGAATTTACAACTGAAAATATCTCTCCTAATAGAAACTAAAAATATTGTTGTAAATGAGTTTGAGCTTTTACAGACCAGGTCTATTAGATCATCTTGAAAATTTCTGTGCTACTAGATGGCTCCATGGTTCCCTCTAAGTACCAATGTGACAGAAACATTTTGCAGCAAACACAGATTATGCAACTACAAGAAATCACAAAGAATACTGGAGCACAGAGTCAAGTTCAGAAGTGCAGTTTCCTTTCCAAACAGCAGCTGTTCTGGGAGTTTACACTATGCCGTGCTATCCCAGAGGAAGCAGGATGATTCTTTTCTCACAGGTCTGGGAGTTTAACAGGCTGCATATAAAATCCCAGGGCTCATTTATAAAATGATGAGATTTATAAAATCCCATTTATAAGCAGGCCACCCAAAAGTTCTAGCTCGCTTTTGTATCAAATATGTACTAACATTTGTACAAGATAGAAAGTGCTGTACCATCTCAAACAAGCAAACTTACGGAGTACAATGAGAGTTTCTGGTTTCTTCAGGATGGTACCATGAAAGCTGTGATCCAATAGACGTACTTAATGATATTGACAGGGTTTTAGGAGGCTACTGTGATCTCTCCGATTCTTCTGGGGAAGAGCACTTGCTCTTCAATTCAACTGTGTTGTTTGCTAGAATTAGTTCCCTGAACAGTCTGGTCAGGAATTGTCTTTTCTTTTGGGAGTCATCTTAAATGCTTTTTGTAATATTGTCCTCCATCCCCGGCTCCCAAAATGTCAGAATGTGCCTTTAGCAGGAGCACAGCCAGTGTGGCTTTATGACTGAAAGGTTCTTTTGTTGTTTCTGTTTCTTGGTGCTTTTTTTTGTATCAATCCTAAGAATGCATTGGTCTGGAGGACTAATGGGCAGAGATTGCCTTTATGAGGAGTTCTCCTGCAATATTCTTATGGTTGCTGTCATGTGCTAACCTCAAGCAACATATCTGGCTTACTCATATGATAAATGCTTTATTTCTCCTTCCCTAAACAAGGAAGGTCAAACTACAAGCATTTCTTACTAATCAGTCTAAAGATTTATTTGTGGTAGAGTAAGTAAGGAACTGTGGTAAGTAGGGAACTAATCTATCTATTCCCCAAGCTATTATATTATATATTATATATCTCAGCTGCTTCCCTTTCACTCAGACTATTGCAAACCAGGAACAGCCCCCCCCAGGTTCAGAAACCCTGTTTTCATCTGTCCCCCCTTGATTGGCTTTGAGTTCTAAATCTCTCCACCTGGCCCTTAAGCAATAATTAAGGCAATTAGCCTATGCCTCCCAGGGCTAGTTGCTAACACAATCCAGCTGATTTACCTTCAGAGACATTTTATAAAGCTCAGTAAAGAAAAAAAAGGTTGCTGCTACAAGCAGATAGAGGTGAGAGGCAGAAAGGAAAAGCAAGAACAAGTTAGTCCTTAATTCTCTATTTGTGCCCTATACATCTCTGTAAGCAATATGCTCTTCTCTTGTACATGCAACAAATTTGTGTGGTGCCGCTGTTGCATTCCTAGCTTTCCCCAAAAGAAATTGCTCTTTAAAATGACATCTTATTATCGGGATCAGTTGTAAATGGCTGTTCAGTGCTGAACAGATTATTTTGGGTTATATGAATATCATTAATCAATTAGCTTTGTCTTTTTTTTGCCTGAGTCTGTCTCTCAATATGTTACCATTACTGTCTTTTTTTCCTCTAATCTGTACTTCGGAAGATGTAAATGATCGGTCAGACTCTCATGATCAGAAGAGAAGGAGTGACAGGACTGTCTCCTCTCAGCTATTCTGGCATAGGACTGTAGTGACTAAGCAACACAAACTGAAGGAGGGAGAGCCTAAATTTGTCTCAAACGATGGAGACAGGTGAGTTGGAGTTCTCTCCTCCACTGCTTCCACCAACTGTTTTTTAATCTCCTTCCCAAACATTTGCATTTCTGCCATGCTCAGACTGGAAAGGAGAAAGGTGGGAGAACCTCTGAAATGCCATTGTGTAGAAATGAAGTAGGAAGAGGAAATCAGCATAGGGAAGAGCTAATGATAAATTCGGAAAGAGCACACCAAGAAAGGTCCATTGTTAAACCATTTTCCTCTCTCGTCCCAATCATCATTTTTAGTTCCTCATTATTTCCCACTCTTGTTCTGTGCACTATGTTCTTACTCATATGAGTTAGGATAAAAAATGCTGCTTCTCCTTCCTTATTAGAAAATCCAGGACCACAGCTCAGCATATAACTATGTGTATAAGTCCAGCTACTGCATAGCCTTAGGCTGACTTTATAGGGAGTTGCTGACTTCCTGGATCTCAAATAGCACTCTTTTGCCAAAGTCCTTGCAAGAATGGGATAGAGGCATCCTTTGTCTTCATTGGTTTCTTTTTCTTTACCTAGTGAAAACAAATGCTCCTCTCCTTTGCTACTGCTGCTCTGGCGACACACAAACCCTGCAGAGCTGATGTTTTATCTCTACATCTGTCTCTGGTGTTACTTTCTGGAAGTTTCTTTTGAGACTTTGTACAACCTGGAAGCCTCTTGCATAGCTTCCATCTCCAGCTTTCCTGGGATACACAAAAACAGGGGAGCAGGGTGAAAGTAAGTGTCAAAATAAATAATTCTTATCTCCTGATTTCCTGATATGATTTGAACTCATGCCTGTGAACATGTTTGCTCTTTGGGAACGTTGCTCTGCAGGTAGAAAAAGCTTTCATGTACCTGAGCTGCTATGGAGGGGTAGAAAACCGTCATAGTAAAGAGTGAGAGGAAGAAAAAGGCTGTGGAGTAAAGGGGCAGGTACAAAGTCTTTAGATTCTCTATGGTTATAGTTCTCTTAGCAAGGGCTTCACCTGTAGCTGACAGTCGTAGGTTCAAGGGATATTGTTCACAAATATGCACATAATTTCCCAGTGTAGATTCATGCTTTGGAACTTGAGAAAATAGCCTATATTTCATATTTGTAATTGAAGAAAGAAACAGGTTATTGAACCCTTCTGGTGTCACAGCTTAAATTTATGGCAAGAGAGAGCAGAGAGAAATTTAGGGAGGAAGAAGTGAAGGAAATAATATGAGAGTCTAGAGAACAATGCAAGAGGAGAATGAAGCAATAAGAACTAAAGGCATAATGAGTTCAAAAAGAAAGAAAAGAATGAAAGATTTTAGGAGAAAGCAGCTTGGGAAAAATGGTTTAAACTCAACCAAGGGGCTTGAAGAGAGGGAATAGCAAAGGAGGAAAAAAAAGAATGAAGGTTGTGGCAGTTTTCTAGTTCTAGATGTTTGACAAGGGGCCCATGACTAAACTGGTGAAATGCATATGGTTTGTATTCCTCACTGCTAAAGTGAGGAAGGGGATTCTTCTACTTAGGTTTTCCAGGAGCAGTATGCTCAAGATTAAAATAGAACATCTGATGATGCCATGTTGACAAGAAACCCTGCTCTTCTGTATTTATGATGATATTATTTTCTTGCATACAGATACCCCTAAGAAATTAAAATCCTAGAAATAAAACAGTAACTTGAGGACATTTAAACTACTACTTAAGAAATTATTTCACTCCTGTATCTTGATTCCTGATTTTGCTGACAATAACTTCATACCTAAGTCAGACTTCAGAGCCCATGACCGCAGTTGTGGTATTCAGCAACTACTTTTGTTTTGAAAGCTAGCAGCAGTTTGGGATATTTTCTAACAATAGGGATAGCACCGTTGCCCAGTAAGTGGCCTCTTTGGGGGATAGATTGAGTTTTGTCAGGGATTCTGCTGTTTCCTTGCAAGAGAGTTCCTCTGAAACTTGACTGACTGTTTTCCCCCCACTGATGTGCTCAGTTATGTCTTATTCTTCTGGCACTTAGATGAGGACAGGCTGCAAAGAGAGGAGTGAGAGTCTTGAGGTCTGCATTGTGATTGTGATATTCAGGTTTATATAGTTCTTTTCCATCTTAGTTACTTCCTAAATGTGCTGCTTACATTAGAGGTTTCATTCTCAGTTTAAATAGAACGAGAAGAAATTTCCCTACCTTTGATAATAAGGTAGGTTTTCTTTGTAAGTTAGGCTCTTAGAAGGATATAACATCTTCATTCAGATTTTCTGGTTTGATTTTGGGTGTACTGTAGGAAATGTTTAAATCCTCTGTTGGCTCTCATGGTTTGCAGAAATCCAGAAGTTTGTGATGGAGCTTTCCTATGTGGCAGCCTCAGTTTCTCAAATTCACAGAAACTCCGTCAGATCCTTTTAAAGCTCCAAAATAGCAGTCTGTGATGCCAAAAATAAATTTAGGCTTTTATTTGAGTCTGTAACCATTTAGGTTTGGCTTTTCAACTCCCACAAAGGACATTGCATTTTTGTCAAAAGCACAGCAGCCACATATTGCAATATGACCAGTTATTGGGAGTTACATAACTAAAGTTTTTTAGTATTTGGTTGAAAATATCTGTCTTCCTACATCAGTGACAGTAATTATAGAAGTAATTAATAAAATAACTTTGTAAAATAAAAGCTGTGAAAGGTAGGCAAGTCTCCCACTCTGTTAAATTCACTCTGCCCTGGTACTCTCGGCACTGGTTAGCTAGGGAGGTTTGGACACACTTATTCTGATCCTCCAAGAATTCTCCCCCTCCAGAATGGCTGGGGAAGGAACAGCTTCCTGAAGGTGCTGAATCAAGTAATAAGAAATTGGTAGTGGACGAATTGGAAAGAAGCTTATTAAACTATCACCTCTAAATATACTTCATTCTTCTACTTGACTGAGAATTCTCAGTTGCCTGTTTTTACTCTCTACTTAATTTCCGAGGTTATTTCTATTAGGGCAAAGTGATGTATTTCAATAATGTCGGTCAATACCAGTGAGGATAGACCTAGGGTAGACTATATTTTAGCTAAAAGGAGAAAGTATACCACAGGAAGATCTGTGTTTCGGGGGGTCTTTCAATTATTTCTTATCTTTCAATTATCCAAACTTCCATCTATCCAGATAAATCCTGCTGGAATGAAAGTGTCTGGGTAATTTACAGTTTACTTATTGCTAATAAATGTGCTTCTGTTGAAAGGATATTATAAGCAGATAGAGAATATAATATAGAATAGCTAATTACTGAGAAAGAGCGAGTAGGTAGTCTTAGGAACAGTCACTGTTCTCTCAGTGACTACTGTAAAAATAATGACTCTGGAGAAAAGGCCACGTCAAAGATAATTCAGGAGAAAAATCTTTTTATTTCTTAGTTCCTATTGTAAATAACTGCAGTTGTCTTTCTGGAGCTCACATTGTTAACACAGAGCAAACAGAAAAGGTCTTTAATATTTCAGCGTAATACAAGTTTTGTGTAAAAATGTCTTATACAATCTACTCCACAACACTTTACATGTTAGATAACACTTTTATGGAGTCAAACCTATGAAACCCTAGATTTCAGCTCTCCATTCTTCCAGTAAAAATGCTGTTATCCTCATGCTCCAAATAGCAGAATCATAACAATGATGCCTTCCCATTATCAAGGGTGAAATTTTATGAAGGAGCTAGAAAGGCCAGTTGTGGTGTAACAAGAGGAGCAAACTGGTCATAGTCAGATGCAAAGATATGGGTAAGATGAGCAAATGTGTGACAAGTTTATAAAAATGAGGTTAATTGGATCTTGAAATAAATGGTGAGATGCTGGAATTGTATTTGAGACTTCACAGTCTTTTCTGTAATGAGAAAAAATGATGGGCAGTAAAGTTCCACACACATGACAGTATGAAGGTTTAAAGGGACTGTGTAAAAAGGATAATATCAGTAAAGTCTGGAAGAGAGAAAGACATGGGATTTCAGAGGGATTGTGGAAAAAATGGCTTATTAATGAAAAATAATAGAGCTGGACTTCTACCCATAAAAACTGAAAGAGGATTGCTTAGGTTAATAGCTGAACCTTAGTTTTCCAGTTATGCCTCCTGCTTTACTGTTTGAATTGAGAAGAAAAAGATAGGAATGTTTGAATTCATAGTTTCATATCTTTTAATACCAAAAGGGCACATATGTGCCAAATGTATTTTACGTTTTCTAATGTGTTATTTATATGATTGTAGATTTAATGTAAAAAAACCCACTACCTCCTGTAGGCAACTTCCATGCAATATGGAAAACTCACAGTTTGCGCTGGAAAGAAAGTGGAACTCTAAGAATCCAATATTAATTTCAAGTATAATTTTAAGGGGAAGATATAGGACATAACTTTGTCCTTAACCTTACAGGCTTAATGTTTTAATTTTGTTTATATGTCAAACAAAATGCATGCTTCTTACTCACAGTCTGTTCACCAAAAACCAGTGTGTTACACTTTTTTCAAAAACCTTGTCATATGTAGAATCAGTTAAAAATGTAAATGTGAAATAAGAAATTAAAATCAAGTTCTAATTTAATTCACAATTCTGGAAAAAGAAAAGTCTTCAAAGCAATTAAACCTGGTTTCATCAGAATGTTCTAATTCCTTTCTGTATCATCGGAATGGTTTCTATAAAAATATGTATACACAATAGCACATGGGGAAATATCTGGAAAAGCATGCCTAATTTGCAAGAGTAATTGCTGAAATTGTAGACTTTTGTGTATTCAGTGGTATGGGGGAAAGACATGTAGAAAGAGAAGGAAGAAAGGGCTGGAGGTACAAATGAGGAGACAAGCAGAATTCTGTCAGCTGTAGATTATGTTTTTATTTACTCATTAGAAAATTTTATTTAGTCGCTCTTATAGATGTGGAGGCAGTTTTCTAGAAAAGAATCATGTATAGCCAGTAGAGTGTTTTCATTTCTGCCTACCTCACAACTCCTTTCCTCTCCATGCAGTATGGAAACCTGTGCTACTTGGCAGCTCTTTAAATCTCCAAATCTATTCAGCTAACAGAAGTGCTGTGGTTTATGAGTGTGTAATGTAACAATTGAAACAATTACATGCTATCCAACTAAATGTAAAATTATCCAACTAAATGTAAATGTAAAATGTAACATAAATGTGGAAAATGAAGCTTCATTTAAAAAAAAAAAAATCTGTTATCTTCAGAGGCTTTTTTCCCTGAAAAGGTGGGGTCTTTTGTTCCATTTTGGCATTTAAGAAAAAAATCAGAAAGCCATGATTTTTCCAATTTTTGGTCATTACATATAACCAGCCTCAGCAATTAACTTTCCATCACTGAATAATTTTTGGTCCAGTAATCAACAGCCTTCTTTGTACAGTCACCAAGATAGCCAAGAGTTTCTTGCTGCCAGTTGCTGGGAGAAGCCTCCTGCAATGAGTTCATGTGGTATCATCCTCCAAACCATGTCTGATGGCCATACACCAGTCTCTGAGCCTACCAGGCATTGTGGCACTATGGTAGATTTTATATTTATTAATTTTCTGGATTACTTCTGCTTTATTTCTCACAAAATAACAGCATGACTTCTGTTGGCAGCTGTGGGGTTTCTGTATTACTATCTTTTGCACGTATGGGGTATTCTTTTATCTTGCAAATAAAGTGATAAGCTATTTCTGCTGTAAGCTTATTAGAAATCAGTCAAGCAATAAATTAATATATTTTTCCATAGAAAGACCTCAAATGGAATACACTTTGGAGTTTTGGGAGTTGCTGTTTGAGAAGGTTTCAGGCCAAAAAAAGAACATCCAGAGCAGACCAGTAACAATGAATACAAATCTGGAAAACATGAGTTTCACAGCATGTATGAATTTATTGGGAAGACAACGTTGAGGGGAAGGGACATGATAACAGTATTCAAATGTCTGAAAGATTCTTGTAAAGAGGGAAGAGAATGCTCTTTTCTCCAGGTACACCTGTCTTCCATTGCAATACGTGGTAGAAAGGTGAAAAAGAAATCAGCGTAATACTGTTTATGGAAGTCAGAGGTGGGTGTTAAGAATATTTTAATAATTCTGAAGACAGTGAAATACTGATACAGATTGCCGGGGGGATGCATGGCATCTCTGTCACTGGAAGTCTTAAGATAACAACCAGACAGTGGTCAGGAATGACCTTCTGACCTTGTTCTGTGGCAGCAAGATGAACTAGATGACACAGTGATGTCCTCCCAGGTCTTTTATTGTACAATTTGACACTTACCTTACTTCAGGCAACTTTTGTTGCTGACTTGTAATGTATTGGAAAGATGTTGATATTTCATATCACAAACTCCTGAAAGCAGGTTGTTAGGCAAGAACGTTTCCTTTTGTTTTTATAAAGCAGAAGTGTCCAGTACTTATTTTTTAAAGGAAGAGTTAAAATAATGAACTCAGAACCTTCAGAAAAGGGCAAGGACAAAGCAGCCAGAATATACCTATCAACATCTGAGTATTTTTAAGACAACTTTATAATCATCTAAATGTTTGGGGGAGGCAATACTTTTGGCCTTAGCCTTGGCCTCATTTGTTCTTGAATAATTTCTCATTTTACATTGCTGTCACTTTCTTTTCCAACCCACATTTGTTAAACACAAAGATTTCACCTCTGAAACGTCTTGTGTCTACTAATGCTTCCCTCCATGATTGCTTTAATCTTGCGTTTCTGTCAACAGAGATGTGTATGCTCTGTCTATCCCTTCTGTGCTCACACTCTCCTGTCAGCACAAGGGTTTATGCTTTCAGGTGGTGAGCTGGAGCCAAGAGCTGACACTGGTCTTAACCAGACTGGCAAAAGAAAAAAAAAAACCCAAACCCAAAACTCTTTCACCAGGATGACTTCTCCAGTCTAGTTCACTGCAAGACCATACAAGTGTGCTAAGGGGTGTACAGGAATCTGAATGAGCAGGTTCCTGTCTCGCAAAGGTGGGAGCAGCCTTTTGAAAGGGCAATGCAAGACCTAAAATTGGGGATTGTGTACTGAGGAAAAGTTGTCTTCTGCTGTCCTACTCCATGTTTGTTTAGCACTGCAGCTGCGTAATAAGAATACCAAAAGAAAATACTTATCAACTTTTGCACAACTGCAGAATCAACACAAGTGAAACAGTCTGCTCCTTCTCTAAGTATTCATCTGTGTAGAAATAAAAAAAAATAGAGATTTTACTCTTAACTGGGCTTTTGTATGTAACCTCTTCCCTCAGTTTGCTGACTCAACAGCTAAGAAAAAAATGCCTTTTCCCTGGTACTGTACACAGTCTTCAAATCCACGATGAATTAATAGGGATTCCTGCCATGCAACTTTCTCAGAGTATGTTATTCTCCATGGTTCATTTAAGATGCTAAAGTTGTTCTTGAAATAAATATTTTGGAGAAGACATTGGAAAAGGCTCTCTATGCATTGCTTTCCTTAAAAATTAAATTACTATTGCATTTTTGAGAGACACAGCTAATCCATTATGGCCTGAATTTCTTCCCTTCACAAAAGCAAATCTCAGTCCTGGTGCATAATTTGTGATCTTGGCATCCAGCCCAAACATATGTACATACTGAAATCAGTTTTGCATCTGTTTAACTTTATGCACATGAGTAGTCTAATTGGATTTAGTCTGATGAAATGACTCATGCGAAATCAAGTGTTTGCAGAACAAGGGTTTCAGACAGTAGGGTTCTTCAGGGCAGTAGCTTCTACAGCTTTATGTGGTGCCTAGCACATGAAATGGCTTTTTGATTATCTAGAAGCCCTCCGTATGCGGTATAACTATAGTACAAGGTGAAACAAAGTACAAAAGAGCAAGTCTTGCAGTCTAGGTCAGATCTTCTACTGCATAGTGCTTGGACACAGGATAGTTGTAACAATTAATTAATTGTAACTTTCTTTTTAAAAATTTTCTTCTGGGAATCTCTTCAGGATCAAGGAAAATCACTTTTGTTCCTTTGTAACAGGCTACCAGGTGGCAGCTGTTGGCCTTCTGGTAGCCATTGGTCAGGTTAAATATTGTAGCTTATATATGCTAGACACTCTGATAAGTTACAGCCATTATCTGCTATCAAAATGGAACCATATTCTTCTAATGCCTCATAGTTCAATGGACACCTCCTGCAAGGAAGGGTTTTCCGAATGGGCAGCAATGTAGAAATTCGTCATCTTCCCAGAACAAAATGTCAGTATGTCAAGAATAGGAACAGGGTTTTTTTCTGCTCTCCCAACTCTTTTCTTGTCATGCCATCTCAGGGCTGCCATCCTGAACCCTGGCTAATTACTTGCCTCATAACTCGTAGTCATAGGCTGTAGGAAGAGAAAAGGTGATGCTGAGCTTGCTACTTGTTGAAGGTGTTTATATCCAGAGGCTGGCTTTTCTGTTTTCTTTTAATGTTTTCTCATTCTCCCTACATCTGCTGTAAGGGCTTAGGGAATGGATAGTGGTCTACAGAGTGAAGAGACCCAAGGAATGGGATGAGAGAGGCTGCAAGATCTGATGCTTGAGGGATTAAAAAGTGGAACTCCGGTGGATTTGTACTATGAAAATATAGTCTGGGGAGGACAGATAAAAAAGGAAGGCTTGGAGTGTGAGTGCTGTTAAAACAAGGCAAGGAAATGCATGGGAGTGACTCCAAAACTGATGCTTTACAGAGGACCAAAATAAGATAGAGATGAAAATAGGGGAAGAAAAAAAAGGAGTTGGAGTAAGAATGTAAAGCGAGAAGCATACCTTAAAGATGAATGGTTTTGTTGGCCTTTCCCTCCTACTTCACTGCTCAGCTACTTTCTGTGATTGGTGAAAACACCCTGAAATAAAGACAATTTTAGGAAGCTCAGAATATAGATCAAGGCATGTGATTTTAAGTATCTGAAATGTGGTTTTGGTTGGGGCGTTATGCTCCTGACTTTTGGTGACATTTAGGCAGGAGGCACCTAAAAAAAGCGTGTATGTGGAGTTCATGTAGCATCTGATTCAGGACTCTCTGAAGTTAATAGACTACAGTATGCTTTGAAGCAAGAAAGGAAAATATTGAAATATTACAGGATTAAAATATTATAGAAGTAAAATTGTGCTCTGAATTACCTAAACGTGAATCTGGTCGCTCTGGTGAAGATACTCTCTGATACTTTTGTGTGACTGGGGGAAAGCTTTGATCTTGAAGTGTTAAGTTGTAGAAAGCTTTTTATTAGTGATGTCTTTTTGTGGTATGCGGTTTGAAGTGTATGCAGAGGAAACAGGTGACAAGTCTTGATATTGCAAGGAAAGATGCACAGTATTGACTTTTGGTAATTGAAAACATTTTGGTCCTACAAGTGGATACACTTTAATGAGATGGTCATCTGTTTTATCCAGTAAGCTGAATTTCTGCTCGGGAAAGTTCTGAATGCTAATATGCAAAGAGAAAATGGTTTTAGTATATGATTCCCATGAAAGCATTCAAAATGTTAACAAACCTACGCATCTCTAATTCATTCTGGGGTTTTGCAAGTGAAACTAGAACATAATCATCTCCATGTTTTGAATAACTTATTGCAGCTCTTGATAATATTTCTTATAGATTGGATGAATAACAATGTTTCCTATTTAAGTCCTATTTGCCTTAAAATGTGTAATTTTTAATCCTTTAGAGTTTTGTGCAAATCAACTGCCCCTTATTTACATCTTGGCTAATAAAAAGAAGTTGGTATTTGTAAGAAACTTCTGTATGCAGTACTTAAACAAGGCTGTATGACAAAGATCTCATGTTAACTGTAATTGTCGTAGGTAATTCATTTGTTAATTGATTTACTGAATTTGCTGCTGGTCACATTTTTTTAAGTACTGAAATTAATATTATTATGAATTGTTTACTCTTACAAGGATTTTGAGCACTTTATGTTGAACAAAGAATAAAAAAAATCATGGAATTCTTTAAATATTTATAAAGCATTTTTGATGAGTAGACCTTATTTTCATGGTGAATTTTTACAAATATATTCTTTTTGTCTATTTTCAGTCCCCTGCACATAGCTATTCAAGCTATGACTCTGGCAAGAATGAGAGTGTTGGCAGAGGTGCTGAAGATCTGTCTCTGAATCGAGGAGATGAGGATGAGGATGACCATGATGAGCAGGAAGATTCTGAGAAGGTTAATGAATCAGATGGGGTAGAAGCTGAGCGACTGAAAGCTTTTAACGTAAGTCCTCTTGCACTTGGTGTCTTGTTTACTTCTACTATTCCTTTGACATTGCTCTTTATGGGTACGTTTGACAATATTAAAGGCACATTAATTTAATTTCCAGGATTTATTTCAATTATTATTTTAATGCATATTAAAGTCTTGCCAACAGACGACAGATTTACTGTGTTTTATTTAGAATTTTAAGGCAGAGTGCCATTTTTACCAGTGAGGAAAACAAAGCTTTGTTCTGTATGTGTGTGTGTGCGCCCGTGTGTGTGGATGTGCATGTGTGTATGTGCATGTTCACCCACTGAATGGAAAGAGGCTGTAGCTAGTTTATCAGAAGACCATTCCAGTGGTCAGTTGTTCTCTGTTGTTTTCCCAATGTATATAATTATGCATGAAAACACAAGCAATTGTTCAAACAAAGAAAAAGTGAGAGTCAGTTCAATAAAATGATTAGCAATCACAGCTTATTGTTAATAATGAAACTTAAGTAGTGCCTATTTTCACAATCTGTTCTGGTTTATCTCACAAGTTCTGTATCCTATAGACTATTCTTTTCTTGTCTTTTTTTTTTTTTTTAATCACCCGCCCCAAAATAACCCTTTAAAGAACTGTTTGCTTAATATTTCTGGCTTCCCATTACAAAGCTCTTCAGTGGATAGAAAAAATGTCTTCCTATCAGTAATCAAGACAGGAAGCTAGGAAGAGAAGAGAGCCGCCCTCCAAACCCATCTCCTCTGTCTCCCTCTTGCCAACAGATGTTTGTCAGGCTGTTTGTAGATGAAAACTTGGACCGAATGGTCCCAATCTCTAAGCAGCCCAAAGAAAAGATCCAGGCTATCATTGACTCATGCAGGCGACAATTCCCTGAGTATCAAGAGCGTGCCAGAAAACGCATACGTACTTACCTCAAGTCCTGCAGGCGGATGAAAAGAAGTGGTTTTGAGATGGTGAGTTTTGATTTAAAACCCAGCCCTAGTTTCCATCAAAACCCCATATGTAAATCCATGGCACTATTTTGTTTTCATCTTAGTGTCTTTTTTCTGTTTGTTTATTTTTTTGGTAATACCAGGTCAGAGGTTTCTTTTTCCCTCCTTCATTCTTCCTGAAATTATTTCCTTTGTTCACTGGTTTAAAAATGCTTTGAGACACCAGAGTTCACAAGATGAACTAGTATGGATATATAGGAAAAGAAAAAGAAAGCAAGGCATAAGGAGGGAAACCAAATAATTGCATATATAGTGACTTATTTCCTAGTTTAGGTTACAGTTAGAGATTTTTGCCTGGAAAAGTCTTGCAGTAACATGGATTTTTCTTTAAGATACCTCTGCTAACTGGATTTCTGCGAGCTCTGTAAAAATTAGGTCCTGCTAGAGAAATGCTATACCCAAGCAAATACCCAGTGTAGTAACATCACACAGGCAATGGTTTTGGCTTTGGGTTTTTTTTTTTGTACATTTTAGCCTATTAGTTATCAGTAAAAGTTACTCCTTTGAAATCTTTCAGTTCATATATGGGTGGGCAAAACACATTAAATAGTTTTAAAACACAGACAACAAACTTACAATTTGAGCATCCCAATGGTTTAGTAATTGTAATTGAACCGAAACCCATGAACATTATGATGGTATACAATTGTCATTGTTTTCAGACATTAATATTTTAATATTACTCAGTAGCACAAGAATGGGTAAATAATGTCTTGTCACCAATTGGCAGCTTCATTATCCTTGAAAACTTTGGTATTTCCAAAACCCAGGAAAGTCGGAGGAAACTAGGTAGCTACACACCTTATGTTTGATCTGTCTTAGCTATCTCTCTGGCCTTTAGATGATAAGAAAATCACTTCATCATTACAAATAGATATCATTTAGTGATTTAACATATCATTTTTTTTTTTTTAATTAATCACCTGCAAACCCATTGATTACATTAAAAAAATACTGGAGTTGATTGAATTTTACTGTTTCTCTATTTCTCTCTGTCTTTCTCTTTCCTGCAGTCTCTGCAGAATACTTATGATTTCCATATGTTGTTTAAGATGTTAGCTAAAAGTTTTCAGAATAAAATATCAGGTTTATTTGTAGGGTAAGACCATGATTGGATAACACAAAAAGCAAAGATGGAAACTAATTTTTTTAATGTGTTTGTGATTCTAATCAACTGCATGGGTTTATTATTTGAAACATTGGGATAACACTGTTTCTGAACAATGGAAACGAAGATGAAGAGAGACAGGTAGAATAAAGGACATCTGTACAGATAAAAGTGCCAAAGATTGACTGGTGGTGTACATGTCAGATTGTATAGTCTTCCAAAATAAAAGAAGGAAAACCAGAAAGTGAATATTTTCTATGATACACTAAGTAGCATCAAATTGCATCTACTCACTCTGCCTGAAAATAATGCAGCAACATCAAGTTCAGCTTTCACGGTGCCAAATATTTTTATTTTGCTGTACTTTCAATTGAAAATGCTTTCAAAATTAGGCAATGCTAGCAAGTCTCCTCACTGTTCCAATTTATGGCCTCATTACTGTCATTATTCACACTGATGAGCAGTTATGTAAACTGGCTCATTTTTTGTCCTCTGAAAGACTTGTGCAACTGTTTTGCAATATGAATAACAGGCTTACAGTCTGACCCATAAGAGCTAGGTTGGCCTGGCTTCAGTGCACATTTGCCAATGTTACTTTCATATGAATAAAGGTTGCAGGATCAAATTTATTCCCGGGAGGGGAAAAGGAGCAGAGATTACCAAGGAACATGGTCCAAATGGGCAATCTTTATAGTTCAGAAATATTCTCTATTTTTATAATGTTCTGCAACAGTTTATGATGGGTTTTATTTCTTTAAAAAAAAAATAAATTACACTCTAAAATATTGACTTTGCTGCCCTTGAGTGGAAGTGACAAGGAACTGGAGCTCATGCTAAAGATTTCAGTCCTGAAAGGGCTTGAAGGGAAATCTGTCCTGCTTCCCTGTTTGCAGGTAGGAAAACGAGCCAAAGACTATCCAAAGTCTTTGGAGGAGCTCCCATTAACTTCCTAAGAGAATAAGTTGTGTTTTATGTTTATGTCTTGAGTAATTCTGAAGTGTAATACATATCCATTTGTTGGTTTTAATTGTTTTCTGAGTTCTAAATTACTGTATCAGCATCTCTGATTATAAGCAGTTTTAAAAAATGCTACCACAGACAGAGGCACTTGACTGTATGATTATTTTAGCTGTCCTTACCATTTTGACAGTGGCAAAGAATCACTTTGTCTGGATAATAACATTCGTTCAAAACAATCATGAAAGGACATGTCGGTGTTGATTTGAATCAGGTGCTACCCTCAAATATAGCAAAACAGGATAATGATCTCCTCAGGAGCAATAGTGCTACAGTTGTTATATTAAATAGGATGTCAGATAATAACCTCCACAGGAGATGTTTTTTGCTATAGTCATATTAAACACAAGTTTTTCATTTTGTTCAGGTTCAGAATGCTACATTGTGAGCATCTACTTGCAAGAGAAAAAAAGAATAATCTCATATATGGCACATGACAGTTCAGACTGTGTGTGGAACAGTGCAGCTACTACAGCGACATATTGTAAAGTGAAGAGAAAACGTAAACATTAAGTTAAATTAGTGTAAGACTGCATGGTAAAGATGAAAAAGCATGCCTGAAGCCTGCTTCTGTCAGTTATTTGCCATCTGTAATCCAAGTGACAGTTCTTGCTGCATAAGAGGCCAGTTCTAGCTCTGAGGCAATGGGAAAGGCTCAGTCTCATGAGTGTTCATATTGTTAATTAACGTGTTTCTTAGTATTAATATTTTTAAGAGATTGCTTATAGTTATTCTGCTTCTACTTATGACAGATAGCTGTCCATGGACTCCAAGGCAGCTCGCATAGCTTCTTGTTACAAATATTCCTTTGAGGAGTTATCTTTCTGCAATGGAAATACTTTCCTCATTTGACTGTTCAGCTTGTAATTGTGCCACTTTCATTTTCATTCTGACAGAAGCATATCCCTCAACAAGGCACTGTCAAAGTCTTTCTCATGAATTGTAAGATTGTTTTTCTTCTCCCATTGTCTCTTGCTTATGGACTGTTGAGAATGCTCTCTTACTAAATTCTATGATCTTGCTCAGAATCTTTCATTGGGAGGGAAGTTTGTCAAGTCCTGAAATCACCGGCTTTTGGATGGGATCTCTAGGTTGTGCTTCCACCTGTGCTATGCTGTAGCACTTTGTGAACTTCTGAAAGTTCTTAATGTTCTTAAAGAAATTCTTTCTTTTTCTCTTCATTAGTCCATAAGCAAAAGAAAAAAAAAATATTACTGCCTCTCTCTGAAGGACTGAGAATTCCTTTTTAAACATTTAGTGTTCTGTGACCTATACGTGCTATACAAGAGGAATCTTCTCCCTGAAGGGGTCAAATGACCTGTTTAACTAATACTTTTAAAATCCATTCCTTTAGACTTGTCCCAGCCTCTCTATCCATAGAAAACTGCCAATTAAAAAACGATACTAGACTGCTGTTGAGGACATGTGTTATATATTTAGTTACAGTCCAGAAAATGTTAGATGTTAGAAATGATCAAATGTTAGATGTTAGAAATGATCAAATGGCATTGAATTGACTTAATTCATTTTCATACTATGATCTGCTTCCTCCCATCTTCATAATCTCCTGTCATCAGTCTCACTGCTGTCAGTTTGAAACTGCATCTTACAGTATCTTTTTCACAGTTATGCCATTTTTTTCTATGCGTAAGCAAGGTCTTAAACTTTCCTTCAGAAAGAGATTCTTCCTTTTGTTTAAGCAAAAGGAAACCCTCCTTCCTAGGCACTCCTGTAATACAAAACAATAGTACCAAAGAGCAAAGTGTTCTTATGTATTGGAGAGAAAAGGCTAGTCATAAATGCTTTTCATTGTCTGGTGACAAGTTTGCATGTGTCAGAGAGGAAAAGTCTCAGTATGCCTGAAGACAGTTCCTCGGTTAGATCCCAGTATCATTCATTCCAGCTCCTTCTGTCCTATCGCCAGCCGTGGTAATGAATAACCAAGCTCTGTATCTTTCACTGCTTCTGTCATTTGGTTGTGCCAATTGGCTGTAAGAGGTGTTCTAATGACTTGCAGCTCTGCACGTGTTGATTGAGGTGTTTTAAATGTGTCTGGTGGCTTGGAGTGCTTCTGATTGCGACTGAGGAACTTTGGTGGCGACTGGTTTTCAGAAGGGGGTATGTTTTCTGAAACTTGTTAAGATTTCTCAGGGTAGATATGTAGCCTCTGTTTTTAAGTTTTAGCTGTAGAGAGAGGAAGCTTTCGTTATTTACTGAAGTTGGTGCTGAATAGTCCAGCTGCTCTTGCAGTCACATGGCTTTTCAGTCCTCCAGGCTTTTTATGGCTGGAAAGGTCATAAGCATTTTCGGGAAGATGAGGGTCTGTGGATCTAGGGATGCATACCTAATCTTGATTAATAAGCTGGGAAGCATTAAGAAAATTATTACAAAAACAGTTACATGAAGATCTACAAATAATAATAGAGTTGTGGCTTTGTACTGTACCCCAAACTTGGTTGACTCGTCACTTTCCTTTCTAAGCATCTCACCCTTGTTAGACAGTGGTCAGCTTATGTAAGTCTGATGGACAACCTGGCTGGAAAAGGGCAAAACTACTCTCTGACAAGCTTTGACTTTTTGCAGTAGGTCTCGCATATCCTTAAAAAAAATAATAATCTAGAAATAGTTTCCCTAAGGCTCTTAAATCTTCTCCCCCCCCCCCCCCCCGAACAGTTAAGTGAATACTGATGTGATTTTTCAGAACTGCCTTTTAAATCTGTCTCAGATACCTTTTGCTTTTCAATAACTTTTGCAAGTATAGGCAATTTTTGAAAAGTGAGTGGCAGAGGAAGTTATGCTTTTTCCAGTAACCTTGGAAAATGTGAAGAAGTTAGCTTTGAAAAAGGCATGATATTTGGAAAAAGAATGAAGACTAAAAAATGAAAAATACCTAGCAACCTGATAGTAATTAGTCTTTTACATTCTGTGAGACAAAAAAATAGGAATGCAGTTTTGACATTGGCTTCACTTTTTTATTGAATGTAGACAAAAACCAAACCCCTACAAACTGGCAATAAGTTCTGATACAGAAGAAAAAACGTTTTAAAAAGAATGTTCACCCGGATTACTTGTAAGCTTGAGATCAGAAAAAAAGTAGTAAATATGTCTGGTTTTCTTATGATGTGATTCTGACTTAGATCAAGATCTCTGCTGCAATATTACTTGATTAGCTGATTTGTGCCAGTAGCTTAAGAGTAGGGGAGCCAGTTCAGTGTATTTGTTTAGAGGAAACAGGAAATAATGTTAAATCAGACTCAGTTTTTCCTAGTCTTCTGGAGTTTTGCTAGTAAACTGTTTGCTGTTGGAGTGCCCAATACAATCCCCAACTAACTCAGAAGGAATTAGTTCAGCATGACAATTCCTGGGGGTCACTGTCACACTGAAATACCAGATAAATTTGGGACAGAGGTAATCTTACCTAAGTGTGCTAGAGAAATTAGGTGATTTGGGCTCCCTTAGCAATCAGTAAAATGCTTAGATGAACCAGTCCAGAGAGATGATTCATCCCCAGCTGTCTCATGAGTCAACTTCTGGAGATAGCTGTCTGAGTGAAACAAAAAAGAAGCCTAGATGACTAGTTTAGACAAAATACTTGAGTTTTAGGTGAATAAAGTTAGACAGATGGCTATATTTAGGTGCTGTCATAATCAAGGTGCAACACTCAATGTCTTAATTAAATGTACTTTAAAGCTGAAAACAACAACAAAAAAGTAATGTGAACATCATTGAACGGTTTAAAAAGCCTCTTCTGCCATTTAAGAAAATATTTCTAGTTAGTTCTTTGAATTCCTTAGTAGGCGTTACAATTGAGTATTTATCACAGGACTGCAAGACTGAGCAAAATGTATCAAAACCCAGTCTGAAACGCAGTGCTACGAGCATTAAAATGCCAGTCTGGTCGTTCATCTTTCACTATTCTGCACTAACAATTATGAAAGTACATCCAATAGAGTGCAGTACTGTGCTTCAGTCTGTAAATTTAAAAATACTCTGCGGAAAGGTTTCTGGATCCTTTGTGCAGCGTAGGACAGTTCTGTGTCATACATTTCACTGCATTACACTGAGTAAAAAATCTCGTTTGTAGATAATATGTACCCTGTCTTTAAAGTATTTTGGATGTTTTCTATGAAAAAATATGCTGTTTAGGTATTGCATACTGATATAAATATGTTGGGGATTTTAACACATTGTGTTAGATCTTACTAAGTTATTATGAAAGAGTTGTGGCATATATGCAGTATTTCATTTTGGAAATGACTGGGTCTTGCAATACCTGAGAAAAAAGCTGACATGCAGGAGAGCACGAGGGAGTATCATGTTGTTAGGAGCCCAACATACAAAGAAGTGCTTAGTGGTAAAGCTCTGGTAAAACTCAGTTACTGTCAGTGAGACGTCTTAGGCAATCATTTTCACCTTTAAATGCCCAATCACTTTGGAAAATTCAGAACTATTCATTTTCAAGTTTGACTAGTAGTTAAAATACTTCCTTATTCGTGCGTTTTTATTAGAGTTCATACATTTATATTAGTGTCTCTATGAGCAAAATGAAGTAACTTGTATGCTTATGTGTTGGCAACTGTCTTATACTGAAAGATCTCGTCTTCAGTGTTAATTGGCCTAAACTAAAAGGTAGTATCTATGCATAAATGTCAGGTTATAAATTTTGGCATTTTAGCAGGTGTGCATGTGTGTCCATTATCTGACATAATAGATAGTTCTATTTTTTCAGAACTGAGTAAGACTGGTGTAAGACGTCTGAGAGTAGCTAGATCAAGCTTTGGTATGACAGCTTTGGCTTTTATTTATAAGTAAATACCGGATATCTTACAAAAATGCAAGGTCGTAACTTTAGAGACAACAGATCTCTAACCACAGGAGAACACCACGTGCAGCGGATTGCAAACTTCTTTTTGGTAAATATACTGCTCGTAGTGGTTTAGACTGCAATGTGAGTCATCTGTTATATCAATAATTGGTAGATTTAAACCAAAAATGTACATTTGAATTTAGGACATAGCAGTTTTTTAGATTCCTTATAGAAATAAAGGAATTGTGTGAATAAGCCAAAAAGGGTATTTTATGTTTCCCTTGAAGATCCTGCCAAGATACCTCACTTTAAACAGAATAACTCATGATACTGTATACAATTGGTGTACTGCAAATGGGTATTTTACAGCATTTTGAAAGTGGTAGTCTCTTTTATGTTAAAGAATCAGAGATTATACTGATAGAGCTAGTTTCTAGAGAATCTGGGCCAAAGATTTCTAATTTCAACTACTAAGAAAATCAACAACCTTGGACGACTACTCCATAACTCCAGAAAGGCTTGTTGTAAGACGGTTTGGTTGTTGAGAGCCAGATCTCAAGACTACCAAAGCTACGGAAAGATCTTCGTTAGCTTTAGTGTTCTTTAAAGCAGACCAACAGTTACTTGACTACAAAGAAGTGTCAGCTAATTTGATTTTTCATTAAGAAGTCCGCAAAAGTGTATCTGTCAATAGATACACTCTTCCGAAAGAGATAAGGGGGTGAGTGTATAAAGTTTTCATATTAATTTGCAAAAAAAATGATTTCTCTTAAAACCACGCAAATGTTCCTGTCCAATATGGCGGTTAAGTGTGTTGTTGCTTTGTCATCACCGTCATCTACAGCCTCTGTGGTGGTCTCAAGAACCAGTTTTAAAATGCCTTGAAATGCATTTTCAAATATGAGAGGGCTGGAGGTGGTTGGTGGTCTCCTTTGGGCTACTGAGGGAATTTCAACCACTTCCTCAATGTCAGTCCCTTCAGAAGATGTTAAAAACAAAGGCATCTGCATGTACGTGAAATCTAGCAGCTTTCCCTTACACCTTTTGTCAAAATGCTCTTCAGCTATGTTGTGGTTTAGGCTGAAAAGAAAATTGGTTCTGTTTTACCTCAAACCAGGACATTCTACATCATGTTAGAGGCTGAATGTTAGTTGCATGTCAGCTAAAGAGATGTACAAAACCAAAGAATGATGTGTATCCAAAACGTGGCTGCTGTTTTAGTGCAGTCACAAGCAGTATTGTGTTTCCAAGTAAATACGAAGGAATTCTGTATACTGCTGCTGTGTGATGGACAGAGGCATATAGTCCTCTCAGAAGGTCTCTATTAAGTTGTTTACCAGATTCCCTCTAAGTTTTATTCATCTCTTCACCTGAAAGTTACTATAAAATTTTCACATGCCTCTTTCCTATCTGCCATTGTTTCAAAACAACAAAAAAGTAATCCTGCCTTCTAATTTTGCCATGTGAATCTCTTGTTTTGGTGGACTGAAGTTTAGAGGCTTGCTTCTTTTCTCTTGTTTGACACATGGGTAGTAACAGAATGACAGTATAGTTATTTACATCACTGTGAAGTGAAAAAAATACCAGACTGGGGCTGTGAACATTATGTATCAAACACCACTAGGTGCATTCTGCCAGTGAAAGCCAGGCACAAATTTTTTTTATGCCTTTTTAAAATTTTTTTATTAGCTTTAAGAAATGCTAGTTTGTCAATGGTTTTCTGTTTTGACATACTCCAGTAAAATGAAACCTGGTTTCCTCCTAGTCCAGTGGGTAGATTGTGGATCCAGGGGTTGTGGGGGGAGCCTGGGAGCCCTTGGAAATAAGGACTCCTTGGCTCCCACATTTCCTGCTGTAGCCCCAAACATGCAGGAGCTAGCACTCGGCTCAGGTCTGCAGAAGGGATCCTGAGAACGTGGAAGACGTTGGTTTGGCTGAGATCTTCAGGTTCCCTTCCGCAGAATTGAATTATGTTCCTTTTGCCATGTTTCCCAAGGCCTTTGTGTCTCACCCTTGGATAGGAAGTTGAGAAATGTTCAGAACACCACAGGGACTGGGATGCTTGAGCTTCTTACAGACATGGGTTTATAGCTGGTAGTCATGACAGAGATCATGAATAATCAGCAGTACAGAAGTTGAAGAAGTTAAGCTATGCCAGAAGGGGCCTCCGAGCTTAGAAGATGCGGCTATTCATTCAGTTTATTTAAAAACATCTTTTTAAAAGTGGTTATTTCAAAGCATTTGTTTTCCTCTTAGGCAGCGCTTTTCAAAATTGATCTTTTGACATTTCACAGATAGGGCATTTCATGAAACAGAAAGTCTTTTTAACAGCTCTGCTGCTAGTGACAGAGGACTGTGTTCATCTTCTCAGTCAATGCCAAGCTCGTGCTCTGCCTGAGTTAAGCTGATAGAACCTGAACCTTAATCAGATGATTTTTCTCCTGTGCTTTGTTCTAGTATTTTATTCCCCAGGTGACTCAACTGTGCATTCATTACATTCTCCCTAAGGTTCACTCTAGATAGTTCTTGACATGAACATATCAGCAGCCAGCTGCAGTGATGAGTGAAAGAAATTATGGGTTAACACATATTTCAAGAGGAAGATACTCCATTACCTGGAGATTTCCTCATTTTTGCAGGTACTAATTTTGAGTTCAATGTTTCAACAATGAACACATAACCATTGCACTCCTTTTCAGAGAAAAGCACGTGACTGCTTGATTTTTATGATAACTCTTTATTTTTTATTTTATAAAACACCTCAATAAACCTATTCTCTCCCATAAACAAAGAAACTGGTGGAAGCTGGGTTTGTTTTACTTTTTGTTCAGAACATTAAATTTTTGGCTCATACGTAACCTTCTAAAAATCCACTGATGCATAGGTATGGTTATAACTCTACTTAAAGATCTGACCTGGAGGAATTAAGCAGGTGTTTACTCAACATTTTTCAAGGATGTTATTGTGTGGCCACTGCAAGAGGACCACAATGAGACTATTCAGCCAACGTAGTCAATGTACCTTGAACATACATAAAACTGATGCATGTAGAGTGATACCTGGCCACCAAATACAGTGATGCAATAACGCGTTCAGAGTAACATCACCACTTTAGGGAGGCAGAATAATAAATATAATGCTTTGTCAATGCAAACCTTCAGCAAAGACTTACTCCCTCCTCTGGAGCTCTGAGGAAGGTGTCTGCTTGTACTGTACCGTTAACTTTAATGACACCAGGGTTTAACATCAGTGTCCCTCCCTCACAGACTGATTTTTTTTTTGAAAGTGCATGGGAATGCATGGTTGTGCAAACTGGAAAAAGTTCAATAGCTTGTTCTGTCAAATGAATCCAAGTATATTTTATTGTAGTATTGCAGCCTCTGATTGTCTGTCTTACACAGCTGTTACACTAATGCTAGAGAGCTTGCTCGTGGATGAGTGGGGAGAAAAAAGCCTATTGCACTAGCGAGGGAGACCCATAAATCCTGGTCTGTTTTCTAAAAGCTAGTTCAGCTTCTGGTCCCAGACAGACTGTGGTCCCATGCATTAGAGAAAGTACAATGTCAGATAAAAAAATTGGCATTCTGCAGTAAATGGACTTGAATTTTTAAAGGCAAAATGTAATATTAGTAATGGTTGGCTCCTCAGTTTCTGGAATGTTATGAATACCATAAAATCAGTTGGAACCAATATAATGAATCTGTTCTAAGGTTGTCTAAGAACTGAATGGGAATACTTCAAAACTTGCTTCCAAAACTCAGTGACATTTCATAGCAGGTTCATGTTTATGCTTTTAGGAGTAAGAAGGTATAACTCTTTAAAACAAACAAACAAACAAACACCACCAACAAAATCCCCCCTCCCCCAAAAAACCAACACCCCAACCTCCCCCACATACGGCCAGTTCCTCGGTAGGTATAAATTTACATTGTACTTTTAAGTTCAATGAAGCTTTGAAAAATTATGGAAGTTCAGAACTGGTTCAATAAATTGCAGTTTCTGAAATGGGCTTATATGTGTATCAGTATCTGTGTTATTATCCCCATTTTCTTTATTTCCTTGGTAGTACAGATATGTCTTTGTATTTTAATGAAGATTAGTTTTATTGTAAGTTTCATCTTTCAGAAAGATTGTTTTGCATGTAATTAGGAAAAAAACGTGTGTAAATATTCTTCTTAATGAACTGGTAGGGAAGACCATGTTGGAGACCAGCAACGGATTTTAGCATTCCTTTATTTTCTGGGGATTCATTGCACCTTTAACCTAAAACGTGTAAATACTATGAAATTAGTAATGAGAGGTTTTGAATTGGAAAAAATGAACTGTATCTCGTTGAACCACAAAATATCTGCGTTATTGGAAGGCTGGCATTATCAAAAGAAAAACAGCTTTTTTTAAAGTCATTTTAATCACATCAGCCGTGTTGCAGCAAGAAATGCAAATATTCATATACTACAGATTGAGACTGCTCTGAAATGTTCTGACAATCTGTTATGTTTTGAGTGATGTTTCAACCCTATCACTTGGGTTTTTTTGTTTTGTTGTTTTTTTTTATGGCTATAAAAAAACACTACTCATCTCTGTCACATGCTGTACAGGATAAAAAGCCTTTCAGTTTTCTTAACAAGAATCAGACGGCCAGGGTGCTGCTGGAACACAGAGAATATGCCACTGTCTGTTCAAAGTACAGCTTAATGAGCCAGACTAAACACACCGGACAATAGAGCTGTGGGGGGAAAGGGCTTCTCATGGATCTATGGATCAGCTGCAGCTTTAACATCTAACTAGTTTCATTTTTCATCTTTACAAGTTCCATTTCCCTGTTTTGTTGGTATAAACTACATATCAATGAGCGGACTTTCCTGCCTAGGTGATGGTATTGTGTGCTTTGAAAAAGGGTATCGTGGATTATGCTAGAAATAATTTCTGTTTCTTTTTTCTCTCATAGTCACGACCTATTCCCTCACACCTTACTTCAGCAGTTGCAGAGAGTATCCTGGCTTCCGCCTGTGAGAGTGAAAGCAGAAATGCTGCAAAAAGGATGCGGTTGGATAGACAGCAGGTACTGTGTTGTTTGGGGGTCTACCACATCCATATTTATAAATGCACTGGACTCATTTACCTCGGATGCCATGCAGAAGGGTGGTGCAATCCCTTATACGTTTCTCGCTAGCAAGAATAATTAAAATACAAAAGCTGTGGTTCTTTAAATGAATACACAAGTGTGTCTTTGTCTGTATTTACATAAGCTTTGTGAGGGTGTCTAGTATATTTGTAATGTCCAGCTGGATAAAGCTATATATTTGCTTTTTAACGGTTGTAGATTTTAAGGGCATAGTGTGTAATTTGCATACTGGAATTAAAAGGAACAGAACATGCAGTATGTATAATTTACATAAATAACAGAAATGGTGCATGTATCCATGAGTCAGTGTGTTTATCTGCGCACATATTCTCTTTCAAAATGTGTATGCATTTGTAAATGTAAGGTGGAATAGTGTAAGTTTCTGAAAATACCTATTTGCCTGAAACAGAAAAGTTATTGTGATATATAGCAACATGCTGTCAATTAACTTATTAGCGAGTTTTTAAAGCTCATATCAATTTTTATTTTATTTTTTTCTTGTGCGATTATTCACCTATTATAGTGCATGTTAGGATTTCATTATTTTTAATTTGCTGAGAATTGCATGTTTTCTTTCAATTTTTTTAAAATCAAACTGGTAGCTCATTCCAGACTTTGATTATTTAGTTGCTCCACAAATACAGTGAATGTCTAACATTCTTATTGCAAAAACTATTATGCTTTATTTCCCTTCATGATTATCACGAAGTCAAATTGCACTAATATCTCAGTTGTTGCAAAATATGCCTCTTTGATGGTAAATGAACTTTTTTTTGTGCAAAAGAATATTTTTTTAAAGAACATTTTCCTTTTATACATAGTCCATTGAGTTCTTTCAGGTTGTGACCTAACTGAATAAAACATTCTTACTAGTATTGATACATTGATAGTTTAGGATCTGAGAGTGGATATTGCTATTTCTTTTTGCTGTTATATTTTTTGCTAGTATTTTCATTATTGCGGGACACATGCCTTAAGATTTACAAATCACATGGGATGTCAAAGCACTGTAAAGTTAAGTATGGCTTAGTTTAGAAGTAGTGCTCATTCAGACTGTGCAGGTTTTATATTCTCTCATTTGTTCTCTGATTTTTCAGTAAAAAAAAAAAAAAAAAAAAAAAAAGCTACAAAGTCCATGTCCTTACCCCAAGGAGAACTAGAAAAGACTCATGCAAAAGTCAGTGACTTCATCGCACAAAATGAATAGCTAAATTCCCTGGTGCAGCCAGGGTGAGGCAGAGTTTTTGAGTGATTTAAATGAGAATCCCATAATACTGTCCAGGGAGCTAGAGAGCTGTTGAAGCACAAACAATTTTAAAACTGTAGACAGAACTCAAAAAGTGTATTAATAGGATTTTTTTCTTTTATTCGTGGCATTACTGTCACAGAAGGACTTGGTAAGTGTTATCATTGAGGGGAGAGGCATTTCTTTATTTTTCATTACAGAATTAAAAATCTGTGGGTAGAATGGCTCCAAACTGATCACCTTAATTACAACTGTGATGTTAAAGTAGCAAAGTTGCCTGTGAAGAATTGGTGCTGGGTTCTACTTCCTTCAGCTCTGCCCTCTTTTTGGCAGTGAGTTCTGGGAACATTGTGGAGACAGTTGCACCAGCCATTTGGTTGAGCAAACAGTAAGTTAGCTGGGCTGATGTAGCTTTGGTGCTTGCAAAACTATTTGTGAATACAGGATAGATTTGCTGAATAGTTTTGGCTGGAAAAAATTATGGGAGTGTGTGTTAGATAGCTTCATAAAACCTACAGTGAGAAATTTACCCTGCAGGGCAGAATAGTTAAGTCATTAGAGAAGTAGAAAACCTTGGTTCTAGCCCCAGTTCCATTGAAATTTAATTATTTATTCCAAGTATGTGACATTAACAGAATAGACCAAGAGCAAAGCATTCCAGAATATTTCTGAGTGGGGTATTTAACACACACTGCTGTGCTCAGTTCTTATGCTGAGATGGAAGGTAGAACTTTATCCTCACATTTGGGGAGAGTGCCTTGTAGGTAAAAGGGCTCTATGGTTATCCTCTTCCTATTTTTTCCTTTTACTTACTCTAAATTTTCCATCACTTTTCTTACATGTATCCAAAATGAAATATTTTCATCTTAAACAAAGGTTGACAAAGTTCAGTTCACCATGTTGTTTTTCCTGTTCCATAGCCTTAAAAAAAAAGAAAAGAAAAGAAAAAGCAGCCTTGTTTTGTTGTTAACATGTCTCCACTTCTTCTTTTTACACATAACTTTCCCGAATTGGGCATTATACCCATGGGTGGACTCAGGCTTTGAGGATCCTTCAGTGGAAATTTGGGAGGAGGAAAGGGGAAATAAGATTTGGATAATGAAAATTACCACTTCATAAATTATAAGAAGAGATCTTGTAATGGAGGACAAGCATTAAATAGTCCTGGAAAGTAGATTGTTAAGAGGACCTGGTAAGAGCACTCATTCAGCGCTTCCCCTCAGAGCTGAATGGAAGCGTTGCATTAAAGCTGCTTTATTCTTGCACACAGCACAGTGAAGGTTTGCCTTTCATTCTCCAGAGGGGTGATCTGCCTCAGTGAGATGTAATTTGCATCCCCACCACCAGGTTTTTCAGAATATTACCCATAAAACGTGAAGGTATTAATAACACAACGAGTGTTATGCCCAGTCCTGAAGCTAAGACAAAATTTCAGCAGCTTCCTGAACTCCTTTTCTTGTTTTGTTTATGCTCTTTCCTCTTCTCCATTTCTCTTCCCCTGCCTGGCATAACACTGTCCCCGAGCACGAATTTCTGACCATGTAGCATGTACGTCCCTAATGGAAGTCTGTACTTCAGTAAAATAATATGAATTTCCAAACTAAATATTTTTTTGTCTACAGTGTTAATTTTAACAGTGGTTTGATGAAAAACCATCTCAATGATTGCTCAGCAAAAACCCCCTAGCTTAAAAGTCAAAACTATGGAAAATTCTAAAAGAGCTCATTTTTTCTTTTGAACAGAGTATTGGCCGTGCTCATGACTATTAGCTGTTTCTTTCCCAAGTGTTAAACATGGAGGTTTGGCTTATATACTTATGATCCCGTGCACAGATCTGTTATTTCTTTAGAAGAAAGCTTTTCAATTGTGTGTGTGTTTGCATGCATTCAAATACTGCGTCTTATGAATGATTTTCTAGAAGTATTTCTGATAGCTGCAGTGTTTAATATAGCCCTGATCTAGTGATGTTGGTAAGTCTACTAAAGTTAAGTCTGAAGCAGGACAAAGTCATTATTCTACCCACAGGCCTCACATTCCACTGACATGATCTTTGTATTTCTTAACTCAATTTTAAAAATAAGTTAATGAAAACTGGTCTCACTGGTCTCAATTGCTGATTTTCAAAATTAGTTTTTTTCATGGAACTTATTTATTTCATCATGGGAAACTCAATGTAATATTGTCTGTCAGGAGACAAATACCTTCCTGTAGTTTTTGAAACCGTAACAATAAAAGCACTGTCAGTTTCTGAGACTTCTCTCTAAGGAATATAAATGTGTTTACCAGGTCATGGTAGCTTGGACTATAATGCTGTCTGACCGTGTTAGGTGTTACTCAAGTGCCTTCTTTAGCTTCAGTGCCTTTTCATTATCTTGAGATCAAGCTCTGTTGGTTGGCCTGTAGCTTAAGTGCCGAGAAGTCACATATTTGATACCTATTACCTGACTGAAGAGTTCTGTCGCTTCCACTTATTAATTCTGCCTGATGTTAAAAATAATTTATTCCCTTGCACAAATTTGATAGCTTTATGTATTGAAATTGTATAGGTTTACTGCTACTACTGCCAACTGGTGAAATACTCATGACACTGGGCTGGATTTGGTTGATATTTCCACAGTCCAGATCAGGCCGTGGGAACAGAGGCAATGCAGAGCTTTTGTGTTGCTCTCCAAATCATCTCTGCTGAGTCTGGATACTGAAAAAGGGTAACACCAGTCTTGAATTTTGAGGACTTTTTACATCACGGTTGATAAAAAATGTTGAAACAATAATTGGATTGACCTGCTATGACTTGCTTCAGTCAGAATAGAAGAGTCTTTATCTGAATCCTTAAGATTTCCTGTGCTTCCGAGTGGATGCTCTCCTGGGGTAATCCTTCAAGATCCTTATTACATCTCTAGCAATATTCAGTGTGGAGCAGCTGCACTGAAGTGGAGGTTCTGGACTATCAACAAGGGAGTCATGAAACAAATTAAGTAGAGCTAAAATACAGCCCTTTTTACATGCATTCATTACATGTGGTAAACAGGTGTACAGGCTTATTTATCTTCACTTTACAAACTAAATTGTGTCTTTGTTGGGCAAAAGAAGAATGGTTAAATAAGTAGAAAAGTCTGGAGAAAGTCATCCCGTCATTACTGTCCTGGGGAGTGAACAGAGGTTGGGATGCTTGTTTTGTGGGCCACTGCTCCAGAGGGTCTGTGGCTCTGCTTGTTGTCAGTCACACAAATGGAAGTTCCCTTGTAAGACCTTAACCGTTGTCAGTCTCTGCTTCTTCTGAATAGGTATATGGATGGTGTAGCTTTTATAAAACCTCATCATACTACAGCCTGGACCAGTGTTGGGCTATGGTAGTCTGTGGAAAGTGGAGGTGGATTAACCTTGTTACTGTCCTGTGTGAAATCAAAAAGACCAATGAAAATTCTTCAAGGGAAGATCTAAGAGGAAATAGTTTATATACATCAGTATGCGAGAGGACCTTCCCCTTTATTTTTACTAAGGAAGATGAAAAGGTGAAATCTTCCTTTGGGAAAGCAAATAAGAACAATACTAGGAAGAAATTGCCTTCACCCTTATTTGGACACAAGTGGGTCTTACAACAGCTGCCTTTTGTTTCATTGCTTTGTCGTTTAGAATTGGTTCTTTTTGCATGCTGCCATGTTGCAAAATTTATGAATGAGCATTTTTCTTCTAATTGAAATAAGTTTTGGGCGATCGAGACAAAATGTCAGCACCTGGAAGCCAGGGGGGAGGATGAATATGGGATAGCAGGAAAAGAACCGAATCATAGAGTACGACGTCTGTAGAAGCGTATGGACCTTTTTATGGATGTGTCATGTATAGTTAGCCAGATCATTTAGAAAACTGAGGTAGCTTCATTGGCACCATGTTGTTTTGTATTACTTAGGAATCTGGACCTTTGAGAATTCATTATCATATTTGTAGATAGGAGAGTAGTGGTCACATAAGATTGCTGTGGACTGGATTATCTCCTGGACTCAGTCCATGTTATTTTAGCAATTTGACCTCTGTTTCGGTGAGTAGTATCACTGAAGGGCTACCATAGCATGCAGAGTTTTTGGGTAGCCAAAGGAGTGAGCTACATACACTTCTTTCATCCTTATGCCCCAAGTAATCGGACATACAGTGTATGATTCTTTTGTTGTTACACAGCAAATGACAAGTTGAACCCAAAGAGAGCTTAAGCTCAGAGGAAAATGAAATTTATCTTCTATATCTCCCATCCTAACAAAGGCATTTCTCAGCCAGAGCTGGTGCTTTTTAAATTAGTGGGCTTTTCACTGAGTGCTTGTCAGTCAATATTTTATAGGATATACGTGATAAGAAAAAGGGTTTCTGCATTTTAAGTTTTTTTAAATGTGAATTGAAAGGGTACAATTTCTTTTCATTCCAGAGACCAACTGAAAATAACAACAGTCAGACAACTGTAAAGCCTGACAAAGGTGGTGTACTCATACCTTCGCTGCACAGACATCAGAATACTTTTATTGTAAAATTTGTAATTTGCTTAGTTTGATTTAATTCAACTATTCTTTATCAGTATCTATTAGGGTATGTGTATGTTTCCATGTGCACATGGGAGACAATTTCACTGAACAAATCAGTTATATGCAGATTAACTTTAATTCTTCACATGAGATCGTATTTGGAGATGGCTGCAAGACAACTTTGCAGTTGCAAGAATATTACTTACTCCATCTCTATCTCTGCTTCAAGTATTTCACTCTTTGCTAGGCATCTCAAAAAAGTTCGCTCAATATAAATGTTAATTTTTTTTTTAATCATAAGGTTAAAAGGTATGATGTGAGATAAGGATAAATGTGCAGGTTATATTTCTGAGTCTTGTGGAAGCTAACAGTTTATTTAGTTACAAAAGCTAAACTCAATCAAAAAAATCTTTGATTATTTAAGCTTTTCAAGTTGATAAGAGCAAGTCTATGCACTGTGCACAGACTATCATGCACTATGATGCTGTGAAGTGGTTCTTTATGATAAACACTGAATACATTTTTAAGAAACTTTTCATCAGGATGACAGCTATAATTTTTTTCCATGCTGTGATTTGTAACCAGGCAAATTAAATATCAGTAATCATCCTGGTGGAGTGAAAGATAATATCTAACCCCCAAGGAAGAGAGAGTTTAACGATCCCAGGTTTACACTGAAACATAAATGAATATAAATTTGCAAATAGGCACTTTACATACATTCTTCACCCCCGTTCTAGTTTGGGGGATAAAAGGAAGGCAAATATAAAGTTTTCAGTGCTTTAGTAGCATATGAATAGGGTGTTAAGAATATTGCAACATTTAATAATTTTAACAGTATTGCTTTTAGCTGTTAGAGGAGTAGGTGGCTATTAGGTTTCTGACAAAGCAATTATGGCCTAGACGCATATGCTGGGAGCTGACCTGACATTTGCCTCTGGATAGTTGTCATAGCAGCAACCTGAATAGAGCAGCTTGATACGAGTGCCGGTTGCAGACTGGATACAGGTTCTGCGCTAATGCAATACATCTGCATATTAACAAAAGTGCACATGTACTGCCACTTGGAAATCACTGCTACTGCGTTTCCTTCCATTTATATCTAATTCCTAAATGTTTAGTATTAAAGAAATTGAGGTTTGAAAGGAATTGTTAATAATCTGCCTCCATACAATTTCTGGTGCCGTTTCTCTGCATGTAACAAGGGAGTTGACCTAAAGAAAGACTCTTCAAGCACAGTTTTATGAAAAAAAAAAACCCAACCTAAAAGTCTGACTGTTGCAGACCAGGAGCAGTTTGTGTCTCTGTTAAGAAGGAAGGATATTACTGGCAGAAAAATTACAAGTTATTGTAAAACTGTTTTGGAAGAAATTAATTAAAAATCTGAATTGCAAGTGAGGGCAAGAGACCTTTAAACCTTCCTATTTGAGGACAGAGAATTTGTGTTTCAGCTGTGCCACTAATGCACAGCTTCTAAATCTTGACACTGACCAGTTATTTCCTGTATTACCCTTCAGACAGCAGGAAAGAAGGAAGATATATTTATTTGTGTCCCCATATGTATGTTGTTGTTCTCTTTCCTGATCAATGGGTAATGCAGCTCCCAGGAGGAAGGACAAAACAAACTGTAGGGTTCTTAAATGCTCTCTTTATTCTGTTATTCATATTGTCTGGGTTTGTATCAAGGGCAGATGTGGACAATATTGATTACAGAAAAGGGAGTTATGCAAAAACATCTCCCAGTGGATGCTGGAGAATGCTGTGCTGAGGCAGTGCTTCTGTTGCAGAAAGCTGCAAATTCAGAAGGCGCACGAAGAAGGGGGTTTGTTTCAGGGAGACACAATCCTTGCCACAGCTATTCAGCATGCAGGAAGAGCACATCAACTATACATCCTTGTTAGAGGTGGAGGAGAAAGCATCAGGAGTTCCCTTTCACTTGGGTTTCATGGAGACTAATTTGCTCTAGAGGATGAGAAAGAAAAGGCACTTCATCCATGCTGACCACAAGTGGCAGCAGTGCGGAGGGATGGGGCCATGTCCTCTCTCTGTCATATATTTACATAAGACCTGAAAAATTCCAGCTCAAAGTGATTTTCGCTTCAGAATGGGAGGCTTGTGGAGTCTTAGATAATAGAAAAGAGCAAAGGGAAGCAGATAGTTCACTTAACATAAAGCAAACAAATACAAACTGGAATCCCGAAACGCACAAGAGGCAAAAGTCACTGTAACTTGCAAAGAGCTGAATGCCTCTTACACTACAGAAGCTTTATTAATAATAGCTTTTTGTATTCAGACATCTCTGTGATTTGGTATTTAATAGGGATCAGAGAGATTTCTGCCCTTCAGTACTTTATCCTTTTTTATCTGTGTTCAAAATGATCACTAAGTCGACTGTAACGTCCTTGGATATCCACATGCTGGTTTGCATTTCGGGCCTCGTTCACTTCCATTGTTTCCACACCTAATGATTATTTGACTTCTGAGTTGGTCTTTGGTTTGCTTTTGTGGTTCCAAATGATATGCTTTAACCACTGAGGCACAAAATGTTATGCAGGCACCGTTTAGCTGCATGTGGATTATTGTCAAGAGATCAAATTATGTACTGGTATCGGGAAACTTAGCTTCCTACCCAGAATGCACTGACCATATTGTCAAGGGGAAGAAAATAAGCGGTATGCATTGTAATTTTAAATCCTGCTGCCTTTCAAGTCAGTAGCAAAATTCCTGATTTCAGCAGTGCTGAATAGGGTTCTGTTATTAGCAGATGCAGCCCGAAGGGGCTGCCGGGTATCACAGGGCAACCCCCCTCCTGCCATGCTCCAGCCCAAACTACATTAAATTTGCTACATGTATTAGAAAGGAATAATGTGCAAGGCATGCAATTGCAAATAATTTCATGCCTTGGATTTACAGTGAGGCCCTAAGGTGAGCAGCTAATTTTTCACCTCAACACAGAGATCATTAAATTAGAAAATGCTTTATTTTTCCAGGCTTTTGTTGCTGAGCATGTATGGTTGAATTTCAAGCTGCTGGCTTCAGAGAACACTTTAAAACACTCTGAGCTGCAGTAAGATCTTGAATGTGAAGTAAAACTGATGCCATTGTAAGTTTTCTGTTCTGGAGTTTGATAAAGCTGAAGGCTCAGAAATGGAGTGTTGGGTTGTTTCTTGGACAGGAACTTTTAAACAACCTTATCCCCCTTCCTACTATTGGTGAAATGAAAATGAACAGGGATGGGAACAGCCTTCTTCCCTGTGTCTTTATTACCCAAGGAGGTAATAAAGGAGGCAGAAGAGGAAAGGCTGGTGGAAATGTAGATGTAAAAGTTCTCTCCTCAGGCCCAAAGATGGAGGGTTTGGAGTCAGGGCTTTTGTTCTGCCTGCTCCCATGTTGAAAGCCAGGAATAGAGAGCTTTTTACATATCCCTCCCTTTCATACAGCAAGAAGTTATTAAATACGAAGCCTTTTCTTGCCTGTCAGATGTTTATAGCATAGAGAGTATTTAAAAGCATGATTTTGTCTTTCCTTTCCTGTGTTTAGCTAATGACTTCATTGCACATACCCTCCTGCCTACAGCACAGGCAGAAACTGGTGAGCAAATCCCTGTTATCATGTGGAGTTTGGGCCAATTTAATGAAATCAGTGCAAACCCACTGTGCATATGCAACTCTTATTTCTCAAGAGTGGCGTATTTTGGTTTTGGTTAATGAATTACTAGATTTAGAAGACTTTAAACAATCATACATTTCTACTAAATTGAAAGCACCAGTTGCATGGTGGATTCAGATGTATTCCTTGGTTAGAACGGTGTGATTCTCCATGCAGAAAATATATGTAGAAATGTACGCACAGGCTGCTTATGTTTGGTAGCAGGAACATGTTTGTGATTCAACAACTGGCTTGATGTCCCTAAACTAAATTTAGAAACATATTTTTCTAAGAAAAAAAAAAAATAATAAGCTGTGGGAGCAGGAGCTGAGTGCATTGCCTGGGAGCAGCACCAGCTGCTAAAGAGGCTAGGCACAGGGCAAGGCAGCCAAGCGGGCTGTGGCCAGCAGCCCAGGCATCATGCCAGAAGAGTCCTCCCCTGAAATGAGAATATTTGGGGAACAGATTTGTACTGCAGTGCAGAAATTTCATGCTTATTACTCATGGTATTTCATATTAAGCTTCAGTTTTACTGTCTCCATTAATGAAGCAGATCAGAAAGTGCATCCTCCAAAGGCCAGTCAAAGATCATTTCTTTGTTTTTTCCAACGGCTTATGCAACTCTAGTTTGATGATTGTGGAATCAAAAGGCCATACCCCAAAGCATCACTTCTTATCTACTGAATCTTTTAAAATACAGAGCCTTCACAGTACTGAAGTTAAAGGACATGCACCAAGTTCTGTCAAAAATTTAGAGCAGGTCTTTTTCAGTAACAAAACATTTTCTTTCTATTAAATAGTTTGAGACAGGGTGGGGAGGTCAGGGTTTTTTTTTAAATACCTTTTATTTTTAAAATATTTTTTTCTTTTTTTTTTTTAAACTGTAAAAGTCAAGCTGTCCCTGAGGCAGTGTTCAAAAACAGACATCTGCATTAAATTCATAGAAAGAATTTTGGTTTTCACAAACATGCAGTTCAAGCTTTAACACAGATTTGAAATAAAATCATTAACAATCAAATGTATCAAACACAGAGTAAAATATCTTTAAAATATCTGAACCTACTGTTGAAAACAAGACCCAGTCATTTAGTGCATGCAAAAAAGTAATTGCTCACTCTCTAACAGAGAAGAAAACTGTTTTTTTAAAAAGCAGCTATCTATAACTCCCACTTGAATTTACCTGTGGAAGCGACGCCATGCTGTAAATATGGCAATATGCTGGAATCTCCAGTATGCTTATTTTTTTCCTTTTCAAAGCAGAACACACAGACATTTTTAATTAGTTGAAACTGAGGAAGTTAATTCAGCATTGACCTCAAATGCTTCATGTCTAGGCTGTCATCTTCCATTTCTAAACGAAGAAGAATTTAATTTAGAATCTAATATAAAGTGCTTTGGTCCATTCCCCCTGCCACACACTCCAATATATGTAATCTTAAAAGAAAGTGTGGGGCAGAAGAGAAATAGGAAGAAGTGCTCAAAAGTCCAAATCATACCCCATAGTTTTTCAATAAAGCCTTTTTGGTAGTTGCATCTCCATACACCAGAGCTAGCAGGTGTATGGAAAGCTGTTTCATGTCAAGAAAACATGCTGTCGGTGGTGGGAGTGATACCAGTTGTAATGCAGTAGACGAAGAGACCTATAGTGGGAGGTTTAATTATGTTGACCGTGATGATATTGTAGTAATAAATCTGCAAAGCTGGCACAAGCATTGCTCCAGTACTCCCACACACTTTTCCCCTGCATGCTCTCTAAACATTTGATTCATGAGTTTAAAAATTTTCTCTGTTGGTGCTCTGGTGCCACAGTCCTCCTGCACTGAATGAGGTAATGCTGAGCTGAAGGTGTTGCGCATCATAGTCACTAAAAAATGGCATGTTGGCAAGGAGGAACAGAAATGTCTCTGCCTATAGGAACGCCTCACGGAGATAATTTCTTGAGGTCAGTATGCATAAGTATGAAAAATGCAGAGAAAAATGCTTGACTGTGGTCATAAAAGTGGAGCTGCCTGAGGCATAGAAAGGCTTGCTCTGAATGAGAGGAATACACCACGAAGGAGGAATTTCTCTCACTTTGCATCCTTCTGGTTCAGCAGTAAGTACTGCTACGCCTTTGTCATCATGCATCAGTTTCAGGAATACATTGATTCATTCAGCACCATTACCTGCAGGCAAGACTGCTCTTGGGATGGGAAAAGATGGCATGTTTTCTTGCTATTTATATTGTTTCTGTTTGGAAAAAAGGTCAGATATTCAGACTCTTCCATTTGTACCGCCTGTCAATGTGGAAGCAGCAAAAATGATCAGTAGCCATGTTCTTCTTCAAGATGCTGGCCACTGCAAAGAAATTGACTTTGAAAGGACTAGAGGGACTAAGCAGTAATGTAAGAATAAGCGTAACATAATCTGTATTTCATTTCCACTGAAGTTTTACCTTTATTTACTTCATATTTTCAGCTAAACTAATTTCAGCAGGGGCATCCGAGGCCCTAGAGTTTGTTATGCAGTGCTTCACTTTTGGGATCAGGCATGTACCAAATGAGCTCTCTTAGGAGCAGATTTAGCAAGCCGGCTCCCATGGTCCTGTGCCTGGAGCTGTCTTAGGCTGAGAGATCTGTGGAGGTGGCACAGGGAAAGAAAGGATCCTTTTGTATCCTCTCTGTTCCCATCCTCTGTGGCAGGCTGAAGGAGTTAGAGATGGAGTCTCCCAAGGGAAACTGTCTTTCCTTTGAAGGAAAATGTTGGCTGAGAAGGAGTGGGGAGGTGCAAATAGAGGAGGCAGGGATTCTGAAGGTTGGCTACGGAAACAAGGCCTAAATCAGTAACTTATCAAAAGGCCCAAGGCAAGGGTCATGCTGTGCTGTTCTTTAGGTTGGAGCTAAAATCTGCCTTTGTTTCCTGCCTATCCTGAGAGGAAGAAATTCTGTATGAGAACCGGGCCCTAACAAATCTGTGCTGGTACAACAGGGAGGATCAAAAGTTCCACCTGCCCCCTCTCTTCTGGTGCTCCTCTGCGAAGCAGAAAATGGTGACCCTGTAGACTCTTCTGCTCTTTGCATGGCACCTTTGTCTGAATTTGAACCACTTTCTCTGTTGAAAATGTCACATGTATTTTGTGAAATGTGGCGTGAGCACATAGGAGTTTTGCCAAAATTCAAAGGCATTGGCAAAATTCATGTTTTCAAACCAGGTCCAGTTCTGCCTCTTACATGCCTATAGCTGTTTGTAATCTGGTGCTTGCCATCATTGGACACATTATTTAAAATTCCACTGAGGAAGTCATTGCTGTGCATACACTGCAGTGCACTATGCAGTCTTGCGGTATGCACCTCTCTTTTATGTTGAGACAACTTTCAATTAATAGTAGTGACACCATTAACTAACTAAATTTTTTCATACATTAAAATTCTCTCAAAAAATAAAGAGCATGACCATGTCCAAAATAACTTATGAAATAGCTTATAAAGGGTAATAACTGCAACCTACAACAAGAACTATAGAGCAAGTTAACTTGTAGGACACTTTCCATCATTAGTCCACCTCATATGTGATTGCTACATTGAGTTACACTTTTTAACATTCCTTTGTCCCTGATGGAAAAAAAAAAAACAACACACCAGGGAAAGCACATTCAGAAATCAACTATCTAGAACTTCACTACAGAACAGTAAGTTTATCTTAAGCACCACAGAAAAAGATAAATGCTATCCTTTTCCATTTGGACAGAGAGAGACGTGGTCCTTCAGAAGAACCCAGTTTCTCTTTCCCCAGTCACTTTGCATCACAGTTACCTAGGATGTAGGAATAGCTCATCCATGTGTCCATGCTCAACCAGCAGCACTGGTGACCTCTGAAAGCTCATGTTGCTCTTCTGCTATCACAGTGGCTAATGAACTGGCTAAAGCTGACAGGCTATGAAAAATGATCCCTCAGCTTTGCTATTGCTACAACAAAAGTGATTCTCTGACAACTCCTTGCAACAGCCATACGAGTATCTCTTCCAAAAGTTTTCTGTTCTGCAGGTGAAGTGACAGTGGTGAAAAAACAAGACTCAAACACTGCAATGTGAAAACACTAACTTTTTATTTAAGGTTAACATACCCATTCCAGTCTATAATGTGCTGTTCTATCAGAAATGTAGAAGACTGAGGTTCATTTTTCTCTATTCTACACAGTAACACCTTTCTATTTTGATCTTCTTTTTCCATGTCAGTCTCATGCTTTCATTTCTTGTTGAACACTGGCTCATGTCATGCCTGGTGACAGCACCGATGCTGGCAGTTCATTTCAGTGTTAATAACCTGAGAGCAAAAGGAACCTACTGCCCTTCTTATCTGAAACTGAAGCATGGTGCTTTCTTTTCTCGGCTCTATACCTCGTGTCAGGAGGACAGTTTGGAGGTCCTTGAACTTTTGGCAGCTAACAACATTTTGATAGACAGTCTTCAAGTTGCCGCATCACCATTGGCATTACAGGGAGTTTAGAAGCCTAACTGGACTCTGTATTATACCTGATTTAGGCTATACCAATATTTCCTCACCATCTAAATAATTGTATTTATTTTTTATCTAAAATATGAAAACCATTTTGATATTGGACTGCACAGCAAAATCATCATTAATACCTAGACTTCTGTCAGTAACGTGTTTGATGCAGTTGCATCTGCATGCTAGGACACTTTTTCATATAAAGTTATGTCTATGACAGAAAATTCTACGCTGAGACCAATGTGCACTCCGTGTAACGATGAGATGATAGACAGAAACAAGGAGGGTGGGATACGGAGTATGCACTACTGGGTCACAGGCAAGAGACAGGCAACAATCTCTGGGTGTTTAAGAAGGGGACACCTTCCAGACCCTGCAATGGGAAGCAAGAATCCCATGGCTCGCCTTCCTTTAAATGCCCTGCTCTGTACAGATGATGATGACTGCTTACCCTGGCAGCTGCTTCTCTGTGCAGGAGCCAGAAAACTCTAAGCTAAGACTGATGTCTCTCCATGTAATGATGAGATGATAGATTCACAGCTAAAGCATGAATATTTAGTTTAGCTGGAATACCCAGCTCCAACTGAGCTACAAATTGAGTAGTATGTCACACAAGAACAGGCTTTCTCATTTTTCAACATACTTGATTCAAGTAAGTAAAAGTGAAGGAAATAATGCAGAGAGAGTGGTAGAGAAAAACGTGGTCTAGATCTGATAACAGAGGGTGGGAAATAGAAAGCGATGCGGTCCCCCAGCTGTTCCTTACGAGAGGAGAAATAGTGTGCATGCCTGAGGACAGCAGTTATGGCCCTCTTGGTTTTACTGATAAATCCACCCCTGAATTATAAAAACAATTCATAATTTAAAGAATATCTGGCATGATTTCTGTGATATTATTTGAACTTGACTTTGTGTTTTATTTTAGCCAATTTGCTTAAATTTACTCTTAGTACTTCTGGGGAAAACCTCAGGGGTCTTTCTGCTGGTTATGCATACACCTCATCCATAATTCTAGTACCTGACAAAAACCTAGAATGCTGTTTATGAAGGACAACTAAATTTAAAGGGAAGGGAATCTGTCCAGAGGTGCAATTATTTTTTTAATCTATCTGCCCTGATGATTTTGGACAGCAGGTTATGAGAGTGTCAGTGGATGCATCATTTTAAAGAATACTGTGACTAGCCTGAGAGATGGAGAAATACCCAAGTATAGAGATATGTATATAAAATACATATATATGTATAAAAACATAGATATCTGTCTTGGAAAGCTACCAGAGAATAACTTTGCCCCTCAGATAAAATATATCTCTGGTGTGTTTTAAATATTTTTGTAAACAGACTGCAAAGATTCTAGCAATTCAATGTTCAGGTTTCAGCTATGAGTCTGGAGTGATGAGTTGAAATCTCAGGTAGATGTTAATTTTGGATTAATAATCCCTCAATTATTGAAAATAAATACTGAAAATTTTATAGAACTTTATTCAAAATAGTTCTGAACTGAAATAGTTTTCAACTGAAAATGAGGCTTTTGCTCATTGTGTTGTAAGGGAAATAAGGCTTTCTGGGGAAGGTAGTAACTTCTATTAGATCAGCTTTTGGGCACAGAAGTTCTTCTCCCGGTCTACAAACCTTACCTTGCCTCCATGCTTAGATCACAGATGTAAGAGTACCTTCTACAGTATTAAAAGATGTTGTCCTTTTAAAGGACTATAAATATTCAGTAGTTTGAATATGAGGGTCAGGCAATGCAAAGGACTACTCTGAAGTTTCATTTGGACTTCAAACTCAGTGAATTATGTAGGTCGGTAGTCCCTAGTCTTGAACAGGTTTTATTTAGTCAGTAGTAATCCCAACACAAACCTTAGCAACTGGAGAGGGGAAAAAGAATGTGCAATGGAAACCAAAACTAAAGTGAAAACTCACATCCATCATTTGCAGAAATACCGTTTCCATCATTGCTTAAGCATACTGAGTCAACGGCCTTACTGCAGCATTAAAGGAAAATTTAGCCTACCATGATGTGCTAAAATGTTTAGCTGTCTAGGCTTTCAGGGTATTGGTCGTAAAATTAAAAGCTGGGTCAAACACTAGAGAATTAATTTAATAAAATTAAAGCTAACAAAAGATCCTTCTGTCAGAACAATGTGTGTCATCGAAGCAGTTAGCAATATCATCACTTATTAAGATTACCTGACACTTCCCATTATAATACTCAGTATGCAGTTTGGTGACAAATTCATGACCCTCAGCCCCCAGGGATTACGTATACCATCCTGTATGTCTTCCATCTGTTGAACTCTTTCAGAGAAAACGTCAGACATTTCCAAGAATGAGGAAAATGTTGTTCTTTAAGGGTAGTTTGATGTGTTTACAATTCTTTAAAAAAAAAAAAAGGCTCTGTGTTTGATCTTGACAATATAGTAGTGTCATTTACGCCAAGGATGTGCCACTGAATGCACATGCTTATGCAGTCAAAACATTTTAGTTTCTACATTCCCAGTTTATTTGAATTTCAGTGGGTGTGACTAGGATTCTGATCTCAGTGCAGAAAGGAGGGGAAGAGAGTTGAGGCTGTGAATGATGACAGGAGGAGAGATGACAAGGAACGAAGGGAAAGTGAGGTTATGAGATGGGGTTGGATGAGGAAGGGAGTAGCTGAGCCTGATGGTATGAGGGAAACTGGTCAGATGAATTAAAGAACTAGTGGTGAAAGAGGGTCAAATATGACTGCGGAAAAATAACGTAGGTTGAAAACAGGAGCTGCCTTAGTTAATTGTGAAGCCTGCTGTTGCTCCTTGTGGGACAGGATTTTGGGAATTAGGAGACTGTTGGGAGTCTGAGGAGGGAGAGGAAATCTCAGATGGGACCATCAGTGGATGTGACACTGATTAAATACAAATAAGGAAATGAAAGGGCTTGATTTGCTGAGGCTGCTCAGGTATCAGGGAGCAAGGGACTTGTCTGGAAAGGAGAGATTAGGATTTGCTAGGCAAGAAGATGGAAACTGAGTTGGAGAGTAGCAGATGAAATTGGAGAAGCAAAGAGAATGGGGTGAGGAGTCACGAATTTGGAAAAGACAGGGTAAAATAAGTTTGAAGAGACAGAGCACAAGATAAACATTATCGGGTCATGGGCAGGGAAATGGCAGTGATTTCTGAGTGTCTAAGAAGGGATCGCCGTCTGGACCCTGCAATGGGAGCCAGGAATCCCATTGCTTATCCTCCTTTAAACGTCCTGCCCTGTGCAGATGATGATGGCCACTTACCCAAGTATCTGCTTCTCTGTGCAAGAGCTGAGATGGGCAGAGAGCTCCCAGCCCCGCAGACCCCTGCAGATTCACCGGGGTGCCCCATGATGGAACTTCTGAGTTTCTTCCATTATTTTAAAAATTAAGTTACACAAAGAGAAGCCCATTATGTTGTTATGGTTGCAGAACTCAAGTGCTTTACATATTAGGTAATGCTAGCTTAAGGTTGCCTGTGTTGCCAGAATCTCACCATCTGAAAAACAGTGATAAAAGTCCTATCTAACAGGAGTATTGTGCAGATTAATTGAGTATGCTTTGAAAAGTGCTACATGGTTTTATCATGTGTTTCTGTTTATTTTACTTTTGATTCAAAAATCATAGAAATAAATTGGTGGGTTCCAAATGGGAAAAATATATGAAACATTATCTCCTTTCTTCTAAAGCCATACTACAAGCTACTGAGGCTAAAAAGAAAAATTAAAGCACATGAAAGCATGTTTTGTTTTTTCATGTGAATGTTTGTTTTTTTCCTATGCTGAAAAAATGGAAGACCATATGCAAATATATGGTCCCTGACTTGACTATCTATTTGAATACTAATCTGTATTTGAGGTTTTTTTAACCTCAGAGTGGTATTCTAAGATAAGTGTTTATTGACAGGAACAACAAGCAGTCCACATTTTTCAGTTTAACTTATTAAAAAAGAAAGTATTGAGAAACATGAGGCAAAAATGTGTTTGCCTTTTTGTCTCTTTTCTAGTTGAGTGGGAAAAAATCACCTTGATAGGAGCGGCTGAAAGTTGGCATTATCAGAGTTGTTCATTTGTCAGTCTGGTAGACACTGCTTTTCATGAAAGCAGTAGTTAAACGCATGTCGAGCTCTTTGCCATTTTGGAACATACCATTTATATTCTTGTTGCAGAAGTTTTGTTAGCTTTATGGTCAGCTAGCATTGTCCACGTGAGTTGCTGTGCATACACACTCACTTTTGGGATTTGCATTTACACATTAGCAATGCCTATTGCTAACAGTGGAGGCAAGGCAATGGTGCTGCTCTCTCTTAATGTGGACAGAATTTCTGACACTTGTGTATATATGGGATCAAAACTCAATGTAACACAGAACTGCCAGGCCTTCTTATATTAACAAGCTATTACTTTTTTGTATTATTTTGGTGGTGGTGAAGGAGAGAGGGAACAGAAAGGCAATGGCATTGTTAGAGTTGCTTCCACGAAGGACAGACTTGAAAAGAAGTGTGTATGCTGTGCCTCCACTGGCATGGGGAACAGGAGGCTGGGACACTGCTGGTGAGCCTTGCTCTTCCTACCACAGTCATGACATTCTGCACTGGCATCTGTGTTGCTGTGGATGGGATTTCCTTTTGAACTATTCATTAGCTGCTCAGAATATCAGTCAGAGCAGAGCAGGGTTTCTTCAGTATACAGGTTATGCAATAGTTCATGAAATCTTTTCTTAGTATGTGCTGTCCTTAGAGGGTTACTTAATTGCTTCCATGATTAAAAATAAAATAAAATAAATTGCATCTGTCTGCTCTTTTAAGGAAGAAATTGTGGTCTTCTTGTACAGACCTGGACATAAAACTGAGACATAGGTATCTCTGATACATACCAAGTTGAGGATCACAGTATGTGCTTCATGCTTCCACTACCAGATAACTTTGTATTTTAGCATGCTTTTGTACCTAAAAGGTATTTTTGCATTTCTGTGATTTCCATCATTTTCCAGACTTAAATTACTTCTCCTCCAAAATAAATTCAGAAGAGAAATATTGTTAGAAGGGTGATTTATTTCCATTGCCATATACAAAATGAAGATAGCATAAGTCAAATTCTAGATGGACAAATGTTTTATCCACATCTTGTTCATACTTCTTATTAAAGGTAAATTATAAATAGTTCAAAAATGGGTAGTTAATACTTTGCAGGTTTTATAAATTTGTTATGAATTACAGCAGTGTGTTCCAGGCAGTTAGGTCAAACATATTAATAAATGGCTATTAATTGTTACAGATTATTATGAAATTATTTTGTTGATTTTAAATAAAATTTTAAATAAATTATTAAGCCTTTCCAGTGTGAACATAATATAGGTGGAAACAAGAAGCACTGAATGACTAACACAGAATATAAAAAAGATCTCAGTTCTGGAACAACACTATGGTTAATTTCTACATGAGTTTAAAAGCAAAGGCATTTAAGATGTAAAGAAAGAAGAGAATGAATCTACACAGGATAAATCTCAGGTATACAAAAGTGGATATATTCATGCTCTCTCTCTCCAAGGAAAAGAGAGCCTGGTTTCTTTATCCTCAGCGTGGCTGCAAGGAAAAAGGACACAGTTTTGCCGTTTGAAGTACAAAACATTACTGAAAAATGCTGAAATCACGGGGGAATGTGAGAGGTAACACCTAACCCCCTGAGATGAGGCTAATGGTTCGTAATCCTACCAGTAGGACTGACACCTAAGCCTGCTTAGAAAACGCTCTCCAAAAATCCTGCCCTGCTTCTGCATTTAGTCATCCTGAAACACTGAGCTAAGCACTTCAATGAGGCCCAGATTTCAGCTCTGAAATGTATCATCATTTAGGTACAGGTGATTGACCTGCTCTTTAAAAATATATGTAGTATTTACAGGAAGCCACCTTTTGTATAGTAGCCAAGAGATTAGAGTTCATACACAGAACCAGGAGTCCTGGGCTCAGCATCCTCCTCAACCCCTTTCACCCACCCAAGGAGTGGGGCTGGGACACCTGGGCTCCACCCCAAGCCCCAGCCCATGGCATGCCACGGTTTTGCACGGGGCTGTGATTATTTTGATACAAAGATCCTGTTTAGACAGCGCAGCCCCAGCCTTGGATTCCCAACCTCAGAGCAGCTTCTGAATTTTGTTTTAGGGAGCAGCTGGAAAGGAGCAGGGCTGGAAGCCTCCCAGGGTAGCACTTCTCTGAAAGGGAACTGAGTCATGCTTCTTTTCTGTTTGCTATCTCTGTAGCCCTATGAATTGTGCATTTCTTTCCACGCAGTGGCACAGCTTCAGCTATGACTCCTACGGCAGTTTTGCTTTGAGCCTAGTTGCTAGGAGATGGCAGCTCTGAGTTCAGGTCCCCTCCTCACCACAGCTAGCAAAGACCTTGCATCCCAAATTTTCCACCTCTTTGCTGTGTATTGCAACAAGAAGCCAGAACGTGGTCTCCCACTTCTTGGCCTCATGCTCTAACACGGGAGATGGTACACGCCAAGGTGCACCAAGCACCCTTGCTGTGCCCTCTGGCTAGGCCCTTCTTGCTGTGCTCTGCTAGGAGCTCAGTGCATCAGCTCTGCAAGAAACTCACTGCCAGGTTTTCAGTGCACTGACTAGAGGGGCTCTAGAGGACATGTAAATCCAGGCACAGCAAACTTGTGGGTTCCAGACAGTCAGGAAAAGGAGACAATCCCTGAGATACTCCGCTGAGCTATAGAAGTTAGTCCCCTTTGCACTGCACCCCTTGAACACCATCTAGTCCTTGATAAATTTGCAGAAGATCCCTTACTGGTGTTTGTGAGAATAAAATGAGGCTCTAAGTGAGCCTATGGCAGGAAGTATCATCTAATTTTAGACATAAGGATGCAGAACATCTCAGCCTTGAGAGTGTTAAAGGTTTGGATGATGATTTAAGCTTTGTTGCCAAGATAGAACTTTACTGTATAGCTCATGAATATTTTCTCATAGAAAATAATACGTTTTCTTTTGTAAGAGACAGCAATGACCTTTGGAGATAAAAGGTAAATGATATTAAAGTTGAATTCCTGGCAAAAATACATTGCAATTTTGGCCCTTTGTTTAAGCCTATTATTACTTAAGAAAATGCATAGGAGACTACTTCGGCCAACTCTCTTAAAAATGCAAAGCTTTGCCTCAGCTCATATCAGTGCCCAAGAGGCCTCATTCTGATTGTTTATGGAATTAATTATCTGATGGTTCAGTGTTCTGTATTAAATATTAAAATTACTGTTAATAATATATATTCCTTCTCCTGAGTCATCTCAGTTGTGCCCAAGTCTCTTTCACCAATAAATATCTGAGACAGGAATAACTTCATCTCAGAAAAGTTGGTAGTGTCTTATTTGAGAGGTGGAACTGGCAACTGCTCCTGATGCAGACAGGAAAGCTGCTTCAGAACTCTTTTTGCTTCAACACAGAGACTGCATACTGAACTATTTGACCCCTCTGTGCTGGTATATATATTCTTATTTTTAAGTAAACACTGTAGAAAAGGTTTGAGATATTTTATTGCATGCTTAATAAGTTTGATATATTTAGCAACCACGAAAGGGTTGTGCAGAAGAGAGAGGCATAAAATGGACAAAATCTTACACAAACGGGAGATAATTATAACACATTGTTTTTCAGTTAACTACGCTGAAAAGGTCTGCAAACATTCTCACTGCTATTTTTTTAGATACTGATCTTCCATAGATCCATTTTATTTGAAATCACTGAAGTATATTTTCATCAGAGTGTAAAATCAGGCCCATAAAAAAAGTCTACAATTCAAAAGCAACAAAGAAGAATTTCAAATACATTTGCAGTCTAAATCAGAAATTCTAGCACTCGGGTCCCTGCGGTGGGCTGAGCAGTCAACACACTGATAATTTTCCTTGTTTCCAGCTACTAAAACATATGAAATCTTCTCTTAATGCTTTTCTTTTTTTCACTTGTGTCATTACTAAAGTTGCCACAGGGGCATTCTGTGATCATGAGTGGAGGTGAAGGTGCTCTACGCAGTAGCTACAGTAAGCGCTGCTGGGGAAAAATGCACTTTCACCTGAAACATGATCTCCTTTAGGGGAAAATTGGAGGGCTGTTGTGCCAAATCCTGTTAAATATTATGCAAGTATCTAAGAGGCAAACAGGGAACATTGAGGGGAACTCATGATATACAAACAGTCACTGCTCATACACAGATAACGAACGCTTTCAAGTCACTTTTGTAGAGGCATCCTTACCGCTTGGCCTTTGTGTGGATGGACACTCACTCAGCCCTCTGCAAACACAGGAAATGCTTTATTCCATTCCTCTATTCCTTCTGTCATTTCTGAGGCTGATACATGAAAAGAAGTAGTCAGTGCATTCTGTATTGGTTTGTCTTATCGAGAAAGATATGATTCTCTGGCTTGGAAGAGTCATTCCTGTACTCAGAAAGTAATGGCTTTTTTTCTGTCCTTTCCCACACTATTTCTGGACAGAGTTGGGTTTTGCAGGAGACTCTGAGCTCTTCAGAGTGAGAGGATGCATCTTCTCCTTTGAGAACCAGTATGGTTGGCTTGTGGAGCACAAATAAATGAATATTCTCAGATTTGTAGGAAACCTGTATATTTGCTTATTTCCATTGTTTCTTTTCAGCTGATATTTTGTCAATCAGAAACACATCTGTGCTTGTTTAACATATATTATACCTTTCTGAAAGCAATAGATGTGGAGTCGTAACAATGGAAAAGACCCTCTCGTGCAACGTAAAATGTAACAATAATTCAAAACCTTTTCTTGTTTTCGCAGGACGAGGCTGCTCCAGCTGACAAGCAGTACAAACAGGAGCCAGCCCAGGTCACTTACTCAACATCAGCTGTTTCCAGCACACAGGAGGTGTTGTACATCAATGGCAATGGGACCTACAGTTACCATAGTTACAGAGGGCTCGGAGGTGGGCTGCTAAATCTCAACGATGCCTCTAGCAGTGGTGAGTTTCCTTACAATGTGCCTGTGTGTGTATGTGCTCATGTGTACGTTTCCCCCTGCTGTACAGAAAGCTACTCCAAGGGGTACAATATCCATAGGCTATTATCAGATAATGAACAGGAACACAATCCTGCAAACAGCTACTGCTGAGCAAAATACTTGCTCACTGTATGCTAGTCTCAATTCTTTCTGTTTCAAGGGACTAACTCACAATAGGGCGAGACTGAACCTGAAGTCTCTAACAAAGCTGAGTAAAAAATGCCAGGTTAGATCTTCAGTCGATTTGCATGACTTTATGAGGACCTACCCTGTCATTATTGTCCTCTCTTACACTGATCACAAAATGAGGCCGTTAGTATTTTTGTGGCTGGAGTTTGAAAACACTGAACTCCATATTTTGTAACACAAATGAATTGACCTAGATTTCTCACGTGGTCTCTCTTGCTCAATTTACTGTGGATAAGGATCTGGCATACCAAGTGTTAAATGAGAAATCAGCATATTCATAGAATTGTAGAATCACAGAATGGTTTGGGTTGGAAGGGACCTTAAAAATCACCTAGTTCCAACCCCCCTGCAGTGGTTAGGGACGCTTTCCGCTTGATCAGGTTACTCAAATCCCATCCAACCAGGCCTTGAACACCTCCAGGGGTGGAGCAAGTACAACTTCTCTGGGCATCATGTTCCACTGTCTCACCACCCTCAGAGTAAAGAATTTCTTCCTAATATTTGATCCAAATCTACCCTCTTTCAGTTTAAAACCATTAACCCTTGTCCTATCACTACCCTCCCTGACAGAGTCCCTCCCCATCTTTATATATCCATCTATTCTCTAGGCTAAAAATGATGCAGGTAATTATGTGTCACGGTGAGGTTGTATGCCCCTCTGACAAAAACAGTGGTGTCATTTATTTAGGCAACATTCCTTTCTTCTTACCTTAGCAAGCTTTTGTAACAAACAAATGTAGGCGAATTCTATTATTCATTTGAAATAGTCCCCCGTATTGATTTCATACAAATTCAGAGCAAAGGAAAAGGTTTGGCCATTCTGATAACAAGAATATTGTCTGTCTGTCAGAGAAAAGTTATTATTCTGGAAGCCTGAGGGTCTCTTGCCTCCAAGAGTGGTATTTAAAAAATGTCTCAGAGGACAGAGAAATCCCTGGGTTTTTGTCCTGGTTGATCCCCCTCTGGCGGAGGAGAGTGCTGCTTCAGGTATATGGGCTGACTTAGGTGAGATGGTAATTGTTCAGCTACAGCCTCTATATTCAACATGCTAAGCAATTTTCAAAACACTATCGGGGCTGCAGCCTGCAAGGAGTTATTGGTATGTGGTGTCCTGGTGACCTTCAGTCACATCTGCTTCCTCACCCCCTCCCCCGCAAAAAAACTCCTCAAGTGTCTGTGAATGATTTGCATTAAGTTTTCAAAAGGCTTAAAAAAGATATTTTAGTTGTCAAAAGTCTTTGACTTAAAGAGAGTGAATGATGATTGCAATTGTTTCCATATGCATGAAAAACACATCTGAGGTACTGAATATGATCTCTGATCAAATATTTCCATAAGAGTAAGACAGGCTGTGGAAATTTGCTTGTTGGGAAAATCAACAAGAGCCTTTCACATTGGGGCCAGAAGATCTGACCCAGTTCCCACTGAAAACAGTTGGCATTTGCTCTTTCACCCAACTAAGAGTAGGATGAAAGTCCCCATGTGTTATTTGTCAGCAGAAGCCATCAGAATTGTCCTGATTTACATAATCTTAAACTGTGAGGAACCACAACTGTTTTGTGTACTTGTTTTTCTCTTCAAATCTCTTGTAATAGGATACATTTTCATAACTCACATTTTTTGGTGAATTATAGGATTTAGGCAAAAGTATTCTATGTCACTTCAGCATGCAATTTTAAAAAATGAGATACAAATTCAACATCATAAATTAGTATTACTTTCTGATTGGAAGCAACATTTTCCTTATACCTATAATGTAGAGGACTCCAGTGTTTTTTCACAATTAAAGCTCAAGATGGATTTTGCAGGACAAACTGGTTATTCGGGAACTGCCAGTTGCTGCACAGCTAATGTAGCCAGGGAAATGTGCAGTGTACTGCATTTCTTTGTGTGGCATCACCAAGGTGAAGGGACCCGTGGATGCTTATGGTTTGCATACTAACATATGCTCAAATGTTTCTTCTTCCTTGCATTTCCCTACTTGCATTGGAAAATTTTGTCTGTATGTCCTCTTACTTTGGATGACTAGTAAACCATTGCACGTTGTTGTGCATGGTTGGAGCGTTGTGCAAAGGTGTCCGTCTTCTCCACGGGGATCCTGCAGGATCCAAAGCACATAAGCTCCATGAACGAAAAGCCTGCCTGCCAGCACTTGGAAACCAGTTGTTGATGCTAACAATCTAGCCAGCTGCTGATTTGTGACCCACCTGCCATTTCATGAAGATCATTAGGAAAGTTGTGGAAAGGCAACTCCTTCCGTTTCTTAGTTTCAGTGACACAAAAGCAATCAGTAGCCAACCTAATTATCTCTTAGCTATTGAGGGTAAAGTGCTCTGGATCCATTAGCTGGTTTCCCTATTGGAGAAACGGGAGAGCTTGGAGGCCGTTTTTTGGGGATCTGTCAGTCCTCTTTGATATGTCCATGGATATTTGCTTTTTCATTCGTAGACTGAGAAGAGTGGGTGGACTTGCAACTTGAGAGGGGTAACCATTGCCCTCCTGACAGACCTCACAGGACAGTTGATTGCAATCGTTACTCTGTTTCAAGGACTCTGCTTCCAAACATATGCAAGGCTGTTAGGATGGTTAACGAGTTCCCTGTCTGGAGAACAGGATATTTGCTTGCAAATTGTTTTCAGGACCCAAGAAGTAATTTAAGAATGCATTTCCTTTTCAATTTAGTAACCCATCAAATGTTCTTGTCACCTTTACAAATGTTCTAGTGTAAAAATAAACATACACCTCAGTCAAGATGTGTGTATAAACAAATGCCGTCTGGTTTTGTGTATCTGTTAAAAGAGAAAAAAGGAGAAGTTGCAAAAGCTAGCTAAAACTCACTGCTTAAATACTTATTTCTGGACCTTTCCCCACAGTAATATATTGACTTTGTCCAATTAGCTCTCTATCTAGTAGTCCAACAGATGCATGTATTTTGTATGCTGTGACTCATTTAATTTGATTATTTCCTCCCCTATAAAGTTCATCCCCACTTTGAACCCATCTTACAGACTTAGCTATCTGCTCACCCAACTGTTTGGTGGCTCTGGCTCAGGGTCCTCTCTGTGCCTGCTGTTGCAGTGCTTCCCTTCTCAGCCTGTCCTTCCACACGGCTAATTACAGAACCATAATTAGCTCCTTACACAACTGTACGGGGCAAGCCTTCGTGCAACTGCTCAATATGAGCAAGCAGAATGCAACAGCTTGTATAGTGACCCCTCCTTTATTGTGGGCAGGAAAAAAGCACAGCAGGAAAAGCCTAGGGCTTACAGCACTTTCCCCCTGCTTTTAAACCCTTTAGGCCAAGCCAGCTCATCTGGAAAGCTTCACACCATCACCAAGCAATCTGTGGGATGACAGAGCCTCTGTCAGCCTGTAGATGGGCTGGGGACAGCCTTTGGACATGTTGTCTTTGATTCTTGCAGATGTGAAAGGAGAGTTGCTCTTTGAGAAGGGTGGATTTCCACGGCTCTCTTTTTTAAGGCTAATGCAGTTCATGCTACAGAACTGAACGGGGAATCTACAAAGTGGGGTAGCCCAGTAGGTGTAAACAAAATTTGCTTGCCAGCTCCTAGCCAGCTACAAAGGCTTCAGCTGGCCTGGCTCCATCACACCTGGACCAAGCTTGGAGGGCCGCCCAGCTTGAGGGCAGGAGGCTGAGGACAGGAGACAGACTGCTCTGTTGGGAGCAAAACCTTTTGCTCCCAACAGAAGCTGTAGAAGTCCCTGCATGCTGCCTGAGCCTCTCCTGACAGAGTGGGATCACCCTGCCTCCCCACATTTCTGTCCAGTGGGTTGCTGTCTGCCCTCTCCCCTTGACTGCCAGCTGTCAGCACTCTGAAGCCAGGGTGGGTTTGTCAGAGTCTTGCTCTCCGCAGCCGCTTTATTTCCTGATGTCCATTTTGCTTGAGAAGTGTGGAGAGTGTTTCTGCAGCCATTGCTGGGTTTCCTGGAGGTGATTTGGGGCTGTCTCTTCTGCATCGTTGCCTGGTTTTCTGGGCAGAAATGTCAGTCATTTCCCTTTGTGTGTGTAAAAAGAGAGGGTGTTTCAGACTCAGTGGCAGACTGGCCACACAAGACATGCCCTCATGTCATGGTAAGACAAAGCAGCTGTTGTGTCTCTGTTTCTCTATACAGATCTGCAGCCTACCTCCACCACAGCCACAACTCAGCACTGCATCCCAGGCACCACAAACGTCCAGTCCCCTTCCAGCTCAGGTGAGTCCTCCCGCCGAATCCAAATGCATTCACACCACAAGCAAATCCTGAGCCCTGGCAGGCTTCTCCTTCAGCCTCCTCTCCCACAGGGGGGGCCACAGACCGTGACCAACGGTCCCATGGTTCAGCTGGTAGCTGCTGGACTCCCACAACACCTCTCACCTCTCCCTGCTGCTCCCTTCCAGACGCCCAGAAGGGCTGTGCTGTCCTGGTCATGCCCTGCTTTAGCCAGGCCTCTTTACCCACGTGCAGATCGGCCTTCCTGGTCCTTCTGCCTCCCGGTCCTTCAGGCGGTGCAACCCTGCTGAAGACAACGGGGTAGTTGGGAGAAGCACCTGGAGCTGATGCTGAGAATATTCAGTTTGTAGCTAATTCTGAAAGTGCTGACTGGGTTACCCACTGCATGGCTGGCCATGATGTAGGGATTGAATGGGATTTTTGCTGTGGTTGCTGTCTCCAGCTCTTCTTTATACCTCTACTCTTGCACAGTCTCCTGTGTTCTTGGTGCTACCCTGATGACATCAAAGTGGAGAGAGAGAGGAAAGACAAAACAGCTTGTCTCTAACACAGCTGGACCCTGGGGCATGAAGAGATGCAGAACAAGGGCAATAGAGTTAGGAACCTGGAGACTCTCTTTAGTCCCATTTAAAAACCGCAAAATGTGGAGTTGGGAGAAGTTAAATGGTTTGACCTATGTTGTGGCAAAGGTGGGAATTTCTTGCTGGCCGAATTCTATATTAATATCATCCCCACGTTCCTCTTCCCCTTCCTCCTCCTCTTCAAATTATCGGATACATGACATATGCAAGTATTAGTCTGCTCCCACCATAGGAATGGAGATGGAATGTCTGTGGGTATACTTGGCAGTATCCTAGTTTTTTCCTTTGCACAAAGCTCAGGAAATAGCCATTAAGGCAAGACGGGTGTATGCTCCATAATTAATCTCCTATGGTGGATAGGAAACATTACTGAAGAACATCACACAACCATTTCATCACAAGCCAGTACGTTTGCTGATTGTTGAAAATGCATGATGTTCAGTGACTATAGGCATTTCTGTGTTTTCACATCTATTTCCTCAGGCAACACGGCAGGTTTTTTTTCTGCCAGCTAAACTAGCTGAAGGTATGTTTTCCAGAGGGAAAGGTGTAGAAGGGAGAAAGCATCTTAAAAGGTCTAATTCATTAGTCTAATTCATTAGTCCCTGTTTTCTAGATCTGAGATTTCCTGGCACTTGAAACAATAGTTTTAGGTGCATCTGCTCTGTGTTTGAGTGCAGGAGGGAAAGAAACATTGACAGATGCATCATATCACAATAAAACTTTCTTGCAATAATAAATACATCTGGTTTGGAAAAAAAGTAGCATACTTTGATAGTTGTTTCTATTTAGTTTTATTGGAGTATATGAGAATCTCAAACATACTTCTAAAGCCATTCGTGGGGAAAAAGGCAGAGAGGAGAATAGGTGCAATAGAAAAGATACACAAGAGAGATTTCGAAGCATGGGCATATGTATTTTTCTATAAATAAGTGCCACTGCTTTTTACATCTTCACTGGTGAAAAAGGTTGCTTAACTATTAATGAAAATGTAGAAGCATAGATGCTTAAGAACATATAGCTTTTAAAAATCATTTTTGTTATTCTAAATTATCATCTGCAATAGTGATAACCATTTTGAGAGTCATTGACACATTTATTATTCTTTAAGTAGTTGTTAATTATAAGATTGGTAGCTACCCAGTGACAGCATACGATTCTTAAGGGATTTTTGCTGAGACAGTTGATAGCGTCTAAGCAATCAGTAACAGCACATCTACATCTGACCCATATTTTAGAATTTGATATAAATCATGTTGATAATGAGTAGTGCATTAGGCAATAACTAGTTCCATTTAAGTCTTTCAATTTACAGAAAAGCCATTTGTCCAGCAGTGTATTTAATGGCAGATATTCCTGGCAGCTAATTTGATAAATGATTGTCTGGCACATGAAAAGTGGGTTTTCAGAGTTACCATATTCAGCTTGATGTGGTTCCAACAAGAACAATTTCACCTCACAGGGGAAATTAGGTCTATGTAACTGGACTGAGGAGGTAAATTGAAAATACTTCCATGTTAAAGTGTCAATCAGATGGCCTTAACAAGAGGCAGAGGAACAATACTTCAGTCTTCTCAGAGTATAAAAGAAAGGATCTGTCTCAGCAATTTGTTTAACCTGCTGCTTAAGAGAATGTTGTGCTGTTATAGAAACATGGGAAGTGACAATTTTGAATTATAATAGTATGCACTAAGAGAAATAAATAATTAAAAAATAAGTATCCTGTCTTCATCTCTGCGATATATGCTTAATCTTTTCTTGCACACTTTCAGAGACATTGTGGAACCTGATAATATTTTCAGTCAAGATTTTTAATTGTCCTGAAGTACTCCAGGATAGGAAGCACTATGCTAAAATGTGCAGTATCACTTTGGAGGAACCTGATACTGCAAAATTCATTGCAAAAATATTCAGATTTCTCTCTGTGTAAGGATATACTTCCTTGTTCCTGTGAAGACTGGCAGCTTAATAAATAATGTTAAGTACACTAAGGAAATAGTTCTATTTAAAGTAAGGACAGTTATTAAAAGAAATGGTGGCAAAGCTGTTCAGCTTTCTCCAGATTTAGTCATCCGTGGTGATGGCTTCTGGAGATAGAGCTACACGAATTGTGTACCTTAACCGGCTATTTTAAGCCTTCAGAATATTTGTGATTTATTTGTCTGGTTAAAGAAATTTCTTGGATATTTATTAGTAAAATTTAGGTTTCTGTGTTTCAATAGCTGATTTGCATAAAATGATACAGGAAAAATCTACACTATAAGAATAAGATGCATTTATTCCTTATGATCTGAATGCCTAGGTATGACTGATGAAGTAACAGGTAAGTTACAGCAATTTTAGCTTATGGCAGCCTGGTCAACCTTTAAGAATCAGTAATACTGCCAGTGATTGTCTGTCACAGCTATTAAAAGCTGAGACCAGTATAATACATCCTGGGTATAGTCTCTGAGTGAGATGTTCTCCCAGATATAAAGCTTGGGCTGTCATAGACGATCTTTGGAGGTGAGGTGAAGGGGTCACATAACATAATTAAAAGAAGAACTAAAATCCTTATCCCCACATCAAGCATGGCATGTTCTCTTTCTGCTCAGCTCTCTGCCAGCACATGCAGCTTCTCTTCCTGAAGAGACATGGGTATAGTCACTGCCCTGAAACCATAGCCATGAACACTTCTCTGTGCGTGTGGATTTCTTTGCTTTTTTGCTCAGAGGGCTTTTCTTTGAGGGGAAGGAGGACAGCACTGTGACTTGTTAAGTGCAAGGCAGGAGTTGGGGAGTGAAGTAAAATCCTATTTTCCTAAGATATAGAAATAATAAAAAAGCAAGTAGTTTTTGAAGTAGCTGGGGTAAGTTAAAATGTGAGATTCTAATTTCCTTTATTTACAAGAACTCTGTATACAGCAGAAATGTCCCAGACCAAGAGGAGTTCTGGGTCCTGATGGTTCCTTGTGTATGTAGAATTCAGATGTGCACTTGCACAAAACTTTATTTCCAGTACCTTCACAGATTGAAAGATACACATCCTGAAAACTTTCCTCATGATAGTTAAACCAGACATCCAGGAATACAGGGCCAGACCTTCAGTTCATGTAAATCACTGTGACCCTATAGATTTGTGAGGAGTTATGCTGATTTATGCATGCTGGACATCTGGACTTCTCCTAGTTTCCCTTTCAGAGCTGTGCTTTTACTTTGTGTCATCAATTTTTGTACGGAAAAACCTCAGAGATGTAAGCAAGCACATTTCTATGTATTTTCTACTTATGAGTGAAATAAACAATATCCTATTCAATCACTTTAAAAATCTGGATTACCAATGAGAAAAGCCCTTCGGTTTCATTTCAGAAAAAGATGTGCTCTGCCGCAGAAGCTCTGTTCTGCCATATATTGTGTGTGTGTTTTTGGCTGTGACATGAATGAGAGTCAAGGAAAGAACATAAAAGTTAAAGTGGGTTCATATGGAGCACAATGCCCTCAATATGTCAGTGGTAGCTTTTTCACTACCGCCTCAATAAATATAGAAGTCTTTAATGGCTTCTTACAGCCATTCAGTCCAGCTGGCTTTATGATTTGTGTACCCTTCTTCGCTGTGCTGGGTTAAGATTTTACTTAGAAATATCCTCTGAGCTTCTTCACACTGTGATGGTTTCCCTGCAGCGTGCGGTCACACCGAAACGAATTCACTGAGCTAATTGTCCTTTTTTTTCATCCTTTGTACACTGGAAGTCATTTCATTTATGCAGGTGTAAAACTGGGTAATACAGTTGTAAGGCTGAGTGCTGTTCATGCTAGTTGCATAGGAGGAAATGAGATCTAATAGGGCCCTTTCTGTTTGAGTAGTTTCTTTTCATAGTTCCAGCTCTGCTTTCATTCACTCAAGGGGAGATTCTCATTAACTTCAGTGAGTGTGGGGACATGGCAATCTCCACATTCTTTGTGATCTCAGCCGTATCTCTGCGTAAACATAAAGAAACTAAAATAAGTAAGGTTTATGACCAGATCTTCAGCTTCTGGAAATCAGTACATCTCTTTCCATTAGTGCTTAAGATACAAGTCTGGTTTTGAATCTTGTCATTCTGGTGGGCTTATTTAGGAGAACCTCTAGAGTATGAGTTGATGTGTTCTGTATTCTACAGTTGAATATGCTAAATTTTAAAATTTTTCCAGTCTTTTTAGGAAGCAATGTCCACCCAATGAGCCAATGCTGAGAAAGCCTTGGCATTGACATACATTGTTTGGACAAAATTGAAAAGCGACATTTTTACCATAGGAAAGCAAGATACAAGGCTTTGGATAACTTGATCCCAATTTCCAGGAGAATATGAAGATTAAGATCAGACTAGTCTGATCTTCTGCCTGCCAGAGGTATAGATTTGCTACACTGTCAAAATGAATGAAGAGTATTTTCCCAGATTTGCACAGAATAAACTGCTTGATAGGTATACTTGCCATCTGTACCCTTCTATGTTTAAAAAAGTCCTCAGTCCAATTCTACCTGTCCAAATTTACACTCCAGGAAGAAAAAAATGTATTGTGCTAAGTGGAGAACGCAAACATCTCATCAAAGCACCATATATCTTAGCTGATTAATAACTGTAGTCAAACGACCAGGGAAATTCCACACAAAGCCAATCTTCATGAGGGCAGGTGGTTTTGCCGATCACAATAACCTGCGGTCTGCCCCAGGAGTGCTGTCTTCTGCACGCAGCATGTGTGGTCTTGAGAATATTCACGGAATCACGGAGTTTTCAGAGTTGGAAGGGACCTCTAGAGATCATCTAGTCCAACTCCCCTGCTAAAGCAGGATTGCCCAGAGCACATTACTCAGGACTGCATCCAGGCGGGTCTTGAAAATCTCCAGAGAAGGGGACTCCACAACCTCCCTGGGCAGCCTGTTCCAGTGCTCTGTCACCCTCACCGTAAAGAAGTGTTTCCATGTATTTGAACGCAACTTCCTACATTCTCACTTGTGCCCATTACCCCTCGTCCTGTCACTGGGAACCATTGAAAAGAGCCTGGCTCCATCCTCCTTCAACCCACCCTTTAGATACTTGTAAGCATTAATAAGGTCTCCCCTCAGCCTTCTCTTCTCCAGGCTAAAGAGTCCCAGCTCTCTCAGCCTTTCCTCATAAGGGAGATGCTCCAATCCCTTAATCATCTTAGTTGCCCTTCGCTGGACTCGCTCCAGCAGTTCCCTGTCCCTCTTGAACTGGGGAGCCCAGAACTGGACACAGTATTCCAGTTGTGGCCTCACCAGTGCAGAGTAGAGGGGGAGAATGACCTCCCTCGACCTACTGGCCACACTCTTCCCTATGCAGCCGAGGATTCCATTGGCCTTTTTGGCAACAAGGGCACATTGCTGGGACATGGATGTCTCTGATGAAGAGTACTAAGCCTATTGGTATAAGGTGCCACTGCAACATGGTGATTGCTGCAGATTCTCTTGTCAGTGTTCAGGCTTTACAAGATTCTTGCAATATATTGCCGGCTTTATGCAGTCCCGCCAGATGATTGTGTACTCCTCACTGTAGCAGCCAGATTGTCACCAGCCTAATCTCATTCATGAGCAGCTATTTGTATAAGTGATCACATGGTGGCAGGGGTAGTTGAGTGAATGACCATTTATCTCTGTCTGTAAGGGATTCGCAATCTGGCCACATGCTGATTGAAGCATAAAATGTGAAAATAGATATCTAGAGAACATGTTTGATATTCTGTGATAAAGACTGCAAGTGTGCAGATTGCCATGAAGGCTACGATGGCAGCTGGAGCTGGGGGAGGCACAGGAGATGAACCTTCTGCCTGCTCACCAGCATCAGATCCCAGGGCAGTGTTGGGCTGCGAGTGGCTTATGCTGGTGGGATACCCCCCAGAGGGTAATTTTCTGCTGGCAGCGGACTTGGCCCTCGTGTTACGTAAGTAGAACTTAAAAAGTGTGTGTCGTATAGAAATATCAATCACTGTGGTTCCTGTCAAGGCAACTGGTAACTGAACAGTTATTGCATGTTTCTGCTGCTTCTTACTGGCGTGCAGCTGAGAGCAGATTTTGCTACTCTGCATTTGTAGCTACAAACCTGTGAAACGTCTTTGGCAGCGGGTCTGAAGCTTCTTTTCTTTTCCTTTGTTATCTGCAGGTCCAACAGATCTCAGTATGAAGAGGCAGTTAGCAACCAGCTCGGGATCCTCCAGTAGTTCAAGCTCTAGACCCCAGCTGAGTCCAACTGAAATAAATGCAGTGAGGCAGCTTGTGGCAGGGTACCGAGAATCAGCCGCATTTTTATTGCGTTCTGCAGATGAACTGGAAAACCTTATTTTGCAGCAGAACTGAGTCATGTGACCTTCACACTGGCCTGGTCTTATCTCAGAGTTTCCACTAATGACATTTTGATTTCCCAGAGCACACACTTCAGTTACTGCACAGTCTTTTAGGAGAGTTAATTACCATAATGCCACACTGTTCTTGATCCATAAAGTGATGTGTTAAGGTGCTTCAAGTGAACTTTGACCTCTGGTATTTCCGAGGTACTTTACTGTGTCCAGCCTATTGCTTTTGTTTTAGTGTGTCAGCATAAATATCGAAAAAGTGGCTAGAAATTAACTCGTTCTAACAAGTGGAGGAAACAGAAGATGCTGTGACGGTTTTAAAAAAAACACCATTGTTCAAGATCCAAGTGCAATATTAGTGGAATGTGATACTGACTCATTGGACTTAAAGCTGCAGTATATGGCAAAACGCTGCCAAATGTCCTGTTGCTACAGGGCACAATTGCAATTAAAAGGATCTTGTATTTTAAAAAAATGTAATTTTTATAAAAAACAAAACAAAAGATTTTTGTTTTCATTCAAGATTTTTCATTTTTACTTTGGTAAACTTTTTCACTGGTCCTGAAAATGTTTTGAGGAGCTATTGTAAGTCCCCCCTTCCTCTCTTGAACCCCTGACTGTGCCCTTCTACCCAACTTCATATTCTTTCTACAACGAGTAACTCTTGATGCTGGATTATTCTTCCCCCCTGTACTGTAAATTGTCATCTACGGAACACCTTCCAAAGGAAGCATGCATTTCCTGCATTCATACCATTCTCAACTCCATTCTGTAATATATTGCAGCTTTACTAGCAATTAATAAAGAGTTGAGGGTTTTTTTTAAAAAGACATATCACTGAGAAAAAAAAAAAGATAAATTGATTTCTTACGGTGAACTCATCGAACTCCATGATCACTGCTGCTGTCCTATACAAGTCCCTCTAGTTGTGATTGGATGTAGGTGATGAATGTTAAGAGGTTGCAAGTGACAATCTGAAAATTTGCACTCTTGTGTGTATTTATTTTGTTTTCCTTAATTTAAACAAAATTCTTACGGAGGAAGGTCATTGACACTTCTGGTATGATTTGTATAATTCCCAGGCCTAGCTAAAACCTGTACAAAACTGTAAATGGATGCAGCTGCAACTATAATAAAACTCTTCTTTCCCCTCCCCCACTCTTCCCAACCCCTCTATTTCTTATTTTATAATATTGATTACACATTAATGGTGTTTTCTTTGTGCACTACGGCAGGCTTATTTTTAAGCATATAGAAAAAAGTACTTTAGTTTATGCTTACTGTACTATCTGTTCTGTTGTTTAGCTTTTGTTGAATAACAAGTTTCTTGTGCATTCCTAAATTTGCCTTATTTCATGTACAAAATTTTATGTAATTCGGTTTTTGACAATGAGTTTAAGGCATCGGTGATATTTTATATCTACTTGTTACATATAGTTTTCCAAGTAATGACTGTGATTGTGACCAAGTAATGTGCACTTTTTCTTGTAACTGTGGACATTGCTATGCTTTTTTTTTCTCTAGTGTTTCTAGAATTACTGTTGCTTACAGTTATGTAAAAGAAAAAGAACTTTTGTGATACTGTTGGTGAATATTAATGTGAAAAAGCCTATGAAATATGAGTATTTTGGAGGTACATAGAGACACAAACATCTCTAAGTTGTGGACTGATGTTCACATATTTAAGTGAGAATTCAAAACCTGAGGGCTGGAATCATTTCCTCTGTTTTGTTTGGGTAAATAAACAGATTTCTGTGTTTAAATACATGATTGTGAAACATTATAACATTTAAATTGACATAGCATTTAAAGCTACAAATATTGTTGTCTTTGAACAGGAGAAAGGACCTCTCGATCCAATTCACGCAGACACCCAAACCTCTTTTCTCAAAAATATTGAGTAAATCCAGTAGGCTGATCAAGCTGGAGCTTTGTGTTAATGAAGAATGTCCTCAATAAGAGCAGAAGCGGGTGGTCCATAAATCATGAGATCTGAGTCAGTAGCACTGTATAATTTTAACTTGGCTGGACGCAACACCATTTTGCCACACTGCATTTATTCTTAGAAATCTATTGGATGCCTTTCTAAAGGCACTTGTTCTTGGATATGAGAATATTGTTGCAAATTCTTACTAGTTGCTACCCATCACTTGAGAGATGCTTTTGCTCCTAACATTTTCTCACTGTGCCTGTGAAGGCCTATAGCTTGTCTCTATCATAGATGTGTGGTTCCCTCAACTTTTGTCTCACCGGGGATTCAAAAGTCTGTTAGCAACCAAGTGCCTTTTTCTTCTTTTCCACTACCAAACATCTACAGCTTCTTCTGTCTTTTGCATTCCAGGAGGGGATGAAGCAGATACCTTGTGGCAGGTCACTATCTTGGCCTCATCCGAAGAAAAGCTCTGGCATAAGTTTTCCACAAAGAAGAAGAGTGACAACTATGCCTAGGTTTCAAGGTTTCCTTAGTCCTGTCGTGCAGGGCAGTGTGCCGCAAACTGCCAACTAAACAGCAACCAGCAGTTTGTTTAAGAGGCTGTTTGCCAGCCAGGAATGCCTCTCAGCTGTGCAGCCTTACTGCTTGTCAAGCTGTCTTGCTAAATCCAGATAAGGACAAGAGGCTAGAGGATGAGGAGGCAAGAGATTTGCTTTAGTGTTCCATCCTCTGACTCCTCTTTCCCCCAGTTACTCTTTCTCTTGAGGGGGAAATAGGAAATTTTTAGGGGTCACCGTATGACCTTCAAGGCCTATGGCTAGTCTCCCCTCTTTCCTGCTCCACCCCCAGCCTACTTTGATCGTTCTCCAAGTATGTCTTTTACGGCATGCACATCCTCTTCTGGCTGCCTTCTCCGAGATATTTAGAGCCTTCTTCAATCACAGGAGCGACTGATGTCCTTCTCTAAAGGCTTGTACAGATACTTAGCTTTCAGTCTTCAAATGATTTATCTGTGCCAAATTCCAGCAGACTGATGGGGTTTATACTCTATAGCTGTTTCCACCTCTAAGTACTGGGTTTATTCATCTCTTCTTTGGAACAATCATAGATTCAACTATATTTTTAAATTCCTCTTCTTCTAAGAGAGTTCTGAAATTCAGACCCATCCTGTGAAGGAGAGCCTATACATCTCAGTCCACTTTTGTGTGTGCAAATCTAGATCCAAGCATCGCAATTAAATTTGCCCTCTTGGACCCATTATAGGTCTCAGAGCCACCTACTCTCTGCCTGCTTTCAGTCTCAGTAAAGGTGCAGGTGGAGAAGATACTGCTCCAGCTATAGACTGAGTCGGGTATCCAGAAATAACTTCAGAGTTATTTTTTTCTCTTCGCCATATCTTCTGTAATCAATGACTGATCACCTCAGCCTGAATATTGCTGTTAGGAGAAGGTCAGTCCCTTCCAGCATGGGCACGTCCCCTGAGTATGACTGCTTAAAACTGCCTTCAAAAAAGCATTATGCTTATATCCAATATCTTTATTAAACTAGTACTTCAACTTGATGGATGTCTCACTACAGATCCTCGTCAGTGCAGACTGGCAACTGCTGGTCTTCCTTAAGACAGCCTCACATCTTCCCACTATCCTAGAGTTTCCTTGAGAGTTTCCTGGAGTTTCCTGGAGTTTCCTTCAGTCTTCAGGGTGTTGCTAGAAAGGGGGGGGATGGTGGGAGAATGTCATATAATGTCCCTAAATTCCCATCCAGAGTTAAGTACCAAACCGAACTGTGGTGTCAGCGGATTGAGTCTCTTTAGGCTTACATCCACAGTGGGAAGACGAGTCATTTATCCATTCTTCTCTCTTCTCTCCCTGATTTCCAGGATAGTTTTCATTTTCTTTTTCAACAACTATGAGGAATAGCTTTACATGCAACCTTAGGTAGTGGGAGTGGATAGTCTGACCAGTTTAGCAACTAACCAGATTTGTTTACTGCTTTCGATGTCAGCTGGGAAACTGGAGTCAGAACACATGAAAATAGATCTGGAGTCAAAAGGTTTTATCCAGATTAACACCTTGCTGCCTGTCATTGAAGGAGAACACCACCATATCAGCCATGATGAGTATCAACAGCTACAGAAAGACAATGCATAGGTAAGCAAGTATTTGACAGTTCAAAAGCTGCCCATCCTGTACGGAGAATGAATTTTCTGAATGAGGAAAAGCAGATGAATGTGTACGTGACCACAGCTGTACAACTAATTGGCAAACAGAGTTATACTGAAGGGATTGGATATTCTTGCTGTAATGACCTGAGTCCCTGTTGAATACAGTTTAAGTGGAGGTAAGTTTTGTTGGTAAAACTCCATTGAAATAAGGAACAACTTCCTTTCTCTCAAGTTCCTAGCATTGTGTTAAAAACTTCCCAGAAATTTGTTAAAAATCCTCTGAATTTGGCTTTGAGTAGCTTGTGAGGCATTCGTATGGAAGACATATGTTTTTCTATAGAAAGAAAAGCTGGTCTCAGTAGATCCTGTAGTCAGGATCTACCCCTGACTCCAGCCACTGTTGAAAAACAGTTACCAGCACATGAGAAAGAGTTGTGAAATAATGGCAGAAATCAAGCAATGCCACATAGATGGTTGCTGGAGTAAGTAGGTAAGAATATTTTTTTTTAACAGTTGGACTTGATGATCTTAAAGGTGTTTTCCAACCTAAATGATTTTATGATTCTATGACAATATAAAATCGTTGCACTGGACAGCACAAATTGTTCTCAGCCTTGTATTTTGTCTCTGATAATAAATAAAATAGACAAAGATGTAGCAGATATAGCAGGACGGAAGAATAGAGCGAGGATACAGCAATGCTCTCTAAATGCACGTCCATGGCCTACAACAGTTTGAGGCTGCGGTGGATTGTCCCTGGCTGGCAGGGAAGCCCCCACCCTGTCACTCACTCACTCCCCACAGGGAAAGAATCGGAAGGGCAAAAGCGAGAAAAAATAAGTGGGTCAAGTTTAATAACTGAAGAATGAAAGAAGCAAAAGCGATGCAATGGCAATCACCCACCACCTCCCACCAGCAGACCGATGCCCAGCCAGTCCCCGAGCAATGGCTACTTTGGACACATACCCCACCCCAATTTCCCCCACGTTTTATGCCAAGAATGATGTCATATGGTATGGTATATCATAAAAAAAAGCGTCAGGCACAAAAGGCAAATGGGTTGCTTGAGGCCATGCAATCCGTGAATGCCTGAGCCAGGTCTGCTGACTCCTTTCCAATGTCCTGCCCCAGTAAACCACGCTCCAGATGCGCCAAGTGTGGTACGTAAAGTCCAAAAATTGGATTCTCTTTTTCTGCTAAGCTGTCCTCAGGACTGGATCAAATATTGGGGAAGAGGGTGTAGAAATATTTTTTTACTCTAACCCAAATAACCTGCTTAAATCTCTTTTCCACCGCCGAAAAAATGAGCACAAAGGAGCTGGAAAGGCTGTAAAATTAATAACAGCTTTATGAATAGAAACTTTGTGTTGTGCCACCTAATTCAGTTAATTTCTCCGAGTATGGAGAAAGGTATTTTATGCAAAGTTTTTCTTCCCTTCTCTAATAATGTCTGGAAACACAATGGAAAAGAGTTCTAATTATTGTGACTATGTGTGTATATATATAATTTGTTTTGTAAGTACACCTTTGCTGCGGTAAGCCAACTAGAAAATTATGGTGTAAGGAGCGCTGGGAAAAGCATCCAGTCTACCAATTGCACATAGATCGGATTGTCCTCGTTTTCCCTGAGAGTCTGGGCAACCCTTGACTCAGCAGGGGAGTAGATCACAGTAGCTAATTAAAAAGAAAGAGTGTTACCGAATTTTCAAGGTTTTCTAGAAAATAATTTTCATGCAAGTTTTTTTTCCTAATGCTCCTTTGGAAACTTAAATCAGATAATTTTTCCCCTTTTCCTGCAAGGCTGCTGTTTTGTTATTGTAGGGTTGCTAATTAGTTCTTTCTTGGTGCCGGTTTGTTTTTTACACTCAGTCACAACACAGCGAAGCACTCGTAGCAGGAAAAGCACTAGAAAAACTGCGAAAATAGAAAGGGTAAGTATTACTAATTTTTCAAACATGTCTCTGTTTAACTGTTTTAAGTTAATTTTATTTGTGGTTGCAAACTCAGAGAGCTTTAGCACCACAAGCTTGACCTATTTATTTCCTCTCATAGTCTGTAGCAGGGAGGGAAGGATTTGCTATGTGGAGATATAGCTTCTAGCTGAGAAAAGCTCTTACTGCTCTAGCCAGCGGGCAGCCTTATCAGCGTTCATTTGCTGCCCCTGATATTTGAAAATTACGAGCTACAAGGAATGCTTAACTTGCAGATACGTTCGCTAATAATTAGAGGCACAGGCTAAATTTTTTTTTAATGTCTGCGTCCAGTCTTATTTTTTTCTTTTCAACGCAAACATTAAACTAGGAAGAAAAGCAAAAAATAAAACTATAGATTTAATATAAATCTTTAATGTCCAGCATATATTTGAGATCCACATTCAGAAAACTTTAAGAGTCTCAGTGCTAAATTACAAAATCATATGTTTTGTCCTTTTAAAAAATTATCATTAATAGTAAGTATTTGCAGTGTATAGCATCCAGACTTTTCTCCTGTGTGGGGAAACCCCTACAGTGGAAGTCCACCCTTTTCTTTGGACTAAGGTGTGAAAGAAGGTGGCACACTGCATCTGTTCTCCCTGCCAAGTTCTTTGTCACTCCGTAACCTTACAAAATTACTGATGAAGGTCTTGACATCACTCTCGATTAAAAAGCTACCACGTGGTTATTGACTAAAGTTTAGTGGCATGAACATCAAATCTTTTAGATCCTGGTGCAATCGTAGAATCGTAGAATAGTTTGAGTTGGAAGGAGCCTTTAACAGTCATCTTGTCCAATGCCCCTGCCGTGAGCAGGGACAGCTTTCACTAGATCAGGTTGCTCAAAGCCCCATCAAGCCTGGCCTTGAATGGATGGGGCATCCACTGCTTCTTGGGACAACCTGGTCCACTCTCACCCACTGCATCATAAAAATTTTCTTCCTTAAATCCAATCTAAATCTAACCTCTTTCAAATTAAAACCATTGCCCCTTGCCCTGTCACTACGGACCCTGGTAAAAAGTCTCTTTCTGTCTTTCTTGCAAGGCTGCATTAAGGTCTCCCTGGAGCCCTCTCTTCTCCAGGCTGAACACCACCAACTCTCTCAGCCTCTGTCCTCATAGGTGGGGTGTTCCATCCCTCTGATCATTTTTGTGGCCCTCCTCTGGACTCGCTCCAACAGGTCTTTCCTGTGCTGAGGGCTCCAGATCTGGAAGCAGTACTCCAGGTGGGGTCACACCAGAGAGCAGAGGGCCAGAATCACCTCCCTTGCCCTGCTGGCCACGCTTGTTTTGATGTAGCCCAGGACATGTTTGGCTTTCTGGGCTGCAAGTGCACATCGCTGGCTCATGTCCAATTTTTCATCCAGCAGTATCCCCAGCTCCTTCTCTGCTCTCCATCTACTCATCCTCCAGTCTGTACCAATATTGGGGATTGCCCCGACCCAGGTGCAGGACTTTGCACTTGCCATTGTTGAGCTTCAGGAACACTGACCCACTTCTCAAACCTGTCCAGGTCCCTCTGGATGGCATCCCAGAGGTATCAATGTCTTGACCCATTACTAGGAGTATGTTGTTATGATTACTGTATGGTGCTATAGAAAAGCTCTCATTCTCAATGGCTTTTGGCTGGTCGTTGCATTCCCAATATTTTTTGGCTGACGAGTTTGTGGAAAACCTCCGTGAAATGCTGTTGCTCAGGTATTGTGGGCAGTTTGGGTATGTGTCAGTAGTATTTCAGAAAACCTTCCAGTAGCACAGTTTCCTATATCACTGTCACTAGGACTTTGTGCTGGTATTTTAGAACATGAAAGAGAATTCCATTGTCAAGAAATTGAGAGAGAACTGTGGTTATTAGCTGTCACTCTTTACATCATGCTAGATGGTACATTTTTTTTTTGATGTAAAAAAGTGAAAATTAATCTTCTTTTCTGAAAAAGGGCCATCTGCCCATCCTCATCACTATAAAAGGCTACTTTCTTCTTTTCTTCTGTAGGGGAGAATAAGAATACTAACAGGGATACTGATTTTTTATTAGCCTTCTATTGCTCCCCACCAATAAGAGGATGTCATTGTTATGGTAATACAGTGTGAATGACACATTACAATGAAAGAAATCAGTGAGCCTTAGGTGCCCTGGTGAGCACCAAGCCATGAAAGGACTCTACAGATCCAGATCTGTTTGTCTTAAGTTACTTGGGTCAAGACACAACTCGACATATTTTGAGTGGGTGCAGTTTACTCTACTTGTCAACATTTTGGTCACTAAATTTATATTAGTGAACTATTAGAAAGACTTGCCTGCAGTTCAGATGTTGCAGGTCTTGTCCCAGGCAGTGAATTACAGCTATTGGGGCCACTCTTGGACAGGAAAAGGGATGGCACTTGTTGAACAGAGCAGCTCTCAGCCTAAGAGCTTAGAAAATCTTTATAAAAATGAGAAGCATTCACCTAAGCCATAGCTTTACCCAGTTCAGGCTTTGGCAAACATCACAAACAGGGTGCCCTTATGATGAGGTGCAATTTCAGTTGTAACTGCAACTAAACCAGTAAGAAAGATACTCAGCTAAAACAATCACATCATTTACCTGGATGAAGTGCAGAGTTGATTGTATGTCTCTGATTATAATAGTTCTTCCAATGATCACAGCTGAGCTGGGAGATCTGTACCAAATACTCTATTTGTTGCTTTCTAGAGAGCTGACAGCTCTAAGATGAAGGTTAAAAGCTCTTTCATTACTGACTGAGTCTCCTCCAATTGAAAAAAGGGTAAGCATTTGGTTTGGGTGCCAGAGACTGTGTGTTCGTCCCCTGAAACCTGCTAGCTAGTTTGCTAACGTTCACTTGTAAAATTTAGTTGCTGAGTAGTAGACTTGGTGTGAACGCTAATAAATGGTAAACAGCCCTGAAGTGGTCATTATTCGTGACAAGCAGGTACACTGTGGTAGCTTCTCCTCGTGAATATTTCACTGTTGTTTTACATGAGAATATTGCTTTGAAACTGAGGCCAAAGTAGAGAGAAGTGAAAAAATGGCCCAGTCTGGCACCAAACAACCAGACCTGTGTTTTTGCAAGCTGCTGAGCAGCAGCAGTTTTGAAAATCAGTCCAAGGAAAGGTCTCTGGAAGAGGGTAGCTGCTTTTCTCCCTGTTTGAGAAACACTTGGGTAATTAAGAATAGGATTTAGGGTCAGTATTGCCAAGACTGGCTCCTGTGTCACTGCCTTCTCTTTTCCCAAAGTGTATTTAAAGTAAGTGTATTTATGGTAGGAATTCAACAGAGACCGGACTTCTCCCCAAAGTATTTTGCAATACCAAAAGAACGTAGCGATTTTGTCTCGTTTCCTTCAGGAATGACAATATGACATGGTGGAGGTGTGCTGTGTAAAGCCCACACTTGTCAAACTAAAGAAGTTGTATTAACAATTAAGCAGTTTTGATTCTGTTCTGCAGATGTCAGGGCCTATTGCAATGTTGTGTTACATCCAACACGTGAGTAAGACTTGAGTGATCAGCCCCTCCACGTCAGAGGAGCAGGAGGGTTTCTGCGTGGGTAGTTGGTGGGTCTGAGCTGAAGAGCTCCATCAAGTCTTGCCTGACTAGAGGTCACTCGTGGGCTCCTCATGGTTAACTCTGTACACTTTCATGGTGCCTTCTTAACCTCATGCTCTATTTGTTCTTACTCTCTTGTTTGGCTTCTTTACTGAATTTGTAGGGTTGGGGTTGTCACTAAAAGAAAATGCGTATTCCTAAATATTTTTGCTTCCATCTGTCAGGAGGAATCCATTTAATAAGACTCCATTTATTTTCTCATATTAACTCTTTAAGAATCTAGAAATTCAGTTGTAAACACAAATGCCTTAAAAACACAGGGGTCGCTTCAAAATATGGGTTGCAAAAACCATTAAAAATATCTAGAATAGATTTACAAGATCCCTGGAGCTTCAAGCAAGAACTTTGTTGAGAACATGAAGCAAGGGTAGACAAAGGAGGATTTATGCCTTCCTAATAAGATATTACACTCCAGTTTTTCTTTGCTCACTGAACCATAAGGGCCCTTTCATGTAAAGTGGTGTGGGGTTTTTTTTTGCAACCACAATCTTTAAGGAGCAAAAATACAAAAAAAAAAAAAAGAAAAAGAAAAAAAAAAACTCAAACTCAAAACTCAAACTCAAAACTCAAACTCAAAACTATTGGGAGCAGGAGATATATTCAGGAGAAGACATCAGGCCACCAATCAGATCAAACTTAAAACCGCAGCTACTTTATTCCTCTTAAATTGCAACATGTCTGTACAGGCAACAGCTTGAAAACTAAACATGCTATCTGGCACTTGCACCCGCAGCTTGCATGGATGTCCGTGAGAGCTGAGAGCACCCGATGCTCTGCAGGGTCGGTATGGGGAAGGTGAAAGAAAGCACATGTCACACTGTGGTTTGCAGCAGCTCATCTCCCTGAATACAGTTGTGCCTGTGCTGAAACATTTCCCCCACTCTCTGGTCATTTACCCCACTCTGGAATGTGGATATTAATGTGGCATTCTTTCATGCTTATTTACAGTATTTTTATGTTTCATCATCCTCCTAGCAGGAGGGAAGAGCGGGGAAAAAAGTGTGACGCGCAGTTATAATCATACTTTGCTATGATGTGTGTACATTTATAACTGACTTCAGTGGGGCACAGCAGCATCACTTAATGGGGATGATCGTAGTTCGCCCAGACAACTGATTGACTATCTGCCATATTACCATTACTTCTAATTAATTTCTCAGACTAGACAGCTTTTTTTTTTTTTCTTCCTCAGAAGGATGAAACCAGGATCATCACAAAAATGGACATGGCTGTGAGTGTGCTTTGATGTATGACAAAAACATCTGAGCAGACTGCTCTTAGATGTAGCAAATGTGTGTGGCATTCGTTTTGAATCTGTTTCTTCAAAGGAGAGGTTATCACAAATTTCTTCAGAGGATATCACGGCTCAGTCACTTACCCACCCCATCATTAGTGTGTCCCACTGAAGGGCAGGTACCATTCCTGGAGCAAGGGAAATGGGCACCTTACATAGGCATCAAAAAGAAAATTTTGGGGCAGTGACAGAGGTTTTAATTTGCAGCGCACCCAAAACAGGGAGACATATGTCTGGGTGGCAGCATCTAGCAAAATTAACCACCCTTTTAACCACTGACATCCAATAATTTAACTAAAATTCCATTATTATTAGTGTTCATTTAACCACTTTATCTCCTACCACACCAAGAATTTTTACAGGTTGCTGTATCATGACACCTACTGGCAGAGATAACCAAAATAAATAGATGCAGTTCTTTCTGAACGATGAAATAGATGTTTCTGTCTACACTGGGATTTCTGTTTCACACTGAAGTGATGTGCATACATTCACACGGGCAACACAACCACTGCACGGGATGAGGAGGAAAGGCAGGTGGGGTGTTTAGACTCCAGAGTGTCTGCAAGGGGCAGGTGCACCCCAGGTCGGTGTGTCCCGGGGAAGTATTGCAAACTCAGCTCCTGTGCCCTGGAGTCCAGACAAACCACTTCATTTGGGGGTTTATCTTCAGTTGAAGCTGTGTTTCATTTCTGGTTTGTCCTAGTTAAGAGAGCAGAGCAATCAGGTAGAAAACACCATACCTACCTGAAAAATACAGCTGCTGGTTTAGCCTAGGTTTTTGGAAAGCAATAGCTCATCACTGAGAAGCAGCTTTAACAGATGTATTCTACATGGGCTGCTGTAGGTAAGCTTGAATTTCATTTAATTGAAGTAATGTAACAGTTGATGGACTATTCTGAACACACTAGAGATGGCTTGAAGGTGCTGCGGAGTGAAGCAGTAGAACTGAGCTTTAAACCTTTTTGTACAATTGTCATTGTTGGGGGTTTTTTTTTGACTTACAGACCACCTCACCTTATACTGTCTGTCTTTTGTTGGGGCAAAAATACCCATACGAACAAATACAGAAAACAGATTTGTATGAACTATAATTAGGCAGTGGTGGGTTGAAATCAAAATACCGTATTTTACCATACCACTCCATCAATGGGTGCAGAATTTTCCAAAATGTTTCAAATACATGCAACTTTTTGGCATGTTCACGAAGAATAAAACACTTTTCCGTTACTCAGCGATAACTCCATTGGATTCTGACCCTTTCAACCATTTTACTCCAACTCAGACTCATACTTCTGTTGCCACCTTGAAAACCACTTGCTTCCCTAATGTGTCTTGTTTCATTATTGAATAGATTTTCCCTACTTGACAGCACACTGGCAGTACTTTCATTCCTCAGTATATGGTTTACCAGTGAGCTATTATCTATGTCTGCTCAAGCTTTTGAGATCTAGTCTAGGGTTTCCCCCTCTTATTAAATCACTGTATCAATGTCAGTTATCGAATTGTCATCCCTGTTAAGTTCTTCCACTGTGCATAAATCCATTTTCACACTGCACAAGGCAGAATCAAGCAGCTTTTCCAGCAGTTTACAAGTGGTATGTCTGGCCAATACTTCAGCCGCATAAATCATCTTATGTCACACAAACATGAATGGGAGCTCAGCTGTATGTAGAAAGAGGAGCAAAAGACAGTAAGGATGTCAGAATTTCTCATTTGTTGTTTGGTCTTTCATTCCAGGAAGAAGAAGCACAACAGAAGGAACTTTTGTCCTGTTGCAGGCTGCAAAGCAGTGAAACTGATGGCACAGCTTCCCAGTAGGAAAAGTACCTCTTGCTTTAACCATTTTTTGAAAACTCCAGTTTGAGATGTCAAGATATTTTTTCCCACATGACCATCCCTTTAAAAGCTGTGATTGTATTTTGGCTGCGTACAGTTGGATTTCACCTGGAACAATTTGAAAATAAAAGGTGATTTCACCCCCCACCTCCTTCACTATCTTCACTTGTATTTTCTTTTTGCAAATGAGGACTTGCTTTTGGATGTTCTTTTCAATAGCAAATTACCTCTCACCTGAGATAAGGCTGTGGCAGGAGCCTTCTTGTTAAAGCAGCCTCTCCTGAGACCTTTAACTGATGTATTTACCGTGCATTGCAGCCAACAGAGGCTGAGCCGGGAAATTTGTCTCCTAAGTCCTTGCAGTAAGAGAGTGTTGTTTTCCATTAATTTACACCAGATAAGGTGATATCTAGGACATGTTTTTCCTTGGAAAAAAAGCTTAATTGGGTAATTATAGCTGCAATGCCACTTCCACTGTCATCTTTTCTCCTGGGTAAAATTTCGTGCCAACTCACACAGACGAGTTACTTAAAAGGGAGTACCTCTCCAAGAATCAGCTTTTCAGCTGTTTTGAGGTTATGAGGAATCCTTTCCCAATGCCATCCCCTATAATAGTGCTATTTACAAGCCCAAAGGATGGCTTGGAAGTTCAGAGAACTGATGTTTCAACACTATCCCCATCCCCATGCGCTGGCAATCGCATCCCTAAGCCCTACCAAGAAAGACAGCTGCACTTTGGATGAACTGAGAGTCCTCTGAGCATGGAGCAAAGCACCTGCCTGGACTAGGTGGTGGAAACATCTACATATTAACAATCACTACCACAAAAAAAAAAAAAAAAAGAGAGAAACAAATTCCATTCACACATCTACATTTACTTGTGTATAAAGCCTGCAGGCTGCATTTATATTTGATTCTCTAATCCTCCCGCTTCTTGGTAGGCTTTTTCTTTTATTACTGACTCACTGGCCCCAAACCAACCAAATACATACTATTACTGTGCTCCCCTTCCCCATCCATCCCCACCACGTCAAGGGCAAGAGGGAAGGGGACCTCAGGAGGGAGGCTCAGCTCTGGGCTCCCGAGCTCGCAGCAGCCCCACCTGCTTTTGCTTGGCGTGAGGAAACCGTGCCCTCAGGGATCCCAGCCTCCGGATACAGCAACCAATTTTTCACCTCTGCTCAGGCAATCGAAATCTTAAGCTTATCCTGAACACACCAAATCTGTGCGTTTCTTTTCTTCGTGTGCCATTGTGTGTGTTAGAGGAAAGAGTGTGGATCAACAGCTGCCTTTAGTCAACACAGTCAATCGGCTTAAGAATGTAATCATCTAGAAAAAGGAAGGGAGGCTAAACTGCTGTCACTTGCTGCTAATAAAAGTTACAGCATTAAGCAGCAGCGGGAGAGAGGCTTTTGTTCACTCTAAGTGAGCATTTGGCTCTCTGTGTGCCTTATACTGTGGCAACACCGTACACTGAGAAGGGCCCTTACAATGGAGCAAACTTGGAGGAGACATTTATTCAACGTGCTACTTACTCCGCCATTCATTCCCAGCGTCCCTGCTAGTTCGGTGAACATTAGGGCTTGAATAAAGCTTCCCTGTCCTCTACCATCTAATTCCGCACTGTTAGGCACAATCCAGTGGGTTTGTTTCTTGGATTTTGGGGGGGGGTGGTGGTGGTGGTGTCTTTTTTTAAACAGCAGCTGGTTGGGTTTGGCACGGTAATTACCGTTGTGTCGTAAATTCAGCATAATGGCTGCACGGCAGGACCAAGCAGGCAGGCTGTGAGGCAGCAAGCCCTTGCTTAAACAAAAGAGTGCCTTTTATAAATAGTAATATTGGCCAGGAAAATTATTAAAAAAATATTTGCAACCAACTGTGGGCTCAGTTACCTGACAGATATCATATTTTAACATGTCCTCCCCTTTAAATATATTATTTCTCTTACCTTATTTGGGATTGTGGGTTTTGGGGGGGGTTTGGCTGAGTTTACTTCTGATGTAGCAAGCACTAGGAAGGATGCTGGAGTCCTGTTCATCCGCAGAAGAGATGAACATTAATTCGGACTTCTGCATTGCCCAATGTGACTGAGGAATGATACGGGAAATCAGACACCACGGAGCTAGTACTTACCTGATGATTCAGGTCTTTGTGTCCTCCTTGAGACCTTCAAGGAGCTTTACCACTGTTGCCAGTAACTGTCACGTCCACTGTAAACTGCAAGAAAGGAGTAAAATCACTTTAGATAGACATCTGAACTAGTTACCTGAAAAGTTATTCCCTTTTTCGGTATTGCTAACATGCTGGGATGAAACAAGAAAACCAAGGCTAAGACAATTGATCTAACCATGACAAAAAGAAAAGTTCAATGCCCAAATACAAGACATGAAAAAATGAAGCCAAGATTCAAAAATGGAAAATATTCCTAACTAAAACAACAACTAAAACAACAGCTACTCGCTCCCGCTAGTTGTCTCTAGGAGGAATCCCAAATCTAATGAGTTTTCTATATACTTTACAAACTAAGTAAATATAAAAGCAGTGCTATAGCTGTCCACATTGTAGAAATGGTGATTTCACCAAACCACTTGGGAGCAAAAAAAGCTGCCCTTCATATACAGAATGTTGAAAAAGGGGGAATATTTTAGCCTGTCAGTGGCTAGTCTTTAGTTTATCATTAACATTCCTTCTTTCTCTTATACTATTGTTTGTAACATCAATAACTGGGGAGCTTGGGATGGCAATCTATTAAGATTCAGTTAAGCAAACGTTTCTCTGCTCCTCTGAACCAACTCCTGCGCTCCACTCTGCATACACTGCACTTGGGAGTATTAAAACCGTTAAACAACAAGCGTTTAATGTAAGCCAGCGTTAAGTGTATCCAAGATGCTGGGATCAGCCCTTGAAAGAAAGCTTAGTGTGGTATTTCAGACAATGTCAGGTGCAGACTTTAATTGTAACTCACCGCAGTTTGCTGCCCTGCGTGGGGAGAAACTCTGGTCTGTGCAGGTCAGAAGCCACAGCCCCCGGTGCCCAAAGGGTGGCTGCAAAAGCAGCAACCAAAAACTCCTCATTTGAGTTATTGCTGACCACTCAGTGTTGGCCAGAGGCCTTTCTGCCAGCGGGGATGGACAGGCAATGCGCCCACCAATACCACTACACTGGAGTTCATCCCGTGAAGGACAACAGCGAAGCTGATGGCCCACCAAGGCTCGGGGAAGGGGCAGTGGCATCGCACTGTCCCTTGTGAGGTCTTGACTTTTCTTACCTGAGAATTAAGTTGCTCTCTGGGTAAGGTACGCAAGTTAAGGGGTCCAGTGGCAGTCAGGAGCAAGACGTCGTTCAGCCCAGAGGTTTGGCACTTAGCCTGAGCTCCTGAGCTGGACGTGACAGCCTGAACCCGCAGAGGCATTTGAGGAAGGAAAGAAGAGCAGGCTTTAAGCCTGCCAGTTGTGTGCCTCCCTGGTACAGTAATACCAGAAACATGTCATGGGAAGATTTAAATAGAAAGTGTTCCATTTAATGGGATTTCGGTCACAGTACTGTGGATCTCTTTAGCAGCATAAAATGTACATTTGAAGCACTGCCCCTTTGCCTTAAATTTCTGACTCATTTTTCTTTGCTAGTGCCTAAATGGTGGGCACTTTTTTTTTTTTCAAAGAGAGAAATGATCTGCAGCACATCATAGGCAATTTGATGGCTTAACATATTGCACTGCCGGCTGCTGAAGGCAAAATACCAACCACTGCCTCTGGTTTATCTGTGTTATATGCTAATCGATGTAACTGCAAGAAAAAGGAATTCATTATGGGAACGTACAGTTGATTTCATCGAACAAGGACACTACACAAAACAACAAATATGGCACCCCCTCTTCAATTAAATAATTTTCTCTGGCTTGTATTTTGCTTCTTCAGACACCATGTTACTCCAATCCCTTCTTGCTATATTGAAGAAGATCAGGCTTCATGTGTGAGACCGAGACGGAGAAAATAGAAGGGGTAAAAACAGATGAGAGAGTAACTGGCAAAGAGGACAGGGAAGGAGAAGGTTGGTGAGATGGGAAGAAGTAAAAGGTATGTTTTACAGGACAGGAGGGTATGTACCTACATTTTTCATCATTTTGCTATCATGTGCCCCAGTTCCAAGTTGCTTAAAGCCCCATCCAGCCTGGCCTTGAACATTTCCAGGGACAGGGCATCCACTGCTTCCCTGGGCAGCCTGTTCCAGTGTCTCACCACCCTCAGAGTAAAGAATTTATTCCTTATATCTATTCTAAATCTACCCTCTTTCAGTTTAAAACCATTAACCCTTGTCCTGTCACTACACACCCTGTTAGAGTCCCTCCCCGTCTTTCCTGTAGGCCCCCTTTAAGTACTGAAAGGCTGCTTTAAGGTCTCCCTGGAGTCTTATCTGCTCCAGGCTGAACAACCTCAACTCTCTCAGCTTATGCTCATAGGAGAGGTGCCTCCAGCCCTCTGATCATCTTTGTGGCCCTCCTCTGGACTCGCTCCAACAGGTCCATGTCCTTCTTATGTTGGGGACTCCAGAGCTGGATGCAGTACTCCAGGTAGGGGCTCACCAGAGCAGAGTAGAGGGGCAGAATTGTCTCCCTCGACATGCTGGCCACGGTTCTTTTGATACAGCCCAAGATGGCGTTGGCTTTCTGGGCTGCGATCGCACATTGCCGGCTCCTGTTGAGCTTCTCATTCATATTTGTTTTGCTTTCCCGCCTTTCTCCTAACCCCTCAGCCAGAAAGGCCCCTGTAAACAGTTTCCAGCTCAATGCATCACTGTGTGCACATGCAGCACGAAGCATACCTCCAGCTCATCTCTCACCAGCAGCAGTGAAAGAGGTCAGGCTCCATGCTCCTAAAACTGTAGTTTGGCATGGACCTGCAAGGTCCCAGGTGAACCCCACTTTCGTCTGTTGCTTACAAATAGTCTCATCCTCTTAGTGATTTTTATTTTGTTCTCCTTTCTTCTCCAGGTCAGTATCCTGGAATTTGTCTATCCAGCCAACATATTTTAACACTCCTGCTGAAGGGTTAAAGTGCTAGGTCTCAACTTTCTTGGGAGTTATGAGCTACAGCTTCCTTCCAGCCCTGCAGCCATCCACTCTCCAGCAAAGAGGATAGCCCATTCTGTAGAGACAGAATTATTCTTTTATAGGGACAGAGAGCAGAAGAAGATATCCTGTACATAAGGGTGTTCCTCCTCATATGAAGCTCCTTTTTCCTTGGTTTCTTGGTTCAACTGCAATTCATGCCACCACATTCCTGAAAACTCTGTTCTCACAAGTGTGTTCCCACATCCCAGCTCTGGTTCTTTGCTCTGGCCTCCACATGGTATAGAACTGTATTCCTAAATAACTGAAATATATATTATTACTTTAGGCTGAAATAAAGTTAGGTTCTCTGTATTCTGCTCACTAAACAAGGGATTGTGTTTTTAACCTCAGTGCAGGCATATTAGCACCACCCTCCACTTTGATGTGCTGAAAATCGTCCTCTCTCCCCATTCTTTTTGATGTCTTTCTCTGCAAGACACCCAGGCATGATCATACACCAAAGCATTTCGCGTGTTTGCAATGAGCTGCCCTACGTACCTCCTCATCTCCCCACTGGAGTCCCAGCACCTTGTGGTTGGCTCCAGGTCCTCGGGCAATGGCATGCCTGAAGAAGGGGGTTCCCATGAGCCATGTGCAGTTGAGCTGCGTGTGCTCTGTGTTGGTAACAGTTTTCCAGCTCTTCTTTGCGATGAGCAAAGCCCCAGCAGGTGACCCTTGCCATTTCCAGCAGTGATGCTGCTGAGGCTCTTTGTAGGCTCAGTTCTGCATCTGTTGAAATCTTTGTACTCACTTCAGTGGGTGCGGTTTTGACCGTCACAAAAGGCATGACTACACTAGGTGTATTTAATGATTCAAAGACTTCCTTCTCTGCAGTACGTAGTTTACCCTCCAACAGCTTTCACTTGAGACGTCCTCTGATTACTGTTCCTGTTCTACTTTAACCTTTTTCTTTATTGACCTCTGTTGTTCCTTGCTTTGATACATCATCTACTTTTAAAGTTTCTCTGTCCTATTACCCATTTTATTTTTGTCCTTTATCTCAAGCCAGCAACTGCATTTTCTTGGCCTTTACACAGAAGTTCACCTGATGGCTCTATTTCAGAATGCTACTTTGAACTTGGTTTAAAAAAAAAAATAAAAATTTAAAAGTCACAATTGACAGCATTTGCTAACGGTTACTACTAAGTGGTAACTAGTGTAACACAGTTATTTCTCCCCTTAAGAAGAGCTATCAGCAATGGACCTTACTATCCCACTGAGTTATGACTTTTTATAGGTTAGCTTGTTTGATCTGTCTTGCTTTTTGTTGCCCTGTCTTTCAGTTGGAACCTCGTCCCTTTGCCCACCTTCCTGCCACAGCAAATAAAGAGATCATGTGTTAGAGGGCAATTGTTAGCATGGCTTTTCTTGATTAAAAAATTAAGAAGTGATTCAAAAAGTCTTTTTTATTATCTTAAGTATTTTTTAGACAAACTCTAGAAAGCTGAATTTCATGGACAAGTGACAGGGCAGTATTTCTGAAGTGCAGTAATCTGCACGTTATCCTGTGATGGTCCTGTAAGTGCTACCTTAATCACAAATGGTGCATATTAATGAAGGTCCTCACCAGATGAAAGAGAATGTTAAAGAGTAGATGAAGCTTGATGGAATTAATACAAACGACTTTGAGTTGCGCTCAGATTGAGTCAAACAGCTTCTAGCTATGTTTCTGCAAGAGGGGGAGGGGGAAATCCCAAGATGACAGATGCCGTGCAGAGCAAAGCCTTTTCCAAAGAAAGAAATAAATCATTTATGTACAGTATTCACTAAAAACTGCAGGGGGCAAGAGACTGCAGGTTTTCCTTTCAATAGGGAAATTCCCTATATATATATACACAGCATATATATAATAATTGCTGTTGCAAACAGACACAGTAGACAGAAAGTGAGTCCGGATAAGAGTCATTCCTTTCCCTGTGAAGGAACATGGCAAAGTTACGCCTGGGGTACTCATCTGCTAATAACATCGGGATTGTCTTGTTGCAAAATGAAAGGAATGTCTAACTTCATCTTTCAAATGTCTGAAATTCTATTGTTCAATTGGACAATCCCAAATGCACAATTACAGCCCATCTGCCTAAACACGAGAAGCGGTCACAGAGCGTACGCAGAGTTGCAAAGAGAAGTGGTTGGATGGGGTTTGCAGGAACTGGGGCAGATCGCTGTGCTGCAGCGCTGCCCCTTTTGTTGAACTCACTAATTCAGTAAGGTCAGTGGTGTAAGCAACTGTTGCCACAACCGTATTCTGAGGAAGTTTTGGGGGTTCATTTTCAAAAGAAAACACGATTGCGAACAGCAATCCAGTGACTGTCTCAAACTTCACAAAGGTGCCCGCCCACTTAGGTGCTTAAGCACACAGGAAAAAGAAACTCTTATGGTCTGATGTACGGCAATGAATTGGAAAGCCTTCTATGTACCGCTTCCCCCTCCTCGTGTTATGATTGTTATTGTTGAATTTCTGTAAGCTGCAGGACCTTCTCCCCAGCTGGAGAAGCCTCCCAGTGCGAGGGCTTCCCCCCAGACCCGGCGCTCAGCCCTCCCTCCTGCTCCTCCAGTGTCCCTCCTGCACAGGGGCCACATCGCTGCTGGGATCCAGCCGTTTCTGGCTAGTCAATGGTCCCTTGAGGCCTATTAGCCACAGACATTGTGGAGAGGAGCTCTGAGAGCCTACTACTGATCTCTGGCTGAGTCACCTCAAAGAAGGAACAGCCTGTAACTCTTTTTGGCCTCTTTCCTTGAGTTGTGCTCTCAGAGGATGACAGCAGCAGAATATCTGGGTGTCTCATACACCGAAGTTAACAGAAGCACTATTCATCATACGCATTCTCAGAAGTGTATTAATCATCGTAAGATATGCTTTTAAATATTTCAAAGGTGTGATTTTTTTCAGTAGCAGCATCTGTTCTTTTCAGAGGGAAGTTTGTGACTAATGACACTAATGGTACCAATCTCAGCTAACAGAGCTGAGGTCATATATGCACTTGCAAATCAATTAAGTGGCTAACCTATAAGCATGCCTGCCATGTACGCGGAGACAAGAAAGCCCACCCAAAACCGAGGTTCCCAGGGGAAAAACAACCCCGTGCTGAAAAATTAAGCTGTGGTTGGCAGGTCTGGTCCATGTTCCAGCTCTGCCACGTGCATCATAACTTTCTCCTGCCGTCGGCAGCGCTGCATCGGTTCACCCCACTCGCGGACCGGGCCCTGTGTGTTTGAGAGGGTAAAGTCTGAAGTTGTTGTTGGTGTTTCTCTAACATCCTGGCTTCGCATCTGTTGGAGGTAAGGAAACACTGGCATATCTTATCTCCTCGAGCCCTTGCTGCGATAGCGGGCGCGCACATGTTGGCTGTCAGCTAAACCCACAAATGGCTTAATGGCAAGTACATAATAGCCCGTTAGCACAGGTTTGCCTGGGATGCTGGCAGGTGTTTACACGAAATTTCGCCCTGCTTGTCATAGCGTATAGGACAGCCAGCACCTGGCAACCTTCTACCGAACAACACATTCTTTAATTGCTCCGAAGCGCTAGCAGCAGCTGCCGCCAACCTTGTTAAATAAACAACAGGTTCCGCACCTGCCCGAGCAAAATCCTGACCTGGCTCCCAGCCAGGCAGCGGGCGTGCAGGTAACCTGTCCTTCCCCCCCCCTATACAATGGCCTCGGGGATTAGTGGGAGTCCCTCAGTATTGATTTGTCCTTCGGCTGCGGAGGTTCACCCTGCCCTTCTCTCAGGACTGTTTTACTGAGCTGGGAGATGTGAAAATCTCCCTAATCAGATTTCTGGTTTATGGGTGATTCTTGTCACACACACACACACACACGCACACCCATACAACCCCCCAGACATACAGGCACAATGGTGATGAGAAAAAATGACCATGGCATGATAGCCAAGTGCCTGTCCCTTGTAGGGCCCTTTGATACAGTACGGAACAATTCAGAGTTGTTCCCGAGGATCCAAAAGCTTGGTCCAGGACAAGGCTTTTTATTCTCCAAGGCGTGAAGCTGTGCAAAAAGCTAGATTTCAGTTAGGTATATCCAGCAAAGACAAGAGAACTATGTATCCTGGCTTGTAACAGCTGAGCTTGTACTCTCAAAGCCGTAAATAATTATTTTATCATTCCCCTTTCTATCAGGTTTAATTTAATCTTGGCATCTTATTAGATTCTACAGTAAATACACTTGCCTGGATGCACAAACTTACCAAATCAGGAGGAATAGTGGGGAGGAGAAGCTACTTACCTGCCGCCAGGATACTTCCCCTCTGGTTTTCTATTTTCCCTCCCCTTCATTCTGTTGAAGATGTGCTCTGAGCCACACCATAGCATCTCTTCCAGCCTCCAGCCAGTGGCAGGTGCCTGAAGAGGCTGCACATGGGGCACAAATGAGTAAAAAGTAATAAATGCAAAGGTTCTTGTTATTCACGTGTGAGACAAAAGCCGCTGTAAGAGACAAAGCAATTACAGCAAAGAGAGTGGAATTCCAGGTGAATGCTAGGGAAAAAAGCAAACAAAATAACCTCCCCCAAAACAGGTGATAAAAGATCAAGCTGGTCCATTTAAAGATGTATGGGACTTAGTTTGGGGCAGCACTCTGAGAGCAGAGTACCATCCTAATTGTGCTCTGTTCTTTTGATCTGTAGAGCAGGATTTTCTCCATTTACATATTCTCTTGAAAATTAAAAGACAGAAAATACTTAGCAGCAGTTCTTGTACTACAGTTTTAACACACAGCCACAGAAAGGACCATCTGTTGGGTCTCTCAGCTACACGAGAGATGAAAGGGAAAAGGTGAAACAGGAGCACTGCAGCTGTTTTGTAGTTCTATATCCCCCCAGTCATAGGGATGTATTAACTATGCTTTGGCAGCATTAAATTCCTGACAGGGACAAGTTATTTACTACTAATAGGCCACAAAAGCAAGCTGGCACAGCAAATCCCCCTCACACAGTCATATAGAGCTAATAAACCACTAATGATTATCAAGAAACTATTATTTGCATTTAACTATTTTCCAATAAATCGCCATCAGCCTGCTTTGCAAACATAGCTGATAAATACAGTAAATGCTGTTAAAGCACAAGACTGAAATACCCGCGTGCCAGCACTGGCCACCGCCTCTTCTTATGCTCTGCCTTTCAAACACCATGGGGCTGCAATCACTGCCCAAGTAAAATTCTGTATTTTTAATAGATTGCCTACTAATTACACATTCAAGTGACAGAAGTGATTTTATTGAGCAGAAGTGGGGGTTTCAGCTCAAGTAGCTCCGAGGGGATCTTACCTTTGCCTGTTTGTGGGATCACGTTGCCTTCTAGTGGCTGGCCACAGCTCCCTCGTACCAGGAAGGTTTTAGGATACTCCACAAACGTATCCAGAGGGCAGGATGTTTTCTTAAGTCCTTCTAGGGAAGAAACAACTGTCTGACAAGACTTGTGCTTTGTATTGTTTAGGAGGAAAGACAGAACAGTCACAAGTCTTTTTTTTTATATACGTTACTGCTTCTTTTAGGAGAAATTTTGAGTATGTTTTAAGCTCTCCATAACCTGTAGCAAGCAAAAGCGAGGGAAGTTCATCAGCTCATGGTGCTGAATAGACCCGTCTCTTCTGCAGGACCACAGAGAAAGAAAGAAAATTTAAAAAAATCAAGAAAAGTGAACTAATTTCTTTCAAAATACTGAATGCACAACAGCCACGAGAACAGGAGCTGAAGGAGAGCTCCGGGACGAGGTTTGCCTACTGGACTCTGAGAACCAGGGTGGTCTCCGTCTTAGCAAGTGGGGAAAACCAGGTACTGCTAAAAAGTAGAAATAGGTTGGGGAAATATTTAAGCCAGTAGGTTCAGGAATGCAGGGGAGAAAGAGAGATGACAAAGCCAGATGGGGCAGTGTGCCCTCCCAGGTTTGCTGGGGGGAGAAGTCCCTACTGAGGCAGCTAACCAAAGCGCTTTTCATCTGCACGTATAAAAACAATTTCATCTGCAGTGGCTGCACTTGAAAAGTGTTGGCTGCTTCAGCAAAATACTTTCTTGTGGGCTTGATGTTGATGGTCCATATTACCTTCAGGATCATATGCGGGGCTGGATCCTAAAATGCATATCTGCAAATGCAAGAAAAGTCAAGAAGAGGAATTAGAAATGATGGCAAGAAAACAGTGACTAAGCCGCATCACTGAAAGAGGGAGCCACATGAAAATGGCCAAAGCTGCGCACTATTTAAAGAAACACAGATATGGAAGGCAATTTTATCCTCTTTTGATGTACAAAACTCAGGCTGGGAAGGGGTGGGGGGTGGGTGGAAATAAAGGTTGGACGCAAAGACCAGAGGGAAAGGAAACAGAATTACAGCTGAAAATTAGAAGCAGGAGGCAAATTATTGGAAGAACAAAGACTGGATTGTCAGCTCAGAGGGTGAAAGAAAATGTGACAGTAAGTAAAATGTGAGAGGCCTATTACAAGAGAGCTGAAGAAAATGAAAACAAAATGGCAAGAAATTTGAAGGAAAGATTTTCAACTGCAGAGACTACAAGGAACAAGTGGTCAATGACAGACGCATGGGCCTGGAGAGGAATCCAGTCACTGACGGGGTGGGCATTTTTTAAAATTCAACACCTCACTAGCACCCCCCTGCTTCAACAAATAAACTGTTTTATTATTGCAGAAGACGTAAGGCCCTCAGTGCTGAGGACTACTGATTAACATAGCTAAAGAAAAAAATGTTTAAATCAAAATGGGATGTTTCCCCTCAAACTATTATATGCACGTACAGAACAGCATTATATAAGAAGTCAGATTAGGCTGTGGCAGTCCTCCCTCTTGGCTCCGTAATCTCTGAATATACTTGCAACACATGGCTGTGTCGTTCCCACCTGTTCTCCAAAACTCTGCTCATGCACACATTGCATACATAATGGGGAAAAAAAGCAACGCATACGTGAGCAGCAACTGCCTTCAACGCAATCTGCACAAGATAAACATGACCAAGATGAGTTAAACACATGAATACACCATGCAAAATCCAAGACTGTTTCTTCTGCTCAGAGCTCTCAGCACTGACTCTTGGGAAGCTGCCAGTTTGAAGAACGTAGCTCATCTTCCTTGAATATCCAAGCAGCAGGGATGGTGGAAATACAGCTTTCCTCTCCTCTACTCTATTCTTTATATAACTGCAACTCTGAATCTCCTGCAAAGTATAGGAGCATTAATTGATATACATTCGTATAGCTCTTTTTTTTAAACCCAATAATAAAAAATAAGAGGCTCCTCCTCTGAATCTATATGTAGCAAGTTTGTATGACTTATTATAATCCATCTCCCAAAGAAATTACCATCCAAGTAAGTTAAACACTTTATAGAATATTCCTGTCAGTCCAGTGAAGGACCAGATGCATACAAGACTGAATTTAACCTACTGATTGCCTTTTTTTTTTTAACACCATAGGCCATCAGCCACTTTTTTTTTGTCTAATGTTAGATTCTTTGGCAACATCACACTGCATGATAAATGCAGAATGGCTTGAAACACAGGAATATGGTCTTCCAAATTGTCACCTGCAAACTCAGGTAACAAAAAGAAAGAGGAGAAGGAAGGAGAGAGAAGGAGAAGGAGAAGGAGAAGGAGAAGGAGAAGGAGAAGGAGAAGGAGAAGGAGAAGGAGAAGGAGAAGGAGAAGGAGAAGGAGAAGGAGAAGGAGAAGGAGAAGGAGAAGGAGAAGGAGAAGGAGAAGGAGAAGGAGAAGGAGAAGGAGAAGGAGAAGGAGAAGGAAAAAGGAAGAGAAATGCTAGAAAAATGTTACTAGCAATTTCCTTATTGTTTTGGTGGCTCAAAAACTTAACACTGTTTTCTAATGAAATGTCACCTAAAGTATTCAGAGGACTACCTCTTAGAAAAAGAAAATACCCCAGACTACTGTAATCACTATGGACTATCTAATGAGATGATCCTGAAGGTAATATGGACCATCAACATCGAGTCTGTAGGAAGTATTTTGTTGAAGCAGCCAACACCTTTCAAGTGCAGCCACTTCAAATGAAGTTGTTTTTGCATGCAGATAAAAAGAGTTTGACTGTGGTAAACAAAGGAATGCATTCAGTATAGGGTAACTAATCACTGTAACAGTCTGCCACTAACTGCAATACCACCTCACTCTGAAAACAATAAACTTACCCCTAAACTTGAGAAAATTATCCAACTTTTAAGGTAGTAATCCATTTTTCTTCAAGAAAGATAAAAAACCTCCCCCTCCAAGAAGCTGATAAGCCTGATAAGGCAAAGGTATTTATATTCAATAATTCTACAATACAATCCTTCCAGAAAGTCATAGCATAGGTCAACTGAATAGTATTCGTGAGATAGATTGAAAGCAGAAAAGATAGTGGAGTTCAGATTTAAAATATAAAATCATTGGGATTCAGTTCGATGAAGTAATGCCAAGGGAGAATTCAAAATTTCTTCAGTATTCTCCAGGTTCATCATAGCACATTGAATAAAAATCAAAATGTCTGTCCCTTAATCTTCCAGAAAGGATTAATAACCAAGGTAGGCAGTGTGGAACAATATTAGTGTTCATGTCTATGAATTTAGATATTCACACTACCATTCTGCATTTCTAACTTCATTTATTTAGCGAAAGACTAAAATAAAGGCTGGTAACTGTCATGGTTTCAGCTGAGATAGAGCTGACTTTCTTACAAGCAGCTGACATAGTGCTATGTTCTGGATTTGGGATGAGAAATGGTGTTCATAGCACACTGGTTGTTTTGGTTGTTGCTCGGCAAGCAAGGCCTTTTCTGCTCCTCACACCGCCTCACCAGCAAGTAGGCTGGGGGTGCACAAAGAGTTGGGAGGGGACACAGCCGGGACAGCTGACCCCAACTCACCGAAGGGATACTCCATACCGTGTGATGTTATGCTCAATATACAAAGCGGGTGGAAGAAGAAGAAGGAAGGGGAGGGGGACGTCTGAAGTTATGAAATTTGTCTTCGCAAGTAACCATTATGCGTGATGGAGCCCTGCTTTCCTGGGGATGGCTGAACACCTGCCTGCCCATGGGAAGTAGTGAATGAATTCCTTGTTTCACTTTGCTTGTGTGTGCGGCCTTTGCTCTACCTATTAAACTGTCTTTATCTCAACCCACAAGCTTTTTCTCAGCTTTACTCTTCCAATTCTCTCCCCCATCCTGGATGGGGGGAGTAAGTGAGGGGTTGTACGGTCCTTAGTTGCTGTCTGGGATTAAACCACAACAGCTTTTACATCAGCATCTCCAGCTACGCTTCACAGGCACAAGGTTCCATCCCCTTGTGGATGCAGGCAAAAGCTTTTTATTCCCAAGCAGTTATTTCTTATTTCCAGCATAAACAGAGACACAACCACTACACAGCTCAGTGTGTGTGTAACACTTCATTATAATTCTTCCCATATTGCCACCAAGACAAAAAAATCAGTCTCCTGGTACCCTGTGCCTGGAACCATATTAGCCTCTCTATTTGCAAGCAATGAAAAGAACATAAAATGCCATCTTAGATTCAGAAAAAAATGTCAGCATATGGATGACTGATTTCATAGGAGGAACCTTAAAATATAAACCAAGCAGCTTTGCTGGGAGGAATCCCATTCTAAACAGGCAGAGTTGATTCATCATTTTGCTTCCTTTTAACTTAATCACTCACTCTGAAAGTGTTAAAAGAACACCATGTTTTTAAAAACCATGAGGAACTCATTAGTTGTGTCTACATGGCATTTTCAGTACTGTCATTATCTTATTCTGCCCACACTTAGAGTGAGCTGGAAGCAAGAGAGCTCTGAATGAAAGGTAGACAGTCATGCTTGCATAAAACTGGGCCCAAGCTAATAAGCCTTGCTGAGAATCAGATTTTTTTTGTTGCTGTAGGTTGGCAACACATTAACATGGCTCTGTAGCTTCCAGTAAGGCTATAGCATCAGTGAAGTAAGCTCATGTCTGCTCAGGGCGTCTGTAGACATATTCACAGACTGGGGGTAAAAGAGAAGCAAAACAGAGGGGTTTATTCGCTACAAACAACAGACTTGGTGCCTGTGCTGCAGTCATCCCCAGCGCACCAGTCAGCAGAGTCAACCTGCTGTTAGTAAGGAAGCGCCGACTAATCCTTCTACGTCATGTCTCGGGGAGTGTGGAGCCATACGACAGCTTCCAGAGTCACAGCTCCGTCCCCGGTCTGCTGCGGAGCCAGCCCAGCTGTACCCCACGGCTGCTGCAGGGGCCGTGTTACAAAGCTAACAATTGGCTTATGATTAGTCTTAATTTTCCCCTACCGGCCATAGATTTGGTCTCTTCTTTTACAAATATTGTAATTAAGGTGATGTGAATGCTTAGTAATCCTGATTTACAGTAATGACATATTATCCATTCCTAATTGCTATTCAATCCTAATTGTCTCCTTGGAACACATACCTGATTGAAAGAAATTTTAAAGTCAAGAACCAGAGCAATGGCTTGGGATCTGAGGCCACTGAGGACAGGGCAGGAGAAGGTCTGTCAAAGTCAGAGGAGGTAGCAGTGCAAGAGAGTCGAGTACAGCTATCAGACAGACTCTACCATGCCTCTGCTTCTGCCTGGAAATTCCATAGCTGTAACACCAGCTCTGCATCCGATGTTAAAAAAAAAAAAAATGTCACTGTGGAGTGTGAGACACCACATGTCAGAAGTGTACTGTGAAACATATGTTCATGTTTTCCCTTTAAGACAGAGTGTTTCACATTTTGGGGTTTTTTATATATACTTTAGATTACAGATGAATCTATTGTACCAAAATACTGGCAGCTGCTTTCCAACATGGAAGACTGCCTTCCACGTTCAGCGAACTCTCCAAGCTTTTGACTGTAAAACATTTGAGCAGGTTCTTGTATATTGATATTCATTACCTGTACGGTTTGCATAACAGACACGCAAACAGCCCAATCAATAATATCAGCTCGTATTGACTAGCTATTTCTACCCTGAAATAGGAATGTCAGGCTTCAATTGATTCACATTCATGCACTGTGTAAACATAATTTTAAATTAACATGTACGAGCTAGAGCTCATACTATTATTACCGTGTGGAGTAACCTGGGGGATGCACCGTGGCACACAGCTGGTGTACTAGACAGAGCTAGTCAATAAAACGCAAAGTATAATTTGCCACCTAAATATCCCATAAACTCCAGCCGCTGCTGGCTACAAAGCCATAGCAACAGCCCATTCTTGTGCTCGCACTGGTAACTCCCCGCAAGCTGCAGGAGGGGCAGTGCGAGAGGGTACGAAACACGAAACACGGCTAACCGAGCTGGGGCTGCCCGGGAGGAGGAGCTGTGGCCGCAGCTCGGGGAAGCCAGAGGAGGGACAGTGCCTGGGATACAGGGATGCTCTGGGTACCAAAATACCTCTCTCTTACTTTGCTCTACATCACACCGGAGAAACAGGCTCCCACCCACCTTGCACAACTGAATAGAAAGAAAAAGTTAGCTTACGTGGCACGGTCTAAATATTTGTACAACTTCAGGTTATGATTGGCTTTTTGTGCTGCGCACGCTGGCCTTTCTGCACATAATCCATAGGAGTGCATCTCGGTTTGGGCAAGTACCAGGTTCCTGTTCAAACAAGCAAGCTCTGAAGACCCAGGAAGACCCCACTCGCCCTCTCTCTGAGCACCACCAGTACCACCCTCGCTCTTTCCTCCCCAGGTGCCTGCCGCTGTCTGATGCCTTTGTCCTTTGACCCCCCCGAGGAGAGAAAAAGAGAGGTGTGTGATCCCTTATTTACTTACGGGTGACTGAGGTGCAAGTAAGGCCTTTTGCCAACACGCAGAGGAAAAACGTGGCTGAGTAGTGCAGTTGGTTAACTGGTAAACCCAATGCTCCTTAAACCCCAACACATATTTCCGAGCTTCTACAGCACTTCTTTCAGCCCCCGTGCTGCTCAGTGATTCATGGCTCACCCTTTGCAAGGCTTTGATGTTCTTGTCTCAGTAACCAGGGCTGAAAAAAACACCCAAAAGATGTTTTTCCACCAGTTTATACCCTTGCCTGTTACACTGGCAGCCTAGAGTCGGCTCTCTTGGCCTCCGCATCATTTTGTCCTTTCTCTGCTGCCTTGGCAGCGAGTTCCCCAACCTCTGTACTTGCGAGGTGGCCCAAGGAGGGATGTGGCAGAACAAACAGACAATTTTTGGTTATATGTAGAGGTGAAAATATCTAACATGATTCCCTTTTAACTAAGCTACTATCAATTAACTGCAGGGAGGGAGGGAGCAAAAATCTCAAGCTCTAGAGATAATAAAATAGATAAAGTTAAATCCCGTCCTTTCTACCGGGGGTCACTAAAACCTATTTGGTACTGAAATATATTATGAATCATAGGACAGACACTAAGAGCCATAGGAAGAATAGCTTTTTTCCTCATGCTGGAGAACACAAAAAATAATCTAAAAATCAGACAGTATTCACAAACTCCTCTGGAATTTTCTGCCTCTCTTTTGGTACCACCACAAAACCTCTGACAAGATGTTCCAGCTATTTTCTCACCTGTGTTTGCTTGGTTTTTAACAAAGAAGAACCCATAAAAAAGCCAAAAGCAAACTGCTCAGCACAAACACTACCTACATTACCATTATAATGACAGCCTGAATGAAAACAACAACAAAAAAAAAAATAACCAAAGAGCTAAGTAGTTTGTTTTACAAATAAAAAAAAATAAAGAAAAAGGAATTCCTTTGGCAGAAGAGAAAAAGGCGCATCAGCTTCTTGTCAAGTCAGGACCAGACCCTGGTCCTGCATCTCTGCAGTTCCACGAAAAAGTTTCACTGACACTCTCCACTGGTGATGAGAGGGACCATATTTTACCCACCAGCACCCTGATGCTGTAAGATCTCCATGCCCTACATTTTTATCTATTGTGGGCTCATCATCGAGTGTTTTCAAGGAAAAAAACCTGAAGCTTAATGATGAGAAGAAAAAGATACCATAGAGCAGCTGCAGCTGTAATTGGCTGAAGGGCTAACAAATGACCTAATATTCTTCTAGCTAGGATTTATCCAGCTGCTCGCTGTTCTGATTAAATAGGACTAATCCATCAGACGAAAATTGGTTTGCTGGTTCAAGAAATAAACTTACCTGTTTCTTAATTTTTCCTTAATTTTATTATTAGAAGATAAAGCTCCACTTCTCTAAATCTAATGTTTGTTCTAAATTATTCATGGATAATTTTGTAAATTAACACATAAACCTACTCCCATGGATCTCTCTTATGAAGCTGCGGTATCTGATCTTTATTTAAAGCTGTGAATTAAAACAAAGCACAAGATGAACCACTAAAACTCCCAGACTTTTCTCTCAGTGAATGTTTCATACAAGCTACAGTTTTTTCTAGTATTTGACCTCTGAAATAGGAAGCTACCGCAGTTATAATTAGCATTTGAACGATCACAATATATATGTATCATTGTTCCAAATCTGATAAATGCTATGTATTCCAAGATAAATATGCCCTATTAAATGGTAATCAATATGATTTTTTGAGGTCATTTGCTCGCCATCATCAGAAATAATATAAAAGTAGTGTTAAAAATGATTGAACCTTTGACAGGAATATTTTCTCCTAGCACTGCCTATGTGTTGGTACCGTTACCCAGACTAGGGAGAAACAGCTGGTCCTTCATAGGCAAAAAGAATGTACAAACACGTCTAGAGGGTAAATACGTTAAATCTTAATTAGTTTACTTACAAAGCTGCAAAATCCACTCCATGCTCTCTCCTTTCCCCAGCTTGAAAAGTTACCAAAGGTTCACAGGGCTTCACAGGGCACTTTATTTCAGTCCTCTCTCCTGATTCAACTTCTCAGCATCCTGCCCTTAAATCCTGGCTGGCAGACAGGCTCCCGTTTCTCCTGAACACCTCAGTGTGAATAAGCCAGCCACAGACCAACTTGGAGCACTTTCCATCTCATCACCATCTTTGCCTTCACCTTCCTCATACAGAGGAGAACAATGATTCAAAGGCCCGAGCGTGCTGCTATCGAAAGAACTAAGAATTTTAGTATCAGATAGTATACAACAGTATATTACACAGCTTTGGCTAATGTCACTGTGCCTCAGCAAACATTCCGGGTCTAGTGCCAGTAAACATCACTTGATCTGTGAGCAGAACATATATTAAAAAAAAATAATAATAATAAAGGAGGAAAGGGAGAAAGCAGGAAAATACAACAGTAGAACAAGAGCTTCCACTTAGAGGAGAAACTTGTTATGAATCCACTTAATGAGCAGAATGTTCCTTTTCCAGTGACATTTGTAGAAGCCAATTTCCAACGCTGCATGTCTTTTTGCACTGAAATACATGACAAATCTTCCCTGTAAAGTCATTCAAGAGCTTAGCATGCATACAAATAAACAAGAAGTATTCACTGAGGCAGCATTTTCTTTTCCCCATTGCTCAAATGACCTCCATCAATATCATGTTTCACTTCTGTTCCATACGCCTGAGGTCATGTTTCAAGATCTTGCTCCCCATCAGTGCAGAGATTGCCATGGCTTCAGTTCTGGGACACTTTCACTGTTGCAACCAGGAAAGAAAATGGAAATCCTGGAAGGTTCTTCAAATGAAACTAGTGGAATGGACCCTTAAAAGAAACGAAAGGCCAAAAACTGTAACAGTTTATGAATGTAAGATCCAACTTTCAAGTCTGTCTTCATCTACAATAAACAGTGTGATTTAGCTACCAGAGAAACAGAACAACAATCAGAGTTGTAACGTGACTGGTATTTCACAGACGACAGTAGCCTTTGCATGATCTAACTAGCCAGATAAAAGACCATATTTTGGTGGAGCACTGTTTTCTGGCTCTGACAGAGTACCTTTACAAGGTGCACATCTCAGTATTAGAAGAGTTCACTGCTTTACCTGTTAAAATCAACAACCGCAAACTTACTACAAAATGATTGTATGTAAGTATACAAACATCCAAAAGAATCAAAGAAAAAAAGTATCAAAATGTTTACTCTTAAATTTAATTTATATTCTTGTTAATGAATCAGGAGTGTGAGTTTTGAAAAAAAAAAAAAAATCTGCAACGTTGCTTGGTCTGATTTCCCATCTGCTCAAAAACTAAGGCAAAAAAATGGAAGATAACATTAACGAAAGGTGCTATATACATAAAGTGCAACTGAAAGTTATTACTAGGAAGAGCTGTGTATAGATAAGTTCCTTTGGCAAGAATCTTAGATTTAAGCAACCTACTGTCTCGCCTGAGGGACCCAATCACCAGCCACGGGTTCATTTCAACATTTCTGACATTTGGTCCTTAACTCTCTCTGACGTCTGGGAGCCCCTTGGGACTGAGCCCTCCTGGCGGAACAGGAGAGACGGCGGCAGTTCCAGGGAATAGGTTTTTCCTGGGCAGAGTGAGCATTTTCTAGTATTAAAATTGGTGGTAGTCAGCTCCCTGCTAAGATCAGTCCTCACTTCCCATTTTCGTCTTGCAGCTTACATGAAACCTGTGCTCTGTATAAGGCTCGGAAAAGCTGATCTAAAAAGAAATGTCAAGGCTTTTACCATCATAAGAAACAGAGGCTCATAAAATTGTGGTTGTTAAGCCTCCTCAGTCGAGTGAAGCAGGAAGAAAAAAATACATCTAAAGGTTTTAGTAAACACATCTGAATTTGCCATATTGGATAACTGAGTACTGCAATAAAGTGCCAAGTAGAGACTAATACATACTTACATGCCACTAATTTCCTGGTTTCAATAAATCCAATATAATAAAATTGACAGATGCTGTTTTACCTACTGAAGTGATTCATGAAGGGCCTGAAAGTGTAATGCTGCAACAAGATCTGCCATCTGTGCTGGGGTTTGGTTGTTGTTTTTTTTTTTTAAATAAAAAGAACTGACTGGTGAAGAGTGGTGACAGCACATGATTTGCCTCACACAAAATGAGAAGCTTGCCGCGTTTGCCTACAGAGGTAAGAGAATTACTGGACTTGGCTACTATTTTCCTATCCATTGTCCACTCAGACTGTTATTTTGCAAATGCTGGAAAGAAGGAAAAATAAATCAAAGAAATAATTGAAATTTAAAGCAAAATTAGATATTTTTTCATGTCTCCTTTTAAAATTATGTTAATTGGCATGCATTTTTAATGACAACATTAGCAGCGAGTAATAAAAAGTCAGCAGGATCTACACATGGATGAATAACAACACACTAATGATAATTACATAAACCTTCTGTGTAGTGACATGTGGGTCAGGAATTGAATTTGCACTCTCAAATTAAAGCATCTATCAGGTCCTCACATCATCAGTATCAAATGTCACTGGTAGGTTTCATTCTCCCGTATTCAGAGTGCTCTCATAGGTCTGTTTGTTAACATCCAATAAAAGATTATGTTTCGAGGCCAAATCTTGGCACCCAATGGTACTCAACAAGAGTGTGGATTGCAAAAGGGTAGCGACATTTGAGTTTCACAAAAGAGCTTTTTTCAAAAACTTAGAGAATGTAATTTCTACTTTATATTTAGGCATTTGTAAAAGCCTTTCTGATAAAAAGGATCAACTTAAATACATGTGTTATTAGTCATATACTGGCATAACTGCCTTGCTGAAATGGGACCTTTTTTTAAGCGGGTGACTTTAACAGTGAAGATTTAAAGACTGGGCAAAGAGTTTCTGAATTACTGAGATCAGGCCAAATAGAAAATGATTGAAGTCAAATGCAAAGGTTGCCTTTAGTTTCAGAGAAAATACTTTTTTACATCCTTTGTTTTTCGACATAATGGGATATGCTTTCTTGTCATCATAGAACAAGCTGACAAAGTAGCTGAAAATAATTCTCATAAAATCAGAAGAACACATTGTTTCCAAACAGGACTTTATTGTGTGATACCAGGAAACATTTGGCAGAATAAGTCACATAACATGGGCTCTTTGGGAACCCTGAAAATGGCATCCACTCTATCTTGCTTTAGGCACAGGTAGGCCAACTGTTTGCTTACAAAGCCTGTGGTCCTGAGCTACATTGACATATTCAAAACAAAAACTAATCTGATACCTGTTGTATTGAGCATAACTGGCAGCATTTGGGTAGCTGGAGGCTGCATGGCACAAGGTCAAGAGTTGCCCTGAGCAGGTAACCGCTACGTCCAGTCAGCTCTGAAACTGGTGTGAGTAACTCGTTGCCTGCCAAAACTTCAACATCAAAGAAGCATGTTGTGCCTCTGCTCAAATGCATTTCAGAAAAAGCAGCAGCCACAAAGGGCAGGGGACACATGAGGAGATGCTCTTGGGCAGATTCATGAAGGAGCCACAGGGAAGGAGACATTTTGGGGACAACCTCAAGGGATTGCAGTCAGGGGTGACCCATGCCAGGACAGGGGCACCTCTGAGGGACTGTGGCCATGGGTGGCCCTCAGCGGAGAAGGGGGAAAATGAGCAAGAAGCAAGGAGCAGCAAAAAGAAACCATGACCTGCCGGAGCGTGTCCAGAGGAGAGCCACGAGGATGATCCGAGGGCTGAGCACCTCTCCTATGAGGAGAGGCTGAAAGAGTTGGGGCTGTTCAGCCTGGAGAAGAGAAGGCTCCGGGGAGATCTTATTGCGGCCTTCCAGTACCTTAAGGAGGCCTACAGGAGAGCTGGAGAAGTACTTTTTAATAGGGCATGTAGCGATAGGATGAGGGGGAGTGGCTTTAAACTAGAAGAGGGCAGGTTCAGATTGAACATTAGGAAGAAGTTTTTCACTTTGAGGGTGGTAAGGCACTGGAACAGGTTGCCCAGAGAGGTTGTTGAGGCCTCATCCCTGGAGGTGCTCAAGGCCAGGCTGGATGTGGCCTTGGGCAACCTGGTCTAGTGGGAGGTGTCCCTGCCTATGATCATCCCTCGATGATATTCAGGGTCCCTTCCAACCTAAACCATTCTATGATTCTGTGAGGCACAGGACCTGCCCGTGGGCTCAGAGAAGAAATAAGGAGGGATTGAGCGTAATCCACAGCAAAACCAAGGCAAGATGACACTAAGAAGAGGAGAGCACACATGTTTGCCTTAAGATGAGCCTGGGAAAGAGGAAGGGAAGTGAGTTACATAAGTATTTGTTTTCTCATTTATGTCCCCCCTACAATACCTGAATCAGATGGTGTTAACTGGCCATAAATCAACTCAAGTAAAAATACCCTCAGTTGAGACTGTTTTGCCCATGATACCTGTGTCTCTTCAGTTGTAGTTGTTGAAATAGAAAAGATCTAGTGAAACATCCTGTCAAGCTGGACTTCTAAATTTACAATGGATGATGGAGAATCCATCACAACTCTTGATGCTTCAAGATCTCTTCACCGTTTATCAGTTTCCTGTCATTTTTAAAAATGTATATTTTAAATCTCCCAGTTTAGTTTCCAACAATAGATTTTGTTACACCTTCAACAAGTAGAGTGAGCTATTAATAATCCATGTTCAAGTCACTTCTTCAACTACCTTCAGTATTTAGATTGATATAAACCTTCAGAGTGTTTTATCTTCAGATTTTGTAGTTTTTAAATCATTCTAAAGTTGTTTGACAATTCTTATCAAGTGTTCAATGTTATTTATTAGTTACAGACACCTGAATTGGTGCATTTTAGTAGCAGATGCACAAAAGCCAAAGAAAGAGGTAATACAATCTCTCCATTCCAATTTAAATCTAAACAGGTTTGTCTATTGCCAACAAAAGATACAATAATTTGTTAAACTCAGTCTATTAAATTGGATGATTACACATGGAAGGGTAACATATTTTTAACTCAGCCTTTTTGCTTGTGAATTTTACCTTGGACCAATATTTGCTGTGTTAATTTGATAAGCTGTTACTCAGTTTTCATCGAGAAAGTACAAATTTCTTTTCATAGATAGTGTAGATACACAAAAAGTGGTGAAACCATATTTTCTTGAAAGTCAGGTTATATTCTTGGAAGTTCAGCATGATTCTCAGAAAGGATAAATAAAAAATTGGGCTAATTATGTACCAAAGTGCAATATGCATTTAAAGGTAAATAATGGGGAAATGTAGCCAGGCAAATATTTCAAAGAATTAGCATTTTCTTCTCCGAAAAAACTGTCCACTTCTTTTCTATTAAACTATCTATACATATTAAGTATGTATAGATCATTAATATCATGAATGCATACAATGTAATAGTCTAATAGAGCACCTCTCACCTCTGATGCTTCTTGAAAAGGTCAGAACTCCGTCAGGATAACTTCTGATTTTGAGAAGTTATTTTTATCCTGAAATACTAATACCATTTGTCTTAATAGACTTGAGAAGCCAAAGTTAGATTCCTTAGCATGAACTAGAGAAAACCAGATGATTAGCCAAATAATATATATCTCTCCTTAGACAGCTTTATCTATCTGCACCTCCACTTAAATAGCTTCCTTGAGACCAGTCACCTCTCCGAAAGCAATTACAGGCATCAAAAAAAAGGAAGAAATGATTGAGGACGCTTCCCTCATTCAGCACTATGTTTCAGGAGAGGCAGATTTAGATTTACCAGCAACTGCAGCTAGATGGCTAAAGGAATTTCATGTTAAATTAATTCAGTCCTAAAGTTCTGTGCCTTTTTGTTGCCTTAGAGCAAGTTTTACTGGAATTTACAGATCTATGAACTGTGGATTGATTTTTGCTTTTATCAACAAAACCCTACACAAACACATATCTTACAAGCATTATTCAGGATTATTTCTCTTGGATATAGGATATATTGTGTTCAAACTGATTATTTTTACCAGAAATGTCACCTGGGTTCTACCCGTAGTTACCTTTTCAGCATACCAAGCACACTGTGGAATCCTGTCCACTAAATGTCCTTATCAGGTGTTCTCAGAAGCCAAAGTGGTAGTTTTGACTCTTTCACAAGCCAAGATTTCCTTTCAATAAAAAAAAATCACAGGTGAGGCTGATGCATGACTCCAGTATGGAAATGGGATGTGGACAGGGTATGTATTCAGCAGCACTGGAGCCAGATGTAAATATTGGTGACCAAGATTGATAGATTGGTTAATACCCAGGAGAGCAACTCCATCGCCATATATAACTTGAATAACAGAGTCCAAAGAAAAGGCAGAGACAGTATGAACAGGATGTTCATCAATGGAAGCATCCCTTTTTTGTTCTTCATTGAATGTTCTTTCAGCAGAAAGTGGTGGGATTGCGCTTTCACACAACTCACATAAGCCAGGTATAAAAACTATTATGGTGGGACTTGTGAGACTGCATAACCAGTTTGGTGTTTTTCCCCAGTTTGCAATTGAGAAGCAAACCGAAGAAGGATATTGAGAATTGAGAAGCAAACCGAAGAAGCTAAACAGTGAAAAACAGAAGGAGAAGACAACAATAATAATTAATAACTAGCACCATTACTATTTACAAATAATAATTAATAACTAATAACTACAATAATAATATTATTTTCTTTATTGTCATACAGTTTCCGTTTAGTGTTAGAAGGAATCTTTTTCCCCAATTTTTCTATGTATTTTTCCATCTGACATCTCTGAGGACAGACAATTGCAGAAACAGAAATCAAACAAAGCTGATACGTGGGTTTTATGTACTGTCATATACTGAGGAGTCCTATTCAGAGACCAGAATACAGTGAAAAGTCCAAAATAAACATAAGAGAAAAGGATAGTCCTTATGTCAGAAAGATTAAATTAGAAAAAAGAATAAGACCCTGTTCCTATTCACAAACAGAGGACCTCCTTGTTCATCCATGCAGACCTCCTGCGGACTTTGATTGATTTCCTATTTGTAGAGAGGGACAATTCTTGACCTCAGAGTAAGTCATCCTTGAAAATCAGCCAGCTCACCTGGACCCTTCTTTTCTCCAGGGCTGTATCGCTTGGGCTTCTCCCAAGCAGATCCTTGGACTTCTGGATGTACAAAAGAATCACCCTTCATCTTAAGCACATCAAACTGGGTCTCCATTATCCTTTGGAGATGAACATCATTGGGAAATGAGGACTTGTCTCAAAGACAAAACACCCCCCGGTTCCCTCAAAATGTCAGCAGCCAACAAGCGTTGAGGAATTAAACTCTGAGGAACCAAAAGAATTCAAGCAAAAGCAGCAGATGTATGAGACGGAGCACCACTGGACAAGTCAGAGCAGTAAAATGAGAAGGAAAGTAGGTATGGAGGAGACACAGTCTGAGGGTTAGAAGAGGAACTGGAAAGAGGTTACATTTCTGAGACAGAGGAGAGAGAATGAAAAAGTAAGAGTCTTTACACTATACTTACATTATGTTCTTGCCTGGGGAAAAATCCAATACTGAGATTTTGCAGAAGACAATGAAAATTTCAAAAGGTTTCGTAAATACTAGAGACAGGAATTCTTTTCTCTATTAGAGCTCTCCGTTTTCTTTCTACCTTCTGTGAAGTAAATTCTGACTTTCAGAAGTACAGAGTTGACTAACGTGCCAACTTAGAGAGAAGAATGACATTATACTGGAATAAAGTTCAGGTGATGCATGTGTGATGCTGAGGCCAGCCATATAAGCAAGCCACACCTGTATTTCCCTCTTGAGAACATATGGGTGCTAAGCTGCTGAATGAGAGAAACTAACAACACAACAATAAGGACATCATGAATAAAACCTGCAACTGTGTTAATCTTACAGCTTTTCAACACAGCGCCACAGCAAATGACAGAAGGAAGTGTACATACTGAAGATCAAAAGGCTAAAAAATTTCTTAGCACAGACTCAGCCCAACTCAGGGTTACCATATTACTGCCTGAGCTTTTCAGGCTAAAAGCATGTCTATAGTGCACACACAGCAAGTCTGATCTGCTCAGGGTCCGTGAAACTTACTGATGACTGAGGTATGCCTGTAAATGCAATTCACCTCAAACTCTTTATATGCTTTTGCCTTCCCACAACATCTATGCTATTCATGTATTCGTGAAATAAATCCTACGCATCTTGATGGACACTTTGGCCGCATCTACGACTGTAAATTAAGAAGTGTCCAGGACTTCTGCCAGCACTTAAACATGACCAAGCCTGCTAATACACTGTAGGAGTATCCTCTGCTGAGGTTCTGGTTGCTCCAAGAAGCACCATTCCAGGACAGTCCCAAGGCTGGCTCTGCCCGTTGGCCTGAGAGCTCACAAGCGTCCCCAGGCACAGGTCACTCCGGAGCGTAGATAGAGCCAGCATGACCTGCTGGACAGCAAGAAATTTTGAGCAAGGTCTTCCTATCTACTAGGGTAATACTTTACAGCAGAAAAAGAAGATTTTGTCTGGCAGATATGCTCTGTAACTAGGATGTAACTTTTATGCATAACATATCCAAATGCTTATGTAATTAAGACGTAATGGTGATTAGTAGCACCCATCTACTTTGGGACAGTTTATGTGCTCGTGCTGCGTAACGGCTGCACTCCCAGTCAACTTCAGTGTGAATATTGTGAATTCATGCTTTTTTCAGTGAGAGCATGAGTATAAAGTATTTTAATAACTTTGAGGATGTAAGCAAGGAGACAACTAAATAGTAATAATTTAAAAATATGAGTAAAGGTTATTGTTTAAAACCAAGTACTTTATTAATAAAGCCCTATCATTTAAGCAATAATAAACCTACTTCTCTATGCCATCAATCTTCAATATAAGAAAATCCACGTGTATAAACCCCGTACTTTTTAATAACATTTTGTATCAACCAGCAGACGGATTACTTTTGTGGCACAAACAAGCAGTGTTTACTTTTCTAAATGTCTGATTAGCATTTATTTCTCTTACACTCCTGCATCTGCCAAAGCCGAGACCTGTCCTGCTTGGTGGAATGATAGAGAATTTATTTATTTTCCGCAACAGCCGCTTCTTGGCGAAGTGACAGGGGGGCATTACTGCACCGGGCTGATAGCAGCAGCCGCAGCATGGGTTTTGCTGCACTTTGGCTGCATGTTCAAATTTGGGGTCCTTCTGCATATGCATGTCAGTTCCAACCAAATCTCCATCTATTCTGAGGAAAAAAATCGAAACATAAATAATGCCAGTGGGTTTCTTTCTTTTCTGGGTACGTGCTTGGAATATGACTGTCCCCCCAGTCAAGAGTTTTCACTTTGTGCACTTGTAATGCTTCTGCATGAGATGGTCCAAACCCATAGATTTGAGGAAATAGGTTCTTGCTCCTCTACAAGTGACAGAGATCTTTATGCAGGTAAAACAAACACTAAATTGATCCTATAATTGTGAACTGGCACCCATTTACACTTTCTAACACTGGGGCAAATAACTACAAGCTGTGTAACTACATAAAATCAGTCAAAAAATACCAAATTCTGCAAAATGTGTAGCCAAGTAAGAAAGCGCACCAAATTTTAATTTACTGCTTATGACAGGTGAACCAGTACTTTGAAATGTATATTTTTGTACAGTGTCTAAAAGGGATTTAAATTATTATGTTCTCTAGTTTTTAAAGTGTACAGACATTATACTCATTATTCTCAACCTGGAGAAGAGAAGGCTCTGGGGAGACCTTATTGCGGCCTTCTAGTACCTAAAGGAGGCCTACAGGAGAGCTGGGGAAGGACTTTTTACTGGGGCATGTAGTGATAAGACGAGGGGGAATGGCTTCAAACTGGAAGAAGGTGGATTTAGATTAGATATTAGGAAGAAATTTTTCACTGTGAGGGTGGTGAGGCACTGGAACAGGCTTCCCAGAGAAGCTGTGGAAGCTCCATCCCTGGAGGTGTTCAAGGCCAGGCTGGACGGGGCTTTGAGCAACCTGGTCTAGTGGGAGGTGTTCTTGCCCATGGCAGGGGGGTTGGAACTAGATGATCTTCAAGTTCCCTTCCGACCTAAACCATTCTATGATTCTATGATGACTTTATTGTTTTGCTATAGTTAGTATTTCAGTTCATTTTCTGATATTCTCTACAGACCTTCTTTTTGTTTCAGGACTAGCTTCAGCTTGATAAAAACATATGCTGTGTCAAAGCACCGTTTTCTTCATAATCTGTCTTTATGATCTTAATGTCATACTTCATCTCTTGTATATTGATGATCTTGATGATCTTGAAATCCATTTGATCTTTTAATTTTTAGAACTTCTTAATAATGGTTGTTAGGTATTTTAACTTTTAGTTTAAAATTACTTCGTGGGCTTGGATTGCCCAGAGATTTTTCTTGTGTTTCTTTTTCAGTTCAGCCAAAGTTTTGAAGAAGCAAGTCAATTTTACTGCAGAGAAGGGATAAGTCTAGCCAGAGGGCAACTATTAATAACACTTCTTTCCTCGAGGAAAGGTAGTACACAGAAAATGACAACCTATAGTACAAGCATGGAAGGGGGAAATCAGAAAGGCCAAGCACAAAGGACATTAAACAACAAAGAAGTCACTCTGGAAATACATCAGCAGTAAGAGGAACACCAAGGTGGCAGTTGGTCAGCTACATAATGGAAAGGGAAAGACATCCCTAAAAAGGTCGACTATAATCAGATCATTAACATAATTGGTACAAGAGACAAAAGGGTAGTATCTCAGCCTTGAATAGGTTAGAGAGCGCTTGTATGAGCTATATGTTTTCAAATGATGTGGGTATATCGGACATCATTGGAAGGCACTTGAAAAGGTGGCTGATACAGTCATGGCACCCTCAGGAGTTATCTTCCAGAACCTGTGAAAACGGGTGATGAAAGGAAGACTGGGGAAGGACAAACATAACGACCGCCTAAATGTCAAAAGAGGAGGGGTGAAGGGAATTAGCATCAGCAGCTTCATTTCACTCTGGGAAAATGTTAGCACAAGCTGATGGTTTATCAGCACCCTCAGAGATAAAAAGCAAACCAGCTACGGTCACCATGAATTTGTCAAGATGCAGCTGGGTCAGCCCAGCTTGACTTCCTTCCGTGACAGAGTAACAGGCACCGTGGACTGAGAAGCAGTAGATGTCACATCTCAATTTCAGTAAAGCTTTACTGAAATCTTTTTACTGAAAGCTTTTAGCTTTTTCCACGACATTTTCATAAGTAAACCAGAAAAATATGGTCTAGACAAAACTGTTACCCAGTTAGTCAAAAGTGGGTGGAAAACCATTCTGACACAGCCGCAGCAGCAACCATAGCAAAGCCAGTTCTGGCACGGCTCCAGTTCCTTCCAGCTTTTTAGTGAATAAGACGGGTGACAGGGCAGCGAGCTGTGCATGGGAGGCTGGGCTCCACAGCTGACCGAGGGCCCTTCCGACAGGAATTATCCTGCGATACTGTGGTCCTGTTTCCTGAACTTGCAGGTGATACCTTCCTGGGAACTACTCCTAGCCTGTTGGTGGGTAAGATTGGAATTTAAGATGATCTTAACAAGCTCAAGTTATGATTTAAAAGCTTAGGATAGCACAAAGCGCTGATAAATAGGATAATATCCACTTAGAAATAATTAAGTATTCAAACAGAAGATGAGGAAGAAGCGGCTGGAACAGTTTGCTGGGAAAGACGCCGGGGTTACTGGGACCTGCCTGAGCCCGAGTCAAACAGGCCATGGACAAACCAAACACTGCTCTGGGACACAAGAGCATAATTTTAGCCCCTAAGGCATGCAAACCAACCCCACCTCTCTGCTCGGCCTCAGCTGAGATAACGTATTCACTCTCGGAACCGAACAGCAAAAAGGATTTGAACTAACTGGGGAGAGTCCATTGGAGATCAATGAAAATGATAAGGGGTTGGAAAACGTGACCTATAAAGAAAGGCTGAATATTAGGATCGTTTAGCTTAAACGATGGAAAACCAAGGGAGACAAATTAACTGCCTAACTATCTAATAGACTGCTGAAAAGAGGAAAGGAAAAAGTTATTTTCAGTGTCTGTGAAGTGTAGATAAGACTGAATGGGCTGAGACAGCAACAAGGAAGATTTAGGTTAAATATTAGGACAAGCTTTCTAATTGTAAGAACAGTGAACAGCTGAAACAAACTGTCCTCGTGACAGGAGGCTCTGCAGAGTGGGTGAGGCCCACCGCCCTCAGCAGCAGCCTGAGCTTGCTGTGGGACAGCAGGGACAAGTTGGCCTTCAGGTGACTGGCAATCCTACGTTTCAGATTCTACAATATATGAAAAACATCAGCCTTCTTTTTGCAGCACCAGAAATGCCCTAATATTTAATCCTGATTTAAGTGTACTTCATAGCCCACTTTCCTAATGCCTTACTCTCTTTTGGTAGTCCTTAAATATAATTTCTTTTTTTAACCCCATCACAATCATCAAATGCCAGAGAGATGAACCCCTTGTGACTGACACCTCACATATATTTCTTTGTATTCCTCCAAAGCATTATTTAATTTTCTGCCTAAGTCTCTATAAATCCTTTTTTATTAAATATTCAGGTACCTTTGGCACTAGTGTACATATCATTCCTCTTTACTGTCACCTATACACTTCATAAAGATCTTGATATTATTTCTCTGAAAATTTAGAAGATGCAGAATGGAGAAGGTCTGTTCCTCAAGTCCAGCAATCCTCTACAAAGTCCCATGAATCACATGGCTATTTTCATTGTCCTTTCATTTGATTTTAAAGGAATCTAAAAGACAAATGTGTATTTTCCCCACCCAGATTAATTCTGTTCTAGGTAGCATGAGATACTTAACAGAAATAGGTGACACCGAATGTATTTCTAGATTACTTTTTGAACTGTCTAACACAGAGAAGAACATAAATCAGACTTGTCTGGCAGTGCAAGCAAGGACTTTTAGAGTCAGGAAACTAAAGTAAGGCTCTGAAATTCCTATTTTAGGAAGCCAAAACAAAGACCCTTAACTTGAAAGATGCTGAACATAACAGTAACTTTTAAATTTCCTAACCAGAAATACGTAAAATACATTCAAACAGCCATTTTTAAGAACTTAGACATCGAGTTTTGTAATTTTATACTATCAACTAGCTGTGGATCTGTTTTTCCTTGAATATTTAAATTTCTCTCCCAATTCACAGAATCACAGAATTTTCAGAGTTGGAAGGGACCTCTAGAGATCATCTAGTCCAACTCCCCTGCCAAAGCAGGATTGCCTAGAGCACATTACTCAGGACTGCATCCAGGCGCGTCTTGACAATCTCCAGAGAAGGGGACTCCACAACCTCCCTGGGCAGCCTGTGCCAGTGCTCCGTCACCCTCACCATAAAGAAGTTTTTCCGTGTATAATTCAGAGCTACGGAAGATATTCTTAATATTTGCAATTCTATATAGATACTAAAACATTAAAACAGTTCACAAGATCACTTGTCCCAAAAACTTAACTAAATTTCTTTTTCACTGGTCTTACACTAACCATCTCCTATCCATGCTTCTTTTCAGTGAGAAACTACTGTGTTGGCTGTGTTTTCCTAATGCTCTGAGGACATTTATTTGGACTTGTTGAACTGTAAATGCTCACTTCTGGACAGAACCCAGGACTACGGTCTATTCTGGCTGCTATGGGTCAGGTCCTGTTCATGCTCATTAAAAAATCTGAGACTTGGACTTTTTCCACTCAATAACCTAAAGAAAGGCAAGGAACCTATGTTAGGATTATTGCATTTGCACAGCTAATTTTATTCTTTCCCCACAGACTACATACCATGCTGCACAATGCGTAAGTAAATGAGCGAAGGGTAAGGCTCTGCGTACAAGTCTCCCCACCATCCCCCAGATTTGCCCCTTTAAAAGCCAGAAATGCACACATCACTAGCAAAGATTCTGCACGATGGATGCTGGGCTGAGAGCTCACAATCAGGGGCATGAAAACGTGATTTGCAGAATGGATCTGAGCAGTTGGGAAAGAATCAGGAGCAAATAAGAGCATTTACAGCAAGGCCCAATATTTTCTAAAAGAAAAAAGGTGTCTCCTTCTTTAGCTTAATGTCATAATAATTTACTTACTCAACATAGCCAGATTTCTTAATAGAAGTCAATTATCCAATATATTCAGCTTATTTTCAGATATGCATTTTCAGTCTGGGATCTTAAACTGTACTCTACCCTGTTGGTATAGGCATGAGGATGCTCAGAGATATTGGAAGAAAACTGTCATCTTTTTGTTAGAAAGACACAGAGATAGACTCCAAAGACTACGAAGCCAAAACAAAGAACACAGAACAGGAGGGCTTTAGAAAGGTGACCTGTACACAGAAATTCAGATTTATCAAGGGTACCATCAGCTTCCAAAAAGTATGCTCCAGGTACTTTTTCCCCATGGACATGTGAAACAACTGTTGATTTCATCACTGTTGGTGAGTCAAAAGGCACATCTCAGGCTGAGTGCATGAACTTTCAGTACCTAAACAACTGCCATTTATATGAGATATCACGAGGTCCTCTCATCAGTGTCTGCCATGTATTTGTAGAGTACCAGTGTCCAGGTGTTTGAATTATCTCAACAAATGCTGCTTTATCTATGTCTAGCTTGATCTATGTCCAGCTCAATTTCCATAAAAAAGAGCCATACTAATAATGTACTCTGTCTCCCCAAGAAGGTATCAGTGCCTGCGACTCCGTCTAGCTTCCTTATCATGGAAAGCTGTCTCCCAGGTGGTGGTGCACAAAGGTATTGCTATTTGGTGGTCCTTCAACTGCAAGCCATGGCATCTGACAAAGGCCAGGCTTGATAACTGCACACCCTCTGCACACCAAGGAGCGATAATGCCTTCATATTTATTTGTGCAGCGCCTCGATACAAAGAAAGAGCTGTGTTGCTGTCTCTCTTCATCCATGAGTGGCAAATGAAACAGCAGGAAAAAAAAACAACCCATGCGTGCCCTGGCTCTGGCCTGGGGAAGAATTTTTTCCAGTGTATCAGTACTTCACTTCCATGGACTGCACAACTCAGACAGTGCTTTCAAAGGTTGCCAAAGTTGCCAAGCGCAGGAAAGGATGATGTGAGCTTCAGGGCATCATTTCTATTGAAAGCCAAGTTCCAGGACTCGGGGAGAAGGAGGGCTTGTTTTCACTGCAACTAAAGCTCCACTCTGAAGACAGATAAACCCCGAAACCCTGTGTATTCGCGGTGGGTTTTCTCCGTGTTATGTGCTTTTGCTGAGAGACAGGAAAACTGAAGGGACTGAGAGCACAGCCGCGTGTTTTCTCCTGATGCCATCTGCTGGCTGAACTGATTCGGTAACTCCGGGCTGACCAAAGGAGAGTACACGGACTTTAAAAAGAAAAAAAAAGGACAAGGCTTAATTTACTAATACTTATAAGGTCCTTAGCAAACTCCACAGAAAAGCCAAATATTTATTTTTTTAAGATCGAATAAAAATGTGCAGAAATATTTTACAGGTTTTAAAAAGAAGAAAGGAGGAAAGAAAAGGACAAAAATTAATATTTGGCTAGTACAGATTTAACAAATTGATTTCCATTCCATTGCTTAGATGAAAACTTGTGAACAGAATTAGCTTAAAAAGCTATTGCTGCCAGAAGCAGAGCTGGTCCTTGATTTTTTACAGCCCCATGCAAAGACAAACATGTAAGCAGAACTTAACAAGGGAAATAATCTGCACGACACTACTAGCTGAGGGAGTTTGCCAGGTGGGTACTGGGTATGAAAAAAAGGTCATTGGATTATAAACTACATAGGGTAGCACTATATTCTTTCTGGATTTGGACAGATTTTGGCAGAAGGGGCTGTCATTTGCTGCTAACAATACCTTCGGATGGTATCACATCTGAAATAACAATGACAGGAGGCTGGACAAAAGATGGTGTTTAGGATGCGTTGCTCCGGTATTTCTGAGCAGGCCTATGAAAAAGCTATTTGTTGCCCACCCTCTAACACTCACACCCTAACCGCCAGTACTCAAAGCTCTCTTCGCAGGGTAAAACGATGAAAACAGCTTTTTTTTTTTTTTTTTTTTTTTTAAGATTTTTAATATAGTGGCTACGGAATTTCCATATCAGAAGGGTTTTCCAGACTTCAAAAGATAACTGATTTGAGGAATGTAACTTGGACTGGTTGCACATTGTGTACCATAGACATTTAATTTCTTCTTCTCTGGGGATGAGAAATAAAGGACATGTATGCCTGGATTGTTGTTGTTAAGCACATTCTGGATGGGACAGTAGACAGAGGCAAAGTACTAAAATACATCCAGCATTAACTACCAAAAGCGATATAATCACTTTCATCCACAAACTATTCTACTTAAAACAACTTATTATACAACACCTAGTTTTATTTTACTAGTATAAGATGATTAATATTTGAGTTACATCAGGAGTTATTCAGACTATGTCTTACATAATTGTCATTAAAAGGTCCTTCACAAAGGACCAGTTTTTCTCACATTTCTATTTCAGCAACCTGTACATACAATGGATGTGCACAAGCAGGGTCTCCTGCCTAAGGCACTGAACGTAAAATAAATAAACAAATGACAAATATTATTTCATCTCTTTATTTTTTTTTTTCAGAATATTTTAATATTGAAGTCCAAGTTGTTATTTTCAAGGGACAGGGAAGGGGAAAAGGAAAGGGAGAAGAGAGAAGTTATGAAGACAAATTATTTTATTTAATTTATGGTTTTGTGAATGGTCATTTCTGTAGGCAACAAAATGTTGTTTTCTTAAAAAAAAATAAAACAAACAGCACCAGTAAAGAAAGCATGATCCCTGAATTCTAAACAAAACACTGTCTCAAAACAAAAAAATTGCTAAAATGCTTGTTTCACCCAGTCACGTCTGGTGGGGTAACAAAGCAAAGCATAACAGCATTAAACTGTGGCAATCCCGCTGAAACCAACTACACCCCCTTCTGAAGATTCAGAGAACCACTTTCCGAGCTTGTCCTGTGGGAATAATAATTTCTTTGGTAGAGGACTGAAGGAGGGTATTTACTTCACTGAATGCAGATAGAAAAAATATCTATGCACGTTAGGGATCTCCCCAATAAATCTGTATTTCTCATGCATGTTAGGTATGAGTGGATTTCACATCGCTGTTATACTGCAGGAGTAATACTGCCCTATAAAGGCATAGAATGGCTAATGTCAAACAGATGTAAACATTCAGAATACTGACAAAAAAAAATACATACACACAAAAAACCCTGTACTGAAAATGTGAATCGAGTTAAGTTTCCGTAAAGCAGGAAAAATATTTTACAGCAGTACAAGAGAATTATGGCAACAAAGTAAAGCACTTTTCTTGTAACATTCATGAACAGTACAAATACAACAAAGTTATTCTACGGACTAAATTATTCTTTAACTATCAAATATAGTACAAAGCGAAATATTATGTGCTATAAAAGAAGCAGCTCCTTAAATTAGACTAAAAAATGCTTTTTTTTTCTTTTCGTTGGTTTTACAGTGACAAAGCATGATGACCGAAGACAACAGGATTTCATAGATTCAGAAACATTTAGCTACACAGGTCCATGATAAATCCACCGAACATTTTGTTGCTTGCCCCCCAGTGTTCTGCAGAGCCACAGAAGACAAACCGCTGTGCTGCTGCCAGGAGACTGCAGAAGTCATTCAGCGTTCAGAGCAGGGCCGTTCACGTGTGTCAGCTAAAATGATCCCTTTCGGTGACACTTCTCAGCTCATCTTGAGTGTTTATCCTGGTACTTCACCACACCTTGGAGAAACTGCTAAACCAGAGGCTACAATACCGATTCTGAAATTGTGCGTGTGTTTATAAGGGGAAGGGGGTGCAGCATAAGGTAATTTTACTTCAGAAATTGCATTATAAAGCACCATATGCACCAGCTTAAAAACTGTGCAAGGAATTGCAGGGCCCTGAAAAACCATCTGCACGTTCTGTAGCTTACCCTGGCAACATGCACCACCCTCGAGAAGAAAGTCTATAGTACAGAGAATATACCTTTAGCTTTATGGCTCAACCTTGATTTTTGTCTTTTAAATGCTATTTCATGTACTAGACCTCAACAGATAAATAAAATACAAAGAGGGAGCATCCAGTTCACCATTTCTTAATTATTTTGTTTTTTAAACATTATTTCAAAGGGAATTTCTGCTTGGAAAATTAGTTTAGAACAGAAACATACAAACACACACACTGCAAATGCCCTAACGTTATCTGCATATCTCACAGGTATGCAATTAAAACAATAAAGAGGGAGGAAAGAACAAAAGAGTGTTTCTCCCTTTCACCCAAAAGTGCTGCTCCAGGGGTAGGAATAGGGGAACAATATTGGAGATTTAGAAAAAAAACCCAAAAAGGTAAATTATACATGCTGGACATTGGGACACATACGTACATACACGCAAACACAGAGCAGTGTTTTCTTAAGCAATTCTTTCACCACTTTTCAGTGCATAAACTATTAACACCCCACGGTGCGAACTGCATGGTCATTAGAAAACACAATGACATTGGGCCTGAAACCCGGACAATTAAACAAAAAAAGAAGTCATTCAAAATTAAGCTCTAAATGTGATTGTGTTCTTATTGAAGACCAAGGGTCACCCTTCCCCAAGCATTTGTGTGATACCAGAATCCAAGTAAGGTTTTCAGACTAGGATTCAGTCAGGCTCCCATATCACCGCAGTTGCTTTTGAGTGTTTTAATACCCTAAAACTATCACCTGTAACATCACTTCACAACTGTTGCAAACATATTGGTCAAATTTACGCCTGGTGCAACTCCAATGACTCAAGAACGAAAGGAGTGGAACTGCACTATGGAAGAGTTTGGTCAGTTGTGTAATATAACATAGCACCATCCAGTCTAATGCCATTTTAAATAACATTTTATCATGACCTCACACATGCAAGTTGCAATCCTGATACAAAAATGACAATATGACATGAGTGAGTTACCTACCACATTAGTCACACTCTTATCCTTTGAACAAAGTAACACTATTATGTGGCCGGAATTTATTTCTGTAGTATGTCAGTCGATACAAGAAGTATTTCGAGATGCAAGTACAAACAAATATTGACTTATGTGCTGCGGAGAGGAAAACCTGAGCTAGAAATAAGGATTCCCAGCAGGCTTATATAAACACAGGTTATTCGAAGTCTAAGACTGGTTGCTCTCTTTAATTTAAATAGAAGTATCCTACCTCTACCAAGCATAAGTACAATGCAATACAATTCCAATACAAAGGCTCCCCAAATATGAATTTGATATGCACTAACTGACTCCACTCATGCTTACTCATGAGTATTTTCCAGTCACTGTTTTGCCAGCAGCTGGCGTAGCACTGGATGCTACTTTTCATGTGGTTACTTCTAGGTTTTTGCTTGGCTGGCTTATTTTCCTACCAGAAGACCTGAAAGTGCCGGGAAGCCTTTTCTTAACTCACATGTCATATTAAGGAGCACTTTTGTATAGAAAAAATATATTATTGTATCAGCAACAAATTTGTTAGTGTAATTATAAATGGCCTTTGTACCACACAGTGTCAAAAATAATATTGATATGTTGCTAATTACAATAAAAGAGAACATCAAGGTGCACCATAGAGCTTCCTATGACAGGAATGTATGTTGTATGTATTCCAGCTCACTTTTAAGACAATAAATGGCATTTATCATGCTCGTGAAAATGGTCCCACAAGAAAGTAAATGTGGTTCCTCCATTCAGTAGAACCCCACTAATATACACCTATATCAGGGAGGCCAGTTACAGCTTATGAATGAGTATGCAAACAAAGATCATATAAAAAAAGTATAGTGTAAAACGTAGTATACTTTTTATTTCCTAAATGTAGTTCTATCATTCACACTAATATTTCAGAATGCAACAGTAAACTGCATCACGAAAAGCAAGCAGTATTCCATCTCACACATTCGTACTATGTTGGTCTCTGAGAACTGTGGAAGGAAAATCAGTTTTCTTGAGCAGACTGTAAGGTCTTTGGATTAGTGAGGTTCTACTGTAATGGAAAAAATAACATTTCTCTCTGATGCTGACATTTGGGCAGACCCAACCACATACTGGCAGATGGACAACTTGCACTCCACACTTTGTGTTCTTGAAGTGGGAGTAAAAAACTGCAAGGTATTTTCATCTCCCCAGCGACTGCATGTGCTTTATCCCTTTATAATATTTTCCTTTTAGGTGAATAGGGCCCCAAAAGTATCATTTTTCTTCTCTGCTGTTACGGTGGCTAGCGCATTTGGAATGCGGCTATACTCCTAAATGTAAATACAGTACTGGATAAATACTGAAGATTACTTTAAAGATGCAGTATCCCTTTAAAAAATGCTTTCTTGCTTCCAAATTTCTAAAAGGTAGATTAAGGGGTCTGAATTCTTTGAGAAAAAAAAAAAAAAAAGTGTTGTAAGTAATTCTAAGAATGACTTTAAATGGCAAAACTCTGAGATGTTATTTAAATAGAGTAACTCACATAAGAGGAAAAACAACTGATAATCTAATATTCAACCAATATGCAATTAGAATTTTTCCTTATTCATTCACCATAAGAACGCATCATTTTTAGGCCACAGAAAGGCTAAAACATCCAGAGCTTATTACATAAGTCTGACCCTATATATATTTGGGACTGACAAAATGAGTGGACAGATTAGAGACAAATACAAAGAGTATTTGAGTGGGAAACAGGAAAACAGGTTTCTAATTCCCAGTAGGGAAGGTATTTTCTCCAGACTCTACTGAAGCCAATGTGATTCCAGTGTTGGTCCCACTAACCCATCGCATATACAAATCTTTCTCAAGGAATCAACAAGGAAGAGATGATGAGTAAGATTTGAGTTCCAGAGTCCCTGGCAGGCACGTAAGGAAACTCCTCTAACAACCTAAATTCCCCTTTTATTTTTTGCTAGGTGAAGTGACTATACTTTAGCCCTAGATAGTAAAAGTCAGTTGAAGAAAATCCTATCAGCAGAAAAACTGCAAACTTAGAAGCTACGATGGCCATACCCCACACCTTGCCACTACCCCACTCCAAACGGTCGCTATTCAGTGTGTTATTCATTCTGCATAGTTACTCCACTTCTTGCAGAGTTATTCTTCCACTCATCTTTAACCTGCAGCTTGTATCAACTATCAAAAAGTGGAGAAAAAACGTGCTGCACTTTGTGCAAATAAATAGAAGCTACGAATGACATGCATTAATGCCTTTTTTTTAGCACAGCAAGAGAGATCATAGAAGCTGCAGTAACAAGGCTATTTTTCTTTTTTAACTACGTCTACTGGTTTCCTCTTCTTCCCAGAAAATGGCACTCAGGCAGGAATAACTAAATTCTGAAAGCACCACACGGAAGAAAAAAAAAAATAATTAAAAAAACCCCAAACAACTAATTGCGAACCATTAGTGGCCTAAACTGTTCCAATTTCTCCGTTCCTTTGTCCCGCTCTCCCATGCTGATAAGGGATACTGCATCTTTGATTCAGTTCCTACCGTACAACCAGACAAGCTACACACAGTTTGGAAGGCCCTATGCAGTCGTCATGACAGAAGGCTCCGCAGCCTTTGCACACGATCATGGCTTTCAGCCTGCACGAGCACTTCAGTTCCAGTTCATCGGCATTGCTACTGTCAGCAAATTTCTGAACCGGGATTGGGGCGTTCTGGTTAGACAGGCCCGTGGCAGTGTTCGAGCCACTTCCTAAAATCCCAATCGATTTCTCAATTGCAGATGCTGCCCTTTTGAAGCTTGTGCTACCAAAGTGTATTGTTGGATAATTTCCACAGAGCTGCTGTTGCTGCTGCTGCTGCTGCTGCTGCGGGTGCTGCGTCTGTATTTTCTGAGCAGCAAGTTGGGTAAAAGGCTTCTGTGGCTCAGAAAGTAAATAGGAAGAGAAATCTGCATTTTTTAACGCAAACGCTTTTAACTGTTCTTTCACTTCGTTCTGATCATAGGAAGCTTGTTTCATGCCCAGTTCGCAGCTGCTGCTTAAACCTTCCTCAAAAGAAATAGGTTCAGATTTTATATTGCTACAGATGCTTGCTGGCTGAGGCCAACTCAGTCTTTTAGTGGTTTCCATAGTAACTGTCGGTTGTTTTTGATCAGAGGGGACTTCTGCATTTGGGTGAGGAGGGGGAGGAGGTGGCAGGGGAGGAGGGGGAGGAGGGGGATGCACTAACGTTTTACTCTGCAGAGTCTGAGAGGCACTGGCAATGTCATCACCTTCCTTAATTTGAACATTAGGGGAAAACACACTTCCTAGCCTCAGCTGGTGAGCTGCTGTAGAAATACTCACATCTCCCAAGCCCTTCTGTTCCAGGTGTCTGCTAAAAGCAAACGCGTTGCAGCCAGGTGGGCCTTTTGAAGTAGTTTGCAACAAAGCTGCCGTAGGAATGGGGCCTCTCGCAGCCATGGACATTTGGTAAAAATGCTGTCTATGTGAGGTACTAGCTTCTGCATGAAAGCTGCCATTTTTATCAATGTGAAATAAGCTCTGCTGGAAACTGCACGAAGGCAACGGCCTCTTCTGCTGCTTGATCTCTGGGCTGTGAGCGATTCGGCTCTGAATGGCATGTTTGTTCAGCCACTCCTGCTTAAATGGCTGACCGTGCCCCAGCTGATTCATGCTGGAACTAATTCCACAAGGAGCCACTTTAACATCTGTGTCCATTGACACCTTCCCAGGCTCACATTTAATTTGAGCATGCTCCCCTACAGTCCTGGCCATCCTCTTTTTCGGATGGTTTTCACGCTTTCTGATTTGTAGCGGGGCTACGCTGCCTGCTGTAAATCCTTTACCATCTGGATTAGGAGAGTTGGAAGGATGTTCAACAATATTTCTCTCGGACACTGCTGTTTTACATACTGAGGTAGTTTGCAAAGGCAAGGGAAGCCTGTTAATTTCTAGTTTGGCTCCTGATCTGGGCTGCGGCAGCACTTTCTCTAAAGGCAGATTGCCCTGCAGTAACTGTGTCACTAAAGGATTGTTGGCCTCCACTGACGACAAGCGACAGCTCGAGCCCCCAGCACTGGTAACTCTCTTTAGGCTTTCTGTTGTCAGGGACAGGGAGTCTTCCATGGAGTCCGCAATGGATGTCTTGGAGGTCTGCGGCGGCTGCGCACTCGTGGCTATTTCTGCAGTCTGCGCAGGCATTTCAGGTCCTGTAAAATCCTCGGTGTCCATCCTGAAGCACTTGTCAGACTCATTAGTTTCTGATTTAACGGGAACGGCAATGCTCGTCAAAAGACTCCTGGACTGCAGTTCTGACATTTGCGTGTAACTGGAAGGTTCGGTTTTGACATTTTTTAAGCAGGTTTGCTCTGTGTATTCCTTATGCTTACCGGAGTTCAGATGGCTGACCACCGGCTGGTCTGTACTCATTGCCTCTTCATCATGCCAACAAATTCTATTGTTAGTGTTATACTGATTGGCACAGGCAGCATCTGCTTCGTTTTTAAATGCCGAAGGACCTCTTAATTGCTCAGCAAAACCTTGGCTGGGAGTAACCACCTCAATTAATTTATCTTGAGGAGCAAGAGGCACTTCTCGAAGACTTGAACAACCTGCCTGCAAGTTCTTGCTGTCTTGCTTTGCTGTAATGGTGATAAAGCTGGAATTGTGCTCAAGGCTTTCATTAGAGACCACTTCAGGCCTGCTTATGACAGACACCTGAGGACAGGCTATACTTTGTAAGGCAGCTTCTGTCCGTACCGGTCTGCTCTGCAGGTCAATGCTGTTCTCCGTATTTTCAATAGAAGAAGAAAGCGACAGACTGGAATTCAGATTTGTAGTGTGGTCAACAATGACTTTGCAAGGTATGGACCTATTCATGACAGTTTGTGTAAAGCTCACCGGCTGAGATTTACCAGAGAGATCCATTCGGTTTCGCGCTCCAGAGCTTTTTTCTAAGAGATCAGCATTTAATTTAGTAGCATTATCATATGAGCTTATTGTCACCATATTACTCGTAAACATTGAAATGGGCGGCCTTGCAACAGAATCTGCTACTGCAAGGGCCTCACTGCAACTTAAAGCTGACCTAACGGTAGTGTGAATGGAGACAGTGCTTTGCTCGTTACACCCAGTTATGGCTATCTTATCAGAAGAAAATCTGTTGGTAGTCCCCACTGGGGGAATCAGTACAGAACTACCAGAGAGATGATTTGGCAAATTATTTGCAATAGATGAAGCTGGCACAGTGGCATAATGACTGGAGACTGCGTTATTCGCATTGCTACTTGGTATCGGCAACCTTTTGTCATCCATGGCATTTGGTAAGACCGTATTGTCTATGGAGACGGGTACATTACTGTTATCAATACATTTTGGTCCAACAGTTATGCATGGAGTATCAGCCCCTTGGATGGTTTTCAGCATATTTATATTGCAAGCTGAAACTGCTGTGTTTGCACTGTCAACAGACATTAAAACAGAGGATTTATCAACAGAACTTGCAAAAGAAAGTTCTTTAATTGCTCCAGACATAGCAGTGCTGCAAACAGACACAGAGACTGAACTTTTATTATAAAGCACTGGCACACTGTTACTTTCAGTAGAGGTAGATGAAATAATTTTCTCACACAATTGTGGCATAGGTATATTTTCATCAGAACTGTGCACAGATATCTCAGTAGCAGTTTCTGGTAAAGTAGCTGTGTTCAGTGGCTGCTGCAATAAAGTGGTAGTCTCACGGTGATGAGCAGCCTTGTTGCTAGGGGACCTGCAGTTCGGATTAACTATAATGACACCAGTAGAACCTTCAATCTTTGTGTCAGTAGACGTTGGTATCTCCAGAGATGAGGTACTTTCCTTTGAGCTGAACTGCGACTTTGATTCTTTATTAGTCTGGAGTAAATGAGCTCTGGCTTGATGCTTTGCAAATAGTTTGGCCTTTGTTTGTTCCTTGATGTGTGCCAGTGTTCTTGTCTTCCCACCTTCACATGGGGTCCCCATTGCTCCAGAGACTATGCTTGCAGCTGCTGCCACGGCTGCTGCAGCTGCAGCTTCTCTTTGGGCTCTTGCTTGCTGAGCTCTTGCTTTGATATCTGCAAGAGTTCTAGCCCCAGTGTTTCTCCCACTGCTGACCGATGTACTCGGGGAAACTCGAGGTTCTGGTTTAGAAACAGGTTGGCTCTTGATGATGAAAGGTGGTCCAATTTTTGAAAGCTGAATCTAAAGGAAGAAAAAAACCCAATAATTTTACTGAGATCACCAACTCACTAAAATCACCAGCTGTCCCTTAAAAGGGTCAGAGAAAGGTAATGAAGGGAATTGTTGTTCAGTGCAGCTGGGCAGAAAAATACTAAGAATTAATGATATTTATACTGCAATATTTTATCATTCTCCAGCATGAATAACTGACACATGTATTAGCCTACTCACGTTGATCCTTCTGACAGGAAGAAAGAAAGATTGAACAGGATGACAACATGATGCTTATCTGACACAATTTGTCAGACCTGTTTTATCTGCAGTGTATCTAACTGAGAAGATCAACAAGCCTAGTGTAATGATACTGGAAAAGAGCCAACGACTAAGCACTTGCTGCAAATGTGTGAAAAAATAACGATCACGTAGTGCTTTTGCTCCTTGGTCTCCAATGACTAAGACATTAGGAACCACCTGTCTTTCCCTTATGTATCAGACAACAAATCTTGCCTTTAGATAGGATGTAGCAGTGTCTCCACTGAGCCTGTTATTCATCTTATACCATACAGCACTTTAGAGTAGTGGTGTAAAAGAAGTGAATCATCAAAAGATATGCCTTTTCCTTCCTCACTCGCAATTTTAAAAGACCTGCTTTAGTACATCCCCAGGATACCTCCTACACTACTGCACTTCAAAACCAAAATCCTCAAACCTACAAATATTAAAAATGCAAATATTATAGCTTTAAATACATAAAACTTTAAGCAAAATAATAACCTGTAAAATCACTGGAATTTTTAGTAGGTTTCCAACTAGGCACAGGATTTGAGATTACCATCCCTGGGACTGCTTTATAACTCATATGCTCTCAGAATACCCAAAGGTTGGCAAAAAAACATTTTGATTTCTTAGAAGGGACATACGTATATGGGCTGTCCACAATAACAGGACTTAGTGGTTAATGCCGTGAACTCTATTCTGAAAGGGGCTGAGAAGAAAACTAGATAGGATTTGTAGAAAAAGTAGTCCTAAGGTATGACAGGAAGTGAGAGACATATAGCAGAATCATTTAGGACAACTGGGGTTGGTTTTCCTCTATTGATAACAAAGGATAGGGGTTTGTTGGTGAGATGACCCAAGAGACACAAAAAAAAAATAGAATTGATTGGCAAAAATTATTTTTGGAAAAGCTTGCCAACTTTTCATTTGCCAACTTCTCATTCACTGGCTGAAGGCTTCAGGGAGTTTCAGTTGATAAGACTGTGCAAAACTGACAGCATCTGATTTTCCATAAGACATCCGTAGAAATCAATAGTAAGATGGTAATGTAATATATAACCACTTATGTAACCATACAACTCTGTGCTGGTCTGGAGGGCTAGAATACTTCGCTTTTTCTAGCAGTTAAATTTTTGGCTTATAAATAAACACTCATGCCTAATATTGTGAGGCTTTAACATTTACATGAACATATTTCAAAGACTATCACAAATTTGCAATTTCTTCAAAACATTTTGCTTTCTGTTTCAGTAGCAACTTTTTTCAGTTTCCACTTTGCATCACCAGAACTGCTAAAGCTCTAAGTGCTTGATTATTTTTATTATTATGGTCATGACCTTTTTTATTCCCTAGTGATCTATTTTCCTTTGTGCTTAGAGAATGATTAGAATTTATTAGGCTAGATAGAGACCTTCCAAATACGAAAGAACATCACTAAACTCAGAATGGGCTACCTTCCAATTGCATCACTGCTCATAAAAATAAATTAGTTGAAATATGCTGCTGCACTAGTGATTAAAACAGTTAGCCTGTTTGCCCTCCTGGCCATATTAACAATGTTCAGTGATTGCAGCAGTTAAAAATAAATGCAGAAAAGGGCATTTCTGAATAATCAGGAACTAGTATTGCAAAGTCAATGGCTTAAGTTCAGCAAATTGGATCTAAAGCTTGGCTGATGTCACCATGTACAAAATTAAAAGGGTCAAAACGCTGAGCCTACATATAACTAAATCTATAGATCCCTCTGTTTGGGAAAAAAAAAGCTTTCAACTGGAATTTACTTTCTCACACAGGAGAATGATACACATGAAAGTGTTTGTTTAGCTGGTATATCCTTTCTACCTTTTACTTTGCCATTAACAAAGGCATTTACACATATATCAATTAGACACTTCCCCCTGATAACAAGGCCTCTGTTTTCAATTAATTCTACTTCAGCCTACCCCAAGCCCTGGGCTTGCAAAGGGATCTCCAACTATTGTGACTCTAGGTTCTCTTGCTGTATTAAGGCACCGGTTGTTTTTCTGAGTATTGATTATGGTAACATTTATTATTCATGCTTGCTGGAGAAGTGATCTGCAGGAGAACAGGCAGATAATACAGTCGGGCAATTAGAAAAACAAGTCACACTGTTTAAATGATGGGGAAGCTCTTGAATTAGATTAAGCCGTAGATCCTGGAAAACTTTCCCTCACACAAAAGCAATTTTGTAGCAAAGACCCTGACTGAACATCTATAGGTATATTTATATCAGAAGTAATTTGGCATGGTAGGAATGTCATAGTAAAGCAAAGCCATCAGTACTAACACCCCTCACACGTCCACAAAAAATACACCATGCACTGTGTCTGCGATGCAGTCAGTAGGAGGGAAATAATAAACCTCTTGTTTCTAAGTCAGCCTGTTTATTCATTACTTTACCTTAAGGGGTGGAACTCGGGGTTCTTCTCTGGGTGGCTGATCTTTATCAGATGGACTTGTTGATGAAGCACTACGGTTAGGCTGATCATCATCTATTCTAGCTCTCTTCTCTTTGCAGATTCCAAAACTGTGCTGTTCTGCTGTTTTCCTCTTTGGGATCTCTGGGTCTCTGCTTTCATTCCTCACTTCAGGTGATTTTGTGGGTTCTAATGACTTGGAAGAATGCGAACTCTCTAGACGGCTTTGGGTGCTGCCCGTTAGCTTGTGAGATTTACTTCTGCACACTTCAGAGAATGTAGCTTTCTCTAGAGATGAGGTATATAGTTTTTCATGTGGCTTTGATGGAAGCAATTCGATATTTTTGCCAACTGATCCTTCTGAGAAGACGGCTACCTCTGATGGCAAGAGCGTACCTTTCTTGTCACCTCTTTGCTGAACACTGTGATTTTTAATTTTGATCACCTCTGGAGGAGAGTGTTCTGGGATGGACGCAATGTAGGATTTCTCAATTTCAGAATGTGATTTACATGGCTGATGACTGAGATTTTTGCTTTGGGGCTCTTCCAATACTGAAGTATCAGGTAAAATTGTTAGCGGGCCAACTTTCATATTATCAGGGGCACTCTGCAGTTGCTTTGGCTGAACAACAAAATTCTCTTCTTGAACTACCTTAGGAATGGCAGAGCTTTCTTCTTTCAAAGTGGGAAGGGAGTCTTCCAACAAACATGGTGATTTCCTTTGTTGCAGAATAAGCCTTTCATTGCTTGGGGAATTAGAAACTGGAGATGTCTCTGATGGAAGAGGCAAACTATTTGCCACAGATGTTTCAGAAGTTAGAAGAACAGAAGATACTGAAGATGTTTCTGATGTTAAAGGCAAATCAGACATTGGAGATGTTTCTGATGTTAAAGGTAAGTTAGAAGCTGGTGATGCCTCTGATGTTAAAGGTAAATTTGACATCAGAGATGCTTCTGAAGTTACAGGTGAGGTGGACATTGGAGAGATTTCTGACATTAAAGGTGTGTGCAAGTTTTCATCACTGGCCTTTTGCTGAATATCACCTTCAATGTTTTCAGTACTGGACACTTCAGATGAGCAAGCTGTTTCAAGAGATGCTGGAGTACAGGGTTCCTCTGAAGTCGACTGAGTGTCTCCTCCAGGAGAAGCAATACAAACACATGGTCCTTCTGGACTTCCAGAGGAAAAGGAAGTTTCAGAAATACAAGCATTCTCAGACAACTGTTCCTCAGGGTCACTTTGAAGCTCCATATCCACTGCAATGCCTCCACCAGTGAACAAGGAGCCTTCCAGAGCAGCATTTTGCATTTCTGGTGCAATTAGCTCTTTTGCAGACTCAGAATCCTTCTCTGCTGTATCACTGACAGAGTTTGTGGATAAAGCTGATTGTGCTGGTGATACGCAATCCTCCAGCTGATCTATCACAACTGACATCTCCTCCTGAGGGCATTCAGACTTCAACTCCACTTTAATTTCAATGTGAGATACAGTATCAGTTACATCATTCATCATGACACAGGACTCAGTGCTGTCTGCAAGCTGTACTGCCTCTGTTTCTTCATTTGTGCCAGCTGAACTTACTGATTCCTCAGAAAATTCACGTTCTGTTTTATGGTTCTCCTCTTGGCATTCACAAATACTTGTCTCAACCTCTTCAGCAATCTCTTCCTGAATGATTGATTCTTCAGGTATCAGTATATCCTCTGAGTCTGCGGTTAGATCCTTGACAGGAACCTGTTCCATACTACAAAGAGATGGACAGTAATCTCTCTCTGGTAAAGGTGGAATTTTAGTGCCTTTCTCTTCTTGGTCCTCAAAGGTTGCTTGCTCAGAAGGACCAGGTGTGCCAGAAGACCCACACAAAGAATTGCTTTCATCTTCATCATTGTTCTGCACCGCAGTGAGTTTCATTGATTCCCCTCTCGACATCCCCAGTCTAAATAAAAACACAAATTAAAAAGGTCTTTTCATCACAGACATGATAAAGGAATAGGATTGTTTTTCTCACCCACATCTTTTATTTACAAAAAGGACATATTTTCCAGTTTAAAACAGTGTTTTGGTTAAGTGGTGGCTGACTAATTTCTATATGGTTTTATATATTTTGGACACCTAACTACCAAGATTTTCTTACCAGTGTTAAAAAACGTAAATATTTTTTAAATAAGTAATCTATTATTAATTATTTAACTATTTGGCACTTCAATGAAATAAAAAAGCAAGCTACATAGATTCACCATTACTCATACTCTTGTTTAAATTTGTGGCTTGTTTGTTTTTGTATTAAATACCAGCACAATACTGCAATACTAATACAGCATGCATTGCAGAGGAAATACACAAATATATCTTGTTCCATCAGTAACAGTTCAAAAAGAAATCTCTTTTCTCCTCCTACACCTGCATTTAGGGTCAACACAGCCAGCAATGGCTTAAATGCTGTACTCTAAAGAAAAAGCTGCACCTAAGACTAATGAGGCAAAGCAGGCGTTTCAGTTTTGTAAGTTGACAGTCATTTCAAATCTATGATGAAAATCAAAATAACTCTACTTCAGCCTCATTTTACAACTCGAGTCAATTATAAAGATGTCAGTTGACAGCTTGTGTATTTTTGCTCCATTCTTCCAGCAAACTAAATACTTCATTTAAGATAAAAGCTATTTCTAAATAAACAGAACTACATATATACTATTTATTTGATTTCACTATAATTAAAAATAAGTTTAACATTCTTAAGGAGCTAAAAAGACTTATTTATAATCTATGCATTCTTTATCAGGGATGAAGTGCAAAGAAACTACTCCTACATGTAGTTCTCTTCTGAACATTTTCTTACCTTTGGTCCTGAAAATATTAGTTTAAAAAAGTTTACATCAAAAGAATTAAAAAAAAACCCACAACAAAACAAAACAAAAGCCAAGGGCTGAAAAAACGGTTATTTTAAAAAATGTACTCTGACATCCTCATTTCCTTCTACAGGTGTTCAGCATCTTTAGTAAGTTTTTCCAAGCAGATTTCAAGCCTCAGCAATTCCATAAAAGTAGAAAATACACAAAAGCTTTATTGGAGGTCTTGAAACAAATTTCATGGTCTTAAGGATCTTCTAATCTAATTAACAGAAGTTTGATCTCTGTTCTCATTTTAATCATAAAACAAAGAACAATATGGAAATAAGTGAACACAAAAGATACTCAGAAATTATGGAAGCAAGATAACTTGTCAATGTGCAGCCAGAGGATACAAAGATCACAAAGGCCCATGTACAGGGCAGTACAGAATAAACATGTAAAAACCGAAATCTGCGATTATGCATTTTAAAAATATTGAACAGATGCATTACAGTGATAGCTGTAAACGCAAAAAAAACCCAACCAACAACAACAACCAAAAAAGAATGAAAAAAACTCCAGCCTGTAATTGGTACCCTAAAAAGCACTCTCAGGGTAATTATTTATATTGCCTAATACTAGTCACCTAATATGCCCAAAGTCTCCCTATGCCACCATTACGCTAAGGAAGGATTGTCTAGAGAGGTATTCAGAACAGCAAATTTACATCTCCTACATTGAATGCATTTCAGAAGGTGTGTCTTTCTTCTATATAGACTATATATTCCCAAGTTTAGGTTGCAAGTTTAGGTGAGTAAAGTTTAGTTCACCTAGGTTTAGGTGACTAACTTCCTACCTCTAAAATTCCTTGTGTAAACAAGCAAAAGTTATCTTAGGAAAATGAGGAGGGGAAAGAAATCCACTGCATTACTGAAAACTGAATCAGTGGTCTATTTTCTCTAGCTGAGTTACATCACAAAAACATATTGCCTGATCTTTATGGAGTGAAAATCAGCAAAGGAATAAAGGACAGGATAAAGGTGAATGCAACTGCCACACAGACACTACACAAAGACACACATTCTAGTAACATAGTGAAGGGGAAGAAATGTAAGAAAAATAAGATAACGTAGGATTAAGGCCAGCAGAACGCTTACTGAATCTTAATTGGTCTTGTGGAGTATTGGAAATACTACTATCTTAAAGAAGACACTGCAGCGAAAAAAAAAGGCTTTCAAAAGGAGAAGGCTCAAGATCAGCATGATAATTTATCAGCATGATAATCATCAGATTGCAAGATAAACAGCTATCTGTCACCTTCCTTAGAGAAAAAGACAGCCAAAGTTTGCAAAACAGCACAAAAACATGAGGACAGCAGTAAACTGCCATCAGTGAAAGTGCTAAGGATGGGATTCAACTGATAAAGTAAGGGCAGTCAGTCATCAAATCAAAAAACCCCAAATAGCTACTTAAGGCTATATGGATGCTGATATTCTAGTGCTGTGATAAGTATTACAGGGGGGAGGAAGGTGGGGGAGGAATTAATGAAGGATTAAGTCGGCTATAAAATTTAAAGAAGGCCTACCCAAAATTAAAACTTTGATTTACTGAGCTGGCAGTACTATCCTGACACATAACTCTCTCAAGAGTGGGAAAAGAAATAATACATTTAGACAATAGAGTATAACCCTTGCAATCCTGGGGCAACAAGCCAGAAGAATGTGGATTTCTGGCAACATGCATTAGCTGATCCTAGATAAATGAGCGCAGAATGAAGTTTTTGTTTTTTAAAGAAAATCAGAGAGAGGAAAAATGAACATCCATGAGGAATTGGAAAGAGAACATAAATGGATGGAAGTAAACTACAACTGACAGTCCCATGATAAACAGCCTGCGTACAGCTAAGAGCAAAGACAAGAAACACAATGTGTAGAGCCAACATGGAAGAAGCACTTTAAAGCCTTTGAATGTCATGAACTGGGAAGTCTGTAAAAATGTTTACAAAGATTCTGCATCTATTAATGGTTCTTCTCGAAGCGTAAGGTGAAACTTGAATTTACTTATGGTATATGAAAAGATCAAATTAGCTGAAGTCAGAGCAAAAATACCACATTGACTAAAGTAAGCAAGTTAGACTGCAAGACAGATCCATTTTGCAGACAGTGCATGTGAGAAATAGCTCAGGAAACTTTCAAAAATCTGCTACTTCAGTCGAATCAACATAGCTGAAAAGAGACAAAGCCCAATCATACTCAAAGCAAGTTTAAAAGCCAAAGTGAAAAAAGGTGAGACAACTTACACAAGGTGGGAACTATAGCAAAAGCTACCATTTAGTCAGTAAATAATTACAAAAAGTATTTAAATCTGGCCAAGCAGCAAAGAAGTACAATCTGCCTACTTAACAGCCAGGAAAGAAGACTGCAAGTGAAATCACACAAGCTGGGGAAAGGCCAGGGGCGACCAGATTCAAAACTGTAGTCAAAATGGAAATTATGTGCAATATGACATTTTGCATAACAATGCTGATGTCAGGAACCTATCAACCCAAATGACATGTATCACTGCAGACTAAGAAATTATCTGCCAACCATTACGGTGTCCAGCATTGAGATAGCACGGCAGGACTGCTGGCTCTGTAAAATTATGAGTATCATTCTCTGTGCACGTGACAGTCATTTGTGACTGAGGAATAGGCTTCAGCTAGAGTGAGTGAGTGCTCATGCTTTCCTGGCACTGAACTTCTAATTCCTGTGGAAGGCCCTATGTGAATACCTTATGTAGCCTTTTCCTTCATGAAAAGTTGTTAACCAACTCTTCTCTTGACGCCCATAATGAAAAACCATTATGTTCCTTATCTAAAAACCTAATTAATATTTCTTGACACTAAAGGGATCAACATCTGGAGTACATTGAGGTCTCGAAGCTGTTAAGTAAGAAATTAAGCACTTAACAATAAGAAAATCTCCCATATTAAGACCCTAGAATTTCCATTATGTGTAAAGATAAGTGGTGTAGAAATAGTATTCTCACTGGGAGAAAGCATGTAGCAAGGATGTGCAAAATAAAATATTAAAATGGACCTGTCCATTTGCTGCCTTGTTTTCACTACATTTCCCAGTGGTCCAAGGCAGCGGATTGTGAGAAGTAGAATTGTTACTGCAGAAACACTTTAGCTAATGCCTTAATCTTTAAGTTAAGCACTTATATGAAGGGTTCCCTGTACCCTGGATTTCCTAAGTAAAAAACTTTTAAGAACAAAGCTAAGACATCTCATGTGATGATGGTTCCCATGGCACAGTTTTGTCTGCTGAGTGTTTTGCATAGATTCCATTAAAACATACCTGAAAACGATAAAAAAAACCACCAGTAACTTTAAAATAACTCCTTTATGCTTCATAATAATTAATAGTTTCAATACTTAATACTTTTAAAACCAGAGATGTAATTCTAAGTATTGCTGGTTTAACTTTTAAAAGCAATTTTTAAAAGGAAGATTGTTGAATTTTAAAAAGATGTGACTCTCCTTAGATTTTGATTAAAAAAAAAATAATATAAGTGAATCTTCAGCTGCTGCAGAATGCTGTCTCCTTATCATCGTCAATGAAATTGTGCTGACTCGTCCCATTTGTGCACCTGGAGTGATACTATTTCATTCATTTTAGTCAAGGGCATTTATACATTCTTTGCATTTCACTTATAAAATTAGACTAGTCATTGCCACTTGCATTTGTCTCTAGCCAATATTTCTTCTATGTTATACATTCTAGTCCAGCAAAGGGCCATCTCAGTCAAACAACAAAAAACACTACTTGATTTTTGAAACTTTGCAACTAGCTTAGAAAAAATAAAATAAATAAAAACATACTACAGAAATACCTCTATTGGTCTTCTAGTCTGTAGAAGCTGTATTTATATTTTGCAGGAGGGAAGAATTGCCTTAATGCTATCTTTTAAAAGATAATTAGAAAATACATGCTTGGGCCTTGTGTCTTAAGCTGTCCTTGGAATGATTTTTTTATGGATGAGTTATGAACCTTCACAAATGCAATTGTAATGCAAGCGCAGACACACCACTATAATTCTACCCACAACTTCTTATGCTGGGGAATGACTGCCTTTGATAACTGCTTTATTAAATTTTACAGCATATGACTGTGCTCTGTGAAGCAGAGAATTATATTTTCATTTCCCCCTAAAAATAAGATTTTAAAAATGTTTTTATTTGCTTCAATACTTACTTTTCACCATAAAACCTTTCAAAGAATTTTTCTTTCCAAGGTTCTGTTTTCTTTTCCTTTTCAATCTCTTGTCTGATGCGCAACTGCATTTCTGGTGTAAATTCTCCTAAAAAAGAAATACTAACATATTGAATAACAGTTGTCAAGGATTAGCTTAATATGGGTAATTATAAATTACAGATACAAAGATGACACCCGGTGATTTCTGTTAGTCATCCAACAATTTCAAATGAAAATAATGAAAAATAAAAGTGAGTGTGAGATTTAATTTACCATATAACATCAGCATTTCAAAAGTATATTGGTGGGATTTAGTTGCATGCATTAATGTTTCCAAGGATGGCAGTGATGAAAATGTTTGGGTTTTTTTGAACTGTCAAAACAAGCTGCTACAGCAAGCTGTAAAAATGTACGCTAAATTCAAAATGGAATCAGCAATTTTTCTTTTGCTGGATTACTGGTGTACTACACTTTCTATTCTAAAAGTATTTCTTAAATGTAGAGACAGAGACATTCTTCATAAAAACAATTAACCTTTGGTAAATCTGAGAGCAAGTAGGGAGTTACCTTCTGCCAATCGCTGTTTCCACCCTTGTGCTGCATATGCGAAGAATTCATTATTTAGAGCAGAACTACTGAGGCGCAAAACTCCATCACTTCCCATCTAGAAAAAAAGCCGATGGTAGCAGAAGATAGTGTCAGAAATAGCGTCAGCTAAGATTACATAAATCCAGAGTTCCAATTAAGGGAAACAGGGAGGGATAGGGAGTGGGAATAACAAAGAAAATTACCTACTACTACTAAACTAGCATTTTCATTATAGTCTTTACTGTAAAGGCAAGTGGGCTAATCCAGCATCAGTGTGCTCTCTTCAGTCATCAGTATTACTGACGATAACTCGGTTTACAACTGATTGATGTGTTTTAATCACAGCCCTCTATCTTGAGACTACGTCTAGAGCTATTGTGTACAATCAAAAATTAAGATCATTATTGTACTTATGCATCTGCCTGGAATATGGTACAAAACAAATTAATTAAAGGTAATGAAGACAGTAAATTTGCTCTTTCTAAATAAATCTAACACTCATGTTAGCTACTATGCTGTACTGGCAGAAAAGTGGATGACAGGTAACCTTAATGAAATAACTGGTGTAAACTTAGCACTAAAACTAAAAATAACTATACGCATAATTTTATAGGCATCAACAGCGAAAACGGTGGAAGAACATTATAATTATTTTTACTTTCCACATCTGTCAAACATTCAATGATAAAACACCATTAAAAGTCTTAATCACAATAGTTTCTGCAATAACTTTTAAAAGCAATCCAACTACTGAGCTTTCTTTTACCATAAAACTTAATGCTTATTTTCAGGTTGGGAGGATATGTCTGACTATTGAAGGAATTCTAATAACTGAAAAAAGTAATCACATAAAACAAATTAGCACTGGCTATCACCTCTAGCATAATAAATAAACAGACAATAAAAACAAACTAGCAAATAAAGAGGGAAACATAGGGAACAGCAGAAGAGGTAATGTTACTAGAACAAACACTCTCACTATTTCATGTCTTTTAAGGCAACTAAGAAAGAAATGTTTGACAACACCATTTATGATCTCACTGTAAAAACCAGCACATTTTCCAGCATATTAACACATGTTTTAGCTACATAATATCCCCTGATTCTCAGAGCTTGTTTCAAACTGGAGCTAGAAAGAGGCAGATGCGTCAGAAACTTCAAATGATATTTAGCCACATCTTCCTCACTGAGCTCTTTATTTCACTGATAATACTGGCCCTACTTTCAGAACAGCCTTTGCCGATTTACTGATTGCCTACCTGACATCCTGTCCCACAACAATCTTGTAGGAGTAAACCATAAAGATGTGAAGTAGTAAAAAGAGAAATAGAGTGATAAGCATGGACTCTGAAAAACAGGCAATGCTAAAGGCATTTGATTACAGCAAGAAAACAGTATGTGCATGGTACCAGGGTCCCTCAGCAGGATATGAACCTACAGTGCTGCTGCCTGTTATTTCCTGCTATATGGCATTGTTTTGCCAATATGTCATAGGATCTGCATTCAAGTAGGGTGGGTATATAATGCTTCTATGCTTCTCATGATGTGGGTTGTGCAAAACATGCATATTAATTACAGATAGGCTATGACTAATGCTGAAACTGGAGAAAAACTGGAAAGAAGCAGTGAAATACGCAGCAGAAGCAGCAAGAAAATAAAATCAGTGAGACAAAAGAAAGGCCATAAAGGACATGTACTTATTGTATAAATCAAACTGGTATGACATATTATCTTCTGCACAAAGGAACTTTTCCAGAAATATTTAAATTCCAAGATTAATTTATTAAAGTGAGATTTTCAGATACCAGTGACTCTTGCACCTAAACAAACAAACCAATATATGGTTGAAAATGGCACTTACACATTTTCATAAAAAGGTAAGACAAGAAGTTACAAATAAAAGAATCACAAGTTACTAAATAAATAATTCTTTGTTCTTCAAATAAAGGTGATAAAGCTACCTTCAGTTTCAACATAAAAAGAGATGAAATAGTAATACCCATGCGTGTCAATGTAGGTTCTACTCCAAACTTCAGTAAATTCAAGATTTTATCCCTAAGCCTGGCAGTGTTTTGCAGGAAAGAGTAATACAGACATGAAATTGTCTTTATCATATTTACCCTCATTTAACTGCAGGCTGTTTCTGAAAGTCATGATCCTCCTGAAACTCCATTGCTTAACTGATAGCAAACAGTGTAGCCATATCACTAGCCAGATCAATACATGTCATAGGAAAGTAATAATTTGTGGACAATAATTTTCTGTTAAATCAGCAAGATGATCCAACTTATGCTAAGGTCATATGATTATTAGATCTCATGCAAAGTTGGAATGTACCGCAAGGGGTGGAAAGAGAATGGCACTTTTCAGCAGCAATCCACTTTCAGATTGCATTACACATAATATGAAACCGTAGCCAAGTGTGATTGAGCTATTTCACTAGGCTGTGTAAATCAAAAGCATTATGAAGACTGCCAAGTTATATTACCATGTGAATACAAGACGAAGAGTATTATCTTTGTTGTAACCCTGTTGTTATAAGGACATGAGAAAAGCAAGCTTTGTAGGAAGAGTTACCGCATCTTTTATTTTTGGCTAATATACCTGGAAAAAAATGCCAAGTTTTTGGATGTACAATTTCTTATAAGGTGTGAAAAAGAAACTGCAAACCCCAAGCTAAATGCCAGCAAGAGGTTCAATCAAATTCAAACGTTAACTAGTCCACCTGAGAGAAAAGCACAGGCTGGAACTCCAGAACAGAGGCAAATGTTAGCAAGGTCACAGGTAAAGTTCATTGGTTCTTGTAGACCGAAAAGAATGCCAAGCAGTAAGTACCTGTGGAAGAAAAAAGGAGGGGGGGATGAAGAATAGCAGAAAGGGAGAATGAGAAGGTTGCAGTGGGTTACTTAAGAGGAAAAACTAGTGTAGGTCAACTAGCAATGGAACAACACATCATTTGTGAACTGCATCAGAAAACAGAGGCATGCTGCACTGACCACTTTAGATCTTAACTGTAACAGCTTATGAGTATTAGGGAACTATGTCCACGACATCGAAAACATGATGTTAAAGATGCTTAGATTAAGAAAAGTAAGAAAAACTCAAGAAGTCACTGCTGACTGCATGATAGTCATTGCCTTTGATGAACTGGCAGAGGAGGACCTTTCCTGAGACCTGTGTTCATGGGACCACACACCTCATGGAATATTTAAGTAGCTGGACAGCCGAAATCTAGCCAGAAGAGCATACAAACATACAGAAGGTGAAAACACACTAATTAATTAGAGGCGAATCTTCCAGTGGTCTATTTTAACATGATATGAAAGAATCATTTCAGGCTAAAGCACTACAGAGGGATGCATGAAAGTAGTCATCGTTATCTAGACTTGGTACGTGTAATTTAGGGTAAGAGATAGCAATGGAGAAAATTCAGGAAGTAGAGTTGGCCAGCCCCAGTGACTTTGCCAAATTTGCTCAGAAATTTGAGATCGACGAAAACCTGTGCTGAGAATGGAATTGGAATAATTTATTCAGTTAGTTAAAGCTCAAAGAGAAAAGAATGAGGGCAAAAAACTAAAGGAATGAATAATGGCCAAAGAGAAAATTGAATGAGACATAAATTTTCAAAATGTTGAGAAGAAAAAAGCACTAAGCAGAAAGCAGATGCACTACCAAATGAGGAAAACTACCCAAACTAAACTAACAAGAAGTTCAATCGTTTAGCTATTTTTGATTCATTTAAAGATTTCTATGCAGGAGAAAAAAGTTTGAACAAGTTAGAACAGACAGAAAACAAGCAATTTTACATCTAGGTGTTTTGAAAGACTCTATCAGAAACAACAACATTAACAAAGATGTTTTAGTCCTTTTCTCAATACCCTAGTCATGTGAAATCAGGCTGACATTTTTTCTGCTCTGTTAAACTTGGAAGGATTAAGAGGTCTTCCTCCTACAATATTAGCTAACAACCTCTACTGAAATATTCTTTTCTTATCTCACCCGGAGAATGCATTTTTACCTAAGTCAAAAAGTTAAAGTGCAAATTGAAAATTTTGAAGCCAAAGGGTGTATTTACTTCTCTGTGCTCTGATGACAGAGACAGCACAATTAACGACTAGGTCTAAATTAGAATTTGAAGAAAAACACCAATAAAGCAGTTCTTAAATACACTATTAATTTTTATGGTATTTAAAAAATGCTGTCCAACAGAGACAGTGTGTTAATGAGCTGGAACACCAAACATTTCTTGGAAAGTTTATGTTTTATTCTGTTGAGCTTTAAATTTCTGTTTTTCTGATTAAGCACAATGGTAGAATTATGTTTTCTAATTAATACTTCTGTGCAGAATTCACAATAGCTTTTAAAAGTTCCTCTTTTTATTGAAAGCAAACAAAAAACCACCCAATCCCAAAACATATCTGCTAAAACCCAACATCTGTTTGCATTCCAAAGCAAATGTGAAACACTTATCAAAAGGAACTGAGTAATCTTTCTACGAACAGCTACTTCAATTATTTTCCCCAACTTCCACTGAAAAGTCTCTTCTGACAATAAGGTAGGGATTATTTTTGTAGCTCAACCTGAAGATACACACCGGTGGTTTAGTAGGGATACAGCAAGTACTGCATAAGTGTGTACTGGTAGGTTACCTGATCTTGGCAAGAATCTTCAAAGAGAAAGAATTAGCAAATCTATTATTTCTCTCTCTCTTTCAAATGATTCAAAAGTCTTCTAATGTATTTATAAATCTAGTAATGATCCACTATATATAGTTCCTGTGTAGTATAATGTATTTCTTGCAAGAAAGTGTATTTGTGAACATTATGCCATTTGACCATACTTCACAATACAAACAAAACATTGAGAAGTGAAGATTCATCCAAATTAAGTGTTCAGTACCATTCAAGTAGTTACACACTTTCTAGAAACTGCTACTAACCCTCTTTTGTGCTTTTATATTTTATCTTGGGGGAAGAACAGTTCTATAATTCACAGACTTTCCCAAAGGTATGTAAAAAGAATTATGTGCAAAAGATGGAAGGTATGAGAAAATACATTTTGACACTTTTGCATTAAAGCCTCCAAAATATTAGAAATGAAAAATTTAGCAGCATTTATATCACACAGAGGAAAAATTACATTTTATTTATGTATGTGAAGACACCACTGACGTTTTGTAACATGGACCAAATGTGATTCTCCAGTACTGGGGATCAGTATCAAACTGACCTGTGATGAATCTACAGTGCAAATGTAGCATCTGAAGATGCAGAAACCTTAGCGACTGACCTTCTGAAGGCAAACACTGTGGAAATCTGGCTAGACAACATGCCAGGCCTGGCTCATCTTACTCTTGGTGGTCAGAGAACAAAAGGTCACAGGTGACAGGGAAGACCAGTATCCGTATTTTCCCCCCAAAAAATCTCTAATGCTAAGAGGAATGCTCTCCAAGAAAGAACTGTTTGAGTCTAAGTACATAGAAATAAACACTTAATTTAGGTACTCTGCATCATCACTCTGGAAGAGCTCCTGTGTTTCCACTAATGGTAAAGGAAACATAAAGAAGATCTGACTCCTAATTAAGGCCTCTACATTTGCTACCTCAGTTAGTCAGCATGAAACAAGCCCTTGCAACCTAAATCCAAAGAAAACGTCAATAGATATGTTCGTAGCATATCAGATGCTCTCTTGCTCCACAAAATCCCCAAAGGATTAAAAATTGCTATCAAATCTAGTAAAAAGTGATAGTAAGCTTTAGAAGAGATTGCAACAACACAATGCATGTCTTAACATGCACGAGCTTCCACCAGTTGGACATCCTCTGAATGCAGACTACTGTAAACCAGGCAAGTACTTTGAAGCACACACTTTGGTGACTAATTTTTGTGCTTTTCTTACACATCCATTATATTGGGTAGGCCAACTGTGTCCAAATTCATGTCTGTTGATCCTATAAATTTCCATCACCTCCTACTGGTAATCATGAAGTCTGGTGCATTAATTGTTCCTTCATGGCACAGTGTCTTTGTCAGCAAAAATCAGATCCCAGTGCTTAACACCAAGCTTGGTGGTTCATGTTGTAACAGGAGTGAACTGCCTTCTCTTTTAAAGCCCCTACTTTTTAAAATAGGTTACCTACTCAGATTACTTTAGCCAGCCAAATACAGATGTAAGCAATAACTATTTATAGCTATCAACTATCTTAATAGAAAACACTGATCTTCAGCCTGATACTTTTTCAAGGCTTGCGAAGCAGTATGTGGAATGGAAGACAGAAAGTACAAAAGTACGTTGGGCCTAATTGTGCTGGTTTTGGCTGGGATACAGTTCATTTTCTCCATAGTACCTACTACGGGGCTATGTTTTGGATTTGTGCTGAAAACAGTGTTAATAATATAGGGACGTTTTCGCTACTGCTGAGCAATGCTTACACAGAGTCAAGGCTGCTTCTGCTCTCCATACCATCCCAACAGCGAGTAGGCTGGGGGTACACAAGAAGCTGTGAGGGGACACAGCCAGGACAGCTGACCCCAACTGACCAAAGCAATATTCCATAACATATGACATTGTGCTCAGCAATAAAAAGCTGGGGGAAGAAGGAAAGGGGGGACTTTTGGAGTTATGGTGCTTGTTTTCCCAAGTAACCATTACACGTGATGGAGCCCTGCTTTCCTGGGGATGGCTGATCACTTGTCTGCCATCAGGGAAGTAGTGAATGAATTCCATTTTCATTTGCTTGCGTGCACGGCTTTTGCTTTACCTATTAAACTTTTATTTCAACCCACAAGTTTTCTCACTTTTACCCTTCCAATTCCTTCCCCCATCCCACCAGGGAGGAGTGAGCGAGCGGCTGTGTGGTGCTTAGTTGCTGGCTGGGGTTAAACCACAACACCAATTCACAAGGAAGTCCCCAGGTGATATTTGATAGTATCTGTGTACAACACCAAAACTGGATGATTGCCACGTGTGACCAGGGGCTTCAGGCCCCTACTTAAAGTGCTTTTGGGATTCTTTGAGGGGGTGAATAGAAGGGGTGACTGCTAGCAATCATAACAAAATCAATATCCAAACTCATATTTTACAAACGATCATTTGATGATAGACTAATATTTGCTGTTAATGATTTCTATAGTGTTAGTGCCACAGGCATACAAGCCCAGACCCTACAGCTCTATACAAATGTAACTTAAAAATTAATGGAGGGCGGTGGTATTCCTGGCTGGAATTCAGCTTAAGAGTAAAACAACTAATGTAAATGTCTGGAGGTGGCCTAGGTTTCCAGTCTCCTATTACAGTCAATGGAAGTCTAGCCAACGCAGTCAATGGAACTTGGAGGACTATTCAGCTGACCAGCAAGTCGGCATCTGCTCTACAGTGAGACAAATAACTCTTCAGTCTCTTTGCTCATGTATTGACTCGATCTGCATCATCTGTAATGGGAGTTTAGACACTTAGCACACTTGCAGACATACAAATTTAGGTGTTTTCTTTTGGAGGTGAGTCCTATCCTCCTCTGTGTCAAACAGCTCAGAAACTGGATACAGGAAAGCTACAAAGAGGTAACACAATGCAACAACAGCGAAGTGTAACAAGAAAAGCACTGACCAAATTAATTCCTGTTAATGCTTATAAAGCACAATATAAAAAATGAGGCAATTTCTAAAGGCCATCCACCTTGTCATTAACTACTGAAAACTTGGAAGACATCCTTTGCCATACAGAGCAGAACTGGATTAAAGGTCTGTGGTTACATTTGGACTAAATGTTCCAGATATACGCAATCACAAACATGCTCCTGAGCACTGAAACAACAGAATATAAACCCACATCTGCTGTACTGGACACCAAAGACTACATTCCTATTCCTCTTGAAACAGCATGTTTAAAATACACACACGTACATTTTAAATTGGCAGTTTCAGGCACCAGTAACTAGTTTACATTTGTTATTGTTTGGCAAGTTTGAAATTCAGATATAACAGCACAATGCACCCAAGCACACCATCAGAGAATAAAAAGCTCTTTCCATGCTAAACCTCCAAACCTTCATATGATCTTTATATACAGAGAAAGGTAACCCCAAAATTAGAACCTGTTCTGGAAGAAGAGAGGAACCAATCCCAAGAACAGACTAAGAAAAGCCAGTGGTCCCAGTGTCCAACAGATTCAACACCTCCAAAGGGGATTCCAAGGGGAGAATGAAGGGGAATGAGGACAACAGAGACCACCTGATGAACCTCATGATGTTCTTGGTAGGTATGATGCCTGCAAAAGCTACCCGTTTCACTGGTTATTAAACTTTGATGTTCACCTATCTTCACGCCAAGAATACAGCCAGAAACGAGACTGAGTAGATTGGAAGTGACAAGGAGGCTGTTGGACTTGTCATGGAACCTAGGGATTTGTTGATATTTTTATCAGCAGTGACAGACATATACTGTTAATGAAGTTGTGGTTCAAGAGGTGCTATAGGCAGAACAGCTTTGGCATCTTCACCCATGGGGTGATGCCCCAAGAAGGTCTAGAGATATGGCAACAGCTAAGCCAAGATGGAAAACAGCCCTCACAGAGGAAAGGAACATGATGTAAAGTCAGACTTGCTAATTTCTCCAAAATTTCAATGCTGTATTTATATACATGGCCCAATAGTATGGGCAAATCAAACAAAATAAAATACTGTTCTGTGGACCACTGCCAAAACAAGTTTATTTATAAAAGGAGGGGTTAAAGAAGGGGCCAATGTGATGACAGTGGTACATTTATCTCAGTCTTTGATGGCTGAACACTAATGCAAGAACTACAAGTGGTACGTAGGAAGACTTGGAAGATTTAGTTGACAATCAACATTTTGTCTTAACTGGCAAAATGGAGATCTGATAATTCATGTGACTGATAGTAATATGAAAGACTAAAGCTTGTTTGGGAAAAAAAGAAAGAAGAAATGACAACAGAATAAAAAAAATGCATTTCAAGTACGAATACTTTCATAAATGCAGAATTAGTTGGGAGAATCACCAAGAACGTGGTGCTAGTGAAAAAGGAGTTAAAGAAACCTCACAGTGCTTTAAATAAACACTACCGGCCACATGGAGCGCAAAGCCTCCTGCAAAGGAATAAAGGGGATTGTACAATGAGACCACATTGTCTTAGTTAGGACCTCACTGCTGATCTCACAGCACGCAGGGAATGGAAATGAGGTCAATTTACTAAGCAAGAATACCACAGCAGAACATGGCATAATGGGCCAAAATTAGACACAGTTGGCAAGGGACACATCAAACTCTGGAAGAAATAATTCCATAAGCACATTAGGAGCAAGAAGACGATGAAAGGAAAAGTTAGTCTACTGTGCAACACAGGGGAAAAACTAGAGGGATGCAGAGACAAAGCTAATGTACATTCTGCCTTTTTTGCATCCATGTTCACCACAAATCTGCTGCATTGAGGTGCTTAATACAATTGATATCGGCAATAAAAGGCAAAAGGGTAAGATCTCACCTTTGAACAACCAAGGAGATGAATAAATATTACTTAAATGCATTCAAATAATCTAGGCTTGATAGACTAACCTGTTAAACGCCCAGTTATGAATCTATTTCAGAACTGTTACAAGACAGATTTCAGAGCAGTGAAGAGGACAACTGCAAAATTATACATGCTAGCTATATGTATATAGCACATACATATCACCCGTGTCTGAAGAAGGGGATAAGCACAGCTAAGAATTTACAGACTAAGCCAGCTTCAGAAGAACTCTATGGCCTTCACACAGACAGACAATTCTTTTTTGAGAAGCCCTAGGGTGATAATCATATGGTCACATTCTGGGCAAATACAAACTATTGTTTATTTATTATCAACTGGGAGGCTGTATTTCAGGGGCATGATAAAAAAAAAATCGAAGGAATTTGCAAATAACATCAGTCGGAGAGAGATTGAGTACACTGAAATCTACAACTGAAATTCAGAATTCTCTTGATGGATTTGAGAATTACTTTGGAAACAATAGGGATAAGTAGGGCATTGCAATAGTGTCAAATGCAAAGTTCCAGACTCTTGTAGTTAATGTGTAACTAGAGAAATACAAAATGAAGAAACTAAGTGGCTAGGCAATGCTTCTGTAGAGAAGTATTTGTGGCTTATGAGCACATGGCCTGATCACAAACTGAATATGTCAACCTTGTGACAAAATTGCAAAGAAGGTGAGCGCAACACTGGCAGTTATGTCGGAGTACTGTGTAAAAACACAGAAATCAGTTCTGCTCTCCTTCGTGTTTCTTATCACTTGAGCTGGAGTAATATGTTCAGTTTTGATTGTTGCAACTCAGAATTGCTACAAAGTCCAAAGGAGAGAAATGAAGCTGAGCACAGATTTATGGCCGTAGATCCACAAAAACTGCATTAATAAGGGCTGCTTCTCGAGAAAAAGGGAGATGGGGTTATCACCTTCATGTTTGAAGGCTATCGCAAAATGGACACAGTAATCTCCACGCTCTCCATGTAGATGCCAATCTGAACAAAGAATAATAGTCAGAATTGCAGCGAGAGAGATTCAGATTAGACACTGAGGAGGAAACTTTCTAATGGTGAAAACAAAGAAGCACTAGACTTACTTGGAGAGGTTGCGAGTTCTCCATCACTGAACAGCCAAAAAAACTTTTAGACAATATCTATTAAGTAAAACAGTGTTGATTCTGCCTTAGTGTAGAGAAGAGTAGATGAATTGCCCTTTCTTTGCATATTCTCTATGTCAAGATATACAAGATGCTAAAGCAGTTTAAAAATAAATTAGTAACAGAGTGTTTCAGAGTTTACAAAGCTAAAGGATGGTATATCAAATTGCCATCTATTACATCAACATTAAAAAGAAAAATAAGAAGCGCTCTTGCATGCATTTCTCTTCTGACCAATTGCAAACCTCTTTTTTTTTTTTAGAGAAAGGTGCTTAACTCAGTCCTTGCATTCTGTCTTCAAGGCCTCTAGCCTCTTAATACCTTCCAATGGAGTCACTCTATACAATGTAATGTAACTGACCACAGCTCATGATTCATATCTGAAACAACCACTCATTTGGACAGAATGACCTTCAAAACCACTGTGATTTCATAAGTTAATGGCTTAGCTTTGCCTGCATGTGATTTAAACCTCAGATTGCAATTAGTTCCAAAATATCTTAAATGGATGTCATAGCATGGAGCTATGACACTGTCTTCTGGCACTGCTTGTGTTGCGGACACTCATTTTCAGGAACCGTCTTTCTCAGACACAAACCCATTGTATCAGCCACCACAATTATGCTTCATGATGGCTGGAAGGAGCCTTCCTCACTCATCAACAACTCCTTTGCTACCAGTCAATAATTTGAGGCATATTAAAAGCCAAGTTAGATGCTTCCTGATCTTGAGGCTGTGTGTGGCGTTGCTGTAGAACAGGCTTATTAAGCCCAAGAGCCAGAAAATATCATTGGGAAATACAGAATGGCTGCAGAGAGTAGTATTATAAGGCCACATGCTTTGTCCATACCAACGTTTTCTAGAAAAAAAAATGTTACCATCACATAATGGACAAGGCACTAAAGAGGGGGGAACTGAACATATTACTGTATGCGCTCTTGTCAGTCTCTGGACTGTGTTATTTCTGACTGTCACATTCTTCAGAAATTCTAACAAGATCAGCTTGCACCTATATAAGTCTAAATTCTATATAATAATGCAAAACAATGATTCTCCTGTTCATTACTTTGGCTAACGATCTGGGAACCAATTATGTCAAGGAGTTCTCCACAGCTAGAGATCTCCCTGTCAAGTAATAGTTGGCAATTATAAAACTTAGCTTTTATCCACCTGAAAAGTATTTTTAAGTGAACATGCATGTATTTCTAGTATGAAAATCATTGAGGAAGTTTCTCCATTTCCTATAAAATACTGCTGACTGTTCAAGTATGCCATTACCTATCTAAAAGTCATTTTTCCACTTATACAACTACCATTCAAAGAGATTGTGATAAATGGGACCAAACTAAAAGGATGCTCTAACAGTTTGCAAGTCTAAAATAGAGAATGAGTGTGAATGCGCTTGGGTAAGAAAAGGAAAAGCAGCTGTAGTTGTCACAAAAAATCTCTAAGTTCTGTTACACAATGGCTGCATTTCTGATGATAGTGTTTCTGCTACACAACTCAATGTTAAGCAAAGATACTATATTTTTCAGCAGTCAGTAATATGTGAGTGGTACCATATGGTAACAATATCAGCTAAAATCAGAGGTTGAACTAACCCTTGATAATTGCAAGGAACAGATCATGTAGATAAAGCTTGTGAAAGATCACATAATAGCCAATTACTAGGAAAGCTGTCAAATAAAAGATTTCTATTTCTATTTAGCTTAGCTGGCACAAGACTGAGAAAAGGGATGTTTATTTTCCATAAATATTTCAGTCCATTTGATATAACTGTGGCTACTACTAATACATATGCACCCACCATCTTCTATTTATATCAGTTAAACTTTGCCAGCAATCAATGCTAACTTTTAGTATGCAAATGACTTCCATGGGTTAGTTGTCTATTGTATGATATAGAGCACTTGATTGTTATTAAAGTTGCTTCTCTTCACATTTAATTCAGTTCTGGTAGATTAAAAAGCCCAAATCGAGTAATTTTTCTTCAGAATTTTTTTTATGGCTCATGTAAATTTTGGTGCCCTTTTCTGGATTCTTTCCACAGCTTCTGAAGTGAACTGGCCACGCTTAATATTCAAGATGATAACCTAACACTATTTATTTAATAAAAGGGTATTTTCTTTAGTGCAGCCTCCCTGTTGTTGTTGCTTAAAGGGACTGAACAGATGTTCCTGCTGAGCTGTCCATAATCATAACCATACCTTGTTTCAAAATCTGATTTAGAAACTAGCAATGGAATAACCCACATCATTATTTCCAGTGCAAAATGGCGTATGCTTTCCTACACTAAAGCCTCACTGCCACCACTAAGCTTCAATGTCTAGGATTCGATTACCTCTGAACTTTTGGGTAAACCTCACATGGTAAAGGAAACAGCCACAAAAAGACAGAGCTCAACAGTCCACAGGAAGTACCTGTAGACGTGATAGACAATTCGTACTTCCCTCAGAACCGGTAGGGAAGCAGAGTTTGGAGACAGCGAAAAAGGAACTATACGGGGATAAAACAGTGGCACTACCAGGCCCTGAAAAAAACCTGTGTGAGGGGCCCCAACAGGAAAGTTGAGAACAGCAAAAGAACCCCATCTTGAATGCAAGCTGCCACACAGTGAACAGCAAAATAAAAACACGGGACTGCAATAAATTATTAGATTAGTAGCTGCACAAGCTTGATTCACAAAATTCTGTAATTTCAAGATGATTCATGATTCAATTCTTTAAAGAAATGATGCTAGGGCAAAGTACGCCCTTGCAAATTATGCCAGTGTAGGGGAAAAAAAAAAAGAGACAGGAACCTATCAGCTTAAAGCACAAGCTTTTCATTAATCTCTAAGACCAGAAAGAACCATATTGAAAGTACTAACCTGGCTGTATTATTAAACTATAATAATACACTTCGGATGGGAATAAAGATCAGAGGTCAGACAAAATAATGAGATATACTAACAAATGAAAACAAGAACACTAACAAATCATCTTATATCACATTAAAGAGCTAGCTCATTACTGAACAGCTAACAAACCGCTGTTTGTACTTCTGCAGGTTTTCACCCATACAGAATGTAGATTTCAAATCCTGGGAAAATAAAAGGGAAAATAATGCAACAAAGAACCCAGAAGATTACAAAGAAATGAGCACCAACCAGGATGGAGCTCTGAAGAAGAAATCATTACATCAATCTAAATGCTTTCTCTGATAGGTCTGAGGAAAAAGCAGTAGATACCACCTGTAGACTCAGGCATAGAATCATGTGGGTTGGGCGTGACCTCCAGAGGTCATGAACTTTTCAAAGCTATTCCCCTTAAAACAACTTGTTTATGGCCCTGCCCGCTTGAGTTCAGAGTATCTCCGAGAGGAGAGCTTCCACAGCCTCTCTGGACAACCTCTTCCAGTGCTTAACCACTCTTGCTATGAAAATATTTTTCCTGATAATCAAATCAGAATTTCCCATGTTTCAGCTTGTTTCCATTGCCCCTAACGTTATTACTATGTGCCTCTAAGAAGAGCTCTATCTTCTCTGCAACCTCCCATTAGCTAGCTGTGAACTGCCATGGGATCCCCTTGCAGCCTCTTCTCCTGTGTGAGCAAATCCAGCTCTCCTGTTCTACAGCCCCTTAACCATCTTGGTAACCCTCCACTGGGCTTGCTCCAATATGTCACTGTTTCTTGAAAGTAACGGTATCAATGATCACTTCTCTTGACCTACTGGCTGTGGTCCTGCTCATTCAGGATACTGCCAGTCTTTACTGCCAGGGTGCAATGGTGTCTCTTATTTAACTTGCTGTCCACTAAGAACCCAGGGTTCTTTTGGTCTTTTTTGAAGATGGGTGCAACATTTCCTTTCTCCAGTCATTGGAGACCTTCCCTGATCTCCAGGACCTTTCAAAGATGACAGAGCAGCCTTGCAAAGACACTACCCAGCTCTCTCATCACCCTTGGATGCAGTCTGTTGCATCCCATGGATTTCTACAGGTCAAGTTCTCGCAAGTTCTTGACTTCATCCTTATCTACTGCTGGCAGTTCTCTTTGAATTCTTTTACAAAGCTCAGAGGCCTGGAAGATCTTGGTGAAAATGGAGGCAAAGAAGGCATTGTCAGCTGTTAATGTGTTCATGGTCATTAGATCACAGACCCCATTCAGCAAAGGTCCCAAATTTTCTTTTTTCAGTCTACTACTACTTATTATTTGCTCCCCTCAGGATCTTGAGCTCCACTTCACAGGCACTACAGCTATGGCTAGCATGGTCTATTATTACACCCCTAACCAACTATTCTATGCTATTGAACAGTAGATCCACCTGTGCATCACCCCCAGTTGCCTACACCATTACCAGAGTCAAGAATTACCATGACATTGTCCAGAAATCTCCCTGTTTGCATTCCATTGTCTTGCACTTCTTACGCTAAGAAGGAGGTTGAAGTATCCATAAGAACCAGGTCTGTGATACAGACTTCATCAAGTTATTTAAAGAGGAGTTTATCCACTTCCTCACCCTATCAAAGAATAGTTGAGGTTAGAAGGGACCTCTGGAGGTGGTCATCTTATCCAAGCCCCCTGCTCATGCAGGATCACCAGGAGCCAGTTGCCCAAGACCACGTCCAGATGGCTTCTGAGTATCTCCAAGGACAGAGAATCCACAATCTCTCTAGGCAACCTGCGCCCTCACTAATAAAAGTGAGGAACCTCCTGTCTTTTGGTTTTTACCGATTGCCTCTGTTCCTGTCACACCCTTCCTTCAGGTATTTATACACATTGGTAAGATTCCCCCCTCTTCTCTTCTCTAGGCTCTCAAAGGCCTTCTCTGCCTGTCTTTTCTCAAGAGAAGCAAATTTTCATCAATGGTTTTGATATACATAAAAAAAAGGAAAGTGCAGAGAAAGGCACAGTATAATATTGGACAGGAGCAAAAAAAGGGAGGGGAATGAATAGCAAAGGAGTTGGTAATTACCAAGTTTAATACAAAATGTTGATGATTTCAGGTCTTGAGGACACAGATGGTAGGAATGTGGAAGAAGTAATGCAGTTGGAAGCTACAGAACATTTAAAAAAAAACCGACAGGGCTTGCCAAAAAACACAGGGACAAAAGGATAGCAACTGTTTCTCTGCCTGAAGATAAGGAACACTTAGAGGCTCATCTCAAATACAAAAATACATGCACACATTTACATACCCTGCTATGACTTTGAAGAAAAATCTATCCTTTCTAAATACAATTTCCATTTATTTAAAGCCAACAATGGAGAAGGTTCTGAGTTTAAAGTAGGTAAACCGGAGTATAAGAAAATTACTTCTGACAAGATGCAACTATCAGGACCTTTTTGCTGTTGTGACCACAAAACAGTTATAGCAAAGCTGAGAAGTACAGGAATTATAAGACAGTTACATCCAACACAAAGGAATATAGTAGACAACAATACAAGAGTCTGACTTAAGAGCTGCTCCCAGAACAACTCAGCCACCTCAACTTCATGTTGTGGGTAGGTGGCCTGGAAAGATACCAGCTTACACCATGGCTCTCACAGCCGTTCTGATGTGATACAACTTCATTGCTAATGTTCACTCTGAATAATCTCTCTTCCATGGGTCTCACCATTTTGCAGCAGGGCATAACCTGACCCAGAATACAGCTAAGTTTTATTTAGTCCTGATTATGAAGTTATCAATACTTATAATGCAAAGGAATTGTTTGAGCAACCAGGGACGGGGTTAGACAAGCTAAAGCCCAGACAGAACTAAATCTGGCCAGGGACATTAAGATAAACAAAAAATCCTTCTTTAAGTATGTCAGTGAGAAAAGAAAGACTAGGGAAGATGTGGGCCCTCTCTGGAAGGAAACGCAAGAACTGGTTACCTGGGACAGAGACAGAGCTGAGGTACTCAATGACTTTTTTGCCTCTGTCTTCACTGGCAAGGACTGCAGCCGCACTGCCCATGACACAGAACGCAAAGGCAAGGATTGGGAAAATGGAGAACTGCCCACTGTAGGTGAAAATCAAGTGCAAGACCACCTGAGGAATCTGAAGGTGCACAAGTCTATGGGACCTGATGAGATACATCCGCAGATCCTGAGGGAACTGGCAGATCAAGTCGCTAAGCCACTAGCCATCATATTTGAATGTGGCAGTCTGGCGAGGTTACAGCTGAACGGAAAAGGGGAAACATAACCCCTATTTTCAAAAAGAGAAACAAGAAAGACCCAGGGAACTACAGGCCAGTGTCTCACCTCGGTGCCTGGCAAGATCATGGAGCAGATCCTCCTGGAAACTCTGCTGAGGCACGTAGAAAACAAGGAGGTGATTGGTGACAGCCAGCATGGCTTCACCAAGGGCAAGTCATGCCTGACAAATTTGGTGGCTTTCTACAAAGGGGTTACAGCGGCAGTGGACAAGCAAAGATCAACTGATGGCATCTACCTGGACTTGTGCAAAGCGTTTGACACCATCCCACACGATATCCTGGTCTCTAAATTGAAGAGACATGGATTCGACAAATGGATTCGACTCGGTGGATAAAGAACTGGCTGGACGGTTGCAATCAAAGGGTTGCGGTCAACAGCTCTATGTCCAAGTGGAGAGCAGTGATGAGTGGTGTTCCTCAGGGGTCGGTACTGGGGCCTGTACTGTTCAACATCTTTGTCAGCGACATGGACAGTGGGGTCAAGTGCACCCGCAGCAAGTTTGCCGATGATACCAAGCTGTTGGGTGAGGTAGACACGCTGGAGGGGAGGGATGCCATACAGAGGGACCTGGACAGGCTGCAGAGGTGGGCCCAAGCCAACCTCATGCAGTTCAACAAGGCCAAGTGCAAGGTCCTACATCTGGGTTGGGGCAATCCCAAGCACAAATACAGGCTCGGTGGGGAATGGCTGGAGAGCAGCCATGAGGAGAAGGACCTGGAGGTGCTGATTGATGAGAAGCTCAACATGAGCCAGCAATGCGCGATCGCAGCCCACAAGGCCAACCCTATCTTGGGCTGCATCAGAAGAAGTGTGGCCAGCAGGTCAAAGGAGGTGATTCTGCCCCTCTACTCCACTCTCGTGAGACCCCACCTGGAGTACTGCATCCAGCTCTGGAGTCCCCAACATAAGAAGGACACGGACCTGCTGGAGCGTGTCCAGAGGAGAGCCACGAGGGTGATCCGAAAGCTAGAGCACCTCTCCTATGAGGAGAGGCTGAAAGAGATGAGGCTGTTCAGCCTGGAGAAGAGAAGGCTCCGGGGAGATCTTATTGTGGCCTTCCAGTACCTTAAGGAGGCCTACAGGAGAGCTGGGCATGTAGCGATAGGACGAGGGGGAATGGCTTTAAACTGGAAGAGGGCAGGTTCAGATTGAACATTAGGAAGAAGTTTTTCACTGTGAGGGTGGTAAGGCACTGGAAGAGGTTGTCCAGAGAGGTTGTTGAGGCCCCATCCCTGGAGGTGTTCAAGGCCAGGTTGGACATGGCCTTGGGCAACCTGGTCTAGTGGGAGGTGTTCCTGCCTATGTCGGGGGGGTTGGAATTTGATGATCTTCAAGGTCCTTTCCAATCCAAACCATTCTATGATTTTATGATAAGACGAGCTCTTGTCATTTCCAACTAATTATTGATGCAACATAAACAGTTTGTCCTTGAATACAAAATGAAAAGACAGATTCTCAAGACAGATGGTGAAAGTAATTCTGAATATTACTTTAGTCCTTTAAAAAATAACTGTGCTAAACTTAGAAGTAAAACATCAAAGGATGAAAAAGGAAATATCTCTATATTTCCTTTATTTCTATATTTTCTATAAAGAAAATAAGAATAATTGCTTCAGACAAGAGCAGAAAAGGAAGAAGAGTCTTTTAAAGAAAGTAACAAAGACCTTTCCCATCTTCACTAAAGTGGGAAATATGCGGAGTAAGACTGAAGAATTGCAAACATATGTTTTCAAAATGAAATGTGACTTGTTAATTTAGACCTTGTCTAAATCAAGAAGACAAGTGGGATAGCTATATTCATTCCAATACACTGTAGTGTCAAAAAAGACAATAGAATCCAATCTGGTTGAGCTCAGATGCAAGAAATTAAATGAAGAATTTAAAGAGAATAATAAATCTGGCAAAATGAAAAGATAAAGCATGTTTTAAAGTGAAGCAAAAAGCAAATAAAAAATAAGGAAACACAGAATATGCAGCAAACAGTACCTTCTAACTGCATTTCAATTATAGAAATTACAATTAAAATTTATTTTTCTATTACATCCATCATGCAAGTACCAATCCCAAACATGTCAGAACACACAACTAATAGCAAGTATTTATAAAAGACCTAGAACAGGCACGTAAGCCTGGGAAAAAAAGGTAAAATAGAAAAACACACAGATCATGATCAAGGCAAGAATGTACGAAACCTGTTTAAAAAAAAAAAAAAGATGCTTGGAGACTTTGAGAAAGTAAAACATTATTAAATTATCCAACAATGCTCATATGTTGGGGAAGGTGCAGAAAGAGATGTAAAGAGCCAGGGTCTATTCAACTAGTTTTTTATAAAAATAAAAAGACATGCCTTTGACCCCAAGAAGCAGAAGGTGAGGGGGTGTTACATGCAAACTTTTAAAATTAGTCAGTCATTTTTTATGAGTGTCATAAATTGTTCAATGGCTCAGTGTCCACATGCTAACGGATCAATTTCCAGATGGAGATCGGTGACAAGTAGCGTCCCTCAGGGGTCTGTATTGGGACCAGCACTGTTTAATATCTTCATCAATGACATAGTGGGATTGAGTGCACCTCAGCAAGTTTGTGGACGACACCAAGCTGAGTGGTGTAGACCTGGACAAGCTCAAGAAGTGGGCCTGAGCGAACCTCATGAGGTTCAACAAGACTAAGTGCAGGGTCCTGCATCTGGGTCGGGGAAACCCCAGGTATCAATACAGGCTAGGGGATCAAGGGATTGAGAGCAGCCCTGCCGAGAAGAACTTGGGGGTACTGGTGGATGAAAAGCTGCAGATGAGCCAATAGTGTGCACTTGCAACCCAGAAAGTCAAGTGCATTCTGGGGTGCATCAATAGAAGCGTGGCCAGCGGATAGAGGGAGGTGATTCTGCCTCTCTACTCCACTCTGATGAGACCCCACCTGGAGTACTGTGTCCAGTTCTGGAGTCCTCAGCACAGGAAAGACATGGACCTGTTGGAACAGGTCTGGAGGAGGGCCACAAAAATGATCAGAGGGATGAAGCACCTCTCCTATGAGGACAGGCTGAGAGAGTTGGGGTTGTTCAGCCTGGAGAAGAGAAAGCTCTGTGGAAACCTTATTGTGGCCTTTCAGTACTTAAAGGGGGCCTACAGGAAAGATAGGGACAAACATTTTAGCAGGGTCTGTTGTGACAGGACAAGGGGTAATGGTTTTAAACTAAAAGAGGGTAGATTTAGACTAGATATAAGGAAGACATTTTTTACAATGAGGGTGGTGAGGCACTGGCGCAGGTTGCCCAGAGAGGTGGTAGATGCCCCATCTCTGGAAACATTCAAGGCCAGGTGGGACAGGGCTCTGAGCAACATGATCTTGTTGAAGATGTCCCTGCTCATTGCAGGGGGGTTGGACTAGATGACCTTTAAAGATGCCTTCCAACCCAAACTATTCTATAATTCTATGATTCTGAATGAAAACCTTGCATCCAATCCCTTTTCCCTAGGCATTAGAAAACATAGCCCTCCTATGCAAAACAAATGGTTGTATGTCCTTAATACAAGAGAGAACAAGCTAAAGGAAATTTGAGTTTAAATAACTCAAAGAATAGTAACATTCTGAAATAATTAAGAAAAAAACCCTCAACCTCTTTATCCCTTTTTTCTTTAAGCAAAAGAAATATACTGAATGGGTGGGGGAGAGAGGGCAGGGGTGGGAATTGATAAGGGGAGGGAGAAAGAAAGGGTGAAGAGAGGGACAGAGTGCAGCAGGAGCACAGATGGATCATTTCTGCTTGCTCTTCTTTTCACTGCACCTGCATCCAACATCCTGTTTCAAGTCCTTGGCCGTCTTCAGATTCAGAATTGTAAGCAATGTTCTGTTCTCAATCTAACTCCAGTGCAGCCCTACAGAGGAAACACTGGAGGCACTGCAGACCAACTCATATCACTTAATTATTAGCACTTTGCAAGGAAGGAACAGTGGAAACACTACACACTGCAGTAGTGCAATACATCCTTTACAGCAATGTAATTTGAAGCATGACAGTCCCTTGTGTCCATATATGTTACCATTTATGCCCACATATTAGTTATACTCTCATAACACAGCTCCTAGCACAAAGTCTTTTAAAAAGGCACTTGTGTAAGTGCTTTCCCACTGGAAGTGAGGTGCTTTATCAATTCTTTTCTCTTTTTAAAGTAATAATAATTTTGTCAAACATAAATGGAACAGGTATTGCATTCAAGGTTCTCTTTTTTTTTTTTTTAAGCACTAGCAGCTGTGCAATGTACTTTACAAAATTTGTTTGGAGGGAAGGAGAGGGGAACAAAACCTGGACTAGTTTGGACCAGGAGAACAACCATGAGTGCAGGGCCCCTCACACACCAGAAGGAATTATGGAAAAAGATGCTAGAGAGACAGCTGTGGCTCTTGTATTTTCAGCTTTCAGCAGACACAGCACCATTGCTGTGTCCTACTAGATGTTCTAACTGAGTTGAGCCTTGCTACAGACAAAAACAATCGCAATAGTCCTGCTAACATCTCTGTAAAGGTGAGACATGCTTTAAGCATGACAAGAGCTTGTAGCTAGGGCTTTAGAAATGAAACAAGAACTTCCACAACATGGATGCAGCGTGGTGGAAAACACTGATTCACAGTTTTGAAATACCGTGACCAAGCCTGCAGAAATACAAAAACATGACACTTAATCAAAAATGTAAAGCTTCCTATTCACATATGCAGAAGAACTGATATTGAGGAGGACCCCTGAGGATTATTGCAAACACGCAAACAAGAATTCCATTACCACATCAATCAGATCAGCCAGACTACAATGCAATTGCAGTGAGCCTTACTGGATTGCACAAGGGAAGCTGAAAGAGTATTCCTGTAGCTAAAGCCAACAGAGGTTTTGAAGTAAAATCCTCCAGCCTTCAACTCATGTAAAGTGAAACTGATGTTTGTTGTTAATACACGACTGTGAAATGTGCAGATAAACCATCCATACAGCTGCATTTTGTAAAAAAGGTATTAACTTGCAGCACAAGGACAGATGGGGCCGGCTGGGGGTAGTAACCTCTCTGAACACCCCTGGCTAGCTGAGCTAGAATCTCATTGAAAAGGCAGTTCAAATGCGTTGGAATTTCTTCCTCTATCTAGTCTATAAGATACCTATATTAAAACTACCCTAATAAAGCTGTACAAATAAAGCACATTACAACAACGCCATGCTATCCACATTAACCAATAAAACCAAAGAAAAAATGCCAGTCAAAGGGAGAAATGTGACATAAAATGACCTTTAATTACTACACACGCAGGGGTGCCAATTTAACAGCTTTTTAAATATGCTTAGGTGCAGAAGACATATGTTACATTTAACCTTCTATTGCAAATGTTCTCCTCAACTAAGTGGCTTTGTCATAACCCTAAAACTATTTCAGTCTAAAACTCAAACATTTACAGGAACATAATAATAAATACTGAAAGCTACTGATGATAGAGAATTGAAAAGGACAGCTAACAGGTTGCAGTATTAGCAGAAAGGGCAGCTAAAGATAGGGTAACCATTTAGCTACTACTATACAATACTTCCATGGAGAGAAATGTAAAAAAAAACAAAAAAACAAAACACCACAAACCTGGGAGCAAATAATACATACAGGACAAATTTCTGCAGTTTGATGTCTTATAAAGAAAATTCTGGAAAAGTCCAATGGCAAATATATTCCTCAAGTACTGATGAAGTTAAGAAATCAAATAGGAAGATGGTTACAATGCTGCAAGGAAGGAACTGTGAAAATAAAGCTTCGCTTAACCTCTTTTAATATAAAACTAATATACAGTAAGATATATACTAAATAGTATTTTATTCTTTTGATTACAAAGAATAAAATAAATACTAAGTGTCAGAATGGCAGATAGCAGACCTCTGTCCTTGTCTTTTACAAGCATAAGAATTTTGTGTGTTATTCATTACCGCTCCCCACTGCAGAACTCAAACTGATGGGTTTGGGAGTAGGAGTAATTTGTGCACATCAAAACCAATGGTTACCCTTTGTTATCACTGCTCAAACGGTAGGAACAGATATTAAGCTGATTCATACTTTTTTTCAATGCAAGGTGAGAAGGAACCTTTGCAAGGTGATATAATCAACCTGGAAGCACCAGCATCAACATCAATTGAGTAGGCCAAGACAGAAACACAGAACCTGTGCTGACTTTAAAATGACAGGATGCTTTAATGTTATTACATAACAACAGTACTGGCACTGACCCAAGAGACAGTTATTATTTTGGGATACACTGATCTAGAAATTAAAAGAAAGAGATTACGGTGGGCTTTCACCCATTTTAGAATCTTTTGGTTTGTACATCGTGTTTTTCTTTTTAGTACACTGGCTTACTACAAACCTGAAATATTCACAGGCACTTCTGCAACACTACATGGCTTAAGTATTTCCTTAAGAATATTTAAGATTAGAATTTTGAACTTAAATAACTACCTTGACTATCTATAAACTGTAGATTGATTAAAAAATAAAAGATTGCTACATTTCTTTCATAAAACAAGAAAAGCTAAGATAAATTTTTTACTAGGATATCCTCTACTGTTTTAAATGCTCTTCATGAGTAGGTGTGCTCAGATAAAATGGCACTGTAACCTAAGACACAGATCTGAGGAGGCTTTGAGATCCTTTGTGGGTGTTTTTGCAGGAGGAAATTCCCATCCTATGTGAAAGGTCAGGGCAGGTGCAAAACACAAGAGGCTCAGAAGAACTCAATATTACCAGAATTAAAAATATAGGACAGGGAGTTAAATTCTCGAAGATCAGAAAGTTGTTAAGCATTTGCACAGTCTGGAAAGACATTTTTTCAGACCATTCAGGAAAGAACGTTTTGTTTAGCTCTCTAAGGATGAGTAAAATCACTTAAGCTTTCTGCAACTATTTAGACGAGGCAGCACTTCCCTTCTCGGACCCTTACTACACAGGTGTGTTTCCTTTCCTTTTGCCTATACCCCAGTGTTAATAGCAGGAATTTCACTCCCCAGTAGCAGCAACAAGGAAAGGTGGTGTAGACAAGACATTGCCACCTGCCATTCCTTTTCAGCAACCTGTCATACAGACCTGTTACTCATCCTTGCACAACATACGTTGTTTAATTAATATTTAGAGGCGCTGATGCAGTATAGCAATATAGATACAGAGAAAAACTTCCTGCTTTGAAGATGAATATTTGCTTAGAGGTGGTCAGAAAGGCTTCTGTTACATGTAATTATCAGCTTGATGTATTAACATTAGAAGCAGGTATTTCTTTGATGAAAATTCCATTGTTCTTCAGCTGTAGAATGTTCTAATTAGAGCTGAAAAGAAAAATACTTTGCTGGGATTTGTGACAACTGAAATCTTTTGTGCAGAGACTTTGCTTTCCACATAGTTTCTATACCTACATGTTTTCTTTATTGCCAGCTTAGACATCTAGGCTTCCTGGGGGATCACCCAACAGGCTTCTGTATCAGCTGAGCTTTAAGGTTTTTGAGCCTTTGAGTCCATATAGATGAGCAAAGAGCTGAAAATCTGAATGTTCAAATTTTAGACATGAGGTTCCCAGTATCCAATGATGCAACATTTTGGAGCACTCTGCTAAATAGACAAGTCTGGGTCATGGCTGCTTCTTTGAATGATGTCCACATACTATTTCACTCTGAACTCAAATGAAAGTAAATAAAATCCTTGATGAAACACACCTACCATAACTGCCAACTTACTCCCATTTTTTTAATAGGCATTTTGAATACAGAAAATTACACACAGGCCTCATCACTACTGAAATAAAATTTGAACTAATATAAAAGCTTAAATTAATTTCAAGTGTGAATAACTGATGATATAATTTATCTTTTCCTAAGGAAGAAAAAAAAAGGCAATGAACCTACACTTCCACTTTGTCAAAAATCTAGCTGGAGTAGCAAAAATGACTGCACCAACATCAGCAGAGTTGTTCTCAACTTCTTCCATTCTGGGACATCTTTCCTAAGGCCTTTTGTTCCATGGGCTCCCATGGCTCTTGTTCCATTAGGGGCTCCCATGGCTCCCTGATAGCAACCGCAAAACTTGAAAACAAAACAAAAATCAGAAAATACATCCCATGAAGCTCCTGACTTAGCCCTGAACTTTTTTTTTTTAACATAGTAGACTAACTAGGGTTGAGAGAAATTTATAATAAACACTCGCACGCAAAAAAAAAAAAAAGAAAACCTCAACTCCCTTAACTAATGGTTTCTAAAAATGCTTATTCAAACTGACATATGCATGACAAGTTTCAGCTCAGTACGATTTAAGGAGGAGGAGTTATACCGCCCAGAAAAATGGTGTTTATGACAGAAATGACAAAAGATCATTCATCATAAGGCTTTTCTATGTGGAGCAGTAATAAAGCCTAAATGAGACTGCACTTCATTAGTAATTTATTTCACAGATCACTATATATACACAAATAGCATAACTCTATTACATTTTTATAGTGCCATTCATTACAGTACTTCACATACTATATCCACATGACAACACAGAAAGGCAGCTTTCTCTGGGAAAGACAGCAGCAGCCAACTGCAGAGCAGTACACAGGGAGGAAACACTTCAGAGCCAGAAGAGCAGGAGTAGGAATTCTCAGGCAAAACAAGAAAGGGACAATATAAAACAACGAAACTGAACCCTCAGAGATGGGCAGCTAACTCAAAGAATAGTTTTACACCATTTTTGCTTGCCTGATGCCCCACTTGATTTAGACAGTAGAAATAAAAGAGGAAGACTGAATACCCTTGCCTTGTCTAATTGGAGCGACCAACACCAGAGACTCCCACCAGACCTCCCTGGCTGGAATTCTCTCTCCCTCTCACTTGATCCTTGAACACTACACACTGGCGTTTTTCACTGGCCACAGGAAGGAAAAGAACATCAGTTCAATTGCTTTCAACAGTCTGTATCTGGGATGCTAGTATTTAGGCATAGCAAAGGACATATTCTCAGATATCAAGAAAAGTGATGCAATTCTTCCTCTGCTAAGACCTCCACAAAGTGAGGATTTGGGGCTATTTCACTCCCCACCAGAAAACAATCCTCGAACTATCACACTTAGAGGCCGAACATTTCCATTGAGCTTCCAGAGGTCAATGTAGACTCCTGCCTTCCAAATGCACATTGAAACATGGTATGCTACACAAACCCACAGAACGCTGTAAGAAAAGGACAGACAGAAGGACACCTATAAATGTCTCATGATAACTGCTTTTTTGTGACTAGTTCGCTTGCTAAGTAACAGTGTCCAATTATGTTGTGTTGGGCCTTTGAAATAACACTGGCGATGTATGCATTATGTGAACACTTTCTGAAATAAAAAAATAAAAAGAAATTCATTGCTTTTAACTAGTGAAGTATGATTAAATTCAACAAATACTCTCTTGATTTTCTTGCCAAAAATGCTGCTGTAAGAACCCTGATAAGAAGGTAAATAAATGGCTTGTCACTTCTACAGCCTCCGTTTTTAAAAATAAATTTTAAAGCAAGAAACTTCTTAACAAGGCCCCTGTACTTGAAATGTACTTCATGAACACTGGGATCTTTGATGGTTGGAGAGAAAACATGATTTTATCTAGCAGATTTTTTTATCTCTTCTGGTAAATTAACTAGAAAGAGAAAAAAAATAATCACATCTATCAGGAAAATATTTGCTGGGCACTAAGTTAAAATCTGTTTTACAGCAGGTAAAAAGGTTGTCTTAAAATTTGTCAATACTGACTTTGCCTGCCTCGTGGGAGCTTGAGAATAAATACATTTACATTGTGTCTCCTATTGCTCTGGTTTTTAATGTTCTTTTTCAAATATTCCATTATCAAAGTGCATAATTTTAGTCGACAACACACAGGAAATAATTTGGTAAGAGGCCGAGTAAATGTACATCAATATAATTTTTCATTCTCTTTTTGTCTCATATTGAACTGCCTTCCCCCAGGTTACTGTTGCAGACGCTAACTACTAACAGTTTAAGAAATGAAACTATGGCATTTAACATACTGATTTAAGAGGCAGGTTTTAATTAGTCATTTAAGTGACCTACATTCTCTAGTTGTTACACAAAAAGAGGGATATTGACCATCTGCAAAAAATACAATGCCCTATTTGGGTAAATTAATGTGTCTGAATTAAGTACATGAGTATTCCCCATTGAAATCGGTAAGACTGTTTAAATCCGTAAGCGAGGCAAGTGCATAAATGAAATTGTTTTGGGTTATCTTTGCTATTTTAACTGCTAGACATGCTGGGAAGATATTTTTCTTGCTCTAAGAAGCCTGTAACGTGGCCAACAAATGCAGAAAGGACCAAGCACTGTAGGCAACAACATGAAATTGAACTTTTATTTCCACCCTGTTACTCCCCAAATAATTCTCCTCAACAGAACTGACTAACAACCCATATAAGCCTACCACCATGAGCTCTGCACAAGACGTTGGTGAAAAGGAATGGATTCTGCACTGGACCTGGGTAGATGCATAGGTAGGCATGCGTAAGAGGTGAGGAGGAGAAGAAACTAACAGAACTAATATTGACATGGACATTGCTAGCAGAGTGCCCAGCAAGATCACAGATGAAGAGAGACTCAATGTAAATAAAGTCTTGAAGATGAGTCTCTCTTCAACACCGTACGTAGAAAAGCTAATTAAGAGATATGGCAACTTCAGAAGATCCACTGGCCAGTTTCCTTTTAGACAAATCAGGAAGCTGCACAGTTTTCAGAAAGAAAGGAAGCAGGAGTTGGTTGATGCTTAGACAAACTTTACAGTTATTCTACATCTAACAGTTTTACCTAAGAAAGTATGGAAATTTTCTTTTTTCCTAGAACAGTTCCTAGTCAATCAAATCAGCCTATGTAAACACATCGTAAAAAAATTCTCATTAAAGAAAGAAATATTGCATGATGCTACTTACCTGCCTGTCTACTTCTGGAAGCAAAAGCAGGAGGTATTGTTGAAAATGCTGAGGTAAAGAAGCAAAGGTGTGTTTATTTATTAAAGCCCTCAGGTTAGTGTTCACTAGAATAGATCCTGGTGTTTCTATGTCAATATCCTCAGCTTTGGTCCATTTCAAATGTCCTGGAGTAAATAAACAAGAAATAACTTTAAACATAAATAAAGGAAGAGAGTAAGAACAATTCTTCTTTTTAAGTTCTTAGCTTTTATTGTGTAATACAGTAAGCTCCAGATAAATAGTACTCTGAGAAGGCTAACACAGCCTTTCCTAGGTGTCTTAATGGCTTCTTTTATATTCCCTGTATTTGTCTCTTGAGCTCTTATAGGATCCACGTTCCAGTCAACATCACAGCTGACATATTCTTACTACCAGCTCAAGAGACCAACTCAAGTCAACAGCAGCAGAAGATTTTTCTGTCATGTCATCAACATAATTACAAGCACCTATTTCCAAGCAAAAGGCTGCCTGACGAGGCTGATCTGAATCAATCATTACAGAGTGCTTCTCTTTCACCGTGCTCTGCATCTGCAGTGCACTATGGCCTATATAACTTGTCCCATAGCACCTGCTAGAATTTTCTACCTGTGTGAATAGATAGTGATCATAGAGATGAGAATATTTAATGACTTAACTTAGTGTCTAAACACATGCATTTTTTCAGAATTTTCATAAGAACCTAGGATCTAAAATGATTAACACACAGAAGGCAGAAGCAGGAACTACCAGAGTTTTAGAAAACAGGGTCTGTGAGGAAAAATACAAACCCAGGAATGAGTAAGATGAAGACTCAGCAGAGGGAAGGGGAAATACATAAATGGCTGATACACAGGGGTAAAGAACAATATCTTACTGTCCACAGTGGATAGCAAAGGTAAAGAGCTTAAACTCTCCCACAGTAAGAAATATTTCTGTTCAGATACTGGGAAAAGAGAGCTTTCAACCACCAAGGACAAGGAGACACTGGATTAGATCCATTGGGAGGCATTACACTCTCCATCAGTGGAAATCTTTAAGAATATGTTAGACGAATACCTGTCAAGAATGACAGGTGTATAACTGATTTTGCCTTATAACTGACCACTGGAGGTCCCATCTGGTCTCATTTTGTTATTATTTCTGGGATAAAATTTAAAAGATGCTTTTCAAAGTTCCTTAAAGAGCAAATACCTGCTGCCTGCTTCAGGGTATATACATACTGCTGCAATCCTTTTTTTTTTTTCCCCCAGTCATAACATATTGTAACACTGAATATGGAAATGGAAAAAGTGGGGAGTCCAGGTGGCCAGAAAAACTCAAAAGCTTCTAACCCCTCCCAGGAAACTCCTCCAGGTTTTGGTATGTTGTGCTTTCACTTATTTCAAAGATGTTACAAAAGGGCTTTTAATTAAATCATACGCAAACTCCTGTAAAATCTCTAAAAAAGTAACTGAAAAGAATATTCAATTGCTATGAGCAATGATGGTATTTGGCATTCACACAGGACGTCTCAGCAATGATTACAGCTGACATGTTAAGAAGAATAAATATATTTTTACAAATGGGGGAATTTGGGCATACTGATTATTAGGAAATTCTGAAATGATACAAACTACTAAACAGTAAAATTAATAAAAATAATGCAATTATGCTTTAGATTTCTTAGAAGGCCTACAGTGGTCTTCCCTGAAAGACTATAACGTCACCCACAAAACGTACAAATGAAAGAAACTGCAGCAGATTTATAAATTCTGCAAGCTCCCCTTCAGCCACATTCTTGCAATTTCCTTTTACTTTTCAGCAGATAACACCAACTGAATGAAACAAGGATTACTTTGCACTCAGCACAAGATAACCTTTTACAACACACTGTAACCTATTTCCAATTCACAGTACAGCAAAGACTCCATTACAAACAAATAAATGTCCTGTTATAAAGGACAATTGTATGGAAGAAGTGTTCGTTTTCATGAATGCATCACAATAAACTGTTCTCACCATCTGTTCCACCCACTAAATATAAATGCAAAAAGAACACAGTCCCTAAATGTAACACAGGCAGTATGATGTATTCAATTTTAATGCCTGTATGTATACTCCTTTCTTTAATCAATACAGAATACACATCTCCATCTTCTAAGTGACTCCAAATTGGAGTAACGTTTTCCCCAGGTAACGCTTCATATCCTATGGAAAGATATACACATACAGATGATCCAAGCTAAAACAAGACACGTGACTGCAAAGTCAGTGGCAGATACTTTAATAGTGTGAAAAGCCCAAGACAATATCAGAAAGTCAAACCTAATTCTGTGTGCGTGGGTCACACATTTTCTGATTTGTTTGACCTGCTACTGCTAACAGGCTACTAAGGAGGTTTTATCAACTTGTTGAAGAAATACGTGTATTGTTCCTAGGATGATAGGCCAGTAGCTCACTGTGGATGCCCAGCACAGCCATATTTTAAAAAAAACAAAATCTGTTCAGAAGGACAAATTCTCTCTCCTGCACCCTTCCTATGGCTAATTTAGGACCTTTAGTGCAGGTCTCAAGTTTGTAAGCAGATCTAGGGAATTATTCAGGAGGAGTATGAAAAGTAGTTGTTCTGTGGAATATGACAAGAGTATGCCACTATTGCATAGCTAATCGTAACTCTGAGAGCAGTTTATGACAAAACATACGCTAATGTTTTTTATATTGTTTTCTACAGAGAAAGACATTTTGAATGCTTATATAGCTACTACCAGAGTTTGAGGGAACCACTGCCCAGATCAGAAATAGAACCTGGAAGATGAGAAAGAAATTCAAGCTTACAGCCTTGGAAAAGAGATTAGCCTCCAACAGAGAATTAACTATGAAAAGGATGGGAGCACCATGGTTCTACGTCAAAGTATAAAAATCAAAATAGGAAAAGGATAGAAATCACATAGTCAGCAGAATAAATTAACTAAAAGGGGAAACAATCATCATATTTAATGGGAGCTCAGCAAGTCTACCAAACACAACATGCAATGAATGTTGGGCAGATCAGCAGAGTTTCAGAGAAATCAAACAATGTCTGGTATTGAATTGTGCACTATATAGGACACTGGACCTATTCTCAAAGATGCTCAGCAACTGTTCTATTAGTATCGCAAGAAATATTATGTCATAAGAGAAACATTGCAGCAGGTACAAGAACAGAAACCCTTACACCTTACACATAAGTCCCCACATTCCAGGTGTGGTGTCCCCAAAGGCCAGAGGATTTTTTTCTGAAATCCACAAAAAATCTAATGAATTCACTCTACATTTGGTATCATCAGCCAACAGCTGATGAAATCTCTGGGGATGGGGAGGAATGTATACCTCAAATTATATATCTCAGTCTTAAATGTCAAGAAAACTTACAGGAAATAACCTAAAATTGAACGTATCTTTGCATAGCAAAAGTTGTAATGCTGAAGGGGTATTTTTGGGTTTGATTAATGCCATTTGATCAATGTAGAGAACTAGCTATCCATCTGAGGCTGATGATTAATCTGCAGAAAGATTATATATGAAACCAAAATACACTTTCATGGGAGGCTGTGATACAATAAGGCTTGCAGGAAACAGTTCACCAGGAACTGGCAATAGCATATTTAACAACCAACCTGTGCTATTTAGGAAGTAAAGTACTTTCAAGCTATTTTACAGAATGGTTATATATAAATATAGGTCTAGGCCTAGGCTGAATCATGAATAAAGAAGAACAATCTTAAACCCCCAAAACCAGCCACTACAAAAACTTGTTTACTAACTTTTCCAATATGGCCACATTGCAAAATACTTCTTCAAACGATTCAGTAGCGTGCTGAATGCCAGAATTCCTTTGTAAAAATAAAGAAACAGTTATGTAATTATTCTACTTTACTTTAGCCGAGACAAGAGGCTTAGTGAACACTACATTTTCTGCTCCTTAGGGAACATTTCCAATTATATTTCATGCAGAGCAGGAAAATCTGCCTATCACATGGAGCTTCTGAGAATTTACTCTTAGCATCTCTTCAGAGAAAATTCTTCATTAATTACTGATCATCATCCATGAATCTTGCTAAAAAACACAGAAAATAAAACCAGAAACTGTATCTACCACCTCAAGAGATGTAGCTTCAAAATAATTAAGGATCCAACTGAAGAAACAAAGCAACCAAAGAGAGAGAGTCAGCCAAAAATGATATGCCAAATCTCTATATGACATGGAATAATGCAAATGAAGAAAAAAGGGTTAACTTCTAATAGGGCAGGCAAGTAAACATATATGCTATTATCTTTGGGAATAACTGTATATTAGACTGCAAGCAAATTTACCAGGAAGAAAGAGTATTTGCTTCACCTTGCTCCCATCCCCCCAAAAATCATAATGCAGTAACCACAAGCTAATTGCTAAATGACCTCTCTGCCTGCAGTTGCTTAGGTCTGTCAAACTTTAAAAAGCAACTACAGAAATGCATTCTGGGGGGGAAAATTGCCCATGGATTTCCCAGGTAGGCAGAAAGAAAGATACCTTCTTGAGAAAGGATCAGCTGCTGAGTTTGACAAAGGGTCGGATACACCAGAAAATAAAACTTTAGAAGAGAACACAGAGTTTAGAAAAATATCAGTATTATAATAACAAGTAAGATACTTATTTTACTCCTACTCACCTAAACCAGATTTTTTTAACCTCTTCAAGTGCTGGCTCGTTTGTTTTCCAGTTGGAGACTTTTGCCCATGTTTCATCTCTTTATCAGAACCATCTGCTTCACCATTTTTAGATTCAGATCCTTAGGAAAAAATAAAACCCCCCAAACATGATACCGATGCACTTGTACCAACAATCCCCCCAGCACCCCCTAAACTGTAAACAAAACAAAAATAGGATTTAAAAAAAATTGACATCTACTTGCTGAAAGGCAATACGCTTTTCTGGTCACAATATGATTCCTCATCATCAGAGGAAATGGAAGTAAAAGCTCAATAAATCAATTAAGTGCTGAAAACTAAAGTTTACTGAACACTGCAGTCAGTAAAAATGTTCACTGATCTACTAAAAATAACATTTTCCTGTAATGCCCAGGAGATATCTTTAAAAATATTTTAACCTCAAGTTATGGGGCAGTAAAGCAATCTAAAGGCGAAAAAAAGATTATTTCTTTGTGAAGAAACATTTATAGAAGAGATATGCCTGGAAATAGAATTGTCAATTTGCGTTAAACATAGACATAGAAATCTCTTAAAATGAAGCAACGTAACCACCAGAACTAAAGGTCAAGGTTATGCTGCAGTGATAAGCATAGTACCAGAAGAAGAAAAGCTAACAAAAGGATCTGAGTATTGCAATGCAGAATCAAGACACAAATTCACATTCACAGAGAAGCTTGCCTTCCCCCTCCCTCCCCTTTTTATGGCATTGAATACCAGCATGTGGTCCTCCATTAGAGTTCCAGAGCCAAACAAAATGTTACTTTGCATTCCTTTAAAGCTGCTGCTATGACCAACTGTCATTTTACTGTGTGCCTTCAGTTCTTTATTAAAGAAAAATCTCCATCCTTGAGACATCAGATTTGATAAGGAAATAAAGACATTAAACAAAGCCACCAAGCGGAAATATTATTTCAGCAGCTCCAAATTCTGTATGCTATGCAGCTGATTCAGAGGAAGGCTCTGTGACTAGAGCTGATCTTGCAAACGGTCCTTTAGCTATTTACCTGAAGGTGAATCCGACTGCTCATCAGACACCTTTAATGGTGTCAAAACAACACGAGGAACAGTCTTGTTTACCATCATTGAGACTCCATTTCTTCTTTTCTGCTGCTGTCTTAAAGCCTACAAAAATGATAACAAAACATAAAAATGTAACAAAAAATAACGCTTATAAGTGAATTACATGAGACATTTCTCTACCATTAAACTGAATCTTTTTAAAAAAGCATAATTTACATAGCTACTGACTTGCCAGACTTCACACTCGTCCCCTTTATGTCATTTTCCTTTAAAATATAAAATCAGGCTTTTGGTTATAAGGAGAAAGAAGATGCACCTCAGATCATTTTCCAATACAGTTTTGACAACAAAGAAGCACGTAACTGTTTGCTCTACCTTAACAGCACAACGTGATAAGCCATGGAATGTGAAACTAAGACTTCCAAGTAACAAAACTGTAAAATAAATGTTTCAAAACCCAAATAAAAATATATATGTCTGCACATCTCTCGCAGGTGCATCCTCTCCAGTATACTGCTCAATCAAGTTAACACAGAGTGTCATCAGTATGTACAGCATGTAAGGACTACAGTATTGATGCACTCACTCAGCCGTGAGTAGTGCTGCACAAAATCACTGAACATGGCAGGAATCATTTATTTTTGTGAAGGGAATCGGTCCTAATCTTGGAAACCTTGCAGCACTTGGCTACTGTCTGCCTGACTTTGGGCATTAACCTTCAGAACACGAACATGATGGTGTTCTGGCGAATCTGGGGAAAAATGATACAAGAATAAATCTCTACAAATGGGAGTGCTTTGTGTTTCATAAATGGATTGAATACAGGGTTGATAATGTAATACAAAATATTTAAAGATTAGAAATAGCAAATACCTGCCAGACTGTTTTATATGGAAAATGATATCTGATTCAGAAGATCTCACAACATACAAATACGAATACTTGCCAATTAATGCATTTGCAAGCTTTAAAATTCTGGAATTAATCAGACTGGGCTGGGCATAATACAGATCTCTCCTATCCTCCTGTCTATTTTTCTCCAGTCTTACTGTGTGCTCTCTTTTTATAACCATGATTTATGCTATGATCTTGGGGGGGATTTATTAAAGTAATACTATATCAACAAGGAACATATTTGATATGAATTATCCCTGTAGGTTTATGAGCAAGAATGACTGATGCCTTATAAGGTTCAAGTCTGTAACTTCAAATAATCTGTAATATCTTTCCAAAATGTTCACATAGCTAAATAAATAATAAAAACAAAAAACTTGAAAAAAAAAGAAATCAATATCACTCCATTCCTCTAAATAACACACTATACAACATAAAATACACCAAGCCACACAAAAGCTATTTCATTGATTAACCCCTTTTATAGTACACTTTGTAAAAGACACATAAGCACTGTGCAATAAAAAGCAAATTAGAACACTTGAAATCAAACAAAGAGAAGAAGCTGGTCCAATCTGCACTGAACCAAAGAAGCAAGCAGAAAGCTATGAAGAACAGCCTCTACTTAAGACATTTTTGAGACAGAAAATTCATACTGGTATTGAGCAAGTACAGCCAGACTTGTGGACAGAAAATTCCAAAATATTATCATTTCTCAAAAATTCCCCCAAATTCCAAAAATGACCGTCAGTGCACAGTCCTGCCAAGCCAAGTGTCAAACCAGGTGATCCTTATTTTACAGTAATACCACTGAGACAGCAACAAATAGTCCACTAAAAATTAACTGAAAAGATAGTCAGCTTCCGTGCTAACAGCATACCAATATAACCACAACCCAAACTTTGTATTATTTTGCCCCACAGACTGATTTGCCTTATGAAGAGCAAAGAAAAGAAATACCATCCTCAGTGTCATCCTCCCTAGACAAATGAGTAAGAGCCCAAATGGTGTCCCATGTTCTCCTCCAGCCTCCTCCTCACCTTTCAAGACAACTTCCACCTCTACCAGGGACTACAGCCTTGTTGCCAGCATCCGTACGGAAATACCATTTTAATGATTTATACAGCCACTGTGACAAAGGTACATTCTTTGTAAAGCCTCACAGGTGATTTTCAATGCTTTAGACTCAACTCCCATGAATGAGAAAAAGTAAGCAGCAGCGCACCCGCCATCAATGACAGGTAGTAGTGTTCGTACACCTTAGGTGACACGTGCATTGCTGGAGCAAGGGCAGCGGTACCCAATCTTTGTCAGGCGCACCACTTACCGTCTTTCGTGTTACAGGAAGGCCACTTGCGGACCTTAAGCACACATTTATGCAACTGATCCGGCACTTCCAAGAAGCAGAGGCCACCCCATGCTCACAGAGCGCTAATGCACGACAGCATGGCTCATCCCAGCACTCCCCGGACACTCAGAGCCACAAGAGCGGGGAACACAGCTGGGGGCAGGCAAACATTGCTACTAGAACTATTTTCTTTGAGGCATAGCCCACTTCTGAGCTACAGGCTAAGCACCTCAACATGTGAGGCTCAAGCACAAACTTGAAAGACACCACTTCCCTTTGACACACATTTGCTTTTCAGGGGTTCTCTTTTTCCCTAACATTCATTGTTTCACTGACAATCCCTCCCTCATCTCCTCTAGTTTCACAAAACAACTGATCACCCTGCACGGCCCGGACTTAAGTTTGGAAATCAGTCTGTACGAGATGACTCAAGCTGGCTGTAAAGCTACACACATGTGGACACCTGAAAGACAGGTTGTAGAATGGGAAAAAAATTAAACCCACATGAACAGCAAAATCCAAGTCAAAGTTTTAACACAAAGTGACAATGAATTATGCTGTGCCCAGAGAACAGACAAATAATCTTCCCTATGCCCCTCTGTCTTTTCACTTGTCAAAGGAAAGCCATGAGGCGGGGGAGGAGCGTTCAAAAGTATCAAGTAAATAATCTAACATTTGATTTGCAGGGTAACGAGATGGCTGGCTGAGATTTTGCTCAGTGAACTGAGCCTAGTTAGTTGTAAAGCCAAACACCAGAAGGAGTTAAGTATAAACCGAGGACACTCTGTGCAGTCTCTGCTGAGGACAAATATATAACTTCTCTACACTCAGCCTGAGGGATATTAATTTTAGGATACAAGACTACTGTAGGATAAGACAAGAACCTTGTATCCCAAGATTAATTCTACTTAGCTGGGAAGTCAATGGGATTACTCAAAGTGAAACATACACCAAACGCTTTGCTATATTGAGCCTTTAGTGCACCAAGCTAATTTAGTGCTTTCCTGGTCACCACGATCAAATAAATCTCTAGGTTTGGCTCTTCTGGTGAAGGAAATAAACACAAAGTAGATGAGCCAAATTTGTAACTAGCACCGAAGAAAATGAGAAATTTTATAACTTATTGCAAAGAAAAATGGCTCCAGATCTCACTGTAGATACAGCAACAGTAACTAATGCAAACTACATCGGCATCTTTTACCGACACAACCTTTTGCATCTCATCCATATTTAGAGATATATAACCTCCTAGCTGGGCTGCCTACAGATCTGCAAGAAAGAGCCAATGATTCTACCAAATGATAAGGCATTATTTTACTATGGAAAGCGAGAGAAACACATATAGCATATAGGATAGCTTACATAAAGCATATTTTTCTTTAATGAGACTCTATGTTTACATTTCAAATGTATTCAATCACTTTGTGCTAAATGCTTGAGTTAAAAAATCTGCAAGTTGTAAATTTCTAGAACTGATCACTGTCGAAGTATTCTGTAAAACATTACTACCATCCTATCTATGCAGCCCACACATAAAAAAGGAGGGAAAGAAAATGAAAGTTCATGTGGTATACAAGTTAAACATTAAAAGCTCTCGTAAAATCACCACCAAAATATAGTACTTACATCCAGCCTTTCACAAGCAGATTTGCAAAGGACATCTGTGAATCTCTTGCACATAACAAGTATGGAGAATTCCCAATATTCCCATTCATAAAAATGAACCTGTTACCATCTGTTGAATAACACTGCCACGGTCATTATACAGGGCTTGGCATAATTGATTTGTTTAATGAAATTATTTTTATCGCCAAAATCTTTAAGTAACCTATCAATCCATTTTAATCAAAAGAACTCAAAATAACATAAAACGATGAGTATTAAGAAAACACAAACTCTGAAGATAGATGACAAAAGAAAAACACCATGCAATTAACAGTGATCTAATTCCAAGCGGTTTTTTATAAAGAGATGACAAGAGCAGGTCTCCTTCTCTTTTTCAGGGAGTTTATGCCCCTGCTGGAGTGTAGCAGTGTATTGGAGGTTTCATGAATGTCATTATCTGTTCTTAAGAATAATTATTTCATATTTAGTTGATCTTAACACAGGAAAGATTTCTTCACCCATATGACAAAATGGTTGACTGTCTTCAGTAAAAACTAATAAAGTCGTCTTTGAAGTAGGAATGAAAGGAAACAAGATAAACTAAAAGGTAACTGGAGAGAGGGGAGAAATACATCCCCAAAAGAGCACCAGAAGCAAAATGTCAAGCTCTATGCTCCAATTTTACTGCTGCTCAGGATGTTTTTTTATTATTTTTCTTTCCCACGTCTTTTCAACTCAGAATGAATAAATGCAGCATACAGATAAACCATTAATGCAGAAAACCACTTTCATTTGAGCTCAAATGCATGACATGCTGAGAATGTTAGAAATTAAGTTATTAATAACAAAGATACGTAACACTTGGCTGCATTAAGCAACATCATCCCAGATTTCTATTTGTTTCATAAATGTCAAGTCTACATTCTGAAACTCATATCATGAAACATAACCTTTGAAATTTCACACGTTATGGATCAGAAATGTAAAGCTATGGAATTCTTCCATTCTGCCACATGAAAAACATGAGCTATGATACATGGAGAAAAACCTATTGCACAAAATAAATAACAACTCTACATCATGGTCATGGATCTCAAATTGGCAAAGATGAAACAGATTTATAGTTTATCACTGATTCACTTAACACAACCATAAAATTCAGTCTTCATCCTCTCTCTCACCCTCATTTTGTTATCAAAATTAAGACAGCCTTTAATTCCCATGTCTCCACTAAATTAAAATTTCTCAGTGGCAACCTGTTTCATGGATACACAGAGCCGTTAAAATAAAACAGTAAGAACCACAAATCATGAAGAGTAAACACATTATTGTTTTTTAGATGCCACTACTTCTTATATTAACCATACATTAAAAGTACTCAGTTATAAGCACGCAAATGTAAGATTAAAACAATAATAAAGATGTTTTATGGAAAGAGCTACAAAGTGCCATTTCCAAAGCATAGAGGAAATTAATTTACTTCCAACCAGACTTGTACACCAAACATAACAGTATTGTACCAGGTGTACACAACCAATCATTTGGAGATGAAGAGTAGTGGTGGAACACCAGGCTAGAATTTTGGAGACCTAGGGTTTATTTTCATACTCTGCTAATAACTTCTCAAATACATACCTATTCTTGTCCCATGCCATCCTCCTACCCTGTGACACTTATATTTGTATTTGGAACAAAAGCAATTTCTTGCTGTGTATTTGTTCTTTAGGTCCCAGTAGTGGTCAGGGTCTTTCTGTACAACTACAGTATACATTAACAACTGAACATTTATCTGTATATAAACCAACATTAAACTAAAGTGCTTGGACATTCGTGGTGCAGAGACAGAGAGAATGGGTGCATCTATGTGCATGTCTGTACACCTGCAAGCCAGCACTATCTTCTATAGAGGTACAATAATGCATTCACAGCTACAGTTGCTGCAGATCATGATAGACTGCAAAGTAAACATTTTTGTTGCTTTCCCAACCACAGAAACAAGAGAAGGACAAAAAAATGTGGTGTGTTCAACGTCTTTTCTGACTTGCATGTGAATGGGAACAACAATGGCATATGCATTGACTCAGTGACATTATTTTTTTTTCCAAAGAGAAGAGCGTTATTTTTTTGTAAAATCGCTTGTGTAGTATTAAACTAATAATATCTATCATATGAAAAAGTGCTTTATGGGGAAATCTGTTTCTTGGCATAACGAAGCACATACAGTTAAGGAAAGAGTTTGTAGAAAGCAGTTTAGAAACAAACTAAAATAAAGACAGCAATCGCAATACAAAATCTTAAAACAGTAATCAACATTTTCCATCAGGTCAAATTTGCAAACATACTCTGCACAGGGTCCAAAGCATACACTGGGGGCTTTGGGGCTAGACTACAATTCTCCAGATAAAAAAAAATGCTATTGTATAACCTCTCAGAGAAAGAGGTGCACCAATTTACATAGCAGCAACGTAGCAGTTACAGTGTAATGCCTTTCTGCCAGACATCCCGTTTCATCCTGGGTTCTGCCACATGCTGACACACCCTGAGCATGCAGCCTTCTGGGGACCTACCCAACAGCGCCTGGAACAGCATTTGTAGGTAACTGCTTGTCAGCAGTTTGTAGGAGGCTTCCTAGAGCTCTGAAGAGTTGTGGGCTGTTCCAACTCCTGTCTTTCCCTGAAAAGGCCAACCATATCTAGGATGCACTTCAAAATCCAGGCATCATTCATTTTCACCTGGGTATAATTTCATGTTATAAACTATGCAAATCAAAAGCTGTTCTTTTCATATGGCCCAAATGAAGATATTCACTTAGACATCCGTTGCCACTGTATGGAAAAATCAAGTAACATCATTGGAAAAGCTTGACTGCTGTACACAGACCAAACAAAATGGGACTCATCTCCAGTGATGAGCTTTGTCATTAATACAGTAGCAACGATTCATCCATCTTAAATAGATCCCCAGGTTACTTAAAGAAAAACGTTATCAGACAAGTGTAATGCTTTGAACTAGGCCACTATCATCAGCTTGATTGTCTGAGACTTGGGACAAGCAACTGCATCTACAGAGCAGAACAAAGAGAGTGCTTTCAACCTGTATTTGAGAAGATTCCACTAAGTAGCAGTGGTAGATTTAACCAAAAGTAATGTTCATGCCAGGACACGTTTTAAGCGAGGGACGCTGTCCTACAGCGAGGTAAAGGGGCAACTACACTTCAACATAGTACTGTTCTAAAGTCGCTTTAAAATTCTTTTCTCCAAAGCAAGAAACTCTGGAAAACACATTTATTAAAACAAACATGCAGGAGAGCTGCAAAAAGCATGCTATGCAAACAACCCCAGAGGAAAAACAAGCAGAATGCCCCAGCAACTGGGAGCTAGTTATTAAAAAGCGGTACACAAAGAATACGGGGATTGTGTTGATTCCTGTCTCTTTCTTTCCATCACAGATAAGGGCTGTGGACCAGAAGAAAGTCCCATAAACTTGTGTCTTACCAAAGAACTTGAGCAGCTGGTACATGCTGCCCATGCATAGGGACCTTTAGAGGGACATACCGTGCAGCCTGCCTTCGGGCAATGCATGTACTCCCTGAAGAGCTCCTGCTGGAACTCTTGCTCTTCCAGCTTCTTTTCCCCATTATGCAGTCTCCCTGCCATAGTTTCTCTGTCCTCTTCCCTAGATTTGTCTTGACAATCAGAAAATCAGTTTAGTTTATCATCTTCGAACTTCCATTTTCCTGAATGCATTTTGTAAATTCCACTGTCCCTTCCCATGTCTCTCTAGAAGTCAAAAAGCAACATGTTTGCCTGGATTTCCATTTGTTGACAGGAAAATTTGTCAAGAATCATCACTTATGTTGCCAGACATCTGATCAAATGCTTCAGCTAGGGAGCCAGAATTCTCCAACTGTGTTCCCGGTAAATTTGTAGCATCTGAAATGAAACATAGGAAAATGGTTAACAGAGACACTGAGAAACTGCAGCAAACTCTCTATACCGAGGAATTCGGTACAAAAAATACCTCTCAGTTCACAGGATTTTCAGAGCCTTTCAGGAAGACACCCTGTGCTCAAATTCTATGTGATAAGGACATAATCATAATGACCTCCTCTGTCACCTTTGTTTCTGTGGGGGCAAGGAAGGGAAAGGAGGGCAGGCAAATGTATCAGGCTTATATCAGAACGTGGGAGTGAGTAGTTGCTCAAATGAGTCAAAGGATAGATACCACAGACCGACTCACACTGGTTTACTTTCTATGGACAGCAAAACGTTTCAAGATGACCTGCATCTGGCTGTAGTCAAGGAAAGAAGTCCTAACAGAATGAGTGTGGAGGGAGCAAGACTGGTGAGTTTGCTCTTGTTCTTCTCTCAAAGCAAGATAAGCAGTGTGCCTGAGCTGAAGACAGGAAAGCAAAACCACACCAGCATCAAGGGAGATCAGGATTCTATCTTCAGTGCCAACCTAGGCACTTGGACACCTGTGTCCTTAAAAAACAAACAAGCAAAGAAATCTTGATAAACTAGTCCTGTGAATTTGGGTAAATCGGGGCTGAATTACACTGTTCACCATTCTGTTCTGAAATTTAGTCTCTTGTTGCTTCAGGTTGTAGGTTGGTTTCTAACAATAATTACAGTTGTGCTAGAAAAGTCAGCCTGAAATGTTATTTGGAGCTGTACAGGTCTAACGTCCTATAATTCAAAAGCGACACATGAGCCAAACCATAACTTCCCCATAGCTGTCTTACTGCTTGGGGCCTGACAGCATCCACTGGAAAAAAGGGGTGTGGAGTTGCCAGTTCTACTATAAGAACAAATCATATAGATGGGTGCCTTCCTTCTCAATAAAAAACTGCATCTACCCACTTCATGAATACAGTAGTGGCACATATATGAACCCAGCCACCAAGCATGCAGACAAAGCCCAAAGTTAAGAAAAACAAAACAAACCAGCGGCAGTAACATACCTTGTGTAGATTCCCTTATTTCCTGAGCTTGTCTCCTCCCAAACCCACTTGGCTGCTGTCTCTGGAGTTTCTGTCTCTACAAAGAGATCTGGATGCCCAGCACAGTCTCAGACATGTCCTGGTCTGTATTCAGATCCTGAGTCTGAATGGAGTATCCTTCTCTTCTCCCAACAGAAAATTTATGGGTACCCTTCTTGGTGCTGATTCCAAAGTGCCAAAAGTCAGGCAGGATTTTCTTCCACGTCTGGGAGCTCTACTATCATCCCAGACATCGTTATAGTGCATCTTCAAGTTCTTTATCCTCTCTTGGTACTGCCCCAGGAAACAACTGGTACACTGATGGACAAGGTGCTCTTATACTTGGCTATCAAAGTCCAACAGACACTAATACCACCTCAATGTCCTGGATATTCACACATGCTCAGTGTTACCTACGTGAGGCCAGTTTGCAGGTATGATCGTTTCTTCTGAGAAATGTTCCAAGAACATCTTGGTAGATACAGACAAATCTGTACATAGCGAAGACTTCCAAAAGAAGTATCACCTCAAGTCAATGAAACAGAAACTGGACCAGAGAGGAGCATGGTAGATACTATGTCATGACTTGATGTCCGTACTTGAGTAAGCCTTGTCCAGAGCAAGAATAATTCACACAGTAGTGTGACCATGTACCACTGCTAGCAGATGCAGATGTAGTTCAGTACTTTCCCAGGAAGAGGTCCTTACATGGGTCTGCATGCCAAAACTCTTGAGTGTGAAAATGAGGTAAATCAGTATGGAACTGATCAGTACTGATAGGAAATCAGTGTGTGACAGCATGCCATAAACCTCCTTTTCAAAGGTACTAGATCAGCAACAGCTGGGCACACATAACACAAGCACTTCCAACAGCAAAAGGGAAACAGAAATATGTAAAATCTGCCATCAGAAAGCCAAGCATAAAAGGCAGTTCTACACCATAAAACTCTTTTGTCTAAACCCTCATGAATGGGCACTATTTTGTTGGACGTTACACTCAGATACTATACAAGAGCAAAACTGAAACTCCCTCAAAAATGAAAAAGAATGAAACACACTCAGTGGTAAAACACTCAAACCCCTTCTCCCAACAAGGACACTATGGAAGGCAATGAAGCTAGAAAGTTGCCAGTCCAAAATGGCAGCCCAGCCTTTGAAAGGTGAGGAGATAAGGTCTGAACTATGACACAGACCTTGTGAGAGTCCACTGCAACTGCAAACCTCCTTAGCCCCTAGAAAAGTACTCCAGATCCACTGCTACCTGAGAGAAGTCAAGACCAAGAGCCAGGGCTCCGAAAATGCTCTTTCCTCCAAGCTCCTAGCATAACTCAAGTAATGAAGCGTTGTGACTAACTTGATTCATGAGAACATCCCGAAATGCAGGCTGTTACAAGGAAATGTGAGATTGCTCTGTGCAATCTAAACCCAGGAATATACCTCTAGAATTCATTAAAAATCAAATCATATGTAAATCCATCATACAACACTTTAAAGAGAATTGCATATGGCTAGAGCGGTTAATAAGTAGATAAATGATGGAGAAAATCTTCTAATTCTAGCTCAGATCTTCAAGCAGTACTGCACATTATCAACTTGCCTCTCACTTTCATTTTAATGGATTCCAAAACAAATATGCACAAGATCAAGTTAATGTGAAGAAGCCACTGTTTTTAAATAAATTGAGTAGAAAACTGTTTGAAAGACTATTTTGTAGGTTTTCATTCTGTGAAGACTGTTTAGTAATAGAAAAAAAGCAATAGCTAGGGAAAACCCCATTACAACATATATACATGTTTATATAGTACAAGCACTTGCTGAGAGCGTGATGATGGCTCATCTTCTGTTACTTTAGCATGGAACCAGCAAGTTAGTATCAGCTGGAGGAGCATTGCATACAAATGTCTGAAGTTTCTTGTGTATTCAAAGGTACTACAGGTTCTTCTTTGTACAAATTTTCCATATTATGTGTTCATAAAAGCAACAGAAAGATTGGAAAGTGAAAGAAAAAATTTCCAACAGCAATTTTATAAATAAAATCACTGTTAAAATTTATTCACCTCTGCTACAATATCACATTAAATCAAATCTGCAGCGTGTATATGGCAGTAGCCTACCCCTGAAACCTTAGAGAAAACAAAGCAAAAATCCTCTACTATTCCACAATAAAAACGTCCATTTGTCTAATACTGTACATAGAGAAAACATTTTACTGATAGCTGTAATAATACTCTCATACTCTGAAGTACAGGATCTAATTACCATCAACTTAATTAAAACTAATTTCTTTTTATCGATTACTTAACTTTCTGACGTTGCTCTAACCCTACTGCCTTAGGGAATGTTTTCAAGTATTTCCATCAATGTTATGACTTTTTATATTAATTAAGATATTCTGATTAGTCTGCCCTTTTAGAAATTATTCTCAATGCTATACATCTGCTAAGTGACAAATGGTAGTTTAAACAGTTATACAACTTCAAACATTTGTGGCTTTGCTCTTTTTTTCCCCTCCTTTCCTTTTGCCCACTCCCTCCACCCCTAAGACAGTTCATGTATTGCAAAAGATCTGTACAGAAGAGTTTCCCAAAAGTGTGTCTTTTTCACAACTACGCACACAGTTAGTGAGCTGCTTTGTGCCCACTGATCAATTTCCCTTTCCAGTCCTCAAAGCTTGTAAGTACAAGATTACCTTATGTGAATGATAAAGGTCTATTAATTTTAGTGGATTTAAACTCAAACCACACGAAAAACTAAGCACAAATACTTAAGTGTTTCAAGGAGACGTGGACAGGCTTTGCTTAATTTAAGCCTAAATCAACAACTCAGCAATAAACTACCCCATGAAATATTAGACTTCCGTTAACCATAATTAAAAAAGCAGTTACAAGAAAAATTAAAACATCATCTCATTATGCTAACACTTAAGAAAAGTTGTATTTACAGTCTTTACAAGACTAAAACAATTTCTGCATACTCAAAATTGAGAGGAGATAATAATAATTTTTTTGGAATTAATTTTTTTTATTTTTTTTCATTTGCCTGGCTGAAAGCTGAACTAATTTGGCGCTGTTGGAAAATAATTTTCACATTGTTATGCTTTCAGTTAACAACTCACTTTCAATAATCAGCTACTTCTGCAAAGCTTTACTACTTGTCATGCAAGCTAAATCATCCAAATCATAAGTTATTCAAAAAACAAAAACTACTCCAATTTTATTCACTGTAGTGTCAAATACAATACGAAAGAAAATTACTTAACAGACCATAAAGAAAAAAAACAACAGCAGGCATACCCAGATTCTTACCTATCTGCAGAACTTCTTTCAAAATCTTTTTTTTTTAATTTTAAGCCTCACATAAAATTTCCAACACAAATGCTTACATAGGAAAAGCAGGGATGTGATACTATAAACAATTCTGCTTACTTGAAAAGCACTTAAAAACCCATCAATCTCACAATAAATAGCAGGACTGCACCATTGGTAAAAAAAAGAAGAAAAAACCCCAGCAATAGACTACTGAACAAAGCACTAAAGATCCTCAGAAACACCTTGAAATTCTGCTGAGATCTTATTTGTATAAGACTGACACACATGCTAAAGGGAAGCCAATTGATTATCAGTCAATACAAGCTTACCTGCTTAAGTGCTTTCTTTGTGTGCTGCTGGAAGGAAGCTACTAGCTTGCTTTGCACCGGTGCATTAGTAAGGCTCGAATCACGATTGGAAGACATTTCTTCAGATGTCTGCTTTGGGCAAACTTTATAAAAAGAAAAAAAAAAAAATCAGAATACTGTTATGGGGGTTATCTTCCCTATATCTTGGAAAGTCCTGGGGAGAGGGGAAAAAAAAGGCCAGTGCCTGGAAAATGAAAAGCCTGCTCTAAGAAATTCAACTAATCTTGAGGTCCAGATGTGCTGAAAATCTGGCCATATTCTAAATAAATGCATTGCTTCGCAAATATTTGTACCTCATCGTACCCTTTCTATGCAGTTCTGGAGGCCTTGCATATTTTGCCTTTTAGGTCCTGAAAGGTAACTGAAATAGTTTAATTATGGTTTTCACACAGAACCTAGACTAAAATTATCTTCCTCACCAATACATTTTTAATGGATTATTATGTGTTTAAACGTGTATTTATACAAGAGACACTGATGACCCTGTGTTCTAGAAATATTTATAAATATGTAACTTCACGCCAGATTGTAATGGCTTCTTAGGAGCCAGATGCATCTATTTTATAAGTACTTCTTGGTAAAGCTAAGAACACACACTTTCCCGTTTAACGGGTAGACTGGAATATCCTGCAAAGAGGAATTCTGGTCTCTCAGGTAATACACACTGCTACTTGGCAGCCTTCTAAATAACGTGTGTCTTAATGAACAAATACTACAGCACTTGCATTAAACAGCCTCTTGAATACATGTTGTGGGAGACACAGAAAAAGTCTCCTCATTAAAAATAAAAGGAAATATGATTGTTCTGAAAAAAACAGCTTTATTAAACAGATATGAACACTGTTAAAATAGCTGGAGGATCCTATTAGCCTCGGTGGTCAGGAAGCTTGACCAGAAGGGCTGTAAAAACCTTTCCACTCTTACTGCCATGCATTACTATTACTCTCACTAGTGTCCTAAGACAGCCCAGCTAAATCAGCATTAGCATGAATCCAGAATTTAAGCAGCTTTTTTTTCCCATTCTCCTCTGCTGACTCAATTTACATCTTCCAGCGCTGCTCAAAGCTGGTTTACCTGCTGACATACCTTCCTTATAATGCTCTGCAGCTGTATATGGTTTTCCAAGGTTCACCATACTTCGCACACCTACCAGCACAGTTTGAAGACACTCAAAGCAGACACACAGACACGTGCCAGAAATAATTTCAGCCCAATGTTTCTGTTTGCTCATGGATTTTCCCTCCCATACTTTATTGGAATGAGCAGACCCCTGAAGTAGCATTCTAACTCTCTTGCCTTTAGCAATGTTTCATAGAAGAAATATTGTAATGACTTTTTCTTTGTGTTCGTAGGAAAACAAGATAGAATAGAGACAATTTAGTTATCAGTAATTAATGGCCACCGTAAGATGGATGTGATATTAAACATTTTTTTTCACACTGAAAGAAAAAATAATTAATACATACCTCAAAAACAGAGAATACACTATGTTTTATGGCATGGGCATTGTGTCAAGATAATTTTCATATTAGACTAAAAATTTTCATTAGCAGATAAGACAAATCCTATTTCGTCACAAGATTTATAACTGATTTTTGTCACTTTTTTCCCTTATACTTGAAGGATTTGTCAAAATATACAAAGAAACTGCAACAGAAAACAGGTTCTGAGTTTACAGCATCACCTGGTTTGGATCAATCTTTTCCCCATGATGAGCAAAGCTTACTATCAAAAAAGACAACTTAAAGGAGCAGCAAAGTGTCAGCAGAAAACAAATAATAGCTGGTTTATATAATCTAAATCACTGCAATAGCTAAGCTCCTGAGACAAAGAACACCTACACCAAAATAAACACCTGACGTTTCAAATTACCTAGCTTTTGTCTTTTCTTTCAAAGAGAATTATTTTTACAGTTTTCTGGCAAAGTCTGAGAGTCAAAGGACTGAAGAAAAAAACAGAAATATATCGAGCATACAAACCCCACAGTTAAGGAGAGGAGAGCAGAAAAAAAATTAAAAATGCCTGAAGAATGGGAACTGTTATATACTTAACTGTCCCTTCTAAGAGAGGATATATCATGAGCTGTCATGAAAAATCTATTCCTCTTCTCTGGGATGACTGCAACTCCTGTTGCCTTCTTGTTCAAACGGGAGATTCTGATTTTCATTACTCTGATCTAGGACGTTATCCAAGAGTCTCCCCTATTTATTTTGGTGATGAAGTCCAATTAACTGATGATACTCAACACTACAACTCTTAATGTCAAAGTCACAATACAGCACAGGAATAAAAATAATCATACCTCTATATTAATTTTCTACTTTCATTCATTTTTCTTTTAACAATAAACCCTGAAATTGTGACAGGGTCTATTAGAGGCCATACTACCTATTTCTATCATTACTTCAATTTTACATAAAAATTTTAACAGTGTATTGGTTTCTTTTGGTTTTGTTTCTTTAAATCTTTGACAACAAAGTTAAACCAAGGAACAGGGATCCTTCTAATGGGTGAAGCAACTGGAACTGAAACTCACTGAAACAATAAATAGCTTTCCATTGCTGCAATCTCTTCTGCAGGTGCAGAAGGAATATCTCACTCTAGGCTGGTTCGGCTTCGTGCAACCCAAACCTAGTTCCTGCAGAGTTCTGAAAAACAAACTTTTTCCAGTAGTCTACGATTAAAGGAATAGGTATGTGAGGCTGAAATCTGCTGCTTAAAAAATTTAAAACGACATGGCGATTAGAGAAAGTCAATTTCATTTATTAACAACAAATTATACTTCCTTTCTAAAATTTGTTTTGTACATTATAAATATTTTCCTTCATATATCTCATAGCTTAAAATAGTAAGAAACTATTTTAAATATTGTTTTCCATGTTTTAATTAAATTTCCATTTCCATTTAAAACCAGCTTGATACAAATCATGGCTATAAACCTAACCATCTAGTAAATAAAAGATATGTCATTGCCTATTTTCCAAAAGCAGAAGACACAAACATTAAAAATCTAAATACATTATGTTAATTTATATAATTGCTTAATAACTTATACAGTCTATTCACTTTATTAGCAAAAAATAATACTGAAAGTGATATACAGGCTTTGTTTAGAGGATAATCAAGATATTGTTTACGAAACAATATGAATTGACTTTTCTGTAGGAAATGAAATATAAATATGAGACAATGAATAAATTCATTCTATAAAACTTGTTCTGCTACATAGTGATTTAAATCAATCTGTGCCAAAATATCACTATACTACAATGCCTGTGACCACAGAAAATTGTATTTATTTATTTGTTCATTTATATGGATAAAGTCCAACTGCTTTTCTCTGACTGGATTAGAAGTAAAAAAAGGGGAAAATATGACAGAAAAATATGTAAGTGTTTGAAATGAACACTGATGATCCCAGTGAAAAAAAACAATGCCTTAAGAACAGAGTAAGCATTTCTGCTAAAGAAACCAAAGAACACAGTAAAAGAAAAATAAATTCAAGAAAGGCCAGTGGTATTTGTACATAGGTACGACTTTGGAAAGCTGCAGCTACTTTGTCCATAAGCACTGAAGTTGCATGAATATCATCAGATCCATGTTCGCTTGAAAAGCTTTATGAGGAAAGAATGCTAAAAATAAACTGGATGCTGGGGAGGAAAAAAGAACCCTGAAAGAATGCAACAGATGAAGAAAAATATTTAGGTAGCAAATAAAGAGGATTCACCATTATCGCTACCATAGAAAAAGAGAACAAGAGCCTTTTTAAGCCTACAGGAGGCATTTCCATTTAATGGAGAATAATTAAGCTCCATTCTTTAAATCAGCTTCTTCAAGGGCCAGGACTGAGTGAAGGAATAAAGTAAAAAGCAACTATTAAGCCATAAACTGTTAGGTTATGAGCTGGAAGAGCAGCTGGGTTTCTGAAGATAAGACCTCCTTAGTGAGTATTCAGAGAGTGTTAACATGAATGATAGAATTAGAATTACTTAGCAAAAAGAGCATGTTAAAAATGTTCTCGACAACCTTCATTTAAAATAACTTCCTCTCTTCCATTTTTCCCAGACCAGTTTTGGTAATTATTATGAAAGGCTATCATCTACAAAAATCAGCAATGCTATCTTTTAATTTCAAAACTTACAGCCTACGTCTGTAATTTTTTATTACCTTTTACCTTCCCCGACTGAGAAATATGACACCTACATAAAACATATTAGAAGACGCGTTTCTTCAAAGAAACAATTTTTATAGGAATACAACTTAAAATTATTCTGTCTTGCTGCCACTGAAAGTTATTAGGAATAATTATAAACAGATTTATGTAACTAGATGGACAGAAAAATTCCTGGAGTGCTTTACAGGACTTATTTTCCCAAAATAAACAGCACAATTAATTCCGATTTCAGACAGACCATACTGATTTAAAATCAAACCAGTAAAATCAACAGCAGTTCACTTCCTTCGTTGTTACAGAAACCACAGCAGATGAGAAGGATTGTTTACTAATGGCCACACTACAAAACACAAATTAATATTGCTACCATATGCTAAAGAGTAGAGTCTACCTCAAGCATAAAATGTATGCACACACTCTGGAGATATGAAACTTCACAGAGAACTCCCTTAGGAAAACATACACACAAAATCCCTCTCTAAAATATCCATAAAATTCAATATTTTCTTTGGGTGACACAGATCTATACTTGTATTGACATAAATGGTCATGCTTTGCCAACACAGACGTATCAAGTAATTCACCTCCATCCCTCTTTGATCTCTAGAGCCCAACTTGCAAAATCTGAACAATTCAGAACTCAACTGTTGCCACCAGCTCTTGAAAATGAAAACCATTTTGGGAGTGAGTTAATTGTACAAGTATGCCAATACAAGCAGAAACAGATGCATATACCAAGGGTGCTACTGTGACTGTAATACACTTCTTGAAAAGCAATACTATCACTGTGAAATCATAAGTAATATTGAATAGTATTTTTTGGAAAAAGACTTCTAATACCACATCAGCTTGGTAGCTTGCACTGAATCACATTATATTCTCCGCATGCTTTTGAGCCCAAACATTTCACAAAGCTTTGAAAACTGTGAATCCTTACGCCAAAGGAAGTCAACATTTTCCCCTAAAAATATACAGCCTGTCATCACTAAGCCACCGATTTCTTAGGCCTCATTAATTCTACTGTACAGCAAAAAAAGCAGATGAGAAAGATCTCTCCCTCAAGGTCCACAGTATCTTCTCTCATTCTTATGACTCCCCTCCAGTAGCAATGAAACGAACAGAAGTTAAACTTGATCCAGGGTACAGTATTTATATTTATAGCTAGTTGCAGGGAGATGAAAAGAAAAAACAAACAGCAAAACAAGAAAAAAGTGAAAAACTGACTCTTTCTGATGTGTCATCCAAAATTCTGTATGTTCAAGCTGCTATTCTGTTACTGTCCTTCTGCTTTTAGAAAAGCCTGCCCCACATCCAGATGTTGCCATGTGCAACGGACATATTCAGCATAATTATCCAATATTATTCCCAAGAGACAAAATGCTGAGGATAACAGGTTTGCCTGAATTACCAGAAATTCCATTCCCGGAAAGGAACTGAACATCTAAATCTCGACTCAGGTTTCAAACAATGGTGAATATTCATTCCTCACTAGACAAGTTATCCTAGTGGCTTTGTAGGCCAAAAAGCACAAAGTGTTCAAGAGCACAGTAGTTACAAGGACAAAATTTCAGGATTCAGCATGAATCTGATCCTCTATTGTCCATCATTTCATCTACTATCTCTAAGAAAACTGCCTAAGAAATTAATTCTGCCGTTTCATGGTCGCAATTGAAGAACTTACAGTTTTAGGAAGTGCTGAAAACCAAAGTGTCTCAAGAGGAGACATGTGTTGCTCATACTTGGGCAAACACCAGAACCTATGTTTGGGTTGGGTTGGGGAGGGAAGTCATGCTACGGTAGGAAGGAATTGCTACCTCCTCCACAGTTACATCATTGTGCATTCCATTGGCTTGTGTGAAGACAATTTTTAATCAACTGCGCTCCATGGCTGATGGATTAGCCCTGGCTTCAGAAACCCTAGGGACAAATGCTTTTTGAGAACAGAACATCCTATTGATGGGCAAAAGGATATTATAGTCATCATTTTCCCAGGCAACAGTAATTGGGATTTTAATTCTTTCACCAACTGCATCTTTACATGCTGCCCCTGTATTTGAGGGAAATGGAATTTAGAAAAAGATATGAGACTGCTAGATTGCTTCTATAGAAATCCCGTTCCAAACAAAATCAACTGTAGCGTAAAGAGTTTCTTTAACATATGCCTTTGGAGAAGGTGGGGAAAGAAAGACTTTTCCACAGCATCTGAAAAATCCTGAGGTGCGACCATTCCAGTTGTCAGTTTAGCAATACTGATGTGGAGTAACAGCTTTCCCCAAGTCATGTGTTTATAACTGTGAGGAATTTTTATATTATTATGCTAATAAAATTGTTCAGTAGCCTGCATTTACACTGGGAAAAATGTGCCTGCTGGGGAATAATGTGATTCTTCTCTGTTTCAGTGTCAGCTGGTATTTTTTACTCTGAAAGCTGAAGACTATCATCTAAAAGCCCACAAACGGACTGACGCTGCTGCTTAGGGTTTCATTCTCTGCTTCCAGCTAACTTTAAAGTGGAATTTTTTAAACTCTTGCTAAACAATTTCTGATCGCTCTGTCAGAACTGGGGCTTCTGGCTTCTACCACAGTGGAAACAAAAGCAAATACAAATGCAGTCAATCTGACAATTAAGAATACAATGTGCAAACAATGTCCATCCTCATATATGTCACACATACTAAGGCTGAAAGGAGACGTTATATCTATTGAGCTTTTCTAAAACATGAGTCAGAGAATTTCATAAAGTGTTTTTCGTACTGAATGAAATGTTATTTTTATGCCACAGAATAGTTTCCTGGAAAGAAAGAAAAAATCCCAGCTTTAGTGTGAAAAGTTTAATCAATACACATCTTGTTAGATTTGGTCTGCTAGATGAAATATTTTCTTTAGAAATACCTTTTCTCAAATATTTACAAACAGATCAAGTCACAACCTCATCTTTGATAAACTAACTAGACTGTGCCTATTAAACTTCCCAGAGCAAAGGTGTCTTTTCTAAATCCTTCCCTATTTTTCTTAATTCTTTCTTAAAACTATAATGAATGCAATACACTCATAATCATTTAACTAGTGCTATACCCAAAGGAAAAAATGTGCCTATATTCTTTAATCAGTACTACCAGAATTATAGTCCAATAACTGCATTGGACTAATTAGCAAAAGCATCTCATTCATGTTCGATTCATTTTCTATTGTGATCCTTAAATGTTTTTTCAGATTTACTGATTTATTGAATATATATTTCTACTGTGCAAATGTGACCTTTTTTCTTCACTTTAAAGTCTAAAAAAAATCGTGCTGTTCAACTGTAATAACTTACAAAGCAACCAAGACAGGTCTCAACATTATTATTTATTATCAATAAATTTAATCAAGAAGGATTTTATGCTTTTCAAAAAGAATTGACAGAGATATTGAATGAAGAGTGGTAAAATCACATCCTCAAGAGAACAGCAAAAATAGGTACTGTGGATGGCGATTCCTACACATTTGCAGATCTAATAATTTGTAATTTTCAATCCACTAAAAGCTGGTTGCATTTCTCAGGCATGGTCCTGTTTTTAACCCAAGCATTCTATACTGCAAATGAAATAATTTACAGAATTCTACAGATATATCAATAGATATCTTTAACAACAAAACTTTTAATCTCAAGAAAAGCTATTGTCAAACATGTTTGACAAAACTATGTTCTGTATCCGCTGACTAATACAAGATATACTGTCTTCAATTCCTTATTGATCACATCCAGCGTTGGCCTTTCTGTATGCAATAGAGACTCACTCTTGCCATCCCATTTACTCTTTTTAAATATATCCACTGCATGACATCAAAAAAAAATTAAAATGTCTTGTTTTCAAAAAGCTAAATATATCGCAGTTTTCCAAGATTTGTTAAAGATGAAACATGAGGGAAATTTCTCAGCTTTAAAAACAATCTAGGTGTAATTTTCTGCTCTACCCCAAATATTTGAAAGTGTTTAATTTTAGCAGCTGCTCTTTTATGTCACCACAAGTGCTAGAATTTTTTTATTACTGTAAACTGTGAAAATAGTATGCAGCCTCCTCCCAGTCAAAACCCAGCAATTTTCTACTTCTGGCATTCTGGCATCCTTATTTACATCCTACCACTCCTAAACAACTGCCAGGTTTTTGCCATGATTTTTATTTGTTTATAACAAGTAACATCAGCTTTTGCTTTCCTATCTGTAACTCTCTGCTTTTCACTGCTGTATTCTTCCTGCAACTTAGGGAAGTGTACAGCAACAAATTGTTTGCGTATCAGACAGGAATTGTTGAAGAACTACAATATGTTGAAGAACTACTATATATACAGCATATACTACATAAGCATAAAACCACTGCATATGCAGAGTCTGTTAACTTATAGACATAATATATCAAAGAAAATGAAGAAACAGACCCATTTAATAATTCTTGACTTTTGTTCTTCCACTGAGCTTCAAAACTTCACCCCTAGATCCACAACAACCTGTCTCAGGTAGTTCTGTTACTCTTGTCACTGAGCATCTTGTGATTTTTCAATGCTGCTAGCAAGCAATACTGAAATAGCAGAATCAGTCCTGTACAGGTGCAGCATGGAAGTGAATTAAGTTGCTCAAGAACAAAAAGGAAGTCTGTGGCAGAACACCACCATAAGCTGAGCCTTTTCATGTCCTAGTTGTAAACAGGACACCCTCTCACCATATACAAAGTGAGCCAAAACAGGAGGCTGCAGTCCAGCAGTGCGACAGGTTGTGAGGGGGCAGCAGAAGAGAAGAACTGATCAAGGAAAGGTTTATTTCAGAGCTCCTGGGAAGCTTGATTTTTGGATAAAGCATTCACTTTACACATAAGTGTAGTTTTAATAAGAAGAATATCAATTTGTATTACTTGCAAGTAATTTTAGATGACTGAAGAACTGTGTTTTCTTTATGAGCAATTATCATCTCTCAAAAAGAAAAAATATTTCTAAGGTTGCCCTTTTCAAGTTCTTGCAATATTTCAGTTTGTCATTATCTCAGAGAAAAAAATACACAGCATTTGATACTTCAACATGTCTTTATGTCAACATTGCACCCAGAAGAATCTCCGCCTGAAACAAAAAAATCCACAAACCTTTGTCTTGTGCCCAGAACCCTACTGAGGGACAAATCCTACATGCCCACACTCAAATCAGTGAGATGTCTATCTGACAACTGCAAGTCTGAAGCCTGGTAAGGCAAATTACTCTTTAGCTGTGGGGCCTAGAACAAAAGACCTGTAAGCCAAAGAATTACCTACTCAAAACACACCCAACAGCACTATTCATTTCCTCTTAACAAATCTAAGTCAAATAAAGGCACTTGGTGTTCCTGACTCTTTTATAAGGCCAAAAAAGAAATGGAGTCACTGAAAAATAGTTCCACTGGGTACAAAACATTACTTATACTGTTTAGAAATCACACCATGAAAATCTCAAGTAAACAATACTTTTTCTTTTCCCAAAATATGCTCTCTAATATTGAAATTAAAACACCTACCACCATTTTCTTCTCCATTATTATTGTTTGTCTCAGCCATTTCAGTGCCATCTAACTCAGATTCACATCCTAAATCCAATGTTGCATCAGTAGGGCATGTTGATTCTTCTTTCTACAGTTAAAAAAGAAAAAGAAAACTAAAATCAACAAGAAAAAATCAATCATGATCCTGCTGCATCTCCGAAAATAGATTACTGCAATGTACTCTCATGCTTACATTTCAAAAAACAGAATAAAATAAAATATGCTTGTGAGTTACTTCAGAGAAAGACATAAAACCAGACCTTCATGAAACAACTTGCAAAGCAAAACCAAAAAAGCTATTTTGTGAAGTCATAACATACTCTTTTTTGAAAAAAGTCAAATAAAATGCAAGATCTTCCACTTTTTTTTTTTTTTTTAAGAGAAAGAGACTTGTTTGGCTGTTAAAAATCTTAGTTTTCCAGTTGAGTGTCCACAACACTGCAGCAAAACACAAATCCTTTAATGTTTCTTTTCTGCCTTTGCCTGTTTCCTGAATTCAAATAGCTGAAGCAACCTGGAGTTCACAAGCATGGGAGTGATTGTGAATACCTGGATTTGTGCCAAGAATATCTCCCGATTTAAAGAACAACAGCAGCATTTGTCTTAGTAAATCAGGAAAGGGAGCTTCTGAAAGCTATTAATTCAATCTCATACAGAATTTTTAGGTATCAGGAGCAGGCAAATTATGTAATTTTATATTTTTTAAACCCTTACATCGAGTAAGTCTGTCATAAATTCCCAAAGATCCTCCCCCCAGCCCAAAATTTTAATTGACTACGTTTACACTGCCAAACATATAATCTTACTTTCTTGTTTCTCACCTCTGCCTCACATTCCTCCACTCCTATTGGGAAGACCCTTTAAGTTTGATCATGTACAGTAAGATAAAAATTTGCACCCACAGAAATCATCATATACATACCAAAAAAGAAAAATAAGGAAAAGGAATAGAAATAGCATAAAGGCAAAATTTTATCACTATAATTATATTCCTTCTCAAAAGCAATGATGCAACCTGTAAATTAAAAGCTGATTTTTATTAGACTTGCAAATATTTTTTGCACTATTCCAAAATCAAACATTAATACAATTACTTAATGAGAAAGTGATCCTCTTGAGCTCACTGTTCATAAAACAAAGGCCTCTCTGTGAACAACTCTAAAAAAGCAGCATTTTAGCTAAGCTAAGCTACATGTTTTTTATACCACATGCCAAATTCAAGAACATGTATATACTTTCTAGGATAAAATATTCAATGTTTACTTTCATTATAAATCCTTTAAAAGACATCTGAAAACAGTTAGAAGGACTATCAGGTCATTTCCTCTCCAAAGAATCTAATCTGTTTACCTTTATATCTATTGAGACATTCATAAAATGGATTAATAGTGCTATGCACTTTCCATATACAAAATTTAAACTTACTTTGAGAGCGTAGAGTCCTGACTTCCCGGGGATTTTGAAGAATGTTCCATCACCTACACGAGTGTTAGTATGAAGCATTGCATTCAGGCAAGCTAATGGAGAGGTTCCACTGAAAAATAAAATAGTGCAGTCCAAGATTGAGTGCCTCTTGTAAAACTATTCCCTTGGTCTATTTTTTTTAAAACTCATGCTTGCCTGGCTTTTTTTTGCCCCCCCCCCCCTTTTTTTTTTAATTCTCTCAACCCTGAAAACATCTACATTACAATAACAGGCCAGTTTCAAACTTAATCATATGCATCTGTCCCCGAGGCTCGAGGCAAAAAGTCTGTGAATTATAATTACGCTTTTCTTCATACAGCAACCAGCTCCACATTCTGAGAACCAAAGTCCAAATATTTATGTGAAATTACTTCGTAAATAACACCATGAAGCCTCATTTTTAAAATGTTACAGACAATGTGGCTGCTGCACATGAATGATCAAAACAGTACCAAGTTCAAGGGCAGCTGCATCCCATAGGATGAAAGGCAACAAAAGAATAATAAAGAGCCCAGGAAGAACACATTTAAAATTAAAAGTGATATACAGTTAAGCCTTCTTCTGGCTTAACATGGTCAGCATGCATTACTATACATAAATACAAACACATTTGTATGTTCTATGAAGTACTATCTTTTCTAATTAGAGTTGTTTTAGAGATTAAGAGATTGACCTACTCAAGGTAGTAATTGTAATACCACTGTGGAAAGCATGTTAAGGGACTATTTAAAAAGAAACACAACCCGTTAAGAAAAAAAAGAGTGCTTGTACAGAGATGTCTTTGTAATATATGCATGCTTACATCACAAAAAGAAAGAAAATGTTTCTAGCCTAGTTACACTTACACTATTCTGAAAAGTTGATCTAAGAAATGGTAGGGAAGAAGGTAGTCATAAATTGGTTTATTTCTTTCTAATTTAAAAATTAAAGTAAAAGATTTATAGATGTACTATCACATCTTTGTCCCCATTTACTGACTAATGTACACGGTGTACTCAGGGACTGAATCTGAAACTGTGCTTCTTCCCTGGGGTCCCGAGCCTGCACGCACGCTTATCTTTAGCCACGTAAATATATTCCACTTGGTTAAGTGGAACAATGCCTGTGCATTAAATTAAGTGTGTTGCTAAGTATTTCAGGATTAATTATACACTCAACTATAAACCAGGAACAGGGCTTCAAAAGTCCATCAGAAACTACTGTTCTTTATTATGCAATATTATAACACAACATCCAATCTTTGTTGAAAATTACATGACTGATCCTTTTTTATAAATAAAACTGGACTGAAATTACAATTTTTCATACGGTCATGCTTTCTGTTGATTTCCATGGCTCTGTTACAACAGAATTAATCCTTACTGTATATGTATTAATTTAATGGCAAGATGGATAGTGTGGTAATTTCTCTTCCGGTAAAAAAATTAAACTACAAAGTGTCCTCAAGACAGCAAGTCCTGTCCAATACAAATTATTTACTATTGGTCACCTAACATATCACATTACTAAATCTAAAATCAAAAAGTACAGGTAAAAAATGCTGCTTGTTGATAAATACATCAGATATTTAACAGATATCTATTTTATAAGTACTCTAAATATAACCACACGATATGAAAATTCTGACAAGTTTTTGTTGTTTCTTTTTTCCTCGTGCAAATAAAATTAATTTCACATCTGGTTTTGATATAATACTATACCAGAATACAAAACTAAATACGGTAGAAACATAATGATACTGCTAGCAGTAGCACAGAAAACATTAAGAGATTTCACCAAGCTCAATGATTACTTAAAACAGTTTTGGAATAAGTAGGATACTTCTCTTTACACATTTCCCTTATTGTATTAATGTTTGACAAGCAAAGACACAAAGCATTTAATAGAACGGTTCTAGTTGCATAATTTCTTCCATATGTTAACACACATAGCGTGAAGCAATTCCGACTCTGAGAGTCTTGGATCTTTTTACTGAAACATTATCACAGATTAAGACTTTCTCTGCAAGACAGAAAGAACTTGCTGACTCTGCAAGTGGAAGACAAACTCAATATATCAACAAGAGACAAAACTGTGTGTGCATGTATGCAGGATTTGTATCCTCCTATTCCAATGTAGATATTCTGGACTCCACATTTATTTTTAGATATCATTAACCAATTAAAATGATACAAGATGAATGAACCCAAAATAGAGGATTTGGCAATATCTCATGACCACAACTGTGCTCACAGCAGATATCTTAATCTTCAAAGTCTAGCCAACTGGCAAGTGGACAATAGAAACTACTCTCTAACTTACAAAGAAATCCGTATCAGCTACTGAGCCAAGAAGTACTTCAGCTACTGTTATGCATGTTCATACAGATATCTGCAATTCCTAAATAATTTGGCAAGCAACCAAAAGGCCATATCCACCCCTCTTGAAAATTGGACTTGGGTATGTCTATAATGAGCACAAAAGAAATCACAGATACTTAACTTAAGTTGCAAACAAAATAATAATCTGGACACTGCTAGAAGCTAGAAGCTCAAACTGAAATTCCATGGTGTCCTTTATCGCTGCTATTTTGACCCATGTTAACCAATGACTTTCCTGTTCTTCTGTCAGCACAGGCATCCTTAAAACACAATATTAAAACTCCCAAACGGTACCCACAAGGGATGCTGGAAGCGTTTTCAATACATCCTATCACAACACATGGGACTGTGGTTAGAAAAGCCAGCAATCAAAAATCCCATGAAGCAGACTGATGTCTGAATCACAGAGCAGTTTCTGAGGGATCCATACTACTTATCGTATGCTTTCTAAATTCTCCTACAGCCTGAGGACATATTCGTTCTGCTCAGAGCTGCTGGCATGTATTAATACTGCAGTGAAGGACTGCCAAATACAAGGCTGAGGATCTTTGAATGTCAAAAAAGGCACAGTTTGACCTAAGTTCTCGAAACACTCCAAATCAGTGCAACTTTGATTCAGTTAAATCAAACTGGATACAATAACATTCCACTTTGTAACTTGATATCTGTAAATTTTTAGAGCTGTAACATATTTTAAACGAATATGCTGCAAGTTTTGTTGCCATAGTCTACATGCGAAGAATATGTTTACCATTTACAGCTTTCAGACGCAGAACTTTCATACTATTCATCTTTTGGGTGAGATTGCTTTAAACCACTGTGGTATTCTAAAAGTCATTCATACATGAGAGTCACCCTTAGTAGCAGTATGTCTTTAACATTGATCATTTTCTGCTTGTATATTTATTTTATATACATTTATACATACATATAAGCAGTATACCCACACCCGCACAATTCCAAAAAGATTTAAAAAAATGAGAAGTTACTTACTTTCTGTAAAGGTGATATGAAGTCACAACAACCAGCAACATATGAAAGAGAAAGAATTACTGATTAGCCTTCCAACATAAAAGTTGTTAATACAATCAAGCACTTCAACATTTCATAAATGGTCTTCCCCAGAATCACTATAAGTTGGTAGCAATCAATACATCCTTCTAAATATAATCACAAAATTCCTGTACATTATCAAAGCAAGCTTCTTGCCCCAGTTTCCCCAGTCAAAATCTCCAATATTTTGTGATTCTGGGCTCCCTCTACTGGTCATGCAGCCCACGTTACCTAAATCAAAATGCTGGACTACACAGTCTACACACAAAGCTCTGCAAAAACATGTAGGGGAAGTACAGATTTCAGTTACCTTCTCCCCTCTCACCCTCCCCAAAACCCTACAAAAATCTGTAAAAACACCAGTAGAAACACTATTTATTTTTTCTATTTTAAACTTCTCAAACACACAGTTTTGTCAGAAAAACACTGAAAACTACTATGGTTATACGTTTAATTCTAATGGTCTTTGCTAGACTGCTTGCCAAGACAAAAAAAAAAAAAATATCTTGGCAAAAAAAAAATGTTTTAAATATGGAAAATAAATTGACTAAAGCCAACCTGTCGAGGCAATATAGTGTAGCAGACAGTGAAAGTTTCCTGACACTGTGGAGACAAGGCACCTCGGGTCCTGCAGCAGGCAGCATTTCAGCCACAGCCCCCCTGCACGCGCTGCTGCCCCCTCCCAGAGCTTACAAGGGTTCCTGATATGTTCCCAAATCGAACGACAACTGCTGTAAGAGGAGCACTTAGCTATCGTAAACATGATCAGTATTTATTTGTTTGAAATCATCTGCTCGTTTTATACAGATCCATAAATACTCACAAGGGAGCAACAATTTTTACTCACTGCTGGAAACCAAGCAAAACCAAAAGGCTTCAGAACTAGTTTCTAGACCTGATATGAAGTCACACAGAATAAAATATGCATTAATGCATGTAAAGTTACACCAGTTTGGGAGGGTTCGCAAGCCCTCTGGAAGAAAGGGCCTAAAGTCAGAAATATGATGAACTGGAGACAGCCTTTAAAATAAACATGAACTTTAATCAAAGGAAATGGTAAGTGTTATACAATGGAATGTGAGATCAAATCCAGATAACGCATATTTTCATGGCAAGTCCAAAGGACTGACACCAGCGAGGTGAAATGGATCAGAAGATAATGGCACCAGCAACTGTATGTGTCAACTAGGCTGCCAGCCAACAGACATACAAGGTGAATATTCTCTTACCTGCAGCGTTAGTGTATACCTGTCAAATATGGGGCCTATTTAAAGAGAAATATAGGCAAAAAGTCTAAAGAAGAACAATAGTGATAACAGATAAAGAAAATAACATTTATGAGGGAACATTTGTGTGGTCCAGAAAACTGCAGGATAAAAGAAGGCATAACTGTAATTTTTCAGAAAAATGGAAAAAGCTGTTGGAAGTCAATGGAGATAAATGGTCTTCATGGCCACTGGGGGAAGAAAAAGAAAGATAGTCTAAAAGTGCGAATGTAGCTGTCGTTGTTTTAATCAACACCAGAACAGAGCAGGGAAGTTTATAAAATGATCTTCATCAGAAGATCAAATACACATCAGTTCTGGCTGATACTATATTGGGGCCAGTTCTGTTTAATATCTTTAGCATTGATCTGGATGAGGGGATTGAGTATGCCCTCAGTAAGTTTGCAGACAACGCCGAGTCGGGTGGGAGAGTTGATGTGCTTGAGGGTAGGAAGGTGCTACAGAGGGATCTGGACAGGCTGGATTAATGGGCCGAAGCCAATGGTAGGAGTTTAACAAGGCCCAGCGGCAGTGTCCTGCACTTGGGTCACAACAACCCCATGCAGCGCTACAGGTTTGGGGAAGAGTGGCTGGAAAGCTGCCTGGTGGAAAAGGACATGGGAGTGCTGGTTGACAGCCAGCTGAATATGAGCCAGCAGTGTGCCCAGGTGGCCAGAAAGACCAATTGCATCCTGGCTTGTATCAGGAATGGTGTGTTGAGCAGGACTAGGGAAGTGATTGTCCCCCTACACTCGGCACTGGTGAGGCCCCACCTTGAGTACAGTGTTCAGTTTTGGGCCCCTCACTGCAAGAAAGACATTGAGGTGCTGGAGTGTGTCCAGAGAATGGCAACGAAGCCGGTGACAAGTCTAGAGAACAAGTCTTATGAGGAGTGGCTGAGGGAACTGGGATTATTTAGCCTGGAGAGATGGAGGCTCAGTGCACACCTTTATCACTCTCTTCCTGAAAGGAGGTTGTAGTGAGGTGGGAGTCGGTCTCCTCTCCCAAGTAAAAAGCAATAGAACAAGAGGAGATGGCCTCAAGTTGCACCAGGTGAGGTTTAGATTGGATACTAGGAAAAATTTCTTCACCAAAAGAGTTGTCCAGCATTGGAACAGGGACAGCTTAGGGACATGGTTTAGTGGTGGACTTGGCAGTGCTAGGTTAATGGTTGGACTTGATGATCTTAAAGGTCTTTTCGAACGTAACCAATTCTATGATTCTATATATTGGAACCTGCCCCAGTGTTAGCATTTGTATTGAATGATCTTTTGAGCATGCGTCCAGCACTGTATCCCAGGATTCTTTCTCTCTTTAATAAATCAAAATTTTCTTTAAGCCTGAGGTTAACTATATACTCTAAGAATACTTTTTCCAACATATACAGCAGCCAGGAATGCTGGAGAATTGACTAGATGGCTAGATGTGCACGGCTTGCTTTTGTGTTTCATAGAGTAATGCATGCAGTACTGGATGCTCAGTGTGATGAAGCCAAAGAAGTTTTCCCTCAACCTTCAAGGAGCAGTGTGCCCATGGTCTCGCTATCACGTGCCAGCAAAATGTCTGAACTTGCCTTACAAGATTGCAGCCATGACCTAGCTTGGGAGTGACAGAAGAATACCAGGAACCTAAGCAGCAGTACCAAGACAAAAAGAGAGTAAAGAAGACAGGCAAACTGCCTCTGACCACTCCAGATCCACTATCCCCTGACAGCCGTGCTTGACTGAGCTGGCAGTGCTGGGCTTAGGCGAGATCTTACAGCCTGGGCTCAGGAGGAAGAACCAGGAGAGGTCCAGTGAACAGAAGACTGACAAAATACCCCAGACATTTTACTGTACTCAAATGGTACAGGCACAGCATCCTTCCCTTGGCACAGAGGGAAGTAGAGAGCACAGAGTAAATGGCTGAAAACAATGCTGACAAGAGCAAGATTTCCTGCCAACCATATACAAACTTTTCGGCAATAAAAGCTTCAAGTTAGTCTAAACAAATCAAGTCACACGATGATGAAGTCTCCACTGTCTCCCCTGGTTATTTGGTAGATCCCTTAACAGGAAGGCCGCAAGCAGTATAGCTGCTTTCTCATCCAATGTTAAATACAGCCTATGCGTTCCAGGTAAAATTTCATTCAGTTATCCTTCTTTCAATAGACCGCAAAATCATGAACTAAACACATTAATCCAAACTAAACCAATTTAAATTATCAAACAGAAAACCTTATTTGAACAATCAGTTTAAATCTTGCTTTTGTATTTTTTCCATTTATTTTCCAATTGCAAGGTTAATTTGTTCATTGCTTGAAATTATTAAAATACCCCAATCAGCAAATAAATAGAGCTTTAATGTAATATTACTTTTTGCTAATTGCGAGACTATAAATGCCTTCAACAGTTATCTAACTTAACTTACAAAAATTAACCTAAGTTGTATTTTCTGGGGTTAAACCAGCAATGACATCGTATTTACTAAACCATTACAAGTGTACTTATTTGTGTTAAGTCATCCTTGGAAAGAAACTGGAATTTGATTAAAAGATTGGCTTTTAAATGCTGAATGAAAATACATTAGATGTGTTGGATATAAAAGGAAAAAAGGGAGACTTTTCAAAATATTACATATCCAACCTAATTTATTAAACAATAAAAACATTATCTTTTAGTATGTGGGTAGTAGGCAGCTAGGGAACCATCTACTATTTTTATGTAAAAATTAGTGAAACTGTAGAGCTGGTAGATCTCAGCCTCCCACACAAAGTTTTTATTCATAAATTGGAACAAGAAAAAAGCATTTTACTTTTTAAACTTCCAATTGGCTTTTAAAGGGACTACTAATGAGAAATACAGAAAACACTTTTGATACTTACAATTGGCATGACTATCAAAACTACTTATGTTCTGAAGTCTCAATCACTTTAATATTAAAGTCATAAGCCTTAAACAGTAGTTTGTTGAAGTTTTATAGAAACTGAAGTGCATACAGGTGGAATACTATTTATACAGTTTGACTAAATTATACTTAAGTTTTATTCCTAATATAAGCTCTCCCAATTGGATCTTTAAATGTATTTCAAACGATAAAATAAATTTCTTGAAAGAGATATTTATTTTTTTTAAGTTTATTTTTAATCAGTTTTATCCATGTTGGCCAAAATTAACATCGGTTTTCTTCTCATTTGGGCAGCACCCTAAAGAAGACTTTTACATCTCTGGTTCTACTTAAGCTTCACATGTGGCACCTGAGTTGTAGCCTTCAAATATCACAAACACAGCTACTATTCTTGAGCAGAGCAAGTAAGCCAGAAAGCTCACAGCTTTCTGAAAGAAAGCTCACAGACTCGTACAGCTGATTTGACCGTAATCTCACAGACTGCAAACAAATCCCAGAAGATGACAGGGAAAAAGACCCATTATATATACTACTGGCATCGCTTCATACTCAACCCTCATATAGATTTCTTGGTTTTCTAAACCAGATGTAGATGGAGGCAAGAATATTATTAGTATGATGGAAAAAACAAGGACCAGTACAGACATGCTGAAACATAACACATCTGTCATAGATACCTTGCATCTGTCTCACAAACTAGCAGAACTTACCTATCAGCTTTCACTGAAGTTAACCAAAGTAGTGAGTCCCAAATATCTAAAGTGATTAACTTGAACCTTGCCCTTTGTAGCTTGTGAGTTACAAGCAGCTGGAAACACAGTTGACTGAAGTGTCAGATACATCACCAAGAAACTGCATCTTTTCATTTTCCTTCAAATGTGAAATAACCTGGAGCAATACTGGAGAGAAATTCAACATGGATACTAAATTCAAGCCAGGTATCATGAAAGGGTATTTTTTGCATTCTTTAGCAGGAAATCTTATTTACAAACTCACCGAGAGTGGTTTTACATTTTGAATTCACCAAACCTGGAATTGGGGAAGGAGTCGGAACTGAAGCTGCTTTCACAGAACTAACAGGTGTCCTCTACCTATTATCAGACTGTCTGAAGCATAAAGCAACACTGTCTCTCCTCGGAGGAGTGGCAAGCAGCCACCCAGAGAGACACAAGAAGATTATTTAAGTCTTCTGTGAAAGAATATACATGATAAGCAAATACTGAAGATTATGCCACTACCCTTAAGACCTATTTCTACCATTTCTAGGATCTTCCTACATGAACCAACCTCCCTCTGGGCCTTTTGTACATCTACATACAGCCATTGTGCTCAGTGATAACGCAACATTGGCACACACGACAAAGCACAAACGTACTAAACCACTAGCTGTATGCTGTCATGTAAAAACCAAGGTGGATAAGTGAACAAAACTGCTAGTGACAGCGACATAACAAAAAGACGGGATGCTGTCAAGAAAGGGTTGGGTTTTCTCTTTGTTTAAGAGTTTGCTAGCCTGGTTGCATTCACCCACAGTCAGTCACATGTGACCACACAATCTAAAATGATACCTAGCTTTCTTAGTAAAGCAAAGCTCACATGCATGACTACCCATAATCATTTATTCTAATTCTCTCGCAGTAGCTGAGTTTGGCTCACTTTTGCAAACAATGGCATAGACTTAGGTTTTTCCACCTCTTAGCTGTATTGCAGCATTATGGTATATCCGATCTTTCTTTTTGTCCTGAGAGGTAAAGACTACTGAACACATATCAGATCTGCCCTCTGCTCTGTACAGTGGCCTTTGATAGATGTTTCAATCAAGTTCACCATTTCCACCCTTACCTTTAGAACACTCTGTGGTCTGAGGCCAGGGTATATGAAGTTCTGGTACCCTACAACACTGATAATGAATCTTTTTGATATCTAGAGCAAAACGTATTGTATCTCCTGGTGCTGGCAGCCTGGGAAAACTTTTGATGGTGTCAAACCTGGTGACAATAGCCACAGTAATGTTCCAGGGGAAAAAAAAAAAAAAAAAAAAAAAAAAAAGGAGTTAATCTGTGGTGAAAAAAGACTTTCATTATGACTTGTCTAAAACAATAAAAATTAAAAACCCCGTGAACAAAAGTTCATCACAGATCTCAGTACTCCTGAGACAAGGCTTTTTCTTTTCTTTTTTTAACCATTTTCTCTCTCAATAGAGCCTTTACATACAAAAGTTCCAGAACTTTTGTAAAATTTAATGGTGTTCCTGAATAGAATTTTACAGAGTTATTGACATGGATTTTCCCTGGAAAATATTTTTTCTTCAAAAACATTTTTTTGAAGGAAAAATTTCAGACGGAGATACAAACTTACACCAGGTTTATAATGTATTTGAAAACAAGATGCTAGCAGTATAGCGGGTAAATTTGAGTAGAAAACATAAAAAGCACAAAAACATATCATACTAATGCCTGCAAACAGAAATATACAAACATGCTTTCCTGAAATTTAAATATCCCTACCCATTATTTTTGCTGATTACCCTTGCCCTTTGTCAGCCATGCCTCTGAGTAGGTCTCCCTGAATATCTTTAATGTTCTGAAACGCATGCTTGAAACACCATGACACCTCTTTAAATGATATTCACATATGGCAACAAGCATTCCTTGACCAGAAAGGAAATGAGAATACAAGTTTTATAGAGAATGTTTACACTTTTCTGTGTTCCATAACACCTGGGAAAACCTCAGGTTTTTCTTCTTTGTGAAGAAAAATCTCAAAGAAAGGATATATAGTAAATGCATCACTGTACTTTGAATCTTTCTCATTTCATTAGATGTTGTACAAATAACACAAGAAAAAAACAATGCTAACAACAACAACAACAAAAAAAGACATTTTGGATGTTTTTTTTGAAAGACAGGCAAAGATTAAAAGAGTACCTTTTGAAACAATCCTAAAAGAAAAACGTTTCAGAAAGAAAATTATCCTAAAAGAACAAGAAATCAGCATGCATCAGAGATGGTCACGACAGCTAAGGTGTCCTCTGGACTGAGAACACCCTCCTCATTCAACATCACTTGAAAGAAACTATTTGATTTCTTTGTGTAACAAATTCTATACTGGTCAAACAATACAGGTCTCTCTGACAGCTACTTCCTATTCAAGAATATACTTTTTTTCCTTTCTCTTCTACTAAAATATTACCTTCTAATAGTTTTAACTGATTTCATTAAAAAGCAGTGGTACATTATTCATTTTCTACTCTAATACCATGATCACCATGAAGGACAAAGTTATAAAGAAAGGAAAAAAATGAATTCCTGCCACATGAAAGGAACTATGTAGTAGAGGTTAAAAAATGGCTTTCTTAAAGAAACCATGGTCTTGATATATATGATGTCTTATTTTAGTATCAGATTTCACAAGCCCTCGTGGGTTTTAAATACATATGTTTAGAAAAATGAAGTAATGACTGTGCTACAATCAAAAATGTACTAAACCAAAGGAAAACATTGCCACAAAATGTGCAATGTATAAAATGGAAAAACAACCCACCCCACCCTTCCAAATATTCTTGGCTTCAAATTGGGTAAAGCTTACTCTTAAAAAAAAAATTAAGGTTGAAAATAAAATTACTACGCTGAACAAGACATAGTCAGTAATCACTGAACGCCTTTTGGCCTGTAAAATTTAATCATCCTACACAAGGGACCTCTACGAAGTTATCCCAAGTTCTCTTGTTTAATTTGGCTTTTTAACTGGCCAGTCTCCACTACTTTCTCTGTAGTGCTTTAAGAATATCTTGTGTGCGTTATTGAGATATAACTGGTTAGTCAAATGCAAAATAAAAAATATCCCCCCCCCCAAGAAAACCAACAAAAACCAATGTTACAGCTATTTTTAAGAACATTCAGCTCCACCAAGGCTCACACGCTCGTATAATTGTAGTCTAATTTACATTGGAATGAACTTCCAGAAGTCATCTAGTCCAAGCTCCTGATCAAAGCAGGACCACTTGGATCTGGGGCTTGTCCAGTCAAGTTTTGTGCAATCTCCAAGTATGGAGACTTCATGTCCTCTCTGGACAACCTCCTCCTGTGTTTAACTGCTCTCACTGGGAAAATATTTTTCCTAGTATCAAATCAGAATTTTCCGTGTTCCAATTTGTATCTGTTGCCTCTCATTCTTTGCTTCTCATGCTGTCACTGTGCAACCTCCAAGAAAAGCCTGGCTCTGTTTTCTCTCCACCCTCCCATTAGTGAGCTGTGGACTGCCATGGGATTCCCCTGAGCCTTCTCTTCTCCTGTGTGAACCGGCCCAGCTCTCTCAGCCTTTCCTCATACATCTTATGCCTCCAGCTATCTTGGTGAACCTCCACTTCACTCTGGTATATCAATCTCTTTCCTGTACTAGGGGGCCCAAAACTGGACATGGTACTCTACAAATGGTCTCATAAGTGCTGAACAGAGGGGAAGGATCAGTTCACTTGCCCTGCTGGCCACACTCCTGCTAACACAGCCCAATATGAGCTTGGCCTTCTTTGCTACAAGGGCACATTGCTGGACTAACACCTGGCTTGTTAACCATCAGGACTCACAAGTCATCTTCTGCAAAGCTGATTTCTAGCCAGTTAGCCCCCAACCTGTACTGCATGGGTTACTATGTCCCAGATGAAGGAGCTTGCTCTTGCCTTTGTTGAATTTCATGAGGCTCCTGCTAGCGCAATTCTCTGCTGTCTTGATCCCTCTGAACAGCAGCCCAGTCTTCCAGTGTACCAACAACTCCCTCCATTTGCTCCCACTCCCTCCAAACTTGCTGAATGTGCATTCTCTCACATTGCCCAGGTGTTTAATAGCACTATTCAACAATAACAGCCTCAGTATCAATGCCTGAGCAACACCACTTAGTAACTGGTCACCAACTGGAGCTCGCACCTTTGACCAAAATGCTTTGCATCCTGCAGTCTGGGCAAATTTCCATCCACCTTATTGTCCACTTACTGAGTTCCTATCTCACCAATTTGACTGTGAAGATACTATGGGAGATGATGCCAAAGGTCTTGCTAAAGTCAATGTACACTACGTCCACTGCTCTCCTGTTATGAACTGAACCAGCCATTTGATCACAGATGGTGAAGAGGCTGGTCAGGTATGATTTGCCTTTGCTCATTCATATTGGCTTTCTCCCACACTTACTTGACTTTCTGTGCATTGTAATGTGCCATTCTCATTCACCAAGGAAGATAAAACAGCTTTTCTGGGCCCTTTTCTCCATAGTCTGATGATCAATCATAGCCAAGGTGGTCAGCAACCTTCACACCTTCGATGAGTTCTTCCTTGTTCATGTGTAACAAGTCCATGACAGCATGTCCCCTAGCTGGGTCATCAATCACCTGCATAAAATAATTGACTTTCAGGAATGTCCTGGCTTGCTTGCATCCTCCATGACTACTATGGCCTGCAATAATTGCAAGGCCCCAGCATTTACTTAAAGGCCTCATCTACTTCTTCTTGTCTAGATGTCTGCAGCAGATGCCTACCACAACATTACTCGTGTTGTTCTGCCCTCTGATCTCTCTCTTAAGTGGTCGACAGGCTCAGTACCCCTTCCAAGGCAAAGCACTGTGCACTCCTGCCTCTACTTTGCATACAATGCCCCTCTTTACCAGCCTGTGGCCATCCATCTATCCATGGCAGCACTCCATTGTGTGAACTATCCCACCATGTTTTTGTAACCCCAAGGAGCTCTGCAAGTGTGCACAGACTTGCAAGTCCTCCTGCTTGTTTCCCATGCTCTGTGCATTTTTGTACAGACACTTGAAAGAGACACCCCAGTCATACTGCCTGCGTAAAGAAAGTACAAGGTTAACCCAATCACATTGTTCCCCAGACACTTCCTCAACGTTACCCATGCCTTCACTTCTCTTCAAATTGCAGCAACCCTCCCCTTAAGTAGCTTCATCAAAGCACTCCAGAAAAGGTTACTGAGACTGTCAGCAAAAATGCCCTTGCCACACTCCATCTCATGCATCCTGTCCCTGTTCCGCAGTCCGTGTTTCTCAAAGAGGGTACCGTGGCTCTGTCTGCGACATCAGCCATGAAGCTACACATTGACTTGTGGGATGTGCCCTCTGCCACCTGAGGATTTCCACTTCACTGGCAGGATTGAGGAGAACACCACCTGGGCATTTGTGCCCTTTACCCTTGCCCCCAGGGCTCTGCAGTAATTTTTTATATATTAGGGCTCACTGCAGCAGTATCATTGTGGCCACATGGATGAATAGCAAGTGGTGAAGTCTGAGGGCTGGACAAGCCCCAGATATGTCCATCTGCAATATCTGTGATTCAGGTACCCAACAAAAAGTAAATCTCCAGCTACAGCAAGTACACCAGTCTGGCAGATGGGTGCCTCTGTCTATCAGGATATGGTCTCAAATGACTGTCATCCTCTTTTTCTTCTTCGTGTACACATTTGGTTGAGCCTCAGCTGGCTCTGGTGTTTCCCCTGACAATCTTGCTCACCAACTTCCAGGGCACTACACCTATCCTTCTCTTCAGGCAGAGAATCTTCCTCCTATTGCCAGAAGTCATAAATTTCCAACATGTCAATCTTAGGGGTCTCTATCCATAGCTCATTTGAATATAATATCTATCTGCCTCTACTTCACATCGCAGAGGTTCTTGCCCCTGCAAAGATCCTGTTGACCTCCTGTTTGCCTCTCTCATGCTGCACAGTCTACTCATCTCCTCCCAGAGCTCTTTCACTTGACAAATAAGCACCTTGACTGGAGTGCACTTCCCAAGGGTAAGGCCACAGCCATCCCTAGTGCAAGTCCTAGACCCAGGACTGCAGCTCAAGACCTGGAGTCCTCTCTGGTGTGCCAGGAACAGTTGTTGGTTACCATGTCCTGCAGCACATCAGAACCATCACTGCACAGTCCTAAGCAGTCCCACATTATCCTGAGCTAATTTTCTGTACTCCGTTGTGCCACTCGGTACTAACTGCTGTGAAAACTGCTAGGTCTCTTAGTTTCCTCTGTTTCCTGGGCTCTAGGAGCTGCACTGTTGCCTACCAGTTATACAGCTGCTCCTCAAGCATTCATAAACAGGTGCTTAACACTGCTTGATCAACAGTCAGCTGAAGACAAAACACACAGGTAGTCCACAACCAGCAAGCAGCCAACAAAAGCTGTCTGTAAGAGCTTCTGTAAGAAGCAAATGCCTCCATAGGCTGGCCCTGACCTGCAGCAGCAAGTCACCAAAGTTTCCTGAAGCAGGAGCTCCCAGAAGATTTTCCTGAAGCTTCGTGAAGAAGAAGCCTGGAAACCACTGCAACTTCTAGGTCTCTGATTAGCTGTCTCTGCTGGTGATCAGAAACACAGTGACAAAATGTACTGCAGAAGAACAACAGGACTTCTGAGCTCCTGCACCACTCGCAGAGGAAGCCAATGCAGCATCTGATGGTGGCTTCATGAACTCTGTTGCACAGTGAAAAAGGAAAAAGAAGGCAGAACAAACTGTTGCCAGAAAACCACTGTGGGCCCTGTCTAGTTCAGAAGGCTAAGTAGGACTCCTACTTTATCATGCTATACCAGGAACATAATCACGATGCAGTCACAGCATCCAGCCACACTTCTCCCCTGATTGATTAAAAGAATCTCCAGCCTTTCTTATCATCCAGAGCGGGGGCTTTTGTTACAGCAGCTGTGCCAGTGACAAGACACCCCCCTGCAGTTATGCCAGTGATAGTGCATCTGTGTACCTGTATGTAAGGCAATGGAGCAGTTTCTGCTTTCACCAACGTGCTTTGCACCAAGATTAATACCGGCCTTATCTCATTTTCAGCCAGCTCTGCCACTCAACGCAGCAACCTAACATCTCTCTAAGGTAGACCACATGTTCCCACCTCCATACCATCTTCCACCCTGCCCTGCACCCTTTCTTTTTTCTCCTTTAAAGCTTGGTTATTTTCCTGAACAGCCATTTGAATGCTTGTGCCAGCACCCAGGGAGGGGGGCAGCCCAGAACAAGAAAAGCAGCTCAGAGAGAGTGGGATTATTCTTTCTGCCGCAATACTAGTTTACAGTAACTGGAGAAGGATGGCCTCAAACTGACACAACTGGTTCCCATTTCAGACTCCTCAGAGTCTGTATTTCACCCTTTGTCAGTAATGCAACGTGTTCCTTCCAGCCGCTCCCGAACCTACATGCCAGATGCATCTGGCTCGCCTGAGCTGTAGCCCCTTGGGTTGCTACATCTGCCACAAGACGACACAGAGGAGGGAAGGAGAGGCGGAGGTACCACGCTGCTGAGGGAAGGCAGAATTACCAAGCTCGACAGAGCCCCACACCCCTACACGTGCTTCCACTCGAGCCTAACGTCATGTCCCTGCTCTCTCACGTGATATCAATGGAGTTTTCTAATCACTGCTATTAAAACCAATTGCAACTCAATTTATAAAATTAGAATACGTGCTTACGTACAGACATATCCTTCCACCTTCACCCAATACAAAAACACAAGAAGGAAAACACAACATGCTGTTAACACCAATAGAATTATATTTTAAGATAAGCACATTGCAGAGAAAAGGCTTAAATTGTGGCAATATTTAACCATTTAAAGGAAATAATCAACAAGTATTGCTAAGCAAAGTTCACTAACTACTCTGTAGTTTAAAACTATTGCTTATATTTTATAAAAATTATGGATTTCTTTATTCACTTCAGAAATCTTTAAATCTTGAATATGTTACTCAATGTTGAGCTCTTTACCAGACTGTATTACCAGACTGTAATATGAGACTACTTTATTAAATACTATTTCTCCCTGATAGAAAGGACAGCATTAAAGCAAATTACTATGCTGAACTTAAAAGTGACTTATTTTTCTTTCTTTACTCTGACTAGCAAAAATCTTATTAAGCTTGAGTTATCCTAATTAAACTGTTTTATTAACTTTGCCCATTCCTAAAAATTGACACATGCCAACATGCTGGCCTGCTGGAGTTTGTTACGTTGTGCCATTTCAGCCATACCATCCATCTGCCTAAGTAATCAATTTTCCAAATCAGTAAGAAAGTTATTAATGCTTACTACAATTCCTATGGAAATTTTTACCTGGAAAGAATGTATCTATTCATTGAATGTCAATGCTGAAACCACCATAGGTGAACCATTTTAACATAAGGATTTTACAGTTTTTACTTGACGGAAAGTAATTTCCAGGATCTTGCTTATCACATACCAGTACCACACACATACTCTTCCAGTCAGTTGAAAATTTTAACTTTGCTGCTAACAGCATTCAGTTAGATCCCTCAACGACAGTGGATTTGCTTGGACTTGTTTCCTTTTTATTCTTTCTTTTCTCTCATTTTCCTTTCTGTGTCCTTTTCTTCTGTTCTGTCCTTTCTCTTTCTTTTCCTTCTCTCTCTTCTCTCAATTTTTTTTATATTTTGGTTTTTTTCTTTTCTTCCTCTCCTCTTCTCTCCTGCCTTTCATTTGTCTTTGTTTTTCTTTCCTCTTTTCCTCTTCCCTTATCTTCTCTCCCTCCCTCAGTTGTCCTCTCGTCCTCTCCCTTCCCTCATTTTCTGTTCTTTCCTTTCTGCTTTTTTCTTACTTTTCATTGTCTTCTCTCTTTTCTTTCCATGTATTTATTTTTTCTCTTCTTTCTCTTTCCTCTCCTCTCTTCTTTTCATTCTTTCATCTTTTTGCTCCTTCTCTTCTCTTCTCTTCTCTTCTCTTCTCTTCTCTTCTCTTCTCTTCTCTTCTCTTCTCTTCTCTTCTCTTCTCTTCTCTTCTCTTCTCTTCTCTTCTCTTCTCTTCTCTTGTCTCCTTTCTTTTCTCATCCTCTTCTCCCCTCCCCTCTCCTTTCCTTTTTCCTTCCTCTCTCCTTTCTCTTCCTACCCCTCCATCTTATCTCTATCTTCTCTCCCTAACTCTTCTTCTCTCTTCCTGTTGTCTCTTTCTCATTCTTCTTTCTCACTCTCCTTTCATTCTCTTCTCTCTCACCCTCCCCTCTCCATCCTATAATAACCTTTGCCTATAAAAGAATCATACTTCTTTTAAAGCGAAGTATAAAATAATAATAAAACTTTTTATTAAACAAGAACAACTGAAATCACTAAATTTCATTTTATTTTTGTTTATTTCTATTCAAAACAAAGAAAGTATATCATATCTTATTCCTTCTCACTCACAAAAAAAAAATCAGGGAAATCTCCACAGCTCTTTCTCTTCGTTTCTTCTCCCCAGTTTTCAATTAGGGCACAAATCCTAACTGAAGGAATTTAGAATTTTTAAACTAAATGTCAAATTCTGGGATAATTATGCAAAAGTGTCATGTTTGTTTTTAGCATCTGAAACATTGTATGCAACCCAAAAAGAGAAAAAGGAAGTTAGAACAATATGAGAACACCCTATTTCTAGATCTTCAGTTCACACTCAATTGATGAAAAATTCTAAAATCTACTGTATCGCATGAAAGAAAGAATGAATGAAAAGAAACATTCCTTCCCTCACAAAAGATTTTTCTCAGTATTCTTGTATTTTAAGACTAATTCAGCACTTCAGAATGTTTTAGTCAACTATTAACAAGTAGAAAAAGCCAACTGATACAAAGGAGGAGGAAGCTGGGAGGAATCACAAATAAATAAAGATTAGATACAGAAGTAAATTACTGTTTTCTAGTAATATTTATTCCTACAAAAATACTTCTGTAAGCAAGATGATGCTTTCTCACGTTACATTAAAATAAATGTAATGACTACAATTTTGCTGACTAATAAGTGTCAAGTATCTTAAAATATTTTTGTTAAGAGCTCTTACCTGTAAGGGATGCCTGAAAATAAATACAGAACAAGCAATCACAGGACATCCTGTACCTTTAAAAATATAGTAACACATGATTTATTGTATTGGTTCAAATTAAAATATTTGGGTGGATGTGAAATGTTTAAGTTATGCTTTTTGTACATAAGGGAGTTTAACTTGGCAAAACAGCATAGCAAAAGGTTCTTTCCTTCCCTCAAAGGACCAAGCAGATACTTTTATTTTTGTGTTTTAACTTAATCCAGCTGTTCCAATTCATACTATTAGTAGATCTTCGTATTCTTTTTTGACTTATAACAGCTCATTAAGTCTGGATCTTAAGTCTGAGAGACTTAAGTTTCTATTTAACTTATAACTAAAAGTAAATCTAATTTCAAAATGTCACAATGTTTTAAAATTATAGCAGTAGTAACCATCAAATAATTTGTAAATGCAAAGCATTGATTTGGCCCCTCACTACAAGAAGGACATTGAGGTGTTGGAGCGTGTCCAGAGAAGGGCTACAAAGCTGGTGAAGGGTCTGGAGGACAAACCTTATGAGGAACGACTGAGGGATCTGGGGTTGTTTAGCCTGGAGAAGAGGAGGCTGAGGGGAGACCTTATCGCCCTCTACAACTACCTGAAAGGAGGTTTTAGAGAGATGGGAGCTGACCTCTTCTCCCTGGCGACAAGTGATAGGACAAGAGGAAATGGGTTCAAGTTATGTCAGGGCAGGTTTAGATTAGATGTTAGGAAGCATTTTTTCACTGAAAGGGTTATTAAACATTGGAATAAGCTGCCCAGAGAGGTGGTGGATTCACCATCCCTGGAGGTGTTTAAGAAAAGGGTAGATGAGATGCTTAGGGACATGGTTTAGGAGTGGTGGTGTTTTTATCAGGGTAGGTTAATGGTTGGACTTGATGATCTTAAAGGTCCCTTCCAACCTCACTGATTCTATGATTCTATGATAACTAAAATAAAAGTTTTAGACTGGCCATATTTAATATGCACATCATTCCCTCTGAAAGGAATGATTCTGCCAAAGTCTTTAACAAAGTCCTTTAGAATGTAGGGGCTGAGACACCACACACAGAAAGCAAGAGCCAAAGAAATGTAACATAATGTCCCATCACAAACAAAAGTCAGCCTTAAACCGAAATCGTTTTCTGTTAGTCATCCCGATCACTGTGTCTAAATATTTTTAGACACAATTGACAGTACCAATCATGTAACGAATTCAGGGATTGTAAGCCTAGGCACAAATCATCTTGTATCACTACTACTTTAGTTTATACAGTTTGGTACATCATCTGACTGAATGATATTTTGATGCAATTGTTTACATTAATATCCTTAAATTACTACTACAGACAGAGAAAACTTATCAGTTGGATTGGGTTTAATGTTGTTGGTTTTGGATGAAGAGGACAGACAGTTAAGAGTATACATACAGTTTGAAACTGCCTAATTTTCACTGGCCAAGAAAAGATTCCTTGACTGAAAGCAAGTTAGTAGTCTGTAAAAAACTAAACCAAACCAAACCAAACCAACAACTTCCTGATTTCTCCTCAAAAACTTCCTTGCTGTCCTTTATAGGTTATAGGTTTTTTTCCTCTGGGATGATTGTAGGGGGCACATGTTATTTTTGACACAATGATTCCACATTTGATAATGGCTACCTAAAGGATTTACCAGTCTATAAAATAAAAACTCCAAGTGTACTGGTAATGTAAGAAAAAGAAAAGAAGCAATAACAAGTAATAGGGGCCATTTGCAAGAGAAAATAATAATTAATTCCTACAGTTGTTTTATTTTACTTGTAAATGAAATATAAAAGCATGCAAGTGAAGCTTTTTTAGGAAAAAAAAAAAAAAAAAGGTACAGAATGGTATATCTTGATAGATTCCTGATACGAGATAAACATATTTTAAGGAGCCTTATTGAAACATATGAAAGATACAGCAGTAGCCATGGATGCTATAACATGCTAAATAGGGTGACTATAAGCTACTTTTGCTTGTTTTTTCTTTAGTAAGTACTACCTTCCAGCAAAAAAGCTACTAGATTCCTTTTTTCCTTTTCTTATATTACAAATAAAATGAAAACCAAATGAAGTGGAGGGAAAAAAAAATTAATCTGTCCTCTCTTTTAGCTATTGAGGGCAAACAGCAAAACAGTGCTTAAGGATCTTTTGATCTCTTTCCCATAGTCTTTGCTGTTGCAATAACTGAGCAAAGGATGTATTTGAGTAGAATTTTGTGATTTACAACTTTATCTACATATAAGTGCACATTTATGTGTAGAAAGGTGAATTTGTGTCTATAGGTGTATTTATACACTCAAGCACATAAACAGTTCCATACATACAGTATTTAAGTTCTTTTATTTGTACTTTGATATATATGTTCTGGTTCTCAGTGCTCTGTTGATACTGCAAATATTTGCCAGCCACAGAATTACTGGTTCTAGCATACAGCTATCATAAAACACCTTTACTGACAAATGCAGAGTTTATTTGGATTACAAGCAGAAGATATCAGCCTTCTATATCGCTGAAAGAAAACCAGATCTTATATAAAACGTATTTATTCTTCACATGATAGTATGTAAGTAAGCAAAAGACGTTTAAGCACTTTTTAAATTCTGTTTTAAAATGAACAGCATGCACATAATTTAATTTCACACTCATTAAGATGACTACCTATGAGACTCAAAATAAATAAAATGGAATTGCCATCAGCTAGCCTTAGATAGAAAAGAAATTCATGTCTGTAATAAATTTTCTAAACAGTTATATCTGATCTTTTTCATAGTCTTGGACAGTGAAATACTGAGGCTTTTTTTGTCTTGATTCTCTAAAAAAATATTCAAAATATTAAATTAAATATGATGGTCCATGGCTAGAAGAGAACCAGTAAATTTTTCAGCTTGTGCAATATGAAGAAAAAAAATAAGAGAATAGAATTATTTTCATATTTTTTCCCCTTCAGTTAAGAAATGGTTTAATTACAGGTAGACTGAAGCACTACCCATATCTTTATAGAAACATAAAGACATCCACTTCAAACTGTTCCAGAAAATAAATTATGACTAGAAAATGATGCTTTCATAGAAAGTCTGACAATGTTTACTTCTTTCACATTCAAGTAAAACGTATTTAGTTCAGTCTGCCAGAAATGGCTATGCTTCTGCTCTGTGAAAAATATGCTAATGATGAAAATCAGGACTTGACAATTTACTGAATACTGAGCGGAAAGTCTGTAATGAATTGCCCGTGTTGTAGTGTTCAGTTTAGGCTTGTTTTTCCCCCAGTTGCTATGGAATACTAGAAATAGCATAAAAAAGATTATACCATTTTGTGGGATGTTGTGCATGTCCCTTAAGACTGAGTGCTTAGAAATAAAGACAAAAGTCAGCTGTGGAATAAATGGATTTCAAAGCAGTAGCAAATAATAGGTTTAAATACTAACCTTTCAATGCAAAAGAGAAACACAGAGTAAAAAACAGAAATGTCAAAAAAATCCAACCCCAACAAATAAATCTCAATCAGCCACGAGCAAGTTGAAACCTAGATTAATTCATTTTACACCTGCAAGAAAAAGCAGCTTCTTAGGTTACTCAGATGTTGCAACAAAAGCTCATAAATCCATTAAACCAGTCATGCCTTCAAGTTCCCAGCCAGACTTCAATTTTCACTGCAGGTTTTAAGTCTTCAACAGATTAAACTCTTTTCCTCAGAATATTTTACCAGAGTGTTCATTCAAAAGGTGACTCCTAGCTCAAGTCTCCATATCATTCTGTGTTTGAAAGTTTGATAGATATGGCTGCTTCTGCCAGGCTATATGTTGAATCACTTTTGCCCAAATACTTTCTACAGGAAATGCAGTAGATTATTCTCACCTTTTCTAAGCACAAGAGAGCTGAACAGGGTTGTTGGCTACTCAGCAACAGCTCTCGCATTTTGCCCCTAACTAGCATACACTGATATTAAGCTCTCTTGCAGGTTTTGTTTCTGACTTTTATTTTAAAATAAAAGTTTATTACCTATGCACTTTAATGTTAACATGTAAGAGATCTTCATTTCAGGACAATGTTGGAAAGAGAAGACATACTGTCGAATCTCAGCTTCCCAAAGATCTTTTTGAAAATTTTGGCTCTGGACAACAATGGACAACTATTACTGGAAAGTAATGTCCTTGCTCCTCTTAAAAGATGCTCGCAAAGCAGAATGATAAAGGTTGTAAATTCGAAGAACGTATATATCCACCTACCTTCCACACAGTCATGGATCAGTTTATAGAACCGCAGGCAAACTTTGGATAAAAGAACAGGAAAACACACAGTAGACTGTGGAAGGTCTCTTCTCTTCAGTCATTTAAAAAAAGAAATCAGGCTTAAAGCACTACACTATGGGAAACATACTATACACACACACACACACAAAATCACCAACCAAAACAAACAGAAAAATCACCCCAAACTAACCAACCAAAAAACTTGCACTGCTGGGAGGATGGATTAAAGATTTGGAGACGCTTTCCTGACATAACTTCTCAGAGTATCTGGTTGTTTTGAACGTGTATAGATCTCTTGGATATCCTTACTTAATTTCTCTTTGTGAAAAAGAGACACGAACTTTAATGCAGAATTACTCTTTGAAATATAGAAACATTAAAGAAAAAAAAGTCTGTACCACACATACTTAAATATTGCTAAAAGACAATTTACACTTCCCAGTAGAAATGTGGGAAGACAGTTATCACACAATATACGCTTCAGAATGATGCTATGCATATGGTAACACCGATTTATAATGCAGGAGGTGTCTCTTTTCATCAGCCTGAACTACATTACTACTTTTCAGTCTCTTTCAGACACAACATAGGAAAAAGAAAACACGACTCACATTCTTAGATTAAACATCAAAATATATTGATAAAGGAATTACTACACTATGCAAAAAAAGCCAACCCTGAATTTGTTGACAAATTTACAGTATTTAGTCACAGCTGACGTCCATCTCCTACTTCAAAATAAACCATCCTTTAACACTGTGTTGCCATTACTGCACAAAATAACTAGTAAATCTTATACCATCATCAGCATCTGCACTACCCATTATTTGTTACATTTAAATTGTTGGATTTCCTCTTGTATTAAAAAAGGAAAATCTTTAATATGGCACTAACATATTATGGGGATCTTAATTCCAGCAAATTAGACTGCGATAAAGAAGACTTGGGCATGCATTCAAAGATAAAATATTTTTGCAATATAGGCCTTTAGAAGTTGAAACATGTTTATCAAATCACAAAATATAACAACCATAATTTTTCCTATTATACCTAAACAAATTAACTTTTACAATTTTCACACTTCCACTGAATTATTATAATTTGAATATCTAACAATTACACAGGCCACTCTCTCTTACCAGTAAAGCATCAAACAAATAAAAAAGCTTTATACACTGCACTAGCATAATGTTCCTTGAGAAAATACAGGTTAGGCTTGGGTGGGAGGAGAAGAAATCTAAGTAACTGCACAAATAAAATAAAGATATTTTAATAGTACTGAGGAAGCAAGTGTGTCACACAGACTGGATTCCTGTTTTCCCAATCTTTGCAGACACATTTTGCAGAGCTGCCAATAGATTTAAAGCAAACAAGTTTATGGCAGATCTTTAAAAAAATTACAAAACAAACAAACAAAGAATCAGGCAGCACTATTTCCTATTACTTCCAGGAAAGATGGAAAGGTAGTTACAATATATGTTTTAGCACCCAGACGCAGAGATCTATTGTACCAAAAACTGAAGTACTGAACACTATATGAGAAAAAAATGTACATAGAAAAGTAACAGTAACACAATAATCTTTTAAAAAAGAGAATCAACAGTTCTTAAATCTCAGTTCACCAGAGCATACAGGAACAAATTTCAACACGATGATAAATCAGGGGCAAAGTACAAATGGGGAAGCCATACAAACTTTTCTAAACTGTTGTAAATCATCTCTTGAAGGTCCCAGACAAGATAAAATGATGGAATTGTGTTTTTATTTCACATAATTGGTCCTGGAACCAAACTAAGAAGAAAGCTTGGTTGGTCCTGAGCCAGAATAAATACTCAAATCTGGGATGTCCACATTGGATTACTTAAGAAAATTTCAGGCACATAGAATGCTCAAACAAGTGCAGTTTGAGTCCTCATATATGGGAATGGAAAAAGGATGATAGCAGATTGGGGTAACTGGAGACCATGGGATTGGTGACTCAGTTTGAGAAAGAGGGAAGATTCACAAAGCAGAAACTCTTGGGACTGTGGCATAAACCATGCCAGGAATACCTAGGCAAGAAGGAGCAAGCTGAGATTTTCAGCTGGTGAATTGCTGCTATCGCACCTACCTACCAAATTAGGTGGCTTGTTGTTACACTGGGAAGACCAGTGTTTCAAAGAGGTGTCTGAAGTGAATTTATGTAGAAAGACAGGTTGTAATGAAAGTTCATTTCTTGCACTGCTCTACCGCTAAAAGCCTCATCTGTGGAGGCATAAAAATCAACCTAATAATGCCAGGCAAAAGAATGCGAAGAGTTTTCTCCCTCTTTTCCCATCAAGGCTTCCTTTCACTCTGTTGCAGGGAATAACTGCCTTCAAGACAAAACAGTGCACTCCCAAATAAATTCTATCAGGCATATGCAACCACAGAAGCCTTTTAACTGTCTCTGCTCTTCCATTAACAATCACAGCCTTAAGACAAAACTGTGCTTCCTTCAATGAAATTTTTAACAGCTTTTGGTTATTAAATGACTTTTTTTTTAAGTGGAAGATAAAAACTATGACTTGTTAATGATTATGGATCACCATGACATCTTTGAATTACTTTACAGATAAAGGAAGTAAAAATTTCTCTCTCTACATGCATAAACAATAAAACAAGGAAATAAAAAAAGATAAACAACAGAAGACAGTTGCCAGCTCATTTAGCATACTTACAGAAACAGCAGCATTCAGAAAGGATCTTATTTTTAAGTCAATAGCTCTAAGGATGAAGGATGCAAAGGCTTAAAGACACACTGTTAAAAAGATCAAAGGATTCAGAAGTGACGGTAATATTTTCAGGAGTACCATCTCACTTCAGAACTAAAGACAGACCCTGCACGGATCATGTGTTTTATTCCATTGACGACTCTGTTCAACAGTTCAAAGTGGGTTTAATTCTAGCTAACCCATGAGTTTAATATTCCGGCACAAAGAGTGTAAATCTAGTGACAGTGTCTTCAGATTTATTAGGGTCATACTTTGCTGCTTTCCTAGGCTCAGAAGACTTAATATGTTATGATATCGTTCATGATAGATATCATCTACACTGTGGAGTGCAGAAGAAACAGCACTATTACTAGTGCCAGTGGCACGCATCTCTTCTTAGTCTTCTGAAAGACTACTGTCACAAAAATAAATCAATAGATAGCTTAATTTTGAGTAGCAAAAGACAAAATATGCAAAGAAAAAAAGGAGGACGAATGCCATGATTCTCATAGTTGAAGATGAACAAAGAAACATCAAGAGAAAGAAGTTTAAAATTCCTACTGGAAAATAAAAAACAGAATGAGAGGAAGGGATTTTTTTTTAAACTCTTCTGTGAATTACCTGAACAGAATAATCAAAGTTACCTGACAATATAGAGGTCAGTTACTCTAGCTGAACAGCGAAAATACTATGAAATTATCCCATTCCAGGGTTCACAGTCCTAAGTCTAATAGAGGAGGAAAGTAAATAGCTAGCATAGCTGCGGGCTATGTGCACTCCAAAAAATTCAACATTGCTTGTCCCATTTTGAAAGTGTATTGGCTTTTAACTTATATCTAGAATCTTTGGCTTTAATCTTTTCCAAACAAGTCTTAATTTCCCAGCCCCACCAAGCAAAGGAGAAAGGTAACTACGGAAAGCCAAGACATAATCTAGGGTTATTAGCATCAAACATTTAGCAGAATTTGGCCGGATATTCTCCCCTAGGACTCAAACTATATGTGTCGCCCAAGTACTGCAAACTGATCTAAAAGAATTCATAGAAAAAAATGGATCAAGGCATATGCTAGTTCATTCCCCTAGTCCAAGGCAGGATCAACCAAATCTACATAATTCCTGACAGACACAAACTTAAATTGGTTTTAGAGAGATCTAGAGATCTCTCACATTTCCCCCACAGCTCATGACAGAAATCAATTATACCTGTTAGAAAAAAAAAAAAAAAAATCTTTGTACTATCGAATTGGAATCTTTTCTTGCTACAATTTTAATGCCTTATTTCTTTTCCTGTCCATATCAGACATGCACGGTAACTTATTCCCTTACTTTTTCCATTTTCTTTTGTGTATCGGAAGACTTGAGTCTAAACTCAATTTTCTCTTCCTTAATCCAAACACCTAATTCATACCAACTTCTGTCTTATTTCTATATCCCTGATAATTTTAAGCAGTCTTCAACTGGTCCCACCCTTCATGTAGATGCAGTGCCCCAAGAGAAGGGAACAGATTCCTGATGGTCCTACAGGCAATTTCTGGGTAATGATAAAAGAGGGCAAAACCAAGGATGGTACTAGGGCCAGACTTTAATATACCAAGAAACCAGCAGAATTAGAGAGAGAAGCATTTTTCTGTGAGAATCAGCAAAAATTTTTAATACACATGACCTGTTTAAGTATGTCCATTGTGACCGTGTAGGCACCTCTTGGGAAAAGAAAGACATATGTACAGAGAAGCATCTGGCAAGTTCCTGGGGCTGTGTTAGGAACAAAAATCCTTAAACAGAAAGTGTAAAAAGCAGTTAGGAAGGAAGGCAGTACTAGGTTTGACTTGAACCAGTGGGGAAGAAATAGCTGAAAACATGGACCATTCATGAAGGGATGTTCCTTCAATTTTAGGAAAATAAGGAGAACACAAGAGAAAAAAATAGGCTTCAGGAAATTAAACTTCAGCAGACTCACCCACCCACCATGCACAAAGACATTTCTGTAAGTACACCAACAGATTGGAAACTGGCTTGCTCTTCCATGAAGGGGTGGCACTGAGCACTTCCACCAAAAGCACAGGAGTGCTAGTGCTTTTTCTTTGTTGGCACCTAATTAGAAAGGTGTCTATGATTAGACAGCTACTAAAACCAACACCAGGAACAAAGATGGGAAAAATGGATTAGATGATAATTAAATAAATTAGATATTCTCAAACCAGCTACATCTGTTAAAATAAACCATAAGGTACTCATCGCTAAGTGGACCAGTCACAGAATTATCAATAGTCACTTTTGAGAATTTGTAGAGGGCAGCAGTGATTCCAAAAGACTGGGAAACATCTAGTGACAAGCTTTTAAAAAATGAAAAACAGACAGGACAAGGAAGCAGAGATGCAGCAACTGAATTTCAATTCCTCGAAAATATGAAATAAAAATTATTTGGAAGTACTTAGCAGATAAGAAGTTGAGTAATACATAGATCTGTCAAGAACAAGTTACTTCAAATCTATCAAAATATTCTTTATGACATACTATCAGACCCTGTAGTTAGAGAAGCAGCAGGACATACCATATAGCCCAACTGAATGAGTCTTTGGACATTGTTTCTCATGAGAATTTCATAAGCAAAGAAGAGAAACATAATGCTGCAAAACGAAACAAGTTCTATTAAGCAGATGACACTAAATTTGGAAGGGCTGTGTGCATGCTGAAAGACAAGACTACATGTTGAAGCAATCTGAATAAGTTTGAGAAACGGTTTGCAGAAGACCTGACTACAATTCAGTAAGGAGAATTCCAGACCTTAACAGGAACAAATAACAGCAAAACACAAGATGGAGAACAACTAGCGAAGCAGCAGAACAGTGGAAAAGGAGCTCTGAAGCTAGAGTGGATCATACTCAGACTAGTAGTCTATGTCACACTAGCAAAACAGCAAAATCTGATGCTAGGATGCATAACCAGCAGGTTGAGAGTCTAGACATTTACAATGGGATAGGGAATTGTTTTCAAAAGAACAGGACAGTGGATACTAGGAATAAAAATCCAGAGCACTATGCACTACTGAAGGGAGATGCTGTCTATCTTCTTTGTAAAGAGATTTAAGTGTTCAAGGCTGTTGGCCTGACGCTGTTCACTATGAGCGCTGGCATGAATGTAAAATAAGTACTTCTCCCTCCTACCCCTATCACCCCCAAAAGTAAATCACATATATTCTACATCCCCAAAAGATTTGTCTTAAAATTTTTCACTCCTTTAGGTAACAGAAGAACTGCCTGCCTGCTAACCATTTTACAGCCAACCGTCATAACAGGAAAGATTTAAAAAACAAAACTGAGCTGTACATCCCCCAAGATATACGAAACTGGCTAGGTGCATAACCTCTCACAGGACATGTCAGTAAATTTTATTTTAATTTCTAATATATATGTGCTTTGTAACTTTGGAATTTTCCTCCTATTGTATTTCATTATTTCAGTAATAAAAAAATAAATGTGTAACTTGATGTCTTTATTGCAAACAAAGAAAAGAGGCTGAATATTCTGAAACTGTCTTTTTAAAGATTACACATAATGACTACAATGAGATTGCTGAAAATCATACGTTATTCATTCAGACTTACTACCACAGCAAAAAGCTTTAGATTAATTAATGCTGCAATATATTTGAAAAATGACTAAGCCAATTAATCTTGTTCATCTATAAATGGAACAGCAGAGAGGAAAAATTTTGCAGAACTTCATGTAGGATTGCCAAGGTTCCACTGACAATGATAATCCGTATAAAGGAATAAGCAAAGTATATTAAAGTAGTAACATATTGCTAGTACAAGTTCAGACTTGAAGAATACACAAATCAATACAGAATAAAATATGCCAGTGCCATTCTAGTGCTTATGACCAGGTAATTGCACACCATAAATTTATATCCCATGCTCATCTTAGCTGACTGCAGCATAGAGACCAGGAAACTTCATCTTTACTAACGGCAATGTTACCATACTGGCAGAAAGGTACTGAAAGAAATTGCAGAGCTGGATGATGTAAATAGGAGACTCCAAATTCAAGGACTGTGAAAACAAAACATTACTTAAGCACTGAGGCCCAACCAACAAATATGTGTATGAAGTCAAATATCTTATCAGCTCCTATGAAGAGTCAGGCACTCAGATAACTTTGCAGGTTTGTGCCTAATCAATATTAAAATGCAGCACAAACACAACTTTTACATGAAATCAGAAGTTAAATAAGAATCCAAATACTTTTAAAAAATGAACACGGAATCAACTTTTTTTGTTTTTACAATTGCAGAATCCAGAATTTTTATGCTAATCAGTTTTGGATGACCTAGCCTATAACATAGCACAGTGTCTCAAGTAAGGAGTAAGGAACATTGAATTTTATCCTCCTCAGTTATCTAGATACTCCTGACCACATATGGCATCCTGCAATCTACTACACATTCACACATACCATACCATGAATAAAAATCTGAATGAATCTGAATTTCTTCCCTATTTCCCTGCAATTCTCAGTTTCTTAGTAACTGAAGAAATGAAAGAAGATCTAGCTTTAAAACCTCTTTAAAGGAATCTTTCTCTTATTATTCATCCTGCAGCTATTAAAAAGGGCTTCCACATTTTCTGTATTTAAATCATATAAAAACGCTGCCTTCATTCCCTCCCATAGGTTTTGCACACAAAATTTTATTCATGCACTGTTCAGGGAAACAACAATTTTTTAAATTACAAAGAAATGCTATAATCAGGCATGTGAGCCTCTCCCATGAAGTTGTCTCATATCACAAGACATAAGATGAAGAACGTAATCTATTCACTGCTGTGAGAAACAGTATATCAATAAAAACAGATTTTCAAAGTTCTTGCTTTTTTGTTGTTGTTGTATGCAAATCCTTGCAGCATAACACACATTTGAACAGTCGTTTTCAAAAGTTATCATCCTCTTGTTTCTTTGGCATCATCGACAAATATACTTGAAGCAATTTCTTGACAGGAACTAAAAAATTTTATTTATATTTGTAAAAGGTGGCAAACTCAACTTTGTCTTGCACACCATCTCTTTTGCAATTTTACCAAAATACAGTTATTATAAGCATGTTATGAGGCTACCAACAAAGCAGTGCATGGTTATGCAGTGCAAATGATCACGCAGTGTGTTCTGTTTCTATGGAACAACAGTGAATTCAGTAAAAAAAAGTCCCATGGTTACTTCTAGTTCACTAGAATAAACTCAGAAGTGACAGGCATAATGTGTTACTACTCCTCTACACAGGCTTTGAAGTTCTTGCCCTAGATTTTAGGTTCCACACTAAAAGAATATAATTAAAGTAAAAGTGGATGTCTCCCTTTGCTTTAAGACAGCAACAAGTATTAAAAAAAATTATTAGAATAGAAAATTTTTACTATAACATTGGGAAAAGAAGAAAATGCATCTTGCAGGAGATCCCCACCAGCCAACCAGATATCCCTTAACTTATTTTACTTCCTGCCCAAGTTTCCATCTGCAGGTCACTAGAAGACCTACCAAGTACCAGTCACCTTTGAGGAACAAGAAGCTGCATGCCCATCTGAACCAGGAGTCAATGGAAGACAACCGTTGATTTCCATAGGCTCTGGATAACCCACCTCTCACCTAATAGCTTAATGATTATAGTTGAAATCTTCATCTAAATTATGCTGTTATTAATCAACTGTTATTGAGTAACCTGGTCTAGTGGAAGGTGTCCCTGCCCACGGTAGGGGGGGTTGGAACTGGATGATCTTTAAGGTCCCTCCCAACCCAAACCATTCTCTGATTCTACCTCAGCATCCAACCTCTGCAGCCACACAGACTAGCTCAAACACACTTCTCTTTCTATTTCCAATTCTTTATTGGCACAACCCCCATTATCACAGGCAACACCAGCATGTGGTAACAGCGATTTAAGTGCCAGACCACAAACTCAAGTGAGAGGAGTGTGTCTAGCTCCATCTCACACTTTCTCCATGCACACATTGGCAGAGGCAACCCAGTTGTCAGTCCTTAAGCAAAACTGAGAAGGAGCATTGGGCTATCTAATCAGATCACACCATCTTTCTAAAGAAAGGCCATTGGACCGGAGCTGGCTCACGGACTCCTTTTGGAAGGTACAAAGTTAAGCCAGTCACTAACCATTTTAAAACACACAAACAAAACCCATCAGCTGTACTTCCCCCTTTAGTACTAGAAATCAATTCAGCCATTAACCAGCACTTTATATTTTGTAAAGATTATATACTATTCCTAGATGGTTTTCAAAGAGATAGCAAAAATACAGAACATATAAACACTGACCTTGTTTCTTTTAACCCTTCTTTCTGAATTACTTCCAGTATTTGTTTTGCAGTCATTGGTGAGTTGGGGTACTTTTCCAATGCCTGAAAAGAAACAATAAATGTGTAAGTGACAAGATGCAGCTGTCCTATGAATCTGAAAGGTTATGTGATCATGCAGATTTATTTGTGAAAGGCAGGGAACGGTAGTGTTGAGACTGAAGTCCTCTGTCTGTTGCAAGGCCAGATATAATCCAGGAAACTGCAGCAAGAATAAGATTTACTTGCTGGTTTTGTGCATCATCTGCCACGTCTGCCTGGGAAAAATTCTTACCAGGTTCCAAATAGAAGAGTTGAAATATACAACTAATTTTATGACACAGCAACAGAGTTCCTTTGAGGCAGGAGGGGAAAATAATCCCCAAAACAAAACAAAAAGAAAGAGACAGCTAGTCTTCTTTTTTGATTTTTATTACTTTAGAACTATTTGAGGTCATTTGAATATTCTACATTTAGGTTTTGTCATGACCTCAGGAACAAAATTGGCTAAAACCTTCCATTTGTAAAGCAGGAGCTACTTTGAGAATTGACACAGATGGGTTTCAATTGTAAAATGCTTTTTGTTTCTAAAAACAATGAAAAATGAAGTAGTAAGAACAGTCACAGCACACAAGACGCTACAGGACAAAGTGCAGTATATTTTTCCAGTTCAGCTCAGTTTTCCACTCCTTTGCCTTTTCCAATTGAGCCCAAAGTAACCCACGCCTCTTTCCAGATACAACCACCTTGTACAGATTTTTCTGGTTTTCCACTTCCTTTTTGTCCCTGTCAGTTTTAAGCTGTTAAACAAACAGCCACTCTCTTGCTCATGTAAAGTGCCAGACTGACAGCCCTGGAAAATGAAACCTTTCAATCAGCAGTAAAAGGTGCAGCACAGGCCCTGGCAATCAAGCTTCCCAGAGCATCTCAGCCAGAACTTGCATTTCTACCCTGGGTAAATAAGAAATCAGTTCGGTCTTCAAATTCATCCGATCCTGAGCTTCTCTCTAGTAGTTACCAAATAATGGCAATTGTGAAAATAGCTGCTACTATGTGGATACCTGCCCACTAGGAACTAGAGACACCACCACATTGTATCATGCAAGTCATCAAACTGTGAAGGGTGCTAGCCAGGGCTGTAATTCAAGCAGCTCACCTAAAGCCAAAGCCTCCCTGCTGACTAAAACTTGACCAGCTCAGCCCTCTCCTGCCGTTTTACAGTTCTGATTTACTGCCTGTTCTCCCCTTTCGCAGCCAAAACACAGTTTACCAGATCCTTCAGTTCTTTGTTACAGACGAGCTTTGTATCCTTTATCTTTCAGTTCCACAAAGGAAAATGCAGAAGTGAGGGCTGCACTAGAAAGGTCTGGAAGCTGAACTGAGCTTATCTCACGTGCATCAATAGGCAAGATTCAAAAGGGACTCGTCAGGAAAGGAAAACCGAAAGAGATTTGAAAGGAGAAAGGAGAGTGGGTAGGAAAGAGTACGGCAATGAGTAAGGATGGAAGGAACTGCACAGGACTGGGAAAGGGGCCATTGCACAGCAAGGGAAGAGAAACGATACAGTATATTAGTGACAGAACCACAATGACACGCTGGAAAAATGACAATGTGTATAAAGATTAAGACTAGGTAGGATGAGAAAAAACTAATGGTGTGAAGAGACAAAACCAGAAACTTTAACCCTCAGAAAGAAGACAAAGAAAAAGGACAAGGTAAAATGAGAATACACCAAAATATAGGGAAAAGATGGGAATTGAACTGGGAACATTCCAGAGGGCAAACTGGAAAGGACAGAAGAGGAAACTACACTGTACTGGACACGGCTATGAAGGAAACTGTGTGCACTTGAAAGTGGGGTTACTCACTGTGGAGGATTCCCTGTTTCTCTTCCTGAGTACAGGCCCCTCAGCACACCTGGGCAGCTCCTCCCTGCAATTGAGAAAATTTGGGTAGCCCTGTCCCCTTCTCTACGACATCACATCCTACTCTATAAAGTCAGTAAAAGTGCCAAGTATTACCACGTGAGTATGACAATAATGGGAAGGAAACAATAAAGCTACACAAACATCAGAAGTCTCCCTGTTCTGGACAATGGAAGAAGAGAGAGCAGTTTGTGCTGAGGAAGCTGCACTGAACTAGTTGTGGAAACAATGGCCAGACATACGGATACAGAAGGTCATCTTCACCAAACAACAATGAAACCAACAAGCAGGACGCATAACACCACTACAAAAAGTTTAATCAAACCCACAATGCAGACTTTAAATACCACAGTATGAAGTGGACACATTCAGGGTATAATGACAAACTGAATGCAGAGTATGTTAGACAGGCTGAAAGTGCCGGAGAAAACAATTGTCCATTGTGTGGACTTGTTTTACGCCGGACATGTAACGTGGGCTGCAGTTCATATACCCCAAGAATTTAATTCTATTCATCTAACCCTTTAAATACTTTAAAGCCTGTTATTTGAAGAACTGTTCATACCCTAACTGAAAAGCATCCATTCTCCAATTCAAACATTGCTTAAGTTGAAAAACCTGATAGTGTGTACCCGATAAAGTTTTCTTTATCAGAACGAAGATTAATTTAGCAGAGAACCGTAGCAAGGATGTTTTTTTCTGCCCCTCTCACCATGCTGTGCCTCCACCCTCCCTCCCGATTTTAATCTAACCATTTATCATGGTAAGAAAATAATTACTTGTAAAAACATTTTAATGATAATGTCATTTTCTTCTCCCAGTTATGGAAAACAGCATCAGAGTATTATTTAAGAGCCTATAAGCTAATGAATATACTGAACTGATAACTGCAGTAGTGTCTCATGCTTCTGTATCTCACCATTAACACTGCTAAAAGCCAACAATCCCTTTTGCATTTCTAAGACTTTTAAGAATAATATTAGAAATTCAGACTGAATTACTAACTGTGCCTTAAGGCAAATAAAATACTAAAATGCAGTAGCATAGTTGTCATAGACTTCTTGGTTAGAAAAACTAACGCACATCAGGGGAGGAAGCCTTTATCTGTTTTAACTATCTTTCTCCTTCCACCCACTCCATCCACCAACACTTGTATCATATATGGGCAGTGACTAATAATGCTGAAATTAAAACATGCCAAAGTACTGTCATGAAGATTTTGATTGTTTCCATGTATTTTGTTGAAAAGGACAATGGCGGAAGAATGGTTTGCACTGACTGCAACCTCTATCACAGAGGATCAAATATGCTCTATTTATTCCTGCCATTCACAGCCTTAAAAAGGGACAGCCACTAAACAACTGGGACAAATAATTTGATACCCATTGGGACAATCTGGAAGACAACAGAAGTAGTCATTGCACTGAGCACATTCTTGGTGTTCATTCAAACGCTGGTTAATAGCTCAAAGAGAAGATGACTCAGCCCCTACCAAGCACTGTGGAATCAAACCTGCCAGCAAATGGCAGCAACCTGACAAATATTATGTTTGCATCACCAAGTGTATTAACCCACAACTTTGAAGATACTAAATAATTACACAGATGCCACAAACACACACATTCCCAGTTTCATTGGAAAAGTCATGTCAGTTATATGGGACAAGAAGAAATCCAAACTCCTTTTCTCACCATGGCATTTATCATCTTCTGTACGTTGACAACTGCTCAAAAAATCAGTTGCCACACTGGGGAAAAACCACTTTGCGTTGAACTGTTAACAAGAAAACTCTAGAGCAGAGTCAAGACTCTCAGCTTTGCATGACAGAGAAATCCTGAATGCTCAGCTTGCCTACAAAATCAGAAGTGAACCTCTATATAATTGATGGAATGATTAGTTTAATTTACATACATAGCTGCTTGTGACTACCTGAATCAGATCTGCTCAATCACTTGCATTTCAGCCACTAGAGGGAATACAAGCAGATGGAAAGCAAACTAGAAATTCGGCCTTCTTGCGATCCATAAACGTTCCTGCAGAAAGTGAGAAGCTTTGCTACTACTCCTGCAGCTATCAGTTATGCCGACAGAAAATTATTCTTCTAAACAAGAGCCAAGTGTGGTCTGATAATGTGCTGTGGTCCAAAAGCAGCAGGCAGATCAGTCTAGTGGTCTTGTTGATGCTGTTCCAGTTAGCTGGAAACAGCCAGAGCCACTTCCATTTCTGGAAGCTGCCTGCAGGGAATCTGAACATCAGGTAGCTGACAAAAATCAGGATCATTTTATCATGTTTGCTTGGTCAAACTATAAGCTGAGGCACTACTCACAAACTGATGCAATTCTCTTCAGAACTTTATATAAATAATTCAGGAGGAGAAAGAGGAGTGGTAGTTTTTGCCAGTGGTCCCACTCAACAGCTAAAATACAAGTCATGCTGAACTGCACAATAGACAATCTTTACTACCCAAAGACAGTAGGGTGAATAAAAGATCAGAAAAATAACTTTCCTTCTCCAAAGCAGAAAATATATGCTATTTTCTACCCACCCATTAAATTAATGAATTGAAAGATGGAGTCCCAAATAGTGTACAAGAACAGCATCCTGGAAAAAATCCAGCATTGTCTTTTCCAGCTGCTTGTATGAGGTTAACAGGAGGAGTGACTTCTATTGTGGGAAATGCCCCACTCAAATCTTTTGTATTCGTTTTTGATTAACGGCTTCATTCACTGGGGAATTATCAGCAGCCTGGTAAAAGTTCAAAGCCCTTTGTGTGAAGAAAGATGGGTAAATGGTTAGGAGAGGAGGGTAGGGTACGATACAGAGTGGGGTAAGAATGGAAGTGCATAGAGACGGATGAAGAGGAGAAAACAGCAAGAATATTGAGAGGAGGAAGGGTACATGACACATGAAAAAGAGTAAAAAGGGATGAAAATAAGAGGGGAAGACGTACTAAAACCTATTGTAACTTAAGTTCTCAAATAGATATTCATGAACCTCTTGCTGACTGTGGTTAAGAGAAAGGTAAAGAGTAGTTTCCAAGTACTAAAATATTAAAAGAAGCTGAAAAGGGAGTAATTTTCTTCCTGGTAGGACTTTTGTCCTTGAGCAGTTGCAGTTACAATAAGGAAGTTATAAAATCTGAGTAGAAGAAGGTGCGTTTCATAAGACATGTCTTTCATGGTATGCTCCATACTATGAATTTGTCTCTGTAATCCACACATCACTACAGATAAGAAAGAAAAGTAAAATAAAACAAAGAAAGGAACAAAGATGTAACATAAACAAGAAAGCAACACATAAAAATACCTAAACCTGCTGAAATACATTAAATTAAATTTTAACATCAGTTATGTATCATCTCCCAAAATACTGAATGAAAGGAAAGATCAAGAAAGAAGCAGAATGATTTGTTTGTTCATTCCATTGCTTTGACTGGCTGGTTTGAGGATTGTTCTGAGATATCTGGACCCTTTAATTGTTCTCTTAAAAATTTATTTTTTATGTCATATTTTAAACTGATAGAAATGTGTCATGGTTTAGGCCAAAATCCTCTACTGGGGACCTGGGGGACCCCAGATGGGACCGACAGATGCCCCCCTCTACCCCTCTTCAAAGCGAGAGGCAGAGGGGGAAAAAGAGACTTATGAGTTTAGAAGGAACTAAACTACTTTAATGAAATATTAATAATAAAATAAAAAGAAATAATGAAAAATATATACAAAACCGTATCAAGCTCCCAAGATGACAATCATGACACAGGCTGGCACTGGGGCAGTCCCAGGCTGGACCCAGTGATGGACAGGAACTGGATTCCAGATCTGCATTCAGGATCGGGATCACAGGCAGACAAACAGAGTCCTCCCCAGACGTCGGCTATTGAAGGAAGAGAGAGCTGACCCTTTGATCCCTCAGCTTTTATACTGAGCATGAGGCAGACGGGATGGAATACCCTGTTGGTCAGTTTTGGGTCACCTGTCCTGTCCGCTCCTCCCTGCAGGTGGGACCCCACTACGCTTTTCCGCTTCCGACCCTCCAACGGGGCAAATAACAAAGTTGGTTGGCCTTGGGGGTTATAGCAATAAGTGTAAGCAAGAGCCTCTCTGCATACCATGCCTGGGCATCAGCTATAAACAATTGGTCTTATCACTCTGAGAGAGTGAACAGTGTCTGCACAATATGCAGTTAATTTCAGTAGTTAGAGAGGCCCAGCTAAGAAGCGAAGTTACTGAACAAAATTGGTCCTGTTTTACCTCAAACCAGGACAAAATGCAGCAACAGTGATTTAGAAATTCTAGATGAACTGTACACTTGACATTTTGAATTCCAAAGAAATTGGATTACAATTCAGTTAAAATTAAACATACAATTGTGTTATTCCTTTAAAAGGCACAAGCTCTAGCAGCAATGACATCTTGCCATTGCTAGTGACCTCATCCATCACACCAGAAAACATAGGGTAAAGTTTTCAACCCTAAACAACTGACTTATAACAACTTATTGATCTGGTTTAACATACTGAAATAAAAGGGAACCTTCGTATTTCTGTCTTTGCTAATGCAATCAGCCTGTCCGAGCAACCAGGAACTTTCACTTAAAGGTTCTGTCAGCCCAGATCCAAAAACACCTCAGTGACCGTAGCAGGATGAACCCAGTGAGCATGCAGAATCCTATCAGATTTCTGCAAGACCAGGATCAAAGATATGTACTCCAGTGAGCAGGATGTCCATTATGGCAGGGTATGGGTTCCATTATTAGCAGCATGATTACTAATGATGACTTCAGTTCAAGCAACGGAGCATCCAGATTCTCAGAATGACTGCTCAATTCTGACAATGCAGTCCAGCCTCCAGATTTCTGCTTAGCCATTCAAGCCACATCTCTTCTTCCTTTCTATCAAATTAACCCCATTGACTCTCATCCTGCCCAGCCTTCCTCTAATCTCAAAGCGATACTCTCATCTTTTGAGGTGTTGCAATACCCCTAACTTCCATATCTCCCACCTTTCTGCAGGACTAGGCAAGTGATCATACCCCTATACTCGGCACTGGTGAGGCTGCACCTCAAGTACTGTGTTCGGTTTTGGGCCCCTCACTGCAAGAAAGACATTGAGGTGCTGGAGTGTGTTCAGAGAAGGGCAACAAAGCTGGTGACGGGTCTAGAGAACAAGTCTTATGAGGAGCGGCTGAGGGAACTGGGATTATTTAGCCTGGAGAGACTGAGGCTCAGTGCACACTTTATCACTCTCTACAACTACCTGAAAGGAGGTTGCAGTGAGGTGGGAATCGGTCTCCTCTTCCAAGTAAAAAGCAATAGGACAAGAGGAAATAGCCTCAAGTTGCACCAGGGGAAGTTTAGATTGGGTATTAGGAAAAAATTTCTTCACTGAAAGAGTTGTCAAGCGTTGGAACAGGCTGCCCAGGGAAGTGGTGGAGTCAGCATCCCTGGAGGTATTTAAAAGACATGTAGATGCGGTGGTAATGGGCATGGTTTAGTGGAGGACTTGGCTGTGCTAGGTCAATGGTTGGACTCGATGATCTTAAAGGTCTCTTCCAACCTAAATCATAGAATCATAGAATCATAGAATTAGTGAGGTTGGAAGGGACCTTTAAGATCATCAAGTCCAACCGTTAACCTACCCTGATAAAAACACCACCACTTCTAAACCATGTCCCTAAGCACCTCATCTACCCTTCCAAATGATTGTATTCTACCTTTCTTCCCTTGTCCTTACCGCAGTACACTCCCACAGTACATTCCTATGTCCTCGGCCTCCTGAAACATTAGCACATCCATACAAAGGGACTTCATTGCCATGGGTTCGCCCAAACCAACACACAGGTATGTAGTGCTGCCTCGATAGTCAATACTGAACAGCTAGCTAGAATCACGCTGTAGCTCTTAAATGCTGACAGGACAAATTGCATTATGAACCTTCTGTGACTTGCAGACCATATTCTCTGCCTATTTAGTTTAGAGTAGAAGTTTCATTTTCTGTATCAGTGCACCCAGCTGAAAAACATGGGTCAAAGCTGTTTACAACTACGAATCATTATTCCAGAGAAGGGGCCAGGAGCAAAACACAGCTCTGCCACCCAAAAACATTACTGAAATCTGCACTCATTCAGCGATCACACAGGCAGGCCGCAATCCCGAAATGCCTCTAATTCCAGCAGGGACAAAAATTCCCCTTTGGTACCTACCCCTGTACAAAATGAAGAGTGGCCGTGCTTAGGTGACTGGAACTAATGGAGCAGAATTGGGTATGAGTGCCCTGTTAGATGCCTTTATATTACAGATAACAGAGGAAAGGACTTCCACCAATGTGAATACGTTCATCACTACTAAGGGAACAAGAAAAAAAAATACTGAGAAGCACCAGACCCCAAACATATTCACTTCCATATATGCTGTCTTCTCTACTGAAAGCTGATACAGACTTTTTTTTCTGAGACACAGAAAGGTTTGCTGTGTAACTTATGTTTCAGCATAGTAAAATTAAAAAAAAAAAAATATTAAGAGTAAAACCTCCCAGAAAAATCAACAGAGAGAATGAGTGTGTGTTTGTTTTAAAAGCCTTCATCGCTTAATTTCCTCAGGCAAATGTAATGTGTAAGGGTTTACTTTTAATGTGAGAAATAAAATTCCTACTGGCTACTCTCTGAATGTATGAAATTTAACAGGAGGTGGCAGTTATGCCGGTTTTCTTGCCACTGCTTTATTATCAGAGCTTATCTTGTTAGACAGTGTCCTAAAGATACAGACCTAAGATTTCCAGAAGGCAAAAAAGAAAACAAGGAAAAAAAAAAAAAGAAAGAAAGAAAGAAAGAAAAGGAGGGTGGGGAGAAGGACAGCAGAATACAAATAAAATATTTTAAACTATGCACTCAATCTAAATATTCTTACATATTAGTCTTGGCCATTTTAAGTATTTCATCCAGGTAAAACTCATCCACTGAAAAGGTAAGATACATGTTTCATGCCACAACTGACACTGACTCCATTGATCCACTATGAATACATTTAACCAACCCAAAAGCACTTCTATCCACATTACTAAAATAGTTAACAACAGCAAACATAAAGATGAAACTGTGAAAATTAAAATTCCATTTTAATTCTGTCAGATAGATACCACGAAACTACCTCATGAAATTAACAGCACATTTTGATGTTTAGGTGAAAAGCCAGTATAAGTCACATTGATCCTCTTCACCTAACAAGGGAAGTCCACAAACTTCACAACTCAGTTCCTTACTCACAGGATGATAACACAGCATCACTCCATTTGAATTAATAAGCAAGCAGAGATGCAGAAAATTACTACGAATCTTTCTTACTAACTTTATCCCAGAAAGACCAGGTGTCTAATGCATGGAAGACTTGGAAAGAAATTCCTGAGAGGTGCACAGCAAGTGATGAAGCTGGGAAAATTAAAAGCCTCTTGCAATCATAGACACAACAAAAAACCACTTTCAGTTCCATGAAACTGAAATCTCCACAAAATGAAAAATGACAAAAGCTTTGGGTTTGGTTGTGTTTTTTTTTTTTGGGGGGGGGGGGGGCAGGGGGTGTTGCTTACTTGTTTGTTTGTTTTAAATAGGAGAGTTATTTTTTCTTGTCAGAACAGACAATACAAAAGAGTCTTAAGAGTCCTTGGGTGTTAGGCAGTTTTTTCTTCCAAAACTTGCACAATTATTTCACATCAGTTTTCATTAGTCTGAATCATGACATCATTGTGTACAGAACAGAGTTCACTGGCACAATCCAGATCTACTGCTTAAATTGCTCTGAGAGCAGATATGATAAGTCACATTTTTGAACTAAAGAAATACAGCCTTCTCATAGAATGTGTAAAGAGAGAATTCTTTTGTTAGCTGTCAGTGGGATTTTGCTATCTCTGTTAAATATATAATGGTTAGTGTCATAACAAAGATCAGCCATCGTGTTATGGCATTTATCTTCATGAGTGAAGAGAGGAAGGGCTACTGTGATTTATTCTGTCTCTCCTCATGAGACGATTAATGTCATAAGAGATTAGGCTTCAGTACTGACTTGTACACAGAATAAAAGACAGGGCTGGAGTGGGAGGCTAGGCAGTTTTAATTGCCACAAGTTTGGAAGCCCACATTACTTACAGATGGCACAGTTGACAATTACTCATCTAAGATTTTCAAAAATAGGAGAATATTTTGTGGTTCACTAACTCATATCCATTTTGTGTCATTTATTTGTTCAGTCCTTCTTATCAGTCTTTCCACATAGTCCTTTCCCCATCTCATCACCTAAGTCCACCCACGCTTGTCCTGTTAAATACATCATTTACTGCAGAACCGAAGTGCATACTGTTGGTTTATACTGATATTTGATAGTTTAAAGGTTTGAAAAATACACTGTTTAACAACTATTACTAAGAAATATTTGTCACAACACAGGCAGATTAGAAAGAAAATATAATGGCTCTATAACTGTGTTTGTATTCATATATAAATACATAAACAAAACTTGGGATAGATGAACAGCTTTCCTCAAGTTTTAAGAGAAGTTACATGCTCACTTCTTCCCACAGACCTTGTAAAATAATCTGACCATCATAACTTTAAGTTAATAATCTTTCAAAAGCCTATCACTTTGGAGAAATGCACACACAATATTTTTTTTTACATGCTCCTCACTCCTTCTTATGAAAGAAAATACTTCAGATAATATTGTGGTGAAAAAAGGCATGAGAAGCAAAAGTTCTGTTAAAAAGGAAATAATTACTTTTCCTCTAAAATGGAACATGAATTTTCTGTATTTTCTTAAATTCTCCTTTTCTGGATACTGCTAAATCATGCCAAGATAGGTAAACTTTAATCCTTGATATAAAAGTTCTTTCTGTTAAAAACAGCAATTCTTTACCATTGGTTTACATCAAATTATTAAAAAGCTCTCACCACAAAGCATTATCTTTATCTAGGCTTCTCGAGTATTGGCTAAAACTTTTTTATCAGGCTGTTAATCACATCCACATACAATGTGATCAGCAACTGAGAACAGCCCTGACAGTGAGACCAGAGAAGTAACAGGGCAACGTTACGGCAGGGAAGAAGTATCATGAAAACTAAGGACATTTGTTATTGATAGGAGAGAAAAATCAATGGTTCCTCATCAGTACAACTGTCTACCAGCTGGATGCTGATTTTCCTTAGAGATTTAAACCAACAGGAGCAATCACTTGGCTCAGGTAAACAAATTCAATAGGACCTCCAGCCTTTAAAGAAGAAAGGTGAACTGTGACTTCAAAACTGGAGTTTGTAAGGAGTCAAAATGCTGATTGTTAAACCAACAGTTTGTAATCAGATCTCAAACCAAAATACAGAACATATCTTCCCCCATGGGGGAAAACCTGAAAGTGTTCAGCATAATCTGCTATTGTTGCGGAGGCTCCAAACTCCTGATCCTGCTTGAAGGCATTATTCTGAGCTACAAAACTGGCTGACCCCTCAAAGTCAAGCTGGACTTGCACTGACCAGGTTACAGTGAGAAATGACCATCAGCCATATATATCATGCAATTACCATCACCAAAGTCCAGAGTCACAGCAAAGTAATTGCTCAACAGAGAGGAAACACAGCTGATTTTATAAAGGCATATAAATACAGAGACTTCTCAAAAAGCTAGGCTTCCTGTTCAAGACAAGCTTCTAAGGGTCAAGAGTCCTTAACAGCACAGCGTATTTCTTATCCTAAGACCCCTCACTATACATTGAACAGATTCAACAGTCACTGGGCTGGACAGTAACTGTAACCCAAGAAAGGCAAACCAAGAGAGAGCAAAACATGGCTGTACACAGTATGTTCAGTCATGGGTTTCACTCTTTTTCTGTGAGCACCAACATACATACACATGAGGATCTGAGTTTTCCCAAAGTCACATCTCCTCAGCAAATGCAGAAGTAAAAATTGTCACCTCCTAGGAAATGCTACCGGCAAATGAATTCAATGTCTATGGGGTTTAGGCACATCAGTTTAAATTTAATGTTTTAGAAGTGGATAATAATACATGTTTTAGCTCTATCTTTCATTTCCCTCCAAAAATAGCTAGCAATAATTGAACAGAAAAATGAAAACCGTTTTAAGCTACACTGCCTCAACTTGGGCTTCCAGTGTAACTACTGAACTCATACTGTACCTTTGAAACAGTGAGAATTAGTAATGAAATTTGCCTTACAGTTCAAATCCAGAAATGCAATCTTCCTGTGCCAGACAATCTCATCCAAAGACACAAAATTATACTTAGGAGATTTACATGCTATGCCCTCTGAGGTTAAAACAAACATAAACCAAGGTGTCCAGAATCACAACAAGAAAACTACCATAGTCTCATATTCAAGCATCACATCAGACAGACTTTTGGACATGCAAGATTCTAGGAAATTTATATTTTTTTGTTGCTCTAGATATAACCTGGGCAAGATTATTTGAAACCAATTCTGAAAATTCCAGTAGGAGATCTTACTACCAAATGGACGACAGAATATTTCAGAAGACAAATTGGTCTTTTCAGTTATTTCAAAGGGATTACTTATAATTTCAAAAATACTTCTTTGGCTGAGATAGCCCATAATGGAACTTGTTCTGAAAATAAAGAGAATACAACATAATCAAAACATAGCATTTCATCTCTAAGACAAAGTCCCTGTCTTCTACAGAGGAGAGATGACAGATATTTTTTTTATCTGTGTTTCATTGCAATCCTTATACTATCAAAGTTTGAGAAGAATCCAAACCTTAAAGAGGAAGGTTTGAGGACTTAACTGGTTATCTAATTAAGTGAAATAGTAGGAAAATAAATACTTAAACAAATGAAATATAATTTTATCTTAGAATTCAGAAGGGGTTTTTTTTCCTCATTTTTTTCATTGTCAGTCATAGATTATTTTTTTCCCTCCCTTTAGTATATTTGCTATTCTGCTTCTCATCGGTACAAGAACATCTCCATCTCTTCTGCACCACTTCCCAGTGCAGCACTACCATTTTCTTCCCCAGGATTACATCAGTATCACCCAGGCACACAGCCTTTTCACCACTCTCCTACTAATCCCGGAAAATATATGCAAGTACTAAAAGTAATAAGCTTCATAACTATTATTATGTATGTATGTAGCACTTAAATCCTTGGGTTTTTTCAGAACTTTAATCCTCAGAATGCTTTCCTCAGATCCCTTCCCTCCCCCTACACACCAATATTTTTCTATAAAATTAACTCCAACATTTAACAATACTTTAACTAACACGTCACATTTCTTGCCATAACAGCTCTACAAATGCTGATAACAGCAAACAGGTGCAGTGATTTTTTTATTTTTTTAAAATCTCACATTCTCTTTGCAGCTCTTCCAGAAGCATTTCCCAACCACCATGCATATATACCAGCATCAGTTATCTAGGCAGCCATTTTTGTAGATCTAACTCATAATGAAGACAGAAGCATTATTTTACTTTATTTAACATTACTTTTAATAGCTTGAACCATTCTTCTACAGCTCAGACACAAATATAATGACCTAGCACATGAAAATTACAGTGTGAAACTGAGTCTGTCCTCATTACAGATAATTAAAATTGACTACACAGACAGACATTTTCTTTTTTTGTTGTTTTTTAATTTAATGGAAGTGTTAAAGATTTCGAGAATTATAGGAAGATAAGAATTTGATAATGTGTCAAACAACCTATCTCCAAGCCAAGTAGGTAACTCCACAAATTAATTGAGACAGAAGTGTTCTCTTTTGTAACATATCAATTATTTCATTAGACATTAATCTACAAAAAATTCTAACCAGTCCCTGAAAAAACAAACAAACAAACAAACAAAAACACTTAGGCCAAATTAATTTGAAAGATTAAGTTATCCTCGATTTTTACTGGTTGGTTGGATGATTTTTCTAAACAGATTAAAAGACAGTAAAACAATGCTTTTCTGATCTAACTTCTAAAATCCATACAAAATATTCTTGATCAACTGCTTTGACTCTATTTCTCCAAAATTTTTTCTCGTTTCCCATCTTCTATTGATAGAAGTTTTCAATCCATAGTTCACAGATCAGCTGAAAGACTACCTTTTTGGAGTCTATGAAACACAGTAGCTCAAATGATTGCTCAGACACTGACTTTATCCTCAAGGCCTTTCACTCTGCCCACTCGTCTTATTGCTTCTCTCTTGCACTGTATCCCGCACCCTTCAGTCAGTCAAGCATCTGTTTGTTCACTTCTCCCACATTTATGATCTCTTTCATTGGAAAACTCCCCAGACAGCCATATACGAGTTCTGCAGTCTCTTCCTCAATTGCTGCTGCTGCTTTGGGCCTGGAGGCTAAATTAATAACCCACAATGGTTTCAGTGAACATCAAACATTTACTGTGAAGGGCTGATCGCAGCACAGGTACTGAGAAGTTCCTGTGGAGGTGCTTAGTAAATTCAACAATCATCAGCAATGCATGTATACAGCATGCAGTAACTTGCACAGCCAGACTGATAAAAATCTCCAAATTTACCTTGTGAAGCCACAGCCCTCTGGTTCTTACATGCTTCTACAACTCTAAAAAAAGCGTGTTTTAACATCACAACCACTTAGTGGGGCTCACTGTTGTTGGAATACTGTATCACAAAGAGCAGAAAAGATCCATCTTTATAAGATAACTGCAATGTTCAAGCTAGCTTGAAGCAGTGATTCCATTTTCTTTCCGTATCTGCTCTTTGGGGGCCAATCCCAGCTCTAGAAGCCACAGCATTTACGAGCAGACTTTTACTAAGGCCAAGGAGCATCAGTCCAAGACAAAGACATAGGGTTGGTTATCATTGACAAATTCCATTCAGATGGGCAGCTCTCATTTCAAAAGCGAGGGGTAAACTGGCAGTGAGTCTGCTGATCCCTGAACACTGACTGGAGGAACAGCATTTTAGCATGAAAAAATTGGTTTGCAAAATGAAACAAAACAACTGTACCAACCCAAGAGCTAGTAGCAGTGTCCATTTCTTGGAATTGCTAACTGTCTACCCAAAGGATGCTGGGGGTCGTTCTGGGCAGATCGAATGTCCCAGGCACATAGACTTGTTTCTATGATTCTCCCAGTCAGCCTCACAGGGCTGTAACCCAATGCTTGACATTTATATATATATATATAAAAAAATCTCAATCACGTATATATAAGACTTGGGATGCCATGTCAAGAATTTGAGGGTCCACATCAAAACATGGAATCCTTATTCTGTCCTCCCATCAAACATTTTCTACTGGGATACCTGGTAAAAGGCACTTCAGCTATTGCCTAGGAGGCCACTGTTGTACTGTGATCTATATTCAAAGTCTCCAGCTGCACAGATGTACTGGGCAGGGTGAAGTAAATCATTACAAGAATCTCCATCATTACTTTAAAAGATTAGTAGCCTTATAAAAGACAATTTATGGTCTCTACTACTGCTGCCCCTTTCTTTTCTACAATCTGGCCTGATGGACCCAAGCACTTGCTGAACAGTCCAGCTGTTTTGCTAACGTGTGCTTAACAGACAGGAGTTGTTTAATAATGCAACACAACTTGACAGCACAGCATCCCGGGAACAGGACAAAAGGAAGACAACCAACCTGTTTGACAAGGATCGCCAATGTAGCAAAATCGGTTACACAGATTTTTCTTATTCTTGGCCAAAAAAAAAAAGTTTCAAATGAAGAGACTTCAGCACATGAACAATCCAGGCTTGGTAGTCCCTGACATCTTCAGGAAAGTACACACTTGTGGAGCCATGGCTCATCTTGAAGCCAGTAACAGAAAGGTATTAACATATCTTCAACAGTGATTTACTGAGCTTACTCCACAGCTAGACAGTGAGACACACTATGTTATTCTACTTTTTTTTTCATTTTAAAACAGAAGATGAGTGCTTGCAAGATGTCTAAAAAACCAGCATGATGAATGAAACAAATTATGAAATAGATTAGAATGCATTAAGTGTTACTGCTCTAAGTATGAACCTGCTGCAGCACTGCTACATCAAACTGCTGAAAAAATCCAGAGGCTAAGTCCAAAAAAGTCTCAAAAAAGCAGAGAATGTGAATGAGCACCATGAAATAGATACAAAATTCTCAATATGTACAAGAAAACTGATGTTTTCTGTCTAGTCACTGGCAGAAAAAAAGAGGTAATGATGCATTTGAATTCTAAATCACACCCATCAAACAACTTTTCATAATCATTTCATTCTACCAGTTCTCCCATTTTTTAAGTAGGATGTGAAATTCCACAAAAAGACCAGATTCTCGCAGACGCCAGAGAAGTCCTAGCTCCTACAGGTAATGAAAGTTACCAAGTTATTTTACTGATTTCACAAAACTAAAACTAATTTGGGGCGTGTGTCTTATTTTCAAGTCTAAACTGACAAGGTGACCTTGAGGCCTTTTCCGTCTTTATTTTCTATCATTATAAGTTCTACGATTATTGAAGTGATGCTCTAGGATGCTTTTTTGGCTCTAAACACCAAATTCCACAGAGGTTCTCATTGGTCTTGCCTGTCTAGAATTTCTAAATGACAGAAACGACAAATGAGATGAAAGAAGCTGGTGTGATCAGTGTGTGTCATAATTTTGAGATCGCTGCCAGAATCTTGGTCCAGAAGAATGACAGCAGACTATGGTCAATAAGGGTCTATTTTCTCCCATTACCCTTGCTAGGAAATCTTGGCTTCTCTGATATAGCAATGTAAATAGATATCCCGGCAGCTGGATAACTGGAAATTTTGAGACATAAAAAGAATTAACATTTATCTAAAAATAGACATCTTTAGATGTATTGAAACATCTGGATGTGGAATTTGTTCAGTTAAAACTGATGGAACTGAAAGAAAAACAATTGAAACAGTTATCACTTAATGAAGGATAAAGTTAAGTACCTTCGTAATACAATGATAGAGGTAGAGCCTCATCTTATATAAAGAAGGTTCAAGTCATAAAGGCAAGAACAAATCATACGGGACATGAAGACTGACTGTGATTTACTAGATTCTGTAAACATTTCACAAGGCATCTCACCAGCTACTGTGAATCACTACACAGTTAGGCAGGGTCTTCAGACTGCTAAGTCAGATGAAACCGAGTAAAAGTTTTACCTTCAAATAGTTGATGCATACTTTGGTTAAGGTTTTTTTCCCTCTCTAGACAACAAGTTATATAAGATGCTAACCAGGATAAAGCAATATAAACCCTGACTAGAATGACTGCTTAACTAAATTCCTGATCCCGTCTACACTTAAACAAGTGGAATTGCCATGAAATTGCCAATGGAATCCTGGGATGCCAAGGGAATCCTGGGCTGCATAGGGAAGAGTGTGGCCAGTAGGTCGAGGGAGGTCATTCTCCCCCTCTACTCTGCACTGGTGAGGCCACAACTGGAATACTGTGTCCAGTTCGGGGCTCCCCAGTTCAAGAGGGACAGCGAGTCCAGCAAAGGTCAACTAAGATGATTAAGGGCTTGGAGCATCTCCCTTATAAGGAAAGGCTGAGAGAGCTGGGACTCTTTAGCCTGGAGAAGAGAAGGCTGAGGGGAGACCTTATTATGGCATACAAGTATCTAAAGGGTGGGTTGAAGGAGGATGGAGCCAGGCTCTTTTCAGTGGTTCCCAGTGACAGGACGAGGGGCAATGGGCACAAGTTGGAACATAGGAAGTTCTGTTCAAACACACGGAAAAACTTCTTTACGGTGAGGGTGACAGAGCACTGGCACAGGCTGCCCAGGGAGGTTGTGGAGTCCCCTTCTCTGGAGATTTTCAAGACCCGCCTGGATGCAGTCCTGTGTAGTGTGCTCTAGGCAATCCTGCTTTAGCAGGGGAGTTGACTAGATGATCTCTAGAGGTCCCTTCCAACTCTGAAAACTCCGTGATTCCGTGAAGATCACAAGAGAGAAAATAGGTTCGACAGTAAGTTCTCCAAACCAAGTCATCTACTACCTTAAGACGCTTATCTGTTAAGGAACACTACTGAAGTTGTAGATGTTTAGAAAACGTTATCTGTAAGTCAGACTATGCTCTATAGGATGTAACTATCATCCACAGGATAATGATCTCTAGAGTTGAGCCTCTGCAAGCAGCGAGGAGATTCTCATCATCACAGGCTTGGCTAGACCAATCTATGCATATAGGAGGACAAGTTTTAAAACAGAGTATGTAATAATTACCTTCTGATGCTCCAAAATCATGAACAATAATCTAGGACGTGACCTGGAATGTCTTCTAGAGAACTATAGCCCAGTCCTCTTAATGAGTCTGTGAACACCCATGATGATTCCAAAGCACAGCCTGAACTGTGGTCGCCAATCCTGGCAAAGGTTGTCAGACAGAAACTAAACTCAATGCTACACTACAAAACAAGTCTCCTCAGACACCTGAGCTACAAGATGCCACATCAGACTCAGAACCTGCAATGTAACAGCTGGATCCCATATGTTAAAAACCTATCAGTCCTCTGATATTGAGGAAAGCAACATGCCAGGTTCCACGCAGACTTTGTCCTACTGAGTTTAAGCCATTAAAGCAAGCTGAACTCTTAACATTAAAAGGATGAAAACATCAGATCCCCTCTGGTTTCCTGTTCCAATGCCAGAAACACCAGAGCTTGCTTAGACCAAATTGAATGGTGCTGCTCTAGATCCCTCCAACACTAAGTGCAGTCCTCAACCCCAATCAGTGCACTGACACCAAAGATGCTCTAGGAAGAAGGCATGCACTGCCAGATGGCTTATTAACTGTCTCCTGATACTTATGATGTCTGTGCTAAAGTACTATAATCATAAGTGGATATGTTTAGGTACCGGTCTGCTTAAGTTATAATAGTCAGAGAGATGCGTAGGTCATCCCTTCAAAACTAAGTTTAGCCGCAGTAAGAAGGCACCTCCCTACCCTTTTTACGTTCTCAGCAGGTACAACTCCTCCCAAGAAACTCCATCAATAGGAAACTATCTAGCAGGACTTGGCAAAGACAGAGCAGCCTCAGAGGGGCAGTACATCGATGATTTAGGTTTCTTTGGGGAGGGTGACTCTCATTCAAAGTTGATTGATAAGAGATTAAATGGGTCCCCTATGGCCAATCTGTTGTCCTTGAACAGCATGGAGATTTGCTACCTGAACTCATAGGATGAGGAAGTGGGCTGAACCAGGATGTGTTGGTTAGAGCTGGCTCTATTCCAAGTTGTTCTGCCTTTGCATTGGAAGCTGACTGTTCCAGAGTGATGGTTAAGGCTCATTGCAGGGTGGGGCTGGGAGTGGACGAGATGACCTTTAAAGGTCCCTTCCAACCCAACCTATTCTATGATTCTGTGATATTTGATTCCTCCAGTCTGTAAGTTTCCCAAAAGGAGGGTCTGATCAGTTTCAACTGGAACACACAGAATCATAAAGAAATCATTTCCACTAATCACACCTTCTCCCAGGTCCTGATAGAAGACAGTAGAAGAAGAGGCCACTGCTATTTACAGGGAATGCCAAAATTATCATCACGACACCCAGGAAAATGGAAAACATTTTGAAGCTTACAACATTAAAAAAAAACAACAAACTATTAGTCCAAGGCCAAGAGGTCAAGTTTAGCAAATGACTCTTGAAGTAACTGTAATCCACTGGTCGCAGCATAAAGAACAAAGAAAGGCTACAGCAGGAAGTACAGAGAGTTTGGATTTTCTCCTTGAGGAGAGCATGCTACCTGGTCCAGACAAGGATGCTGCACTGACATAGTTTGATCCAGGGAACTGGTGAACTATACTAGCAGATACAGAGCAACCTAGCTGCAAAGAGTGGATAGGGCCTTGGGTGTGGTTAGTGGAAACTATTTCACTGTGATTACATCAGTTCCACGTGAAACTGACCAAATCTTGTCTGTGAGAAACTTGTCAACTGCTGGAAGAAGAAAAACACAGATCAGTCACTTCAACAGAAACATGAGTATGACAGGAAAATATTGGTTCTTCTACAGAGAGAGGTAAGCCAGGAGCCACTGGAAGCATTCATTATAACAGTGATCATTAAATCATACCTTAAGGCACTAAGAACACCGTCATATTGTTGAGGAATGCTCATATTTAGGTTCCTGTAAGGTTCTTCCCTGATGTTACCCTGCTTTGATAGAAGTAATGTGACATTACTGAGAACAAGTCCCATTCCTGGGTTGGGTTCCTGCCTTCCTAAAGGTCTGTGATGCCAAGGGTCAAAGGGCTGTCTCAAGAGTTAGAACCTCGTTCCTTTCAACCTGCCCTAGAAGAATGCAAACAATAGCTGAAATAGATTAAATTTATATTTTATTGTAGATCACCCTCTAAAATAAAAAATATATAACCACAATAACTCCTGCATTATTCATGCTAACAAAATACTGACACTTTAAACACAATCACAGAAGGTAAAATTAAAAAAAAATAAGTATAGACTAAACCTTGTCCAACAAGTGCAAAATTTACTTTGAATAAAATAAATTGAAGGAAACCCTAGAGCAAACCAAAACAAAATATAGCTCTTCAAAGCAGCATTGATTGTGGATCAAAGGCAAAGGCCATCAAAACTTCCCAAGCCACAATGTTTCTGCATGTCTTAAAAAGAATTAACTCAGAACAAATATGGAAATAATAGTAGGTCTCTGCTAAGCCAACAACAAAGAAATCCTTAATACCATAAAACAAAGTTACATCAAATCTCCCACTTCTAAAGATACACGCAGCTCCTTTCACACAATGCTTTAAAACGTTATTTGTAGTAACAAAAGCAAAGACTTAAGATAAAAGTCAAAGGGATTATCATCAATGGTGTAGCCACACAGACGTTACTCTTCTAATTTTTTGTTTCACTCATGGTCTTCAAATATGAAGATGCAATGCAAAAATACTTCCACACTGCTATATGATCTGTTTCAACTACACTATCTTAGCAGACCAGACAAAGCAAGAATCAGCTTTTGGACAGCCAGCCACATTAAACGGTAACATGCAAACTAACAATTCCAATGGGTTTTTGTTGTTTTTCAGGGATTTTTTCAGCATTGGTTTCCTTAATTAATTAGTATAATTTTCATAAAGTTTACAGGAGCAAGAGAACAACTCTTAATTAACAGCTGGATCCTGTCAGGAGACTAGTGCAAGAAATACAAGAATTAAGGTATCAATAGTACTTATCCAATATGCACACGTCACCTGAACCATGAGGACTCTCCATAGCACCATAAAGGACATAGTCTTCAGTAACACAAGAAAACCTTTCTTTCAGAATGAAATTTGGAGAAGAAAAAGCAAAAATACTGGAAAGGAGGTCCAACATATGAATAACGCAACAAGCATTACTGTTCTCATGCTTGGGATTTTCTCTTTCAGGTAGAGACTTAACTGAACTGTGTTTCAAAACACCACTTACAGGAAAGAGAAGAGGCTAATAATAAGGGCCAGCTATTAATAAAAAATCCTTTTAAAATATTACCATAAACTATCACCCTTCATAGGCAGATATTCTATGCTTCATACATGTGCTGAGCTCTCCATTCTGAAAGTGAGCAGCCTCTGCTCATTTTATTCAGGTCTCTTTCACCTGCATCTGGCAGTCAAACGATAAAAGTTGGATCACTGCTACAGACTTAAAACTGTTATCGGTTCTTGTGTGGCACAGTATCCTTGGACATGTTTTGTTCTCAGCACACAGTGGCTACTACAAAAAGAAATGATGAGTGCTTGTAGTGGGTGACTGTTAAGAAGCACTGAGGTGCCCATCTGCCAGCCTAACTGAGTGTCCCAAGAGGTCTGCTCCCTTCCGGGAGCTAAAGCCTGAGATGCTGCTGAGAGGTGCTACAACTTGTCAAGAGCTCAGACTAGTATCCATTGCTGCTCTTTTATGTGGGCACAAATGACACCGCAAGCCAGAACCCGGGCAGAATCAAGGAAGACTACAAAGCCCAGGGGGTGCAAGCGAAAAGTATTGGTGCCCAAGTTATCTTCTCTTCCATTTTACCAGTTAGAGGAAAGGGTCCACCCAGAAATAGACCTATAATGTAAATCAGCTTCTGGCTTCGTGGCTGGTGCCATCACGAGGGTTTTGACTTTTACGGCAATGGGACATTCTTCGCTGACTATAGCCTGTTAGGGAGGGATGGAATCCACCTTTCTAGAAGAGGCAAGGGAATCTTTGGCAGCAGGCTGGCCAACTTGGTGAGGCAGGCTTTAAACTGAAGGACTTGGGGAGCGGAGTCCAAAGTGGCAATGCTTACACCATTGCAATCAACCAGGGAATAAACCAGGACAACCTGAGCAGCAACAAATGTTCCTTAGCTGCCTCCTAAGATAAAAACCCGAAGACCAGTCACCTCAAGTGTATGTATACCAATGCACGCAGCCTCGGGAACAAACAGGAGGAACTACAGCTCTCTGCCCAATCAGAAAGTTATGATATCATAGGAATAACTGAAACACGGTGGGACAACTCACATGACTGGAGGATTGCAATGGATGGCTATAGGCTGTTCCATAAACACAGGCAGGGAAGAAGAGGAGGGGGAGTCGCACTCTACGTGAAGGAGAAACTTGAATGTACAGAAGTCAACTATGACAATTGTAGAAGCCTTATTGAATGCCTCTGGGTCAACATTAGAGGGGTCTTCTCCAAGGGGGATCTTACCGTAGCCATCCGCTATTGACCTCCAAACCAAGACAATAAGGCCAACAAAGCAGTATTTGGGTCACTTAAGCAAGCTTCGGGTCAACAGAACCAGGTTCTTATGGGTCACTTCAACTACCCAGACATTTGTTGGAAGAACAATACAGCAGCTCACATGTCATCCATCAAGTTCCTGGAATGTGTAGAGGACTGCATCCTCATACAAATGTTAGATATGAGAACCAGAAATGAGGCACTACTAGACTTGCTACTCACAAACCAAGAAAACCTGCTGTGTAATATCTTGGTTAGTGATGGCCTTGGCTGCAGTGACCACAATATTGTGGAGTTTGGGATCCTGATGAGCATGCTGAAGGTTAGTACTAAGGTAAAAGTTTCAGATTTTAGAAGAGCAAACTTCAGCTCGCCCAGAACTCAGTTGGGAGGGATTCTGTGGTAAGCTTCCATGGAGGATAAAGGAGTTAGCGAGCGCTTCAAGAATGGTCTCATGGAAGCACAAAGACAGTTCATCCTCTTTAAAGGTAAGGGAAGTAGGCAGAGCAAGAGACCCCTTTGGCTTTACTGCGAGCTTCTGAGTCTGCTCAAAACCAAAAGAAAAGTGTATCAGAGATGGAAAAGCAGATGAATATCCATTGAGAACTACAAGGACATTGCCAGAGCATGCAGAGATGCAATTAGAAAAGCAAAAGCTCAGCTCAAATTGAACTTGGTCAGAGATGTTGAAAACTACAAGAAAGGTTTCTTCAGGTAGATAAAAAATATTGGCCCACTGTTTAACAGGAGAGGTGAATTAGTCACCAACAATGCTGAAAAGGCAGAGGTCCTCAACACTTTCTTCACCTCTGTCTTTACCAGCACTGTTTGGCCCCAGGCCTTGGGAACAAAAATCCAGGTTGATGCAAACACAGACCAACCATCAGTGAAGGAAGATTTAGTATGCAAACTATTACAGGAACTTGACTCATACAAATCGATGGGCCCTGACATTATCCACCCAAGGGTGTTAAGAGAGCTGGCGGACGTTGTTGCGAGGCCACGCTCCATAATCTTTGAGAAGTCATGGAGATCTGGGGACATCCCAGAAGTCTAATATCACTCCCATCTATGAGAAGGGCTTAAAGGAGGATCCAGGAACTTATAGGCCCATCAGTCTTACTTCAGTCCCTGGGAAAGTTATGGAATGAATCCTCCTGGGGGCTATCACAAGTCAAATGAAGGATGTGATTGGGAAAAGCCAGCATGGATTCACCAAAGGCAAATTGTGCTTGAAAAACTTGATTGCCTTCTACAACAAAGTAACCTGCTTGGTTAATATGGGGCAAGCAGTGGACATTGTCCCCCTGGATTTCTCCAAAGCTTTCAACATGGTTCCCCACAGCCTCCTCCTAGAGAAACTGATGCGTTACAGTCTAGACAAACAGTCTGTGCAGTGGGTGGGCAACTGGCTGACAGGCCATACCCAAAGGGTGGTGGTAAAGCTGGAGAGCTGGGCAGAGAAGAACCTAATGAGGTTCAACAAAACCAAGTGCAAGGTCCTGCACCTGGGGAGGAAGAATGCTAGGCACCAGTACAGGTTAGGGGCGGACCTGCTGGGAAGCAGCTTGGAGGAGAAGGATCTGGGGGTTGTGGTAGACAGTAAATTATCCATGGCCCAGCAATGTGCCCTTGTCGCCAAAAAGGCCAATGGAATCCTGGGCTGCATAGGGAAGAGTGTGGCCAGTAGGTCGAGGGAGGTCATTCTCCCCCTCTACTCTGCACTGGTGAGGCCACAACTGGAATACTGTGTCCAGTTTGGGGCTCCCCAGTTCAAGAGGGACAGGGAACTGCTGGAGCAAGTCCAGCGAAGAGCAACTAAGATGATTAAGGGCTTGGAGCATCTCCCTTATGAGGAAAGGCTGAGAGAGCTGGGACTCTTTAGCCTGGAGAAGAGAAGGCTGAGGGGAGACCTTATTATGGCATACAAGTATCTAAAGGGTGGGTTGAAGGAGGATGGAGCCAGGCTCTTTTCAATGTTTCCAAGTAACAGGACGAGGGGCAATGGGCACAAGTTAGAACACAGGAAGTTCTGTTCAAATACACGGAAACAGTTCTTTACGGTGAGGGTGACAGAGCACTGGCACAGGCTGCCCAGGGAGGTTGTGGAGTCCCCTTCCCTGGAGATTTTCAAGACCCGCCTGGATGCAGTCCTGAGTAATGTGCTCTGGGCAATCCTGCTTTAGCAGGGGAGTTGGACTAGATGATCTCTAGAGGTCCCTTCCAACTCTGATGATTCTGTGATTCTGTGATTCTGTAAATAGCTCCTTTTCAAACTGGCAACCTGTCACAAGTGGGGTCCACCAGGAATTGACATTGGGCCCAGCACTGTTTAATGTCTTCATAAGTGATCTGGATGATGGTACCAAGCGTACCCCGGTGCAGTTTGCTGATGATACCAAACTGAGTGGGGAAGTGCACACTTCAGCAGGGAGAGACACCCTGCAGGAAGACCTGGACAGGCTGGAATAGTGGCCTAGCAAGAACTTCATCAAGTTCAGCAAGGAAAACAAAATCCAGGAGTGCAGCACTGGTTGGGATCTACCCAGCTGGGGAGCAGCTCTGTGGAAAGGGACCTGAGGGCCCTGGTGGCCAACAAGCTCAATATGAGTGAAAAGTGTATTGCAGTGGCAAAGAAAGCCAACAGGGTGCTGGGTTGCATCAACAAGGGCATCACCAGCAGAGAGAAAGAAGTTATTGTCCCACTCTACTCAGTGTTTGTCAGGCCACACCTAGAATACTGTGTTCAGTTTTGGTCCCCACTATGCAAAAAAGATGTGGACAGAGTCCAGAGAAGGGCCACAAAAATGATCAAAAGACTGGGAAGCCTGCCATATGAGGAAAGGCTGAGAGAACTGGGTTTGTTCAGCCTTGAGAAAAGAAGGCTTAGGGGAGAACTTATCACCATGTTCCAGCATTTAAAGAGTGGCTACAAAGAAGATGAAGACTCACTCACATTTTACTTTTATAAGGAGTCACATGGAAAAGATGAGGGGTAATGGGTACAAGTTACTCCTGGGGAGATTGCGATTAGACACCAGAGGAAAATTTTTCACAATGAGAACAATCAACCACTGGAATAATCTCCCCAGGGAAGTGGTGGATTCCCCATCGTTAGACATTTTTAAGATTCAGCTGGACAGTGTGCTGGGCCATCTTGTCCAGACCACGCCGTTGCCAAGAAAGGTTGGACCAGATGATCCTTAAGGTCCCTTCCAACCCGGTATTCTATGAGTTTTCATTTTGATAATTTTTATGCAGTATCTTATGGCATGAAATTGTTAAGAGGCAGAATTCACTATTTCGGGACTTTCAGCAACTGCTTGAGAGTCCTTGCAAGTTTAAGAACAGCTGAAATTAAACAGATACAGGTTTTTTTCAACTGAAAGGAATCATTACAAATTGCTTAAACTACTCAAGTGCTTAACCTTTCTATTCAATTTCTATGAGTTCCACCTATGACCAGAAAACAACAATACGGTTTCACCAAATGAGGATCAACTGAAAGACAGAGAAAAGACAGGATGTTTCTCCTCCTTCCTTTAAATATTTTCTTTTGTTCTTGTTTTTTTAAGTGCTCTATCTTAGTTTATCAGACACAAAAAGCTGAAAACTGGTATGGAGATAATGCCCAGGTTGTACATAAGCACTGCTGTAGTCTGCTGTAAAGTACAAAGTGAGCTGACATATCGGGTTTACATCAAAGATATGCCCTTTGGCAGGTTGTAAAGACAGGTTGCAATTTTGTCCATAAAAATGCATGTTCTACAAAATGGGTACTGTAACATGAACTGTTAGTGGTATGCCACCATTCCACTGATCCTGCACATGCGTTCATTTCTCAGGAATGCTTGTAAGCTGGGCTATGCCTTGCCCTAAGATAAGCAGACTTGCATGAGGACAAAAGCAGCATGTCGCAGACAGAAAGATTCAACTCTCTGCAGGAGACTTCTTCCACAAAATACAAGTTCCAATACAGGACATGCCAGTGGGTCCTGTTTTACTGCCTGTATCACATACACGGTATGTACAGCAAGAGCTGAATATAAGGGGAGTCCTTTCCCGCTTATGTTTTAAAAATTAAGGGAACAGCTTAGAAAAAACACTGCATTGCAGGAACTTAAGTTTTCAAAGAGCCTTTAATCAAATACCAAGAAACAGCAAATGCAACACTGACTGTCAGTTTGGAACCTCACTACTTAGACTTACACATTACAATGTATTTTAAGACTGTCACGTAGTATATTTTTCTAAAGTATTTCTGCTTCTTTCATTATGAATGTGGGAGATGAAGAGCTGTGTAATGATTTCAGGCTCGAGTCCAGTTTTTGTACTCCTTTTTATCCATAACTATTACATGGTACATTATGAGTTTCAATATAGATTGAATATAGAGACATGACCATATCCATTTCTCTCATAATTACTGAGAGAAAATAGTAATAGAGAGTGAATGAGGCAAAAGTGTAGCCACAGAAGGAAGACAATTTTATGACTATGAAACAGAACTACTACGGAGACGCTGTTGGTACCATAACTGCCTCTCCCACAGATTTCCTGCACAGCTTTGAGTAAGGTACTTAATCTTTCCATGCTTCAACTCTACATGGGTAAAACAGAGGTCAAAATACTTAACTTCATAGGCATGTTATAACTATAGAAACATTTGCGTTTGGGAAGCTACTGGGTGTTGCTAATAATAGCTCTGTATGTACGATTGAAACATAAAAGAAAAATATATTTTAGCACTGAGTTTGAAAGGTGTATAGAAAATTAAGTAGGGCACCTCACATCAAACAAAGAAAATAAAATGAAAAATCAGCAGCTCAAGAGAGTGAACTTGAAGTACTTGGGAAACTAGCATGCAAGTATGTCGTTTAAAGTCTGGATTGTAATACACAGACGTGCACAACAGAGTGAAAAAGCAACACAAGCAATGTTACCTCTGTCATTTCATACTTTTTAGCACTTCACTTTGAAAGAACGATATTGTTTTAATGTAAGGGCTTTTGTAGAAAATTTAACACATAAATATCCATACATTTGCTTTATGTATCAATTCAACCTCTTGATCCTAAAAATAATTCAGCAGCATACAATTTTACAACATATTGATCTAGGTAACTCATGAGTCATTTTTGTGAGTAGGTATCAATCACTTCATTGTTTACTTGTCGTTGGAAAGAAATTGATTTAATCAAACCTTGCAGTAATACATTATTGATGTATCCCAAGAAGACGAAGTCATAATGAACCATCAGGGTCCTAACATAAAACACTGTAAGGAGTGGCAATTTTGGCTTCAATCTTTCATTGTGATCTGCAAACATATGTCACTATACAAGTAAAACTCTGTGCAAGACCGTAGCTGGTCTGAGCAGCACTATATATCATTCACATAATAGACTTGGGACAAGTTCTCCACAACTGGGCAACCCCACGAAGCTAGACAAAACCACACTGTGGACCTTGTGTATCTCCACCACTTATATACAGCAGTGTATCATTTTTACTTGATTTTAGCGAATCATGCCCCCTCTGGGAGGAGTGTGAGGTGATATGACATCATGAAAATAAGAGAGAGTCTTAGCCCTTCTCCTCAGGACTGGCTCAGCCTTTGTTCTCCAGAGGCTTTAAACTTTTCCATATATTGGACCACATGCAAACAGCCATTTTACTCGATACATAGTAAAATTCCTTTATGCACATTTGTCAAACAAAATACAGCTTATAGTGGCAACCACAGCAGCAACTTGAAAGAGTAAAGTTAGAACAGCATTTGACGTATTTTATAGACTTTGAATACACGTTGCCAGTTTAAAGCACAGAGAAACAAGTACTGTAGCAACACTCACTGCCAAAATTATTTTGGTAAAGGCAAGTGTTTTACCGCAGTTAAACTTTTGTTACAATTGTCAGAAATAAGAGAGGACAGTAACAACACTGTATCAGAACGTCTTCGCTAAAGCCGCATTATTACAAAATGTTGTAGGATGTACAATGAGCCATATCAGAATTTAGCACTGGCCAAGCGTATGAGAATACCTCGGTACAGCTTACAGAGACATCTATAGGTAGTGTCTGTCTAATACCTTGTAATTATTTACGTAGGAGAGAGAGGCTGAACTTCCTACGTAGGCATTCATACAACAAGGTGAAAACATTATAACAATAAATGTGCTTCACAGCTAAACAAATAATAGTAGTAGGATATCAACACCGATTACCAAAAAAGATGCACCATTAGCACAGATGTTACTTAAGCAATTAAGTCTGTATCAGAGATGGATAAGAATAAAGTTAGCATAGATACAAAAAGCAATACAACCAGCAGCCTGTCTTTCTAGCTTTGTCATCTTTCTACGCACCCAACTGAAGCTGAACCAGACCCAACTTTGCAGAAGACACACATACAAACGTGTACAATCATACATACTGTATTGTGTGTAACTATTTGTTGTAAAATTCCTAGACTGGAGAGAAACTGTACATACTCTTGAAACTGAAAAACAACATAAACAATGAGCTCTATTACACTCAGCAAACAATAATACGGAATCATGAAAACAGATACAGTAGGGTAAGGGTGACAGTTTCTTAATGAAGTGGGAATGGACTAGGTCTCCAGAGCCACAGAGCCTTTCCAGAAGTGGGTTTGATTGCCCTGGATATTTCCCTGCTCAGCGGGGGGAAGTAGAGCGAAGGGAAATCCCAGGACAGAGTTCTCTCTAACGTCCTCGTCCCTCACCCCAGTCCTCCTGTCGGCACTTAAAGGGATGAAGAGGCAATTCCCAGATATTTCACTTTTCTCTAGAATTAAAAGGAGGGATTTTCTTGGGATATCTGATGCATGAACTTGCAGAGATAGAAACAATCTCTGGGTATTTACACACACACACACACACACATGCAAAAGAAGAAAAGAATAGGCATTTCCTCACACATACACCGAAGAAGGGATGTAGCTATTTCTCCTCTCCAGGCGGGGACGGGAGGAGAGCAGAGGGCTGCCCGTACCGCCAGCTCGGGCTCACCCACGCTGGGAGCAGGCTGCCCCGGCAGCGCCGGGGGGAGGCAGCCTCTCGCCGGCACCCCGCCACCCCCGCGCAAACACACGCACACACACACACACAGGCACGCCCGAGCCCCCCTCACGCTGGGGCACCCCGGCCTCTCCCCTCACACACTAACCCGCACACGCACAAGCTCCCTCGCACACTCCCCGCAAACCCTCGCACTCGCACCCTTCCTCTCACAGGCACTCCCGCACACGCACCCCCTCACACTCACAGGCACACCCCCCCCCGACTTACACACTCCCTCACACGCACCCTCCCTCACACACACACTCCTTCATTCTCCCTCTCACACCGAGCCCCTCGCACACACTCTCCCTCGGTCTCCCTCTCTCTCTCACACTCTCTCTCTCTCTCTCTCTCACACACTCACACACACACACACTCATTCTCTTTCTCCCCCTCCCTTCCTCCCTCACACGCACGCTCGCCCCAACGGCCGGCAACAAAGCGGCGGGCAGCGCGCCGGGCTGGCGGCGGCAGCGGGACGCGCGCGGCGCGCGCACACACGCACTCACTCACTCACTCACTCACTCACACACACACACACACACACACATACACACTCACACACACACAATGCTGCCGGCGGCACCTACCAGGCGGGCAGCCTCGGCCCAGGTGCGGTCCTTCTTCTTCCTCTTGTCTTTCATGTTTGCATCTCATTGAGGTGGTTCTGGGGGGGGCGGGGGGAGGGCGGACGGGGGGGCGGGGGGGCCCGGAGGGGTTCCGCACGGACAATGATACGGTGACACCGAGCTCTGGAGCC